>NC_063173.1:53590022-54190022 GCF_023159225.1 Perognathus longimembris pacificus | reverse complement strand
TACCTTTGCACTATGGAGAGGAGGAGGCCTTAGATTCTGATGTGTGATGGACTGGGTTCAAATCCCAGCATTGCCTTTTTCTAGTTTGGTGGCGTACATCATGGGATTTAACCTCTATAAGTGTCAGTGTTAGTTGTAGAGGGGGGATATGAATACTAGCTTGTTTGGGCTGAGATAGGAGCAGGTTAAGTGGAAGAATTACACCCCACGCAACTCATCACAGGTATCCTTTTGCCATGACTGTGGAATAATTCCTGAGGGCCTCTGATTAACCTGGGACAACCCTGAGAAGTCTCCAAGTTTAGAAAGTCAAAGTCACTGCAAGCTGGGCACTGATGGCTCACGTCTATCATCCTAGCTACTTGGGAGGCTGAGATCTGTTTGAAACCAGAAAGGTCAATAAGATGCTTACCTCCAGTTCACCAGCAAAAACACACACACACACACACACACACACACACACACACACACACACACACACGCAAAAACCCAGCTGCAAGTGGAACCGTGACTCAAGTGGTAGAGCACCAGGCTTGAGGGAAAAAAAAAGGCTAAGGGAGAGCCCCCAGACCCCCAACTCAAGTCCTGATACCAGTACCAAACAAACAAAACCAAAGCCCTGGCCATGAGACCAGCTCAAAAGGTAAGCACACTGTTTATTTTCCCCTGGGGTATGGACGAGACAAGTTGTGTGTCAGGGCCTGTGACTCCTTGGTGACCCAGCCCGGTTTCCATGGTAACTTGAGCATTCTTATTCCTCAGGCAGGAGGTGCAGCAGGGAACATGGAAGGGCGTGGGAGCTTCCCCAGCTTCCTGGGGCCCAGGGTCCCCCTGTCCACCTGAATGATCTGTGGAGGAGGGGGCCGCTTCCCCCTCCTCTCCAACTTCCTCCCCTGTGGAGCCGTGGGCAGGGGTGGAAGTCGGCCTTGTTCTCCTACCTCTGTGCTGCCCCTACGGCCTATGGACCACCTGGGCACTTCTCACACCTGGCCTAGTCTGAAATGCCAGACAAAAAACCCCCCACCAAACAGGACAGTTGGGTCAAGTGACCCCCAGCAGGAGAGGACAAAGAATTTCTGAAGTAGAGTCTCATTCTAGAATGCATAAAAACCTACAACTCCCTGCCCGCCCCCCGGCTCTTTGTCTCCCCCTACCCTGCTCTATGTTACACGGAGTCCCCCAGCAGCCATGATGAAAGCCTGTTCCGCTCTGCTGAGGTCTCTGCCTTCTTTCTCCCCTTTCGTCCGCTGGATCTTTCCTAATGCTTATGACTCAGTTTACTAGCCGGCAGTGCTAGAGAGTCAGTCCGGACTCCACGTTACAGATAAGGACAGGGAGGCTCCCAAAGGCAGCTCCCAATGCTTGGCCTTGGCCCAGGGCTTCATGGAGCTGTGAGACCCAGAAAAGGGCTTCAGCTTTATCTCAGAGGCCTTTAGCTTCCTGAGGGGAAATGAGAACAAAGAACAAAGCAGGTCTGGGCCAGGAGCCCCGAAGCCAGGCTGAGGCTTTGATGAGGGGGCCAGGGGCTGATCTGTGAAGTTGATCATCTCCATTCCGAGCATTCTGGGTGCTCTGACCTTCATGACCTTCCCAAGGCCTCCAGGCCCAAAGCCGGGGGCCCCCCCAACTGGGTCTCGGAGAGGTGGGGACCTTCCTGGCTGAGCTGATCGCACTGCAGAGCAGGGCAGGGGTCATTCCCGGAAGGGAGCGGGACACTGACCCTCGACATCAGCTTCCCCTCTTTTAAGAAAGAAGCCACTGGGAATGGGGGTGTGTGTGAGATGGGGGTCCTGGGGGGGATACTTCACGTGGTAGCATAGAATGCATGTGTCTTGTAGGGGACAGTGGGGCGCGAGTGCCCCCAGGGAGGTAAGATGGGGCTGGGTCAGGGCTGCGTGGGGAGGGGAAGCCAGTCGGCTGGGCGGCTACTCGGACGATTCCTTTGGCACGTAGGCCACGTTGTCATAGGCAGGGGGTGGAGAGGCCGTTGGGCTGGGGATGTTGAAGTCTGTGCTGAAGGCATTTGGCAGGAAAATCACAGACTATAAAGAAGAAGATGGGAAACAAAGAAAGAAAAAGAAAAGCTCAGTGAAAATCCCGGGCAGGTTCCGAGGCTGTCAGCCAGGTGGCTACTCTCAGAAGAGCCCCTGAAAAACGTGTTCTGCAAGGCAGGGGCCCAACTAGGACGCCCACATTTGTTAGCAAGGGAGCGAGTGTGCTCCCAGGCAGGTCCTGCTCGGGCTTGGGGAGTCCACAGAGGGTGGCAGCCTGGGCGGTGCACAGATCTTGTGGGTGCGATGACCTTTCTGCCTCCAGCTCTTTTCTCACCCCAAGACCAGAGTGTCTTCATCCTCCAGCCCCTGGTTGGCGCCCCCCTGTGGCCATGAAGTGAACAGGCCTTTCTTCATCCATCTCTATCCATCCTGAAGGCTTCTTCAGGTTCCTGGGTGTCTGGGAATGGAAGCTGAGCCCCGCTCCTGCCCTCCCCCCCACCTTATTGCTTTTCAGAGGCAAATGGGAAGAGGTTGGGAAGCCTTCCTCGGAAGCTCAGGTTGGGGGGGTCCTAAGGTGGGAGTGCTCACCGCGTTGGCTTGGGCGCGAGTGGCTTGACATCCGAAGTGGGTAGCAATGACGGCGATAAAGAACTCCAGGATGGTGAAGATGGTGAGCACAGCCAGGTAGCCCCTGCCCACATCCTGGGGACCCAAACCCACAGTCAAGGCCAGCCAAGAGCGCCTCCATGCACTGATAACCTGGCCAAACCGGGGCTGGTGGCTCACGCCTGTTCATCCTAGCCACTCAGGAGGCTGAGAGCTGAGGATCTCAATCCAAAGCCAGGCTGGGCAGGGAAGTCTGTGTGACTCTGATCTCCAATTAACTACCCCAGAGCTGGAATGGAGCTGTGGCTCAAGAGGAAGGGCACCATCCTTGAACAAAAAAGCTCAGGAACAACGCCCAGACTCTGAGTTCAAGCCTCAGTCCCAATACCCCACCCCCCAAAGGAATAACCTGTCCAAGGTCACCCCACCAGGTTGGGGGGGTGGCCTCCCCACCATCAACCCAGCCTTCTCCTCCACTCCTCCAGGCTGCCACTATGTCCTACCCAGGGGCATGCACATTCCTGGGCGAGGGTCTTGAGGTCAGCATATGCACGGGGTCCATTGGGACCCCAGGGACCCCGTCCTGTAGACTCTCTTGTTTCCCCCTCTTCATGGGAAGCATCCCACCACCCCAACATTGCCACCAGAACTTCTGACACACCCAGTTAGTGACGCCGAAATCCATGAGCAAGATGGCTGTCCCAGCGAAGGCCGCCATGGCGCTGAGAATGTTGGTTCCCAGGCTGCTCCTCACCTGCGGGAGGATAGAGAGACAGAAGGGAGAGGCGCAGGGGCGAGGTGAAGAGGGGAGAAAGGCCAAGAGATAACAGCTCTCTGAGCCCCACCTCTTCATGCTCTCTCCCTATGGCCAAGGCAGCCTCACGGTGTGACCTGTGTATAGTTGTATTGTTTGGACCATTCTCCCTTCCTCCTCCCCTTCCTCCCTCTCTCCTCCCCCTCCTTTCCCCTCCCCTACTCCTTCCTTCCTTTCCTCCTCTTCTTCTTTTTCCTCTTCATCTTCTTCTTCCTCCTCCTCCTCCCCCTCCTTCTCCTGCCCTCCTCCTCCTCCTCCTCTTCCTCCTCCTCTTCCTCCTCCTCCTCCTCCTCCTCCTCTTCCTCCTCCTCCTCCTCCTCCTCTTCCTCCTCCTCTTCCTCCTCCCCCCTCCTCCTCCTCTTCTCTGGGCCTCAGGAGGCGGCCCTGCTGCCTGCCTTGTCCCTCTGTAGTCTCTGCTTCCTTCTTTCTCTGAGTGACTGTGAGCACTTCATCCCCGGGGGGCCTCACCCTCTACCTGGGATGGCCTTTTGGAAGCACATCCTGTATATAGGATGGGGGTGCCCATCTTGGGCACCTAGGAGACCCCACCCCCAGGAAAGGATGGTTGGATGGGCCAAGGAATGAGTCGATGGGAGGCAGAGGGCTGGGAGCCCACACCATCCTTGCCCTGGTCCCCTCCTTTGAGCACTTACCAGGCAGCTGGTGTGGTTCTTCTCAGCTGCCACAGAGAGGGAGCCGGAGATGATGAACTGTGGGGAGAGGAGGCCCAGTGAGGCTGGGGTGGGGCAGCTGTGTGGACCATACCAGCCCTGCATAGCACTTCCTGGCCACCAGCTTGTTTGCCTCTTGGCCATGCTCCTTAGAGTCTCTCTAGGGGTGTCTGAGGAAGTCTTTAGGGCCTTCTCTCCAGGGAACTGGGGTCAGTAGCTTCCAAAGGAAATAGTTTCATTGCTATTATATCAGAATCGCAGGAAGAAGGCACTGTTCTTCCAAGCATTCACTCATCAAACATGATAGCAGGTGCGGGCCAAGCATGGGACAGCTGGGCAGGAGGGAGGAGCTCACGTCCTAAGTAGGCAGCCTGGGTAACTTGGTAAATGAGCAAGCGGGAGTAGTGGAAAGAGCTGTAGTGAGATTGTGAGGAGTCTTTGGGAGGGAGGTGGGCTACTTGAAGTTGGGGGCAAGGAAGCCCAGTGAAAGGAACAGAGCACGAAGGGTGCCAGGGTGGTTTCCAAAGCTGTGTCATGGCGTCCACGCATGGCGGCCGGGTTCTGTGTGGATCTAGTCTAGCGCTCAGCAGGCTGCCCCCCCCCCCCCACGGCGCTCAGCTGTCATGGGGGGGGGGAGGGAGCGGAAGGACAGGGCACACGGAGAGGCCAGCAGGGGCACGAGGGGCGGGGTGGGCAGAGGGGAGAGGTGGGTCTGAGCAGAGCCCCCAAACCCCGGTCCCCACACTCACGCAGGCTCCGCCCCAGAAGGGGACGCCACCCTCGATGAAGAGCATGCCCAGGGGGCCGCGGCGGACCATGAGCAGCACGCTGCCGAAGCCCAGGTGGATGAGGCCGATGAGGATCTGCACCGTCTGTGGAAAGCAGCCAAGCTAGGCTCCGCCCCTCCGGGCCCCGCCCCCTCCGGGCCCCGCCCACCAGGACCCCGCCCCATCAAGGCCTCGCCCCCAGGCCACGCCTGGTCCCGGGGAACGGACCCTAGGGTCTGGGCACTGGCTATTAGCTTTTCATTCAAGGCTGACACCACTTGAAAAACACCTTCACTACTGGTTAATTGAAGGTAAGAGTGTTAGATCACAGACCTCCCTGCCCAGGCTGGCTTTGAACTAGGATCCTCAGATCTCAGTCTTCTGAATAGCACGCATTACGTGTGAGCCACTGGTGCCGAGTTTAATTGAAACTGTTGAAGGCTGTCCATCTATCCATCCATCCATCCATCCACCCACTCATCCATTCCGCCCCCCCCCATCTGTCTGTCTGTCTATCTAGTCTGTCAATCTCTAACAGAGAGCAATATCTCAAGGCCATCTGAGATTGGAAAAGAGTTCAGAAACAGACTTCCATGCAGGGTGAGACCTGCAGGAGCTGGGGCTGGCCTACCCCTTCATCTCCATCCCATTTCCCTCCTTCCTTTGCACAGTGTGTTTCGTCCCCTCCTTCCGCCTCTTCCTTCAGCAAGCCACACGGATTCCAGTCTCAGGATGTTTGACTGTGGGTGCTCGTCTCCACCTGGTGACCCCTTCCCCTCACACACTCCCTTACACCACATCTTCCTTGGGTTGGCTTCAATCTGATACCCAAAGTTTGGCTGCCATGTTATGTCTGTGCTCCCCCCCCCACCCCACCCCGCCCCACAGTGAACTTTTCAGGCCTTCCTTGCCTGTGAAACTCATTCATCATACTCAGCCTCATTGCCCTCTGTGGAGTTCTCTTAGCCATTTGTTCCCCAGTTTGCTGTGGGTGACCCCACGCGGGACGGGTTCCTAGTCTATCTAGTGTAGTGCAGTCTTTGGTAAGTGTCCTCCACCCGCTCCCTTCTGCCAGCGTGAATGCACAGGCATCAGCCCTCACGACCCGCTCGGCATCAGCATCTAAGGTCCTGTAGAGAAGCCGTGCATTCTCACCCCCAAAGCTTTGGGCTCTCCAGTCAGAAACGTGTCCACAGGACGCAGGTCAGGGGGTTGGGTGGCCCTGGGTGCTTGCGCCCCTAGCGGCGGGTCCTCGAACTGCATGATTCCGGGAGGCTGGCACATGGAGGTGGGCAGAAGAGTGGGGGGTGGGCGGAGGCCGCTGGTGTTGTTGGGTGGGATGACGACAAACACTCCATTGCTGGCCGGAGGGGCGGACATCGTGCTCAGAGGGCCTGGGAAACAAAGGTTCGGCAGCTAGCAAGGGCAGTGATGGAGGTGACACCTTTACATAAATCGCCAATTACCTTACCTTGGCTTACCTGGCCTACTGTCAGAAGGGGAGGGGCACCCCAACCCTGGGCCACAGCTGGGGTGGCCAAGACTCAGGTGAGTGAAGTCCAAGACCCAGGGCTTACCCTCAGGGTGATGCTGGGCCTCGAGTTAGGGCCTCAAGTTAGGGTCTCTTCCATCCCAGACTCCCTGATCTTAATATCTATACTGAATGATGTGGAAGGAACGCTCTTTCCCATCTCCCGGCCTTCTGTGTGTTGGGCATGCCTTGTACCTGAGAGCCACTTAAGCACCCTCCTTTCCTTAGTGAGGGTGAGGGACTTGCCCAAGAACTCACGGCTAGTACAGGGTAAATCTGGGTCCCATTGCCAGTTTCTTGACCCAGAGAACAGAATTTGCCCTCTACTTCTGGCCTCTCTGCTCACATCTGCTGACTCTGGGCATAGGTTCCTCCTGGGGGGAATTTCTTGCCCTGGGACCCTTGAGACTCTTATCTCCAACTAACCACCAGAAAGCCGGAAGTGGCGCTGTGGCTCAAAGTGGTAGAGCACTAATGTTGAGCAAAAAGAGCTCAGGGACAGTGCCCAGGCCCCGGGTTCAAGCCCTATGACCCAAAAGAAAACAAACAAACAACAAGAAACAAAAGCAAATGGTGCTCCAATCCTCAAACAAGGTGAGCCCAAGGAAGCCAAGATGAGCCCATAGGAAGTGCTTCGCTGAGATGATTCAGCAAACAGCTGAGGTTTGTTGGAAGGCAGCCTGTGGAAGTGGCAGTCTGTGGCATTATAGGGAAAATGAGTCAAGCGGCCACAGGACAGTCCTGAACTCAGCGTCCTGAGCATGCGTGGTTTTTCCTTAGAGCCACAGACCCATGGTTCTACTATGTATAAAGACCTCTAGTTGTTTAGAGTCTCGTGGAAGGGACAAGAGAAACTTGCAATTCAGTCCAACAAAAACACGTGTGAGCATTTACTATGAGCAGCAGCAAGATTAGCGGCTGGCAAGGCAGAGGTGAATAAAGGCAGGTAAGGTGTCTTGCTCCCAGAGTCTCAGGTGGTAGGAGAAAGAAGTCAGGGGAGGGAGGGTGTATGTGTGTGGGAAATGTGTGCTTTAGAGGAGAGAAATAGAAGTTCAGAGAGGGTGGCTGCCTCCCTCAGGTCACACAGCATCTCACCAGCAGAGCTAGGGATAGGTCCTGGACTCAGTTATGGAACCCGGTCCACTCCTGGAGTTGAATCCTGGCTTTGGCAGAGTGAAGGGACCCACATTGTACGTCACTCCTTGGGAGTACATTCTGAAGTGCTTTGGTTGGCAATCAGAGATCATCAAATCGGAAACCCACTGTGTCTTAGATGAGGGGATATCAGCTCTGCGCTCCCCTAAATCAGTTCATTCTAAAAAACATCATGGTGTCACCTTTGTCTAGAAAGGTTATTTTAGTCCCAGAAAGCCAGGAAGGGCTCGTTTCAGAAAAAAAGCTTAACGTCTTGAACGGAACAGACTCAATGAGGTGAAAACCCCCCTCCTCCTTTCCACCTTTATGGGTGGCATTTCACCACTGGGCCGTTAAAAACTGTGGGGCATTAAACGCTGCGGACAGGGTTGATGGATGTTCTCTGGAGTCGATTGAGGAGGGCTGAACAACCCCCAGGGATCACAGGCATAATTAACAACATCTCTCCCAGAGAGGTGGTGAGAAATTTGATAACACTGGGAGCATGTGATCCTCAGGAGAAGAGAAACACCTACAAAAATAGGCTGTCGGCTCAGAGGTAGAGGAAGTGTCGATCTCACTGCAGGGAAGTGTCAGAGAGCCTCATGAATGCTTCTCTTCTTGCTCCCCTGTAGCCCTAAGCCAGGGGCCTACTTGTCTACCTGCTGGATTCCAAAAGCCACCTGGGCCAGGCTAGCAAGTTCCCACCATGCAGGCACGCATGGCAGGATGGGAAAAAGGGACCTTGTAGTCCCCGACCCCCTCCTAGGGCATTAGCTGCCTGCCGGGAGTCACATGACTCACCAGACCTCAACGACAGGTCCCTTGTCAGCTGTCAAGGGGACACAGCTAGAAACAGCACAGCCCGGGACCATTTCCAAAGAACACTGTGAGGGAGGTGTGATCGCCCGTGCTGCAGACATGGTAGACTGAGGTCACAGATGGCCGTGTAGATGGAGGGGGGCAGCGGGTGGACCTCCGAGGCTGACCTATTTGGCAGAGATGTTAAAGCTGAAGTTCCAGCCACCGAGGGAGGACTTAGGGATAGCAGGTGGCTGAGAACCTGTGATCCTAGTTACTCAGGAGGCTGAGACTTGAGGCTCGGAGTTAGAAATCAGCCCAGGCAGGATAGTCCATGAGACTCTTCTCCCCAGTTAACTTGCAAATCAACACGAAGTGGAGCTGTGGCTCAAGTGGGAGAGTGCTAGCCTTGAGCTGCGGGACAGCTCCTAGGTCCCGAGTTCAAGCCCCAGGACTGGCCCATACACACACAAAAAAGCGACAGCTTTGCTTTAAGGAGCTAGCTGGGAGAAATTTGAATGGAAACTTTGCCTATTGGTTCCTGGGTTGAGTGAGGAGTCTTTTTTGGGGGGAGAGACCCTCAGTGATGGGGTGGCAGGGCATCTCTGTGGAACCCATTAATACCCTTCCAGAGAAGCCCCTGCTTCTGTGAGGATGAGGCCAGCTCACAAACCCCCAGCAAATACATGCCCCCACCCCCATTTTTCCTCCTTCTCCTTTACCCATCCATCGCCACATCATGGCAAGACAAGTCTTGGCCACAGGACTGTCGGTGAACGACTGCTAGGTTTTTAAAAGCTGATAATAAAAGCCCACCTTGTTCCTGGCTGGCCCTCATACCTGTGGGCTTCTCCTTGACAGGTAGGTAGGACCACCACGGTGTCTATGTGGCAGGTGTGGACCCGCAGCCCTTTAGTTCCGGCTGAGCTACCCCTGGGCAGCCGGGACAAGTCTTAGGAGTGGCTCTGAGCCTTATCCTTCTTCATGAAGGAGCAGAAACAGCTTTGTTCATTTGCAAGCCAGAGCTGCTGGCTGAGGCAAGAGACACAGAGGGGGTGACTTGGATGAAATGCACTGGGGCACATCTGGGGAGAGGCTGCACATCTGGGGAGAGGCTGCACAGCTGGAGGCTGCAGCTTTGATAAGTGGTCAAGCCGTAGGTGAGCTACGCGACTACCCCCTGCGCTTAACTGTGTAACTTTGGGCAAGTTGTTCACCCTCCCTGGGCCTCAGTTTCCCTGTCTGTCAACTGTCCCTTCCCTGAGTCTCATTTCTCTATCTTCAAACGAGGGTGAGGCGGGAAATGTATCCCAAAGCTCATTTTGAGTGGGGAACCCCTTCACCTCTCCCCGGAGGAAACATCTGGAGAAACATCTGCAGCTGGATTTGGGATCCTCTCTCTGGCCACCCTAGGGAGGGTTGGGTCAGGCTGCAGAGCAAGGCTCCATTTCTCTAGGGTGCCTGAGTTATCTCAGCCACTGGCTTTGAGGGGACACGACAGATGCACACCCGCTCCCCCCACTTTCCATGTAGTGGTGCTGTGGCCCCCACCCCCCAAACTAGGGGGGTCTCAGAAGGTTCTGTGCTAGGTAAGGGGAAGACCCCGGGGGTCCAACCTTTTTGTGCCCAGCCATCTCTTTCTGTCTCCATCCCCACGCGCCCCATGCACGCCAGGTTCCCTGTCCCCGGTCCTCTGGGCTACCCTCTGTTGTGTAGTGGGTACTCACCAGGCTGCCAGGGTCGCTGTGCCGGCCGCTCGCTCCCCGCTGTCTCTGCACTCCTGCATTCACACGTTTCCCCGTGAAAGCCCTGCTGTTTCTGCGCGCATGGGGCTTGGGAATCTGTGCCTGTGAGCTGCGCCTCTGGGAAGGTCTCCGTCCCTCCTGGCCCCCCGAGGTCTCCGCCTTGCTCCCTGGAGGAGGAGGCCGAGGGAGCTGGGGGGTGTGTGTGGTGTCACTGGTCTCCCACTCTCAAGGGGCTTCTCTTTCTCTTTGTCCAATCTACAGAAGGGGACATTGAGGCCCAGAGAGGCCAGTGGGGTGCTGAGGTCCCCCACCTGAGTGTCAGAGCTAGGGTGGAGACCCATGATGCCCTTCGCCTGCCCCAACAGGCCCGGGGGTGGGGTGAGGATGATCTGGGGACTCTGCCTGTCTTCCTTCCTTCCCCCCCAACATGTCTGTCATGGCGCCAAGTGGCTAGTGATCCACCACAGCCTTCCAGTGGCAGGGAGTCGAGTGTGAGGGTGTGAGCGTGCATAGGTATGTGCACACGTGTTAGAGTGTGTGCAAGCACACACATGTTAAGACATGTGCCTGTGTGTTTGTGCACACAGAGTGGCACTCACATGACTCAGAGTACATGGAGAAATTGTGCATCAGTTTGTGGCTTGAAACTGAGGGCCTGGGAACTGTCCTTAAGCTTTTGTACTCAAGGTTAGCAGCCTACCACTTGAGCCGCAGCTCCACTTTCAGCCTTTGGGGGGTTAATTGGAGAGAAGAGGCTCATGGAATTTCCTGCCTGGATTGCTTTGGAACCACTGTCCTCAAATCTCAGCTTCCTTTTTCTTTTGGTCTGTTGTGGGGCTTACACTCTGGGCCTGGGTGAAATTGTAGCTTCCCGAGTAGCTAGGATTACAGGTGTGTGCCACTGGCTCCCGGCTCTAGGGCTGGGGATTTCCTTGTTGGGAGCTGGTGCTGGGGATGTGGCTGCCATACCCAGAGGGGGTCTGAACTGTAATCAAGGAGTTACTGTTACTGTTGGTAGAACTGGATGTTTGGCAAATGAAACTTAGATACAGCACTGCATCTGCTTCCTAGATCCTTGGGGTTATTATTATTCCCTTTCTGTCTGTCCATACCATATTATAGCCACTCCTCCTGCAGCTGGGGCAGAAGTCTAGGATCCTACCCAGCCCTGGCCTCAAACCCAGGCTGCCTGGTGACTTTCTTTCCAATAGAAAAGGTCCCCCCTCCCACCCTGAGCTGCACCCTGTAGGGGAGGTCTGGTAACCCTGCTGGCTGGTGAATAACTTGGAAGAAAGCCAAGCCAGCCCAGTGGTCCCTGCTGAGGCCCCCACGCAGGCCGGTAGAATGTGAGTGAATTGAAACATTTTATGTGGTGGGCCTTAGGGCTGTTTGTTTTTACACCAAACCTTTTTCGTTGTTGGTGTTGGTTGTAAGGGTTGACCTCAGGGCCTGGGCGCTGTCCCTGAGCCTTTTTGTGCTCAAGGCTAGTGCTCTGCTACTTGGGCCACAGTGCCACGTCTGGCATTTTGAGTGGTTAATTGGAGATCAGAGTTTTATGGGGACTTTTCTGCCCAGGCAAGTTTTGAAGTGTGATCTTTAGTTCCCAGCCTCCAACCCTCCCAATCCCATCTTTTGACAGGATTACCGCAGTAAGTCAGACACTAGTTAAGAAGTCACAGCTGTTTTCTGCTGGAATCTGGCATTCCCCATGCACACTGTCCACTCATACTTCCTGGCCCCATTCACAGTTCTCTCAGGATTCCAGAATTCCCATCAACAAGGATGTAGCAGTCTCCCAATTCTGAATTTTGTTTCCTGAAGCCATTGCATATCACAGCATGTTAAGGACTGACCGTGCTTGTGGATGACTTACTGTCTCCAGAGGAGTTGTGTGGTTCCTCAGTGTAGTGAAAGATCTTTCCTGTCCTTGAATAAACCACCCAACATGGTCCTCCCTCAGGGTGGCTTTATCTCTGCGCCCTTCCCAGATCACCGGATTAGCTCTGACCCATCACCGCGTTCCTCTGGCCCTCCCCCATGCTGACTTGTGTTAGAGAAAATGAGCCCAGAAAGACGATATCATGTTGTCTAAGCTTCCCCTTCCTCTTCCATGAGCAGAGCCTCAAACACAGCAGGTGTTCAATCCATGTTTATTATGGGAGCGGATGATGTAAAGAGTGAAAATGGGGTGCATAGAAGTTTGCTCCTCCAGCCTCCAAGCTCATAGGCAGGGAAAGACATGGATGTGAGCACCAAGATTCACACTTGGATGCCACACCGCATGGCTGCCAACTGCCTGATGAAGATCTTGTTAATATACACACCAGTTCCTATCTATTTGAGGCAGGATGGCAGCATTGTTTATTGGAGCGAACTCAAGGGGAACGCAGGATGAAGCCATGGTAGAGGGGTTGTAGAAGCCAGCGGGGCACAGTCTTCTTCAGACCTCCGGGAAAGATAACCTGGTAATTTCTGAGTTTCTTATCTTCATGTCATGTCAGTTAACTTGTTCCTTGGATCCCAAGTCATTCTGATTTACTGTAGTTCTGAAAACACAGGCACATGTGAGGAGCACTAACAGGGGTGAGTGGAGGGGAGGAGGGGGCTTAGACACGGTGTGACTCTGCCTACATCTGGGCAGGGAGCAAGAAACAGGAAGACCCCTCTAGACTACACCCATATGAGGCACCTTTCCACCCACCAAAGGGCCCTAGTACTTACTTCATGTTTTGTCTTAGAGGACTTTTGGGTATTGGAAGCAATAAGTGATACGATCATACCAAACACAAGAATAGCGATTGACACCATTCCAGATGTCTGAAAGCAAAACAAATCAAGAGGCCATAAGCAGCTGTCTGGGTTGCCTGAGCGTGAGCTGTGTGCCTGAGATGAGCCCTTTCTGGGGCTTCATGGAAGTCTCCACCCTCCATCAGCCTCATGGGAAAAGCGTTCGCCTGGGTCTTGGTGAGTTCCAGTGTATGTGGGAAAGGCTGATCTCACTATTCACTGCCAGTCTTCCTTACTGGGGAGCAGAGTTGTTTGGATAAGCATGTTGGCTGGTGGCTTCAGGTGGTGAGAGGAGCCATGAGTGTGTGCTTTGGGGTTGGACAGTGAAGCAGACACTGTCCTGTGTTGGAGGTGCATAGGGATTGGAGGGTGTGGACAAGACACACCGAGAAGGGGCAGCAAGTAGAAGAGAAAGATAGTGCTGAGCCACATGGAAGAAGGTGGAGCTTGCAGAGAGAGGCATCATGGGAGATGAAGAGGACAGCCATGGGTAGCTTTCTGTCTCTGATGCCAAGCTCCAGCTTGGCCGTGAGCTTTTAGATTAAGCTGGTGCTGAGTGAACTGTCTTGGCCTTGGAGGTGGCATTGTGTATAAAGAAAGGAAAAGTATCTGTGCAAGTCCCTATGGCTTGGGAAAAAGAATCAGCTATGTCATTTCCAAATTGAACAAATGCAGCAGCAGCAGCAGCAGCAAGGCAGGGATGTGTCAATCCTCTACTTGTTTCTCTGGGTTCCCAAGAGTGTGGGGCCCCCATAGCATCTGAGATGCTTCCCCATAAGGAATTGGAATTCTTCCAATTCCTAATGGGGTCTACTCATGTGAAGTACCATTATGACAGAAAAGTGACATGGCACGCTGCAGGGATCAAAGCAATACTTCTCAGTCACCACTTTATACAATGGCTTTTGAAAGTTAGCTGCTTAGAGGATTTTCCCTTTTGTTTGGTTTTGTGGTTTTTTTTTTTTTTTGCCAGTCCTGAGTCTTGAACTCAGGGCCTGAGCACTGTCCCTGGCTTCTTTTTGCTCAAGGCTAGCACTCTACCACTTGAGCCACAGCGCCATTTCCAGCCTTTTCTATATATGTGGTGCTGAGGAATTGAACCCAGGGCTTTATATATACGAGATGAACACTTTACCACTAGGCCATATTCCCAGCCCAGATTTTCCCTTTGGGATTGGTCTCTCTCTCTCTCTCTCTGTCTCTGTCTCTCTCTCTCTTTGGAGCTTTTCATTCTTGTCTGTTTCTATTTAGCAAGTATTTATAAACTTCTCAATGGTATAAATGTTTATAAATATGTCCACAGAGGTGCTATCTAGAAAGGGATACAGACAGAGATGTACATCCTTTTAATTGTCATCTGAAGGGTGAGAGAGAGAGAGAGAGAGAGAGAGAGAGCACAACATGATGACCTCTAAATGAAGAGATTCCAGAACTTATGCATATGTGGGATTTTCTAGGAAATGTCATCTTAGTCATGGAGTTGTCTGTGAGTCATTGAGAAATAATTCTTGCTATGATAGCCCTACCACTTGGGTCTCTAGTTCCAGAACTCTGCAGCCTAGCCCTCCACTTTCTAATGGGAAGCGTGAGTTCTGGGTGTGGAGCCTAAGACAGTTTTTCTCTTCAACATCACACATGAGCTGAGATTCGAAGCCAACTTTCCTGAAGCGAATGTCATCACCCTCTCCATTCCAAGGCACTGACCATGTGGTTGAGATTCCAGAACAAGGCCCCGGCTTGTTCGGTATTACCACAGTGACCCTTCCCCTCCCCACCCCTGCAGCCCTGTAATCACTTCCTGTGGACATGGGGAGGAGCTGTTCCCCCTGCAAAGAACTCATTGTCTCTTACACAAAACTTCGGTATTATAGCAAAATTTGTTTTGTCCTAGGGTTTGAACTCCAGGCCTTGGGCTTGCTAGTACGTGCTGTACTCTTTGTGCTATATGTCTAGTCCATTTTCTTTGGATTATTTTCTAGATAAACTCTCACTTTTTGCCTGGGCTGGTGTGTATAGAAGTCTTCCTATTTATGATTCCCACCGAAGCTGGGATGCTAGGCATGGGCGACCCAATCCAGCTTTTTCTGATGAGATGGCGTCTGAAGATATTTTTCCTGCGTGAGCCTTAAACTGAGATTCTCTTGCTCTCAGGTAGCATACAGACGTGAGGTACTGCACCCAACTTCATACAGCTTTCAAAGCTTTCAAAAATCAAAGGGAATATGGCCTAGTGGCAAGAGTGCTTGCCTCATATACATGAAGCCTTGGGTTCGATTCTTCAGCACCACATATATAGAAAGCAGCCAGAAGCGGCGCTGTGCTCAAGTGGCAGAGTGCTAGCCTTGAGCAAAAAGAAGCCAGGGACAGGACTCAGGCCCTGAGTTCAAGGCCAAGGACTGGCAAAAACAAAAACAAAAAATCAGTGGCATACAGTGTAACCAGATCAAGCAGATGCCCTCCAATAGAAGGTATACCCCTCATAAACCAAAATGCACTTACCACCTCCATCTTGAAGCTAAGGCTGCGTGTCAGGCACTTGAGGACTTTGTTAAAACAAAGCCATCAATATCCAGAGTGGATTATCAAACCCAAAGAGCTGGGTTGTATTTATAAGACTATAAGCAAGAGGCAGAGTCTCTTCTTGATTGGCTGTACTTAGGAGGAAAAAAAAAACCCTCCTTTTTTAGTTTCAGTTTTGTTTTCCTGTCACAGAAGTCTTTCTCGGATACATGTTTATTTTTAATCCAAGTTGATATCGGGTGACTTTCTGTTGCTCTCATTGATTTTGCTTGTGTCAGAATTTCCATGCCCAGTCTATTTTAAGTCGATAGAAACCATTTGACCTGTGAGAATTCTGCTGTTGATTTGACTGAGTCAGGAAAGAGACGTGAGTGGACAGTTAGGGGGACAGTGCCTGGTATAATGTAGGGACCTGCTCATCAGCAGGTGAAGGTTCAGAGCTCTCTGGCAGGAGCCTGGCATGACCCCCACCTCACCGGCCCTCTGGTGGTGAGGAAGGCTTGCCCAAGGCCGATAGCCAGCACTGGGCAAGGGCCATGTGTAGGCAACATATGTGAAGTGGATGCATGTGGCCAACTCCCCAGAGGGCCCAAAGTTTCCATAAAGACTCTGAACAAAGGCTTGTACATGGAGACCATCTTTTGGAACCCCTCTCTGCTGTAGGAGGTTGCCCACTCCCCTTTTGTTTGGTGCCAGTCCTAGGGCTTAAATTAAGGGTCTAGGCACTGTCCCTTAGCTTTTTTCAGTAAAGATTAGCACCCTACCAGTTGAGTCACAGCTCTATTTCTGGATTTTTATGGATAATTGGAGATGAGAGTCTCATGGACTTTCTTGCGCGGGCTGGCTTTAAACCGTGATCCTCAGATCGCAGCCTCCTGAGTAGCTAGGATGACAGGTGTGAGCCACCTACATCTGTCCACACAGGGTCTCTTTGACATATTGAATTCAATTCTGTTGGGTAAATATCCAGTAGTGGGATTGCTACATCATATTCTAATTTCACATATGGTGTTTTGAGGAAGCTCTGGAGTGTTTTCCATCATGGCGGTACTAATTTGCTTTCCTACCAATCACGTATGAGAGTTCCAAGAGGCCATTGTGCAAGGAGATTTTTCTGGTTCTCTGAATCAAGTATGAACTTCTGAACCCGGCAAAGTCCACAAAGAACATGAACATCTTCAAACAACAGACTCCATTCAGGCTGTGACCAGAATGGGCCTCAGCAGGTCACCTCACGTTGATCAGTCAGCAGTGGATGTAGGATTCTGACCTTTATTCCCAGCCAAATGTTCTAGGGCTTTTCCTTAAGTCAAAGATTTTATCTTTTGTAACATACTTTCAGCCCTACTTTATGAATTAGTGATTGATAGGCAGTTATATCAACCAGGAAATAGCCTGATCTTGTCATATGATTTCCCACACTGAAAGATCTTTCTTTCTTCCCTCCCTCCCTCCCTCCCTCCCTCCCTCCCTCCCTCCCTCCCTCCCTGCCTCTCTCTCTTCCTCCCCCTCCCTTCCTTCCCTCTCTCCCTTCTCCCTCCCTCCTTTCCTTCGTGTTCTCTGTCTCTCTGACTCTGTCTTTCTCTGTCTCTGTCTGTCTGTGTCTGTCTGTCTGTCTGTCTCTCTCTTTCTCTCTCTCTCTGTCATGGGGCTTGAACTTGGGCCCTGGAAGCTGTCCCTGAACTCTTTATCTCAAGGCTAGTACTCTACCACTTTGAGCCACAATGCCACTTCTGCTACTCATTTCTTTAAGGGAGTTACATTTTCTTTAAATGGTCTTAGAAAGTGCTCAAGTCACTAATCTGGTCAGATCTTTGACCAGAAGCAAATGCTAAGGTTTCAAGAAGCAGACACTCATGTCACAAGATCCTTTGACTATATACCTCCTCCAAACACATTGCTTTCATGATAAACTCATTGCACAGATTAAGCAAAACAGTGGAAGCTTTTCAGGTGACTGTTTAGGGAAAGTTAATCTGCTATCTCCTCTGCCCTAAGTTCTTTTAGATGGGATGAGTATTCCTGGGGAGGAAGGATGCCTACTGAGTCCCTTAGCTTCCTTTCCCTGCATGTCAGAGACTGTTCCCTTTCTTCCCTCTTCCATCTCCAGGTTTTCTTTTCTCCTTTTTCCTTTTCCTTTTGTTGGTGCTAGTGTTTTGCTGGTTTACAGGAGATAACTGTCTAGGCTGGCTTTGAGCCTTGAGCCTGAAGTCTCAGCCTCCCACGTGGCTGGGATTACAGACGTGAGCCACCCAGCTCATCCTGCTTTTCTAGTAAATCTTCACTGGCCTCTTCCTTTGAGAGCCTCCTCATGAATTGCGTCAACCTTCTTTCTGTGGTTGCACTCCAGAACTGTGTATCCAGGGCTAGGCACCGTTTTGGCACACGCTGGTAATCCCAGCTACCTGAGTGGCAGAAAGGTCAGGGTTTGAATCCTACTGGGGCAACCAACCAACACACACACACACACACACACACACGCGCACACACACACACACACACACACGCTGTGGTACCTCACTTCCATAATACAAACTACACAGTAGTAGGACATAGGACTACATTTTGAGGCTGGTCTGGATTGAAAAAAGTGAGATGCTATCAGAAATAACTAAATTAAAAAGGGCTGGGGTTGTGGCTTAAGTGGTAGTGTGCTTGTCTAGCAAGTTCAAGGCCTTGAATCCAAACTCCAGTATGGCCAAAAAGAAAAACAAAACACAACACACATACAAAACCAACAGTGGAACACTGGTTTCTCATACCTGGCATCTTGGGAGGCGGACGGAGATCAGTGGGATCAAGGTCCCAGTAAAAAAGATCTCTAGATGCAGTCTCCTCCAGTAGTGGACCTGCCTGGCATTCCAGCCGCACTGAGAGCATAAATAGTGGTTTTGCAGTCCCGGCCGAAGCATGATCTTACCTCACTAATAACTGGAAGAAAAGGGCAAACTCCAATTTTAAATCCAAGTACCATCCCAAACCTCCAAAACAAACCAAACAACAAAGAATAACCACCCCCACGCCCCAAGCTCTGCATATCCAAAGGGGTCACTGAAGAGTTGAGTTGAGGATTTCTCTCTCCTACCTGCATATGCTTCACCTCATACCTTCCCCTGGTGACAGACACAGGCTTTGCTCTTAGGAATTAGTCCCTATCTCTTATGAATGCCGACAGAGCAGCCCCAGGGTTCCAGAGGATTTCTTTCCTGAGGCTCGTTGCACAACCCAGCATATAAAGGGTTGACCATGCTCATGGATGCCCCACACACTCTCTCCAGATGTTCTTTCAACGGTCTGGCTCCTCATTGCAGTGAAAGATCCCCCTGTCCCTTAGCGGCCCACTCCCCTGTTCCCATCCCTGTGTTCCTCCGGCCCCTCCTCAGCACCTGTCTTCCGATCCCCCAAATTCCTAGAAACCAAGGGACTATGTCATGTTGCTCAAGAGTTCCCCTCCTCGGTGAACAGAGCTGGAAACTGAGCAGATACTCAATGCATGTTTATTGTAGGGTATAGGTGACTGACAGTGAAAATGGGGTGAGTGGGTATTTATTTCCTCCTCCATCCCTCAAGCTCACAGGCAGGGTAGGACACGGATGTGCACCAAGACTCTGGTGGGTTCCACACCACATGACTTCCAGGTCACGTGACTCCATCTTGAACTCCTATGATCAACTCGGTGCCTCAAGCATGCTAGACCAGGTGTGCAGCTTCTGAGCTACGCCCCCAGCCCTGGAACAGAGGAGTAAAGTGCTGAGTACAAGCCCTGAAACAGACATTTTTCTCAGATTAGTAGGAAGGGGGGAAAATCCTGGGATACACAAGCCCAAAAGGGTAGGACTTATTTTTGTTTTAGTAAATGATGATGCTAGACACTTTAGTTTTGCTTTCTGAGGAGCTGGTTTTCAGTGGAACTACGCAAGCCAGGTAACAGACTTGTCCGGCGTCTTAAAGGAGTTGGTGATCTTGTTGTGTAGTCATTGAGGTCCAGTACATACACCTGGGAAAAGCAGGTAACAAGAAGAAGCCGTAATAACGGTGAAGGACAGCGTGTGCCAGGAAGACCCTCCCTCCCCTTCCATATCCCACCCTCTTGGGACCCTGAGGAC
The DNA here is from genome assembly GCF_023159225.1 of Perognathus longimembris pacificus. Lineage (NCBI taxonomy): Eukaryota > Metazoa > Chordata > Mammalia > Rodentia > Heteromyidae > Perognathus > Perognathus longimembris. Next base: position 54,170,546 of record NC_063173.1, on the reverse strand, counting down.
TCACATTGTTGAACTGGCAGCAAGCCAGTTGGGAGCCATTTCGCGATGACCTCTGGGCCAGGCATAACTGCACGATGCAGAAGATGAGCGCCCCGCCGAAGAGAATCATCCCAGGCAGCTGGAGGCAATGGGAATGGAGAGGATTTGAATACAGCGTGGGGATCTGGTTCCCCGAGCTTTGACTGCAGCTTTGTGATTGTCCCCATAACATCATGAAAGAAAGTCCCGTCAGTCTCTGGGAGGCTCCAGGGTGTGTGGAAAAGACTTATCTCACCATTCACTGCCAGTGGCCCTCAGAGGAGAGGAGAGGAGGGTTCTTGTTTGGAAAAACACCTTGGCTGATGGCTTCAGGTGGAGAGCGGAGCCCTAGATGTGTGGTCTGGAGTCAGACAGTGAAACTGAGATGCTGTTCTGTGCAGGAGGTGCACAGGGATGGAAGGAGGTGGACAGGGAGAACTGATAGAGGAGAAAGATGGTGCTGAACTACATGGAAAAGAATGGAGCCTGTAGAGAGAGGCATCATGGGAAATGAAGAGGACAGCATTAATAGGTAGCTTTCTGCCTCAGCTGCCAGCCTCTCCCGAAGCTGTGAGGCTTTAGAGCCAGTCAGGTACTGAGAGAACTGTCTGGACTTGGGGCAGTGATATTGTGTGTGGGAAAGCAATTGGCTTTACAAGCCCCTGTGCCTTGGGACAAAGAGTCAGTAATGTCATTCCTAAAAGGAAGTGTTTGAGGAGCAGCAGGAGGAAGCCATGGACGCATCAGTCCTCTGCTTGTGAATAATAACACAGATTTTGTAAACAGCTTTCCAAATGGAAGCTGCAGCCAGGCACTGGTAGCTCACACCTGTCGTCCTAGCTACTGCTCAGGAGGCTGAGATAGGAGAATCGTGGTTTGAAGCTAGTCCAGGTTAAAAACGTCCATGAGATTCTTATCTCTGATGAACCACCCAAAAGCTAGAAATGGAGTTGTGGCTTCATTGGTAGAGTGCTAGCCTTGAGCATAAAAGCTAAGGGGTAGTGCCTAGGCCCTGAGTTCAATCCCCGTGTCTGGGACACGCACACAGACACACAGACATAGACACAGACACAGACACACACACACACACACACACACACACACACACACACACACACACACACACTCTCCATCACCAAATGGAAGCTGCTGTTCTACCTTCCTGAGACCAGCATACTGGACTGGTTGTCTCTGTGTGTCATTAACTCCCAGGCAGTTTGATTTCCCCTTATAAGTTAAAAGGCACTTACCATGGAGCTCACCATCTTGAAGATCTCCTGAGTCAGACTCCTGCCTGTCCTGGTGCTGCCCGGCGTCCTATCTACCTTCTGAAAGGCTTTCAGTTTCCCTCTTTACTGCTCACTGTGAATTCCAAACAGGAACTAGGTTCAATCAAGTAGAACCGCAAGAACAGACTCATCACACGGAAACATGAATACAATAATTCTCTCAGTAGTCACAAACACACCCTAAGCAGTTCTCTGGCAGCCAGTGCAGTTTCCCTGATTATCACGCTACTTACTTAGTTTTTTGCGGTGGCAGCAAGCAAACCTGGTTACAAGCACAAATATTTATCTTTTGTTGACACAAAAGTGGAGATTTTAGCTAGGCGTTGGTGGCTCACGTCTGTCATTCTAGTTACTCAGGAGGCTGCCATCTGAAGATCAAGGTTCAAAGCCAGCCTGGGCAGAAAAGTCCTTGAGACTCTTTATCTCCAATGAACCACCAAAAAGCTGGAAATGGAGCTGTGTGGGTCAAATGGTAGAGCACTAGCCTTGACCTACAAAGCTCAGGGGACAGTGCGTAAGCCCTGAATTCAGGCCCAGGACCAGCAAAAACAAAAACAACATAAAACTTTGTTTTCTCTAAATGAAAGTAAGATTTGCAAATAAAATATGTAACCGGTGGATATTGTCTTTGTCGTTAGAGAATGAGGAGAAATGCCTTGTCACCTGTCACCCAACACCCATCTCTAGATCCTTGGCTGAAGCCCTTGCAAGTAACGAAGGAGAGGAAAGAACTCATCCACCGAGTATGAGTTACACTTGTCAGGAGAGCCTTCAGGAGGAAATGAAGCCCCGTGGACCTGGTCAGCTTGCGTGTTTGTTCCCTGTGGCTTGATAGATTGAATGGTCATTAAGAAGGGTAAATAGATAAGCAGGATGACATCATGGTAGTAAAGGGGAAGTCCAGAAGGACCAATGTTTATTTGCTCCCTTCTCCTTCCCTGGGTCTTCAGAGATGAGGATGCCCCTCCCCCCCATAGGGAGAGGGCCCCAGGGAGGAGAAGGATGGGGGAGGGGAGGCCGATCTTCCTACTTCTGCCCTCTCCAGTGCCATGTTCTCAGAGGATAACATCCGGGTCCCTTCAGAGGGGAAGGGGAGAGCGTATTTCCTCTTAAGTCGAACAAAATAGAATAGAGCTAGATTCTCACATCGCTTGCTCTGTTCAGGTTTTTGTTGTTGTTGAAGTATAGGAAGAAACTCTGAGCCTCCCCAATAGGAAGCTGGAGAAAACTAGAGTGTAAGAGACCTCCGTGCTCTTGGAGGCAGCCTGGGAATTCCTGTTTTGGAGAGCCAGGCCAGTGTTGGCTACAGGCCACCCTGTGTCTGCAGGAAACATTGTTGCTGTTTTCTATACCCCCCCAAACATTGCTAACAGCACCCCTCCACAACACCCCAAGTCCTCCTGAACCTCTCAAAGGCCCCTCCTCTGTTTCTTGGAGACCACATTCATTCACCAACACCCTCAGACTCAGGAGAGTTTCATTGTTCTCCTGTCCCTTGCAGTCAGGACACACTCTGTTCTGTGGACAGAACACTTGCCCCACCCTGAAAGTTGCATATTGAAAACTCCCTGAGAGAACATGTTGCGTGACAAGGACATGGAAAGGACTGGTCACTTAGTGGGTGGCTCTCTCCAGAGAGGCCTGCAGTGGGGTGCCACCTAGTGTCCTTAGTGCTCGTGGTTTTGAGGTGGGGGCTGCTGCTTCCTGAACCCCTCCCTCTCCGCTTTCCCTCCCATGCTGCATCTCTGGTACTGCTGATCATCCCATCCCTGGGTTTCTGCTCACATCCTCGCCAGAGCTACTGTGTGTTAGCACTCATAACTCAGGAGGCATCTTTTCCTCTGGGGGCAGAGGTTCTGTGAGGTGAAGGGCTGAGTCCTGTCCACCGAGGTTCACCCCACTTCTGTTTTGTACAAAGAGAGCCTTGGACACACCACATGCTTAGCACATCTTTATTAAAATGGGTGAATGATGGGATGAGTGAAGGTTGGGGGTTCCTTTTCTACGGTGCTGCCCCATGGGGCAGTGCATGGACGGGGACATGTGCTGGAAGGCCCACTGGGAAGCGCCAACACCACACAGATGTCATGTGTTCTGGAGAGACCTCGTTCTTCAATCTACCCTGGTTGCCCATCTTCTTTTGAGTAGGGGCCAGCAGCATTTGTCAGGCTGCATGGAACCATGGAGGTGTTGTGGATCTTGGTTCATGCTGGGACCTTGACCGTGTTGGGTGGGCGCCCTCCTGCTAAGCTGCATCCTGGTACTTGACCCGTGTCAGGCCCAGGGTGTGTGCCCTGGGACTCGCATGGTGGTCAGCATCTTTGCATATGGAAGGCGTAGAAGGGCAGTGTATGGAGGTGAGCCCTTTGAATCTCGGGCTGTCTTAGGACATTCGGTGGTGCTGGGGGTGGCATTCTGAGCCCCTAGAAAACATGGGTACAGTGCAGCACGGTAATGAGGATGTGAGGAGAACAGGCTGGCAGGGGGTGGGCCTCACACAGGCAGCCCCCCGCTACACTGTCCCGTTTGAGGCACGTTTTCCCCCCCTTCCCCTGAGGAGCCCCAGGTCTTACGTTGTTGGGATGGGGAGAGGCCTATTGCTGGTGGCGTCTAGCCGATCCCGGTTTAAAGAGTCTGTATAAGAGAGCCGCGACTCCCCCTACGATTATTATACAGATCTGGAGGCAGAAGGAACAGAAAGGACATGAGGAATTGTCTGGAGGCTGGGCTGCCTAAGCCTGCCCTGAAGGTGCAGGGGGAGAGGAGATGAACCCTCTCTCTGTGGCTTCATGGAAGTCTTCATTATTTCCCAGCCTCATGGGGGAAAGTGTCTCCCCGGGTCTTTGTGAGGTTCCAGGGTGTCTGGAAGGATTTCTGTCACCACTCACCGCCGGTGACCCTGAGAGGGGAGCAGAGTTATTGTTTGGACAAACACCTTGGCTGGTGTCTTCTGGTGAAGAGGGGGCCCGGGGTGTGTGAGTTGGAGGCAGACAGTGAAGCAGAGACTCTGTTGTGTGTAGGAGGAGCACAGGGGTTTGGAGGAGGTGGAAAGGACACACAGAGAAGGGGGTGCTGGTAGAGGAGAAAGCTGGCGCTGAGCCACATGAGTCCACAGAGCAAGAACTCCACCGTGGTGGTGAGCCTTTGGCACAGCCAGGGCTGAGCCAGCAGTCTGGGCCTGGGGCAGAGTCCTTGTGTGTGCAGTGGGGAAGGGTTGGGGGTGGGGAAGAAATTGGCTTTGGAAGCCCCTATGGCTTGGGAAACAGTCCGCAGTGTCATCCCCAGAAGGATGTGTTTGAGGAGCAGCCGGAGGAAGCCCAGGACATGCCAGTCCTCTGCTCATTTCCCCTGGCACCCAGCAGTATGGGGTCCCCAGAGTGTCTGGGAGTTCCAGCCCCATTGCATATTCCCTCTCCTGGTCTCCTATCATCCATCAGGCTGTCGTCACAGAAAGAATCTATTATCCTATCAGAAATTATCATTATCTTTGGCACAGAAAACAGATGTGTGAAGATGAACAGGAATTTTACACCAAGCTTTCCAAATGGAAAAGCGGCTGCTCTGCCTTCCTGAGACCAGCAATAAGTGGGCAGGTTCCCCCCACCCCCTTGTGTCCTCAACCCCGTGTAATCAGAGCCCCCCCACCCCCCTTACAAACCAGAAGGCACTTACCTCTCTGAAGAACACCCTGTAGAAGCCCATATTGACTGCCAGTCTGGCTTGCTGGTCTCCTGTGTGTTGCCTTTTATAAGTTCTGACTTTCCCTTTTAGTTTCCTTTTCAATTTTCTGGAATCACACACACACACACACACACACACACACACACACACACACACACACACACACACACTCAAATTCGGAGGACAGAAATAGAAACAGGAATACAGGTTTCCAAGAGCCAGGGTTGTGGGAGGTTAGGGGAAGCTCCCTGCTCCTCACACTTCAGTCTCTTTCTGGACAACAAGAAAATCTGCTCTTTCAGTGGCCACAAGGACAGCATGGATTTCTTGTGAACCTTGTAGGAGTTCAGGGCCAGTCTGTGGGGAATCTTTTGGGGGCACATTAGGGGTGGGCTCCAGACAGAGGACCAAGTTCAGGGGAGTCTGCTGACTGGGCTCGGGTGAAAGGGGAACTGTGTGGAGCAAGTGCTCCTGAGGACTTGGCATAGGAGGGGATGAAGCCGAGTTCCACGCTGGAATTCCACAGAAAGTTCCTGCTCAGGGTTGGCCGAGAACTGGTATATGCTCCTTGCCTGCAATGGTCTCAAGCTCATGGAGGAATCACCTGTCCTTGCTGGCCCCCTGAGGCTCATTTCCATGGGATGGGTCTAAGCAAGCAAGGGCTAGGGTAGCAGATGCTGTTGAAATCAAGGTAGGCTCACCCCAGAGCCGCTCAGAAAGCGAGCTTTGGGATCATATATATGTGGCAGGAGGGGATGGGAGGTGATCTGGTTGGCTGTACTGTACCCAAAGGCGCCCACAGGACAGGGTTCAGTGGGATATCTACCTAGGGGTGATTTATTTATTTATTTCAGGCCTTAAGACAAAGGACCAGTGTGGTTGCAGTGACCCAACCGTATTATTATTATTACGGTCCTCTAGAGTCACAGCAGCAAGAGAAGCGGTGACTTCATTTGCAGTTCAGTCAGTATAAACAGACTGGTGTTAAAATGTGGTTATGAGGGAGGGCCCTAATTCAACATCCTGGCATCAAAAGGCCATGCATGACTCATAGACAGGTGAATACAGGGAGCAGACACCCTGAGTCTGCGGGTAGAGAGGAGGTGATGAATCTGTGAGGCAGGGAAGGCCAAATGGTGTCACAAATCAGCCAAAGTGGGGGAGAATGGGAGTGGAAGGGAGTGCGCTCTCGCTCCCAGCTCGCATGGGATGTGGCCCTGCTGACCCTTGACCTCAGGCTTCCAGCCTGCGGAATGGAGACAATTCATTTACTGGGTGAGGTCCTTTGAGATGGTGGTCACAGGAGACTAGCTGTGGGGGCCAGCTCTGTCATTCAGTGACCCTAATGGAGACGCTCCTGTCACAGCTTGCCTCAGGTGGTATCTTTCCTTCTGAGGGTGGAAGTTCTGTGAGGTCAAGGTCTGCGTCTGGTTCACCACGGTTCACTCCTCCTCTGTTCGGTACACATAGAGGTTTGAACACACCATATGCTCAACATGCATTTATTACACGAGTGAATCCAAGTGTCAAGATTCCATGTTTGCTCCCTCAGCCAATAAGCACTCCATACAGGGCTGTCCCTGGAGTGTTTGCCCCATTTCCCCCCGTCCCCCCCAGATGCCCATAGCACACTGATACAAGTGTGCTAAGATGACTCTCTTTTGTTCAAGTTCACGGATGACCCACAGGACTAACCTGATTGAATCACAGCAGGAGGTTCAGGGTGAGGAGTAGGAGAGAAAAATCTTCCTCTGTGTGTCAGGAAATAGGGCCTTGAGGTCCGGGGCAGGGAGGAGTTCTTTGGGGTCTCTGTGAAAGATGTTTCGTGAGTCTTTTGTTCTGCTTAACTGGGGTACTGGACTCCATGGGAATAACTCGGTGTCGTGTTTGGTGGTTGTGGGATGGCCACTGGGTTTGCTGGATACATGTTGGGGAGGATGGCATCCACCTGGAAGACAGGTGCATGGGGTGTAGATGATGGTTTGGATGCCCTTCAGAGGCTCGTATCCTGGAACCTCATCCTTCTATTTGGTGGTGTATGAGAGGTGGATTTGATTCATGCTGGTCTCAGGGAACTAAAGGGAGGTCTCAGGGGCCAGTCAGTTTTCACAAGAGGGGGTTGGTTGTTTTAAAGCAAGCTTACCTCTTGTGCCCCAGTTGTTCCCTTATCACTGTGATCTACAGCCAGAGAGGGCTCTTGCCAGCACCAACCAGCCAATGCCATTTGGACTCTCTAGTCACTAGATTTGAGGGCTCAATCAATGTTTTACTTTATAACTTGCTCAGCCTCAGGCATTTCCTTATAGCACCAGAAAAAGGAACTCAACACACCCAGCAATAAAGGCAAAATAAAGAGAGACATGCATGGAAGCCTTTGGAGGTTGCATGCTTTCTCCTGCTCCTGGGCAAGGAGGGGGAGAAACTTCGCATCTGGTTTTCCCATCATCTGGGGCGAACCAGGGACTCACGTGGCTGTACCGACAGCAGACCACTCGGCAGCCAAAATGGGAGGCTACACACGCCACGCACAACTCCAGGACGCAGAATATGAGCAGCACACTGGAAATAGCCACACCTGCGCTCTGAAAGCAGAAGGAATCGGGAGGGGGGGGGGTCTGACTATCTGCGCTCAGGCACAGGCTTTAGCCTCACCTCCCATCCTCTCTTGTCCTCATGAGGACAGCAGCTCCCCAGGTTGTTATGAGGAGCAACTGTGTCTCTTATTCCCAGGATAGGGGTCCAGGCTTCAGGGAGAGTTTGCTCTGTGAAATGAGTTTTGAGCAGGGAAGTGCCGTCACCTTGCAGGTGCAAGAAATTCGCTGAGTGTGAGCAAAGGAGAAGGTTGAAGGGTTCTTTCAGAAGCAGCTGCATGGATTGGGTTGTTATCCGTGGGAATGAAAACGGAGTGGAGGTCTTAGGATATGGGGTTTGGGGATGGGAGTTCGGAGCTCACGAGTAGACCAGTGGGCACACATGCCAGAAGATTGGGGTAGAGCTGTGTATTTGGGTATTGCTGTCATGGGGAAAGTTGTTTTGAGCCTTTGGACAGAGAGAGAGGGTGGGGGAGGGGAACAGAGATGAGAACAAGAATGGAGCAGCAAAGGAGATAGAGAAAAGAGAAAGCAGCCGGTGTGGGGTCTGGAGTCAGATACACAGTGCAGGAGGTGGCTGGAGGCAAAGAGTAGCGGAGATTTATGGAGAAGTAAGGCTGAGGAGGGAATTGGAGATGGTGAATGTGTATAGTTCTTTTGTGGATTTTTTCTGCCAAGAGGACTAAAAAAAAAAAAAAAAAAAAGAAAGAATGGTAACTGACAGGGGAAAATAAAGCCAAGAGGTAGGATTCTCTCTCTCTCTGTGTGTGTGTGTGTGTGTGTGTGTGTGTGTGTGTGTGTGTGTGTGTGTGTACTGGGGCTTGAACTTGGGGCCTGAAATAATGTTACATCAGAACACAGCCATACCTGGGCACCAGTGGCTTATGTCTGTAATCCTAGCTACTCAGGAAGCTGACATCTGAGGATCAAAGCTCAAAGCAGTCTGAACAGGAAAGGCTATGAGCTTCCTAATTCCAGTTAACCACCAAAAAGCTGGAGGTGGTCTTTGGTTAAGAGAGACACTTACCACATCCCAGCTCCAATGGGGAGGATAGTAACTGAAGTCGGAATACGTGCTGGTGAGGCCTAAATCTGTGATGAGAAGTGTTATTCCAATGGCAGAGAAGATGGCGCTGAAGATGTTCAAGCCCACACTGCTGCTCAACTGCAGAAGAAGGTGCAGAGGGTGAGCGTAGAGGAGGAAAGGGCTGGGCACGCGAGCGTCTCACAAGGACTCTTTCCCTAACTCCTTATTGTGTTAAAATACACAAAACCCAAACTTGACCATTTCTGAAGTTACAGTTCAGAGGTATTGAATATATTTATATTGTTAGGCCATCCAAACTACTTCCATAACTCTTTACCAAAATGTTTTCTATTTTTTTTTAAGTGTGAATAGCTGGAACCCCTAGCTCTTTAACAAGAAGCGTGGTGTTCTGTGTAAAAGTGCTGCAGTAAATTAGCTTTGATAAAAGTAAGCAGGTCTTTGCTATAGGACTTTTCATAGCCTTTTCTTTTCTTTTCTTTTTTAGGTCCCAGAGTAGGACTTACACTCAATATCTGACACTTTGGTTCACTGCCTAGTGCTCTACCAACTGAGCTACTCCCCACAACCCCTTTTCCAAGCTGTTCATGGGAACCATGGATATTCCAGAGAGGATGATTAATAGATTTCCTCCACTTCATCTCAAGATCTTCACTGAGCATACTGGGCCTAAGTGAGCTTATGAATCATGATTGGGAAAACGCAATCCACAGATGCCTAAGGGGGAAGACAGTCCTGTTCGTTTGCTGTCTTGGAATATGACAGGCCAATCATGCACCATGATTTTGGGTCATGTACCAAATAAGATAGGCCAATGCATAGGAAGCAAACTCTTGGAGGTTTTCAAATAGGTCTTATATACAGGATCATAGGGACATGGTTACCCCGAGGCCTTTACCCCGAGGTCTTTACCCAATGAAGGTTGGTCCATGGCTGTAGAAGGACAGAGTGTTGCCCATGTTGGTGTCAGAGCTCAGTGTTTGGATCTTTAGAGAAGCAGGTGCCAGACCAAACCCTCAGGGCCCCTGCACCCCTGCTGGGATGGCAGGAGGTCCACTCTGTGCACCCTGGGCAAGCATGGCTCCTTGCTCTGCCTAGGAGAGCCCTGAAATTTTTCCTGTGAGGGCCTCTTAGAGAGGCCCACTGTCTCTCCCTCTGCCTCTCCCTTTCAGATGGCTTCCTCTGTCACCCATCCTCTCTCACTCCTCGGGGGCTGTGTCTCTTGTGCCTCCTGGGCAGGGTAGGTGTGGCCTGGATGTGGGAATGGGCATGTATGTCAGGGCCCTAGGACAAGGACAAGGAAGGGGGCATTGGTTAACCTTCCCCATGGGGGCCCGTGCCATGGGATGCAGCACGGAGGGTCAGCCCCAGGACGCACCAGGCAAGATGAGTTCCGCTGAGTTTCTGCAGCCATTGATATGGACCCTGAAATGATAAACTGGTACAAGAAAGAGGGGCTTAAAAGAGTTCAGGGTAGGATTACTCCCCCCCCACCTGAGGGGCTGGACACACACATTCACTCACACTTGGAGGGGGGCTATTAACTCAGCATCAACTCAACATGGGAGTGGAAGGGAGCAGCTGATTAGCATAGCCTGACAGGGCAGTGGGTGGGACGGGACAGACAGAATTTAGGGTCCTGAAGATGTGTGTGTGTGTGTGTGTGTGTGTGTGTGTGTGTGTGTGTGTGTGTGTGTATGTGTGCTCTGATGCTTGAATTCAGGGCCTGGGCTCTGCTCCTTAGCTTTTTAGCCCAAAGATGGTGTTCTACCCTTTGAGCCACATTCTATTTCCAGCTCATTGGTGGCTCATTGGAAGTAAGAATCTGATGTATTCTCCTGCCTAGGCTGGCTTTGAACTGTGATCCTCAAATTTCAGCTTCCTGAATCCGTAGGATCATAGATGTGAGCTTCAGAGCTGGTTTTATTATTTTTATTTTTATTAAGTTTGTTCTTTAAATTATCTTTAGGTAGTTGTCTAAAGAAGGTCTACCCCTTTCCAGATCTGGTTTTAAATTCTAGCCTGAACTGTATATGTCACTTTAAATTCTTGAAATATTTATAGTTCTTCATCTGAAACATGGGCATATTTATGTCCCTCACTTCCCTTTAAGGTTCTCTGATTAAAAATAACCTTATTCATCTCTATACTCACATTTATAATGGGCATAACATCTAATTCACCTGTTTAAAATGTGCATCCCAATTATTATTATTATTATTTTGCCAGTCCTGGGGTTTGAACTCATGGCCTGAGCACTGTCCCTGGCTTCTTTTTGCTCAAGGCTAGCACTCTACCTCTTGAGCCACAGCACCACTTCTGGCCTTTTCTGTGTATGTGGTGCTGAGGAATTGAACCCAGGGCTTTGTGCATGCTAGGCAAGGACACTACTGTGAAGCCACATTCTCAGCCCACATCCCAATTATTTTTTTAAGCAAATTTACAGACCTGCAGCCATCACTAGAATCTAAGTTGAAAACCTTTTCTTTTTTTTGTTTCCATTCTGTAAAAGCTTGCTATACTTTTCTTTCCTCATAGGGCAAAGTTATGTACTGGGAGTAAAGTTTACATGGCATTATTGAAACCAGTTTAAGCTGAAAACATTTTTATCTCTAAACAACCCCCCTCCCACCCACTAGTGACCACACTCTACCCCTACCTCATTCCTCTCCCCACAAGGACGCATCTTCACCTTATATAGCAGTGCAATTGCAGTGCAATTTAAAGGTGGGCAGATTGAGGCTGAGTCACCCAAGGCCGTCTGGTGAGTAACAAAGCTAGAGATCAGATCCAGGTTGCTTGTCTTGAGAAACAATCTCATCCTGTAGCCCAGGCTGGCCTTGAACTCCCAATCCTCCCACCTCTGCTTCCTGAGTGCTGGGATTACAAGTGTGCCCTATAATACTTAGCTCACATCCACATTCTTAACCCTTGCCCTGCACTTCTTCCCACTTAGGATAGGCTATAGGTGTTTGTGCTATGGAGCAGAAATGGTCATCTACAGTTAAAAACGTCTTCCAGCTGCTTCTGCCATCTAAGGAGAACGCTACATGTTCCCATGCCTGGGAACACAAATCTTTGTTTCACAGCCTTCCTTTTCTTGAGGCTTGACAGGAAGGGAGGGAGGCAAGGGCTGGCTTTTCCATGTTCTTAATGAGGAACCTGAGCAGCCAGGGCACCTCTATATTGTAGCTTGGGCCTGACTGGGCCCTGAAGCTTCCTGGAATAACTGCAGAACATATCAGTATGAAGCCTGAACAAAATGCAGTCTAAAATAATCAAGGTAGCCAGAGAGACTTCATTTGACCAGAAGTCAGTTTAAGTTAGGATGCTGTAGCTATTGTTTATAAGACACTTCACTGCCTTGTTTGATAATTGTGCTGTGCACTGGAATATCAGCAGATAAATATTTGAAGTGCCAGGTGCTCCACCAGGCAATCAAGCCCCTGACAAGTTACTGCCCCAATAAGTAACTAATGTATACATAGCAGGAGGGGACTGGCACCAAAAGTCCCTTGCAGCACCCCCCACTAACAGTCCCGAGGTCGATAACAGGTGAAGGCTGACCCCAGATGTCTTTTGCAAACTTTGACCATCTAGCTCTTAAGGGACAATGCCCCAGCTAATCAGAAATAAATAACACACTAAAATAACCAATCACATGTCTTTTTAACTGGGAATCCCCTAGACTTGTTTACTATAAAGACCCAGTGTAATCTGTGCTTGGGGCCTTTGTCCATCTTGGCTGTGTCCTTGTGGGTGTGAGTCCGAGCTCAAGCTTGCTAATAAATGACTCTTTGCTTTTGCATTAGAATTGGCTTCTTGGTGGTCTTTGTGGGGGGGGGTGTCTCAAATTTGGGGCATTTCATTATCAAGTCCTGAGGTGCCGTAGGAAAGAGCCTTTGCTATGGAGGGGGATATTACTGATCTTTTGGAGACAGGAAGTCTTGGAGGTGGTCAAGAATCAACCTGTAGAGCAAAGGGAGAAGCAGGGTGGGGGTGGGGAGGAGGGGAACTGAGGGTCCGGAGGGAGGGGCCGGCTGGCCATTGAGGCGCTGGGCTCCACAGCAAGCTATTGGTGTGGCTGTGGCCTCCTGGGGTGGGTGGGGAAGGAAAAGGAGCTGAGTGTCTGGTTCCTTGCAGAGCAGAGAAGAGCCACAGCCTGGGAAGATGGGCCTTGAAGGGGGTGGGATGGAGCGTGGCGGGAGGGGGGGGGGATTGGCCGTGAGTGGGAAGGGGAGACACGGCCCTGCCATTCTGTAGCTGTGGGCAGTGGTGGAGCAGAAGCTCTGGGCTGTTGGATTGAAATCTTATGAGATAGGCTGACGTGGGTTAATGAAGTCACTCTTGGAATTTTGTTGTTGGGAGTGGTAGGAAAAGTAGCATTTGAGCCACACGTGGGGGTGGGAGCCCAGAGACAATGTATGTAACAGAAGAAAGGAGAAAGAGAAGAGGTGTGTGTGTGTGTGTGTGTGTGCACGCGTGCGCGTGCATGCACGCGTGCACGTGTGCATGGTGCAGGACACTGGGTAGACAATGAACACATCGGAAGGCAATAAATGGGAATGGAGGCAAGACTCAAGTTCAGAACTTTCCATGGGGTTCCAGATCATCCTGAGAACGGCAGAAGCCATGGACTTTTCTGTGTCCCCTACTGACAGAACCAGGGCTTCTTGTGAATTAGGAAATGCTGCCCCTTGTGGCGAGCTGGAGAATAGTTTAGAGAAGGCACATAGGGTACCAGGACGGCCCACAGCATGATATTGTGGAACAGATTGCGCCATCGACAGTTTCCCTTCCAGTTTGATATGTTGAAGGCCCAACCCGCTAACACCGGTGAGTGTGCGTGTGTGTGGAGATTCAGCCATTGGAAAGATCATGGAGTGGGCTTCATATTAGAGTGGGCTCGAATCCCATTGGTTCTTACAAGAGATGAAAACTCAGGTAGGCACAACGGGATGGTACATGGAGACAACCAGTGAGCCCAGCTCCGGCCCGGGGAGACAGCACATTTCTATTGTGGGAGTCTTAATACCAAATGAAGGCACTTGGTGAACACAGCTCCCCACATCCCCATGGGTGGGAACCCCTGCAGGAGGCAAGCTGCCCCGCTTGGCAAGGTGGCCCCTGGCACATCAGCACCTCCTGGAAACCCACGTGAGGGGCGACTCGACTCACTTACCCAGATGCCTCCCCAGAAGGGGAAGCCCCCATAGAAGGAGACGGCTTCGTAGTTCCCCAGGAGCACGGTGGCCATAATGGCGCCCAGGCCCATGTGCACCAGGCCAATCAGGATCTGCATGACCTGTCAGGAGAGCACAGCTGCAGCATCTGCCTGCTGGGCGAAGGGGCCCCACCCCCCACCCAGTCTCATTATTTGAATATGTGCTTGCTTTTCCTGGTCTAGAAGGTACTACGAGAAATGCAAGGGCGAGATTAAACATTATTCATAATGGATCTGCGCCTACCCTTCCGTGACTCTTCTTCTAAATGCATACCATGGAAGAATACATAAGCACAGTGGCTCTATATGTCATTAACTTAACATTTTACCATGAGTCTTACCCTCTGGGGTTAAGTATTCTTCAATGTCTTTTTCTTTTTCTTTTCCATGGTGGTTCTGGGTTTGAATGCAGGGCCCCATACTTGCAGGCACTCTACCCCTTGAGCTACACCTCCACTTTGTTTTGCTTTTAGTTATTCCTCTCCCTTCCCCCTCCCCCCAGTGATGTCTCACATTTATGCCCAGGCTAGCTTGGACCACCATCATTCTATTTACACTTCTGGATAGCTGGGATGAGAGGTACATGCTGCCATCTCAATTTTTTTTAAATTGGTTGAGATGGTGGCCACCAACTTTTTACTGGGCTAGCCTTAAACTGGGCTAGCTCCCAATCCCTGCTTCCCAAGTAGCTAGGATTATAGGCATGAATCACTGTGCCTGACCTCTAGCCCAGAGTGTGTCAGATGGACATTCTGTGACATAGCTGTACCAGAAACACAGGACAGATAAAATTGTTTCTAATCATGGGTGACAACATTGCCACCAGTGGCCATCCCTGTGTGTAATGTTTTTGTCCTTATTGATTTCTTTTACCTTTAGGATATTGCCATGGGTACAGTTATCTTTCCCTCTGTTCTTCACAAGTTCATATACTGAAGTTCTACCCTACTGGCCCTCAGAATATAACTGTATTGCTGTGCACTGGTGGCTCACGCCTGTCATCCTAGCTACTCAGGAGGCTGAGATCTGAGGATTGTGGCTCACAGCCAGCCTGGGCAGGAAAGATCGTGAGAGTCTTATCTCCAATTAACCACCAGAAAACCGGAAGTGGCTCTGTGGCTCAAGTGGTGGAATGCTAGCCTTGAGCTGCAGAGCTCAGGGTCAGTGCCTAGGCCCAGAGTTGAAGCCCTATGACCAACAGAAAACAAAAAAAAGAATATAACCTTATTGTGGATATAGGGTCATTGCAGATATAACAAGCTAAGGTTAGGTAATATATACATATGTAAATGTCTTTTTCCCTTAGATTTGGATGAACAGTACAAATTACCCCAATGTCTGTCTCAGACTTTTTTCCAATAACAACATATCTTTGGGCTCACCTTCATCATTGCATAACAATCTTCCTTGTTCTTGACATAACCTTGCTACGCTTCTTCCATTCACTGAGTGACAACACAGTGATTTAGCCAGTGTTCATCTAACTTACAAATAAAACCCATTCTTTTGTCCCTCCCAAACCATGATGCAGTGAATAACCTCCTATGTATCACATCTCTTGTGAGCACAGGCATAGGAGAGTAGAGTCTTAGGGCGCTAGTGGCTCATGCCTATAATCCTAGCTACTCAGGCAGTTGAGATCTGAGGATCACAGTTTGAAGCCAGGTTGGGCAGGAGAATCTGGGAGACTCTTATCTCCAATTAATCACCAAAAAGCTACAAGTGGAGCTGTGACTCAAGTGGTGGAGTGCTAGCTTGGAGAAATAAAGCGCAGGGACCAGCACCCAGGCCCTGAGTTCAAGCCCCAGTACACACACACACACACACACACACACACAAACACACACACCACACCACAGAAGGGTAATCTGAGTTCAAGCCCCAGTACACACACACACACACACACACACACACACACACACACACACACACACACACCACAGAAGGGTAATCATTGTGTTTTTGGAAGTCTGGAAGGGACAAATTGCGTCGTATTCAGGCTACACCCGTGTCTGTGCCACCAGCAAGATCAGAGGATGGAGCTAGGACTATAAGGGTAGGCAGTTGGGGGTCAGAATCCATGCTTGCTACCGTTGGCTACAGGAGGTCCCCTGTTCTTCATAGGGAGTCCTGCAGCCTTGAGCAAAATGAAGCCAGGGACAGTGCTCAGGCCCTGAATTCAAGCCCCAGGACTGGCAAAAAAAATGTAATGCTTGGCTCATAGGGACTCCTGTATTTGTTATGAATTCTTACTTTGCTACTTGTCTAACTGGCCTTTTTTTTAAAAACAACAACAACAACAACAACACAAAATCAGTATCAGGCCAAGGTTTGATTTAATAACATAACTTTGTCTCCCTCTTGTGGCTTACTTGGTCCTTGCAGGCCCCTCTTTCTTGCTGAGACCACAAGGATTACAGGGATACTGGAAACCGAATCCATGTTTAAGGGCCCTCCTCTCCCATCTCCTCTCTCTGTCTCTCTCTGTCTCTGTCTCTCTGTCTCTGTCTCTGTCTTTCTGTCTCTCACTCTCTGTCTCTCTGTCTCTGTCTCTCTCTCTCGTCCTGGGGCCTGAGCACTGTCCCTGGCTTCTTTTTGCTCAAGGCTAGCACTCTACCACTTGAGCCACAGTGCTACTTCTATATATGTGGTGCTAAGGAATCAAACCCAGGGCTTCATGTATGTGAGGCGAGCACTTTACCACTAGGCCATATTCCCAGCCCTCCATTCACTTTTTAAAATGTCATACTCAGAAAAGTCAAGGTTACATACCACAGCCTCTGCTGTTACTCAGCTGAACACTTTAATAGACTTAGGATAGGCCAGGCCTGGTCAGCTCCCTCTCTACCTCCTGCAGCTTTCCCGTAGCACTCCCAACCTGCCTTCTCCTCTCACTACCCCAGCCACGTGGCCTCCTCTGACTGCACAGTGAAGCCTCACTTACCCCTAAGACTTTGCCTTCCTTCAAGATCTTCTGGGCAGGCAGCACATTTACAGCCGACATTAAACCAGGTGGGTTCTCAGGGACGAAGTGGACTTGGGGTTGGCTGTTTGGATACAAGGGCACCTGAGACATGACTCCTGACATCACAGGATAACCGTTGTGAGGAGTCACCACAATCACAGAGCTGTCCATGGGGCTGGCCAAAGGCATTGCGTTCATGTTGCTAGAAATAGAAATGCAATACAAGGCTGGTACTCCATCACTTGGGGCACACCTCTGTTTTCAGCTCTTAGTGGTTCATTGGAGATAAGAATGTCACAGACTTTCTTGCTTGGGCTGGCGTTGAACCATGATTCTCAGAGCTCAGCCTCCTGAATAGCTGGGATTGCAGATGTAAACCACTAGCACTTGGCTGTATTTACATTTAAACAGGACTTTCTTTTCTTGCCTTATTTTTTTTTTAAAAGTAGAAGTGATAGGAAAATTCATTACAAGAAGATGTACATCAGAGAAAGAGAGGTTGTGACATCTATCTGCCACTGTAGGCTGCAAAAGGACTTCTCAAAATAAAATAAACATGTAAATGGAAATATTTTGCCCTTTCTCTTTCATTTGAGTATCTCAACCTACTATGAGTTCATTACTTTCATTGTAGAGATAAAATTAGACCCGAGTTAGAGGGTCCTTAAGAACGCTTGGCATTCAGTACTGCACAAACTAGGTCTCCTTTCGTTGTCATACCTGTCCAGCCTCACAGGTGAGCAAAGGACAGTCTAGAGAGGTTAACTGTGGCCATAAGACAAAGGCGGCGTCTTTTCCATGAGTGCCTTGGATGTGAGTATTACCTGACCACAGAATGTCACAAGTGCCAAGTCTCCTGCTGAACATTGAATTGACTTTCTTACTTTCTGCAAAAGGGAGAGAGAGAGAGGACTTGACTTTTCGATGTCATGTACCGATTGGAGCTGAGTGCTGGTGGCACACGCCTGTGGTCCTAGCTACTCAGGAGGCTGAGATCTGAGGATCATGATTCAAAGCCAGCTAAACAGGATAATCTGTGAGATTTTATCTTCACTAAACGATCCAAAAAATCCAGAAGTGGCGCTGTGGTGCCAGTGGTAGAGTGCTAGCCTTGAGCAGAAGAAGCTCAGGGACAGTGCTCAGGCCTTAAGTCCAAGCCCCAGGGCCCGCATCAAAAAGAAAGAAAAAGAAGGCTGCCAAGCTCAGAGAGACAAATGACACTCTCAGATACATCGGAAACACAACAGGGCATGATAAATCATACATGTGTCTAGGTTCTCACCCACAGTGAGGCCCAAGGAGGATACTCTTAGGGGAGGAACACAAAGGCACAATGCCTATCCGCCTCTGAGTGTATACAATAATATTTACTGAAATGAACTCCAGGAAATGGAAACAAGAGGGTTTTTCCTTGTTTTTGTTTCCTTTTCTTTTTGTCCTGTTTTTTAAGTTTATCTGTCTTTGGGAGGGTAAAGGGGGAGGCACAGAAATGGAGGGGCAAAGGGTGAACAAAGGCAGCAGTGGTACTCGCTAGACACTATGTTGAAAATTAACTACACAGCCTGTGGGTGAGGATAGGAGGGAAAAACTGGTAGAGAATGAAGGAAGGGGTGACACTGTCCAAAAAGAACTATACTCATTATCTGACTTATGTAACCGTAACCCCTCTGAACATCACTTTTTTTTTTTTTTTGCCAGTCCTGGGGCTTGAACTCAGGGCCTGGGCACGGCACTGTCTGTGACTTCTTTTTGCTCAAGGCTAGCACTCTACCACTTGAACTACAGTGCTACTTCCAGCTTTTTCTATATACGTGGGGCTGAGGAATCGAACCCGGGCTTCATGTATACAAGGCGAGTGCTTTACCACTAGGCCATATTCCCAGCCGTGAACATCACCTTTATAATAACAATAAAGAAATGAAAACAATGGGAGCCCTCATTCTCCAGGCCATCCCACTGGTGGTAGTTGTTCCTCCAGTGACTGACAGTGCTCAGTGTTCTAGACCACTTCTGAATTCCAGTGTGGCCTTAAACCTCTTCTTCCTCCTTCCCTTTTTATTTATTTTTTTGGAGCACACCCCATTAAATGAATTCCATAAACCCTGCCATGTCTTCCATCCACAATCAGATTCCCTCCTGGTCTCATTTGGCAGATAAACCTCATTGCCAACCCTCAGTGGTCCACAGGAACCACAAGATGAAGGCCACTCACCTTTTGCTACCAGCAACCAGGTCTGGCCTCGCTGCTTCTCCCTCACTGCTTCTTTGCTGTGGGGAATGTTTTCCGTGGGAACGAATGCACTGGTGCACCTGGTGGATGGCTCTAAAGTCCTTTCTGATTCTTCCTGGGCGTGGACAGGTCTCCAGCTGTCCAGGGCTCAGCTTCTCCACCCATATTTGCTTCTCTTCTTGGTCAACAAGCCAATGAAATGCAGTTCAATTTGATATGTTGGATGTTGCCTGGAGGCGAGCAAAGAGTTGTGTGGGAGACACAGGAATGATGGAGTGTAACCAGGGATCATTGTCATAACGTCAGCACCACAGGCAAGAAGATAAGTGTGCTCCACGAGAAAGATTACATATTGATTTTGAAGAGATCAAGCCTTTGACATTGGGGAACTGCAGCATGGAAAGGGTGGAGCCAGAGCAAGGGCAATCAACTTGCATCTGTTTTTAGCTGTGTCAGAGCCTACAGAAAACCCAAACCCACTGATAGCAGGGCATCCAAGTTACCTGTGAAAATACCCCAAGTGATCTGGACATGTAACTTGCAACAGCACTGTTGCAACAAGCCTCTTGTTGGAATTGCCCTTTGAGTTTCTTTTTTTAAAAATAATTTATTTATTAATTAAACAAATTGTTTTTGACAAGGTGTTGTGCAAAAGGAGTACAGTTACATAGTAGGGCAGTGTGTACGTTTCTTGTGATATCTTACACCCTGTTTTTCTTTCCCTTCCCTAGGTCAGGTAGATATATATACAATACACAGTGTACCAAGAACATATACAGTAGCCACGTGGCCTACGCCAAAGAAAATTCACCTAGGGCTTTAAATGTAATGTCGACAGTAGACAATATGTCAACAATAGTCTTATATGAACGTACATACATAGCTTTTGAGCTATTGTGATCCACTGAGAGGTCAATTTTTGACCTTTATATATTGAGTAGTTGTTTGGTTTTAGTTACATAATGTAGGGTCACTGACCCAAACCTGTGGGAAATACCATTTGACAAGAAGTTTTTAGTTTCGCAGACCTGGTCTCTACTGTCTCCCCCTCCCCACTCCTTAACAGTCATATATCAAGGAGATCATGCCCCTTTGTTTTCTGTGTTTTAGGCTTGTCTCGCTCAACATTATTTGTTCAAGTTCTGACCATTTCCCTGCGAATACCAATATTTCACCATTTCTAATCGCTACGTAGTATTCCATTGTGTATAGGTACCATATTTTTTGGATCCATTCATCTGTGGAGGGGCTTCTGGGTTGTTTCCATATTTTGGCTCTTGTGAATTGTGTAGCGATAAACATGGAAGTGCAGATGTCTTTTTGATATCTTGGGACCTGCTGTTCAGGATAGATGCCTAGGAGTGGTATGGCTGGGTCATAGGGTAGGTCAATATTGAGCTTTTTGAGAAACCTCCATATTCTCCAAAGTGGTTGTACTAATTTGCACTCCCACCAACAACGGAGAAGCGTTCCTCT
This sequence comes from Perognathus longimembris pacificus, assembly GCF_023159225.1. NCBI lineage: Eukaryota > Metazoa > Chordata > Mammalia > Rodentia > Heteromyidae > Perognathus > Perognathus longimembris. The sequence goes on along the minus strand of NC_063173.1, from coordinate 54,150,027 downwards.
TTCCCTGCACTCCCGACAGCATTTGTTGTTTCCTGAGTTCAGAGTATAGGCCATTCTAACTGGAGTGAGGTGGTATCTCAGGGTTGTTTTTATTTGCATTTCCTTTACTGCCAGGGATGTTGAACATTTCCTCATATGTTTCTTTACCATTTTTATCTCTTCTCTTGTGAAGTCTCTCTTTAGCTCCTTTGCCCATTTCCTAATTGGTTTACTGGGCTTGGAGGGGCTTAGTTTTTTGAGTTCTCTGTAGATGACAGATATTAGGCCTTTGTCTGTTGCTGTGCTGGTAAATATCCTTTCCCATATGGTTGGCTGTCTTTCTAGTTTGGTGGCTATGTCCTTAGCTGTGCAGAAACTTTTTATTTTGTAGTAGTCCCATTTGTCGAGTCTTTCCCCTAACTGTTGTGCCCCTGGGACTCTATTTAGGAAGTTCCTTCCTGTGCCTATAAGTACTAGCGTCTTTCCTACTCTGTCCTACAGTAGTTTCAAGGATTCATGTCTGATGTTGAGGTCCTTGATCCATTTTGAGTTGATCTTGGTACATGGTGATAGGCTAGGGTCTACTTTGAGTTTTCTGCATATGGCTGCCCAGTTTTCCCAGCACCAGTAGTTGAAGAGGCTATGTTTATTCCATTGTATGTCTTTAGCTCCTTTGTCGAATATCAGCTGACTGTAAGAGTGCGGTTTTATTTGTGGATCTTCAATTCTAATCCATTGTTCTTCAGGTCTGTTTTTATACCAATACCAGGCTGTTTTTGTTATGATGGCTCTATAGTATAGCTTGAAGTCTGGTATTGTGATACCTTCTGCACTGCTTTTTTTTGCCTAGAATTGCTTTGGCTATTCTAGGTCTTTTGCTGTTCCATATGAATTTATGGGTTGTTTTCTCTATTTCAGTGAAGAATGTAGCTGGGATTTTGATGGGGATTGCATTGAATTTGTATAACAATTTGGGCAATATGGCCATTTTCACTATATTGATTCTGCCTACCCATGAGCATGGGAGGTCTTTCCATCTCCTTGTGTCTTCTTTGATTTCCCTTATTAGATTTTTATAGTTCTCATTAAATAGGTCCATCACGTCTTTGGTCAAGTTGATCCCTAGGTACTTTATTCTTTTTTTTTTTTTTTGGCCAGTCGTGGGCCTTGGACTCAGGGCCTGAGCACTGTCCCTGGCTTCTTCCCGCTCAAGGCTAGCACTCTGCCACTTGAGCCACAGCGCCGCTTCTGGCCGTTTTCTGTATATGTGGTGCTGGGGAATCGAACCTAGGGCCTCGTGTACCCGAGGCAGGCACTCTTGCCACTAGGCTATATCCCCAGCCCCTAGGTACTTTATTCTTTTTTTGGCTACTGTAGATGGAATTATTTCCATATTTCCTTTTCTGCTTGTATATTGCTGGTGTACAGAAAAGCTGCTGACTTTTGTGGATTGATTTTGTATCCTGCTACTTTGCCAAAATGGTTTATTAGGTGTAGGAGTTTGGGGACTGAGTTTTTTGGGTCCTTCAGATATAAGATCATGTCATCTGCGAATAGTGATAACTTGATTTCTTCTTTGCCGATGTGGATCCCTTTGATGTCCTCCTCTTGTCTTATTGCTATGGCTAGGGATTCCAGCACTATGTTGAAAAGAAGTGGGGAGAGTGGGCATCCTTGTCTTGTTCCTGAGTTTAGGGGGAATGATTTTAGGTTCTCCCCACTTAATACGATATTAGCAGTTGGTCTGTTGTATATGGCTTTTATTGTTTTGAGGAATGTTCCATCTATTCCTGTTCTCTCCAGAACTTTTAATAGGTATGGATGTTGTATTTTGTCAAAGGCTTTTTGGGCGTCGACTGAGATAACAATGTGATTCTTGATTTTAGTTCTGTTGACGTGGTGAATTACATTGATTGATTTACGGATGTTGAACCATCCTTGTGACTGTGGGATGAAGCATACTTGGTCATGATGTATAATTTTCTTGATCAGTTTCTGGATCCTGTTAGCTAATATTTTATTGAGGAGCTTTGCGTCTGTGTTCATTAGTGATATTGGTCTGTAGTTCTCTTTTTTTGGCTGGGTCTTTGCCTGGTTTGGGGATGAGTATAATATTAGCTTCATAGAATGAGTTTGGGATTTCTCCCTCTGTTTCTATTTCGCGGAAGAGTTTGAGGAGTATTGGTATTAGCTCCTCACTAAAGGTTTTATAGAATTCGTTGGTGAATCCATCTGGGCCTGGGCTTTTCTTTGTTGGGAGGCTCTTGATTACCCCCTGTATCTCGCTGTAAGTTATTGGTTTATTTAGTTGATTTATTTCTTCTTGGTTCAGTTTGGGCAGTTTATACTTCTCTAAGAATTGATCCATTTCTGTAAAATTATTGTTTTTTAGTGAGTAGAGGTTCTGGAAATAGTTCCTTATGATTGTGTGAATATCGTGTGTATTTGTTGTAATTTTTCTTTGTGATGTATTTTCATTGTTGTTGTGACTTATGAATTCATTAATTTCATCCTTAATTTGGTCTGTGGCCCAAGTGTTAGATAACAGTGAGGGGTTTAGCCTCCAAGAATGTGTATAGCCTCTGTGGTAACCGTTGTTATTGAGGGTTACCTTTATTCCACTGTGGTCAGATGTAATACATGGGATGATGTCAATACTTTTGTATTTGCTGAGGTTCTCTGTGTGGGCTAAGACATGGTCTATTTTGGAGTATGATCCATGGGCTGCTGAGAAGAAGGTGTATTGGGTCTCTGTAAGGTGAAAGATTCTGTATAGATCTGTCAGATCCATTTGGGATATGGTGTTACTTAAGTCCCCAGCTCCCTTGCTAATCCTCTGGGTGTTGGATCTGTCTCTTGGAGAGAGTGGGGTATTAAAGTCTCCCACTATGATTGTGTTTGGGTCTATCTTGTTTTGTAGTTCTGTGAGAATTTGCTTGACATATGTAGGGCCTCTTTTGTTCTGTGAGTATACATTTATTACCGTGATGTCTTGATTCTGAATTTTTCCTTGTATTAAAATGTAGTGTCCTTCTTTGTCTTTTTGAGTTGATTTTAATGAGAAGTCCAGCTTGTCTGAGATCAGGATGGCTACTCCTGCCGTTTTGGTAGGTGCGTTTTCTTGGAAGATCTTGCTCCATCCTTTCATTCGGAGCCTGTTTTTATCCCTTGCTGTAAAATGGGTCTTTTGTAGACAACAGATGGCAACTTTTTGTTTGCAGATCCATTCTGCCAGTCTGCTCCTCTTTATCGGAGAGTTTATACCATTTATATTCAAAGAGATCAAGGATAAGAGTGTTTTTTCCTCTTCCATTTTCCTGTTAGGCTGTTTTTTCCTCTCTTTTTTTTTCTTGTCTTTAGTGAGCTCCTCTTTCTGTTGGGCTCTGGCTATTGTAGTTCCTTTCTGTTTCTGTCTGTGTGTCCTGTACGGTTTCTGTTGGGTGGGTTCCCCTTTTAGAATTTGCTGTAGGGCTGGTTTTTTATTCACATCCTCCTTTAGGTCCTCTTTGCTATGGAAAGATCTGGTTTTTCCCTCAAATATGAATTCTAGTTTCACTGGATATCTAATTCTGGGTTGGCAATTGTTGGCCTGTAGGACTTGGATTGTGTTCTTCCACTCTTTGTGTGTGGTAGGTTTGTGTGGAGAGGTCTGCTGTTATTCGGATCCTTTTCCCATTGTAATAAATATCTTTCTTTGCTTTGGCTGCATTCAAAATTTGCTCTTTATTCTTGAGATCTGAAGTCTTGATTATTATGTGCCTTGGCAAGGATTTTCTAGGGTCTGGTCTGCCAGGCGTTCTATAGGCTTCGGTTACCTGGGTGAGGTCCCTTGTGAGATTGGGGAAGTTTTCTGCAATCACTTTATTGAAAATATATTGAAGCCCTCTGCTCTGGTATTCGGCTCCTTCTTCTATTCCAATTATGCGCGGATTATATCTCTTGTCTTTGTCCACTAACTCCTGGATTAGTCTGCCCTGGAGCTTTACCGTTTCTTGGAGTGTGGTAATTTTCTGGTCCTTATCGGCTGCATCATCGTCCAAGAGAGAGATTTGGGATTCAATATGGTCAATTCTTTGTGCTGTGGATTCAAGTGTGGAGTTTATGGATGTCAGGGAGCTATTTATGGTTGCCAGATCAGCTCTGATCGTGGAAATTTCTTCCTTTAAAGAGTTGTATTTTAAATCTATTTTTTTTTTTTTGGCCAGTCCTGGGGCTTGGACTCAGGGCCTGAGCACTGTCCCTGGCTTCTTTTTGCTCAAGGCTAACACTCTGCCACTTGAGTCACAGTGCCACTTCTGGCCATTTTCTATATATGTGGTGCTGGGGAATTGAACCCAGGGCCTCATGTATACAGGGCAAGCACTCTTGCCACTAGGCCATATCCCCAGCCCCATTTTTAAATCTATTTTTTCATGCATTTTGCTTCTCAGGATGTTAAGGTCTTCTTTAATGGAGGTTTGCACTGTATCCATTTTTGCTTTCATTTCTTTCTTGACTTCCTGAAGGTCCTTTGAGACTTCCATTCTACCACTTGTGCCACAGTGCCATTTTAGCTTTTTCTGTGTAATTTATTGGAGATAAGAGTCTCAGGGATTTTCCTGCCCAGGCTGGCTTTAAACTGTGATCCTTAGATCTCATTCTCCTGAGTAGTTAGGATTACAGGTGAGAACCATTGGCACCTAGCTCATTCTTGTGATTGACATTGGATAGGGAACTCATTTTACCTTTCCTCAAAGGATACTGAACTGTCCTAGAACAATGTACAAAATAGTCCATTTTGATAGTAGTGATTTGATATGGCACCTTTGTATCATTACATTTCTATATGAATTTGGGTCTGATTCTGATTTTTTTCTCTTCTATGCTACTGGTCTATTTGTCTATTCATGTGTTATTTTGCAAATGTTTTAATCATAGAGGCTTTATCATGTAGTTTAATGTCTGGTAGGGTTAGTTTCCTTATTGTAAGTTTCTTTGTCATTATTTTCTTGGCTCTTCCTGAAGGTTTGCATCTCCAAATGAGTAACTATTCATTTTCATGTGCATAGCTTCATAAAATAGTTTGATAGCTCCTATAAAAGGAACAACATGAGTCACCTTGCATTGGAGAATGTAATAAGATACCTGAGCAGGGATATATAGGCAATTAAACCCTAGTTTACACCAGTCAGTGAGATCAAGTTTATCAACTTGGGGGCTGGGGATATGGCCTAGTGGCAAGAGTGCTTGCCTTGTATACATGAGGCCCTGGGTTCAATTCCCCAGCACCACATATACAGAAAAAGGCCAGAAGTGGTGCTGTGGCTCAAGTGGCAGAGTGCTAGCCTTGAGCAAAAAGAAGCCAGGGACAGTGCTCAGGCCCTGAGTCCAAGCCCCAGGACTGGCGAAAAAAAAAAAAAAGTTTATCAACTTGTATAGAGAATAGAATTTTTTTTTTTTTTACCATACCAACTTCCTAGAAATGGTGCCAACTGCCTAGCAGTTCTCAGGAAACAGTTACTGAGAAGAGGAATCCTACCCAAAACTAACATAGTCGGTACTGCTGGTTGTCCATTTCCTTATCTACCAAGAAGTCTCTGCTTCTGTTTTCCTGAGGATACATAGGTGTGGGACAGGCCAAAGGTTCTGGAAAGTTCAGATCCTAGGAAGTTTTCTTAACCAATGAAATGTGGGTTTGGTGCATACTTTCCCTGCCTTTTATGAGTACCCCCTCAAGGCATGATTCTGAAGCATACTGTATCTTGCTTCAACAGGATGGAGACCCAGATTCCTTTAACCATGACCTAGTGACCAATACCCACTTTACTGTCTGTTCTCTCCTCCCACTCTTCTGTTCTTTCCCAGCAGTACCTCCCAAACAGCAGTTTCCGCCTTTGGGGAAACCCCACATAAGATACCTACTGCACTGGATGGGGTGTGAATGGTGATTACTCCCTGTGGAATGGGGAAATGGAAATGTATTCAGTGAATTTTTTGTACTGTGAGATTCACCATTATATGTTCAGCCTGCCAGTCATATGAAAGTATAGCACATATGATTATGTCCACTACATAGTTCTTGGTAGTGATAATAAACTGTGGCATTTTTCATTTCTATCACTTGAGCCAGCTCCACTTCTGGCTTTTTTTGGGGGGTAGTTAATTGGAGATAAGAGTCTCATGGGTATTTCTGCTTGAGTTGGCTTTGAATTTTGAATCATGGTGCTCAAATCTCAGCTTCCTGATAGCTCAGATTACAGGCATGAGCTATCAGTGCCTGGCATTTACCACTATTTTAGAAAGTATTCTTTTTTTGTTTGTTTTCCAGTCCTGGGGCTTGTCCCTGGCTTCTTTTGCTCAAGTCTAGCACTCTATCACCTGAGCCACAGCACCACTTCTGGCCTTTTCTGGTTATGTGGTGCTGAGGAATCGAACTCAGGGCTTCATGCATGCAAGGCAAGCATTCTGCCGCTAAGCCATATTCCCATCCCTAGAGTGTATTCTTTCTACTTACAAAAGAATGCTACCTGGAAACCCACCTCAGGAAGGCCCTTCAAGAGCTGATCCTGAAGGAAGCATTGTCACACTGAGACCACAGCTGTGTGTATGCATGTGTATATGTATGTGTGTGTGTATGTGTGCATGTGTGTGTATTTGTCCCTGAAGAACTTTCAGCGGGACAAGTGTTGTGATAGAATACATGACATGGATGGCCCTGTGCTAATGAGTATGTTTATGTCCTAGGTCTTTAATAAAGAAGTTCAAAGAGTAAGAAATTAATTTAAAAACTAAAAATGAGCCAGGCATCATAGCTCATGACTATAATCCTAGCTACTCAGAAGGTGGAGATTTGAGGACGGTGGTTTGAAGCCAGATTGGGCAGGAAAGTCCAGGACACTCTTACCTCCAACCACCAAAAACCCATTAGTACCCATTGAGCTGTGGCTCAAGTGGTAGAGAACTACTAGCTTTGAGTAAGAAAGCTCAGAAGACAGCATCCAGGTCCTGAGTTCAAGCCCCAGGGCCAGCACAAAAAAAAAGGGAAAAAAAAAGAAAATGGCTGCCGGGCTTAGCTCTACCTCCGTCCACGTGGAGGTCATGGGTCTGTCCGCCTCCGTGTGGTCCTCTATTGCCCTCAACGCATCCTCTGGCCAGAAGGAATTAACTGCGGGAGCAAAAGCCACGTGCAGCCTCGGTCAGCGAGTGGTCGTGGGATGCCCTTCCCCCTTCCCCATACTTCCCAAGGAAGACACAGGCGCGTGGGGTCCCGGAGAACCCTCAAGGGGTGTTCTGGTTTAATAAGGGGGAGGGCAAATACACTTATACCAGCAGTGACACGCAAAGGAGAGGGACTGGCCAGGTGCTAACCATAGGCTAATGAGCGTGTCCATCATGGTGATGTCACGGAACTTCCCACAGAGGCGGAGACCTCTTGGCTCCGCCTCCGTGCTCACCGCTGAGAGGCGGGGGCTGGCCCACCTTCTCTTCCAGTTGAAGCGGGAAGGAGGTGGGACGGGCTAGAGCCAGCCATCCCCTCTTAAAGGCATAGCCATCCCCTACAAATGGCTTATAGAATATTTTTTCACAAGTCTACAACTGAAATATATGCATATTTCAGTGTTATGTGAAAGAGCCCAAATTTAAAAAAATTAAAAAACGATATCCACAATATTTAATGAGTACATATGAAAATAGAACCAGGTAAATTCAAGTTATAAGCGAGGTGAGATGGAGGAAAATGATGAAAAAGGTGACAATGATCAAGGTGCATTGTACTTACAAACTGACATGTCGAATTGAAACACTTGTGTACAACTACTTAAGGATTAATACATAAAGTAAGATTACTAGTGAAGACAGATTTGGGAGTAAATTTAATATAGCCTAAGTGTATGGTTTATTTGTAGTAAGTGCTAAATGGTAAATTATTAAAGGGTCACAATGAATTGGAGCTGTGCTTAGCTCTTTAGCTGATATGCTGTACTCTGTGGACTGGGGTTGCTGTGCTTTATAGGCGAGGGAATAAAAGTAGAGAGAGATCAGCATCTTGCTTTTGCTCCACCAGCCTTCTTTCTATATCTTTTCAAAGTTAGAATATTTCCTCCTCCCAGATGAAGGGTCCTGTCCTTCCTGCCAATCACTCTCTCCTTCATGCTTCATGCCTTGGGGGTGGAGGAAGCCATGCTTATCCACGTTTCCCCCACGTTGGGCTGTGAAAAAGGCGGAGTCACCTTCTGATCAAATTGAATCCTTTATTGAGGAAACGGGGAGGGGGGAGGGAAATAAAAACAAACGACAACTGGAAAGGACTTCATTACAATTGTATTTTTCATGAGGTGTCTTGAAAAACAATAATGACAGGGTGCGTCAGTAATCCGCCATCTTTTGGTTTCCACTGGAGCCATGGGGTTCTTTCCATGGTGTCAGTGCCTACTGTAGATTGATATGGTTACTGATGGTAATGAAGAAGTTGAGGAGGGACCTAGCGGGGGTTGAGGGGCAGAAAACCGATCATTAATACCTAAGGTAAGAGCCTTGTCCTGAGCCAGTGAGCTACAAAGGAAACACCCTGAGTTGTACAGTTGGTTTACAGCATATAGTTTTTATAAGTATTGCTGTTGCATTGGTTCACCTTTTACCCTTTGTCTCTCCATTTTTATGTTCCCCTTCCCCTCCCTACTTCCAATAAACAAATATGTAATACCCAGGGTACCTAAATCAGTCACAGTGACATCAGGGGTAAAACTGGGTACAGATTTTTGTATATGTTGTTGGATTTATTTATTTATTTATTTTGCTGAAGGATTTTATAACTATGTTTATTTGGATGTTCATCTGTACTTTTCTTTTCCTTGGTCAATTTATCTATTTTTTGCTTGTACTTTTTTCTTTTGACGTTATTCTTTCAGTGTATATTCAATAGCTGGGTTAGCTTTTTATTTAAAGATATTAAATCCACAGAGGCTTTCTCAGGGGGGAAACTTTGTGATTATTCCCTTCTATGTAGGCCATACTTTCCCATTATTTTATAAATATGGTAATTTTTGGGTTAAAATCGCACATCTACAATAATATATTGGAAACACTGGATGTCATGGCGATCCAGGGACTTCTTTATGGTTATCCACTTACTGTTTTCATTTGTCATGTGTGACTACTAAGATCTCTGCTCTGTTAACATAGTGGTAAGCTGATAATTGGGTACAAGTGCTCCAACCTGCCTAGAACCAGGGCGTTTCTCAGTCTTTGCAGGAAGGCTGTGTGTTTTGGACTCTGCCTTTTAGCCTTCACTTCCTGCTGGCAGACACCTTTAGATGAACCAGGCTGAGGGTCATCCTCACATCTCATCTGCACATGCACACAGGCATGCACACCTGCGTGTACACATGCACGACTTCCTGTGTTTCCAAATAGTGTCCTAGCTTCCGAGTTTCCTTACACACCTTCTTCCCCAAGATTTTGGTCTGAATTTTGTTTTTTCCACCTGCTACATCTATGTTAGGCAGGGTGATAGTACTGAGAAGCTGTGCACAACAACTGCGGTGCGGTCAGGTTAAGAAGCAACACTATAAACACAAGTGTGTGAGTGTCTGTATTGTATGCTGAATCATATTCCTTTGGATATATGCCTGGGAGTGGTATAGCAGAGGATTTTTTGAATATCCACCATATTGATTTCCATCAATTTACATTCACATCAATTAATTGACACTCATTACATTAATTTACAGGAACAGCAATACTGGATGAATGTTCCTCCCTCCCGTCTCCCCAGTATCCCAGGAACCCATGCCAGCCTTTGCTGTTTGTTTCCTTAGTGATGGCCATTCTGACTAGAGTGAGATGGGATCTCAGTATCTCACTATCATTTTGATTTGAATTTCCTCAACTGGCAAGGATATTGAACAAATATGTATTTATTTGCCATTTGTGGGTTTTTGAGAATTTGATCTTTGGAAGCAACGATTTTGATCCCCAGTTCTAGTTAACTGAAGCCATTAGAGATTTTGCTTTTGTGTGTGCCAGTACTGGTGTTAGAACTCAGAGTCTTGGGACTGGGAATATGGCTTGGTGGTAGAGTGCTTGCCTCATATACATGAAGCCCTGGGTTCGATTCCTTAGCACCATGTATGTAGAAAAAGCCAGAGGTGAAGCTGTGGCCCAAGTGGTAGAGTGCTAGCCTTGAGCAAAAAGAGGCCAGAGACAGCACTCAGGCCCTGAGTTCAAGCCCTGGGACTGGCAAAAACAAAACAAAACAAAAAAGCCCCAAACCCGAAAAAACTCAGGGCCTTATCCTCTAATTTCTTTTTTCTGCTCTAGGCTGGTTCTCTATCAGTTGAACCACAGTTCTACTTCTGGCTTCCTTTCTCTCTCTCTCTCTCTCTCTCTCTCTCTCTCTCTCTCTCTCTCTCTCTCTCCTTCCTTCCTTCCTTCCTTCCTTCCTTCCTCCCTCCCTCCCTCCCTCCCTCCCTCCCTCCCTCCCTCCCTCCCTTCCTTTCTCTTTCCCTCCCTCTTCCCTCCCTCCCTTCTTTCTTCCTTCTTTTCTCTTTTGGTGGTTAATTGAGGATATGTCACAGACTCTCCTGCCTAGGCTGACTTTGAGTTACCATCCTCAGATCTCAGCCTCTGGAGTAGCTAGGATTACAGGGGGTACAAACCACCAGCACCCAGCAAGAGCTACTTCTAAATGGGAACTGTCTTAGCTTCATGCAACAAACAGAAAGAACAATACTCAGGTTGGGATGTAGCTCAGGGGCATAGCACTTGTCTAGCAAGTGCAATGGCCTGGGTTTGATCCCTAGTACAGAGAGAGAGAGAGAGAAAGAGAGAGAGAGAGAGAGAACAAAAAAAAGAACAATACTTCCTTGGAGGATTGACCCCATCCTGTTTTCCCGTGCACACAGACATTGGGCAAGCCACTAGAGGTATGTGCAGACTGCTTAACGATACTCACTTTCTTCATTGAATTCTTCATAATGGAATGCTTTCCTCATCCAGTGGATGAGTATGCGAGCCAAAACCAACACTGAGATGGTGCTTAGGACTAAAAACTGCAGCAGCATCATACTGGCCACCTGGAGCAGAAAGAAGGAACAGCCCTCCCATTAACAAGCCATTAAAAAAAAACAAACCTATTGATCATCCAGGGCTATTTCATTTTAACACATGCATTGGTGAATGCAATGCATCTTAATCAGAATCAACTCCTTTTTTTCTCTTTCCTCCCCTTTCCCCTTTCTTTACCAGTCTGAGCGTTGGTTTTCCTTGTTTCATTCACACACACACACACACACACACACACACCCCTTACCTTTAGTCTCTGATAATTGCTAGAACAACCCCCATAGAGCGGCTCATGATCTGTGGTATATCTGGAGAACTTGGTGGAGTTTAATTCAGTCACTAAGTGTTTTGGCCAAAGGTTTAAACTGTATTCTCCAAGCGTAATAACCAATCACAAAGCCGATAGTTTTGCCTACTCTGGGGCCTCCCTGTCCTCACTTCAGAGCTTGAAAGAAGTCACAGGTGGCTATTTACTGGCCTCCTGTATTCATTGCCTCAGAGAATTATAATAAAGCCCTCAGTGGCTTGGCAGGACAGGTCTCTTGTCTCACAGTTCTGCTGGCTGCAAGTTCCAGATCTGTGTGTGAGCACCCATCTTGGATGCCTCTGGAGGAGGATGCTCTCCTGAAAGCCCCTGTGAAATTCCTCCCTTCCTGCCCCGCCTCTCCTCTGTGTTCCTGTGACTGTCCTCCGTATAGGTCCCTGTCCACACTCCCCTTTCCTTACAAAAGACATCAGTCACGTGGGATGGACGGTCCACTCTATTCCAGTATGGTCTCATGTTTACTGAGCTAATCACATCTGCAGTGACTCTCTCTGCTTCCCCTGATGGATGAAGGTTTCAGTATGGCTTTCTGAGGGACTCAGTTCAACCCATACCATGTCCTTCTAGGAGCAAATTCCATTGCACTTGATTCCAATATCTGCAATTGTTTTAACCCATTCCAGCATCCACGCTAAGTCTGAAAGAAAGTCTAAATCTCATGAAATCAATGAAGCTCCAAATCAGTTATGGAAGAGACAGATGGTTGTGTTTATTCTGGAGTAAAATTTTCTTCACCTGTGGACTTAGGAAACCAGAAATAAAGGTATTTTTTTTTCTACCAAGATACAAGGAAACACAAGATACAAAAGATTCACTCTTATTTCCAAAAGTGAGAAATACCAAGGCATCAAGGGAGGTCATGGGCTCTACCGAAAGTCTACAACTTAATATGGTAAAATTTGGGAGGTTGTACGGTCTGAGAATAATTATCATAGCTTAATGTTGGGGGCCACAAGCTCTCTGGCCTGCTGAAGATGGGCCCAGAGCATTTAGCTCTCTCAGCTACTGGCACGTCAGTTTCTACTGCATGAAAAATACAAATACTTATGACATGCCATATACTACCTTTTCTTTCTGCTTGATTTCTTTTCTTGCTTGTGAAGCTAATATACAAACGTGCTCTTGGCATTAAATTTTTAAATATGTTTTTTGTGCTTTAAATTTATTCTGTGACACACACACACACACACACACACACACACACACACACACACATATATAGAGAGAGAGCACAATGTAGGTGCCCATTTGAATTTTCTTTGAAATGAATAGTTCCTTGATTCAAATCCATTTATTTAAGTTCTATTTTTTACCTCCTATTGAAATTATCATCTCCCATAAAACAATGTGCTTCTACCAATACTGGTTTTATTTCTCAACTCTCTACATTGTTCTGTGGTAAATTTTTTGTTTAGTGTGTAAACACTATTGGTTTTTGCTATACTAGCTTAATAACAAGTTTTAGTATCTAGTGCAGCAGGTTTTCCTGGCTTTTCCCAGTAACTATGTGAGTTTTAGAGTGCTTGGAAATTTTCATACAGTTATTCCTCCATCCATGTTATTCCCATTACATTATATCCATTTTATTTTATTAGCCTATATTAGTTGTACAAAAGGGTTTCACTGTGTTATTTCCATCAATGCATACAGTAAACCCTGATCAAATTCACCTACCATTTGTCTTTCTCTCTCATTCCCTCTTTTCTTTCTTAAAACAATTTCAAACCAGGTGCTGGTGGCTCCTAGCTTCTTAGGAGACTGAGATCTGAGGACCATGATTTGAAGGCAGCCCAAAACTAGAAGTGGAGCTATGGCTCAAGTAGTAGAGTGGCTAGCTTTGAGCAAAAAAGTCTTAGGTACAGTGCCTGGGCCTTGAGTTCAAACCCCAGGACCCACCTACACACACACACACACACACACACACACACACACACATTAAAATCGTCCAATTGGTTTCATTGTTCTATTCTAATAAATGCACATAAAATACTTCAACCATATTCACACTCCTCCCTACCATCTCCCTTCATCTTCTTCTCTCTGCTGGGTACCACTCTCAAATAGAACCTGTTTTATATTCCTGTCACTCACTTTTAAGAACTGGATTCTAAACGGAAGACAGACTATGCCATGTTTGACTTTCCCAGTCAGCCTCATTTCACTTAACATTAGGATCTCTACTTCCATCCACTTTCCATAATTTTATTGAATTACTACCAAAAGCTTTGCTGAGATTCTAAAGCAAATTGGATCACATCTATGTATTAATTTGTAGAAGATTTCATTTTTAGGAGATTGTAAATGTATGTTTAAGAACTTATTTAAAATGTATTGTTATTTTTGTGTCTTCATTACGTTTTTGTGGTTTTCTTGTTATTTTGGTTAGTTTTTTTCTGCTTTAAAAATCTATAGTGAATGATTTTTGCAGTGTTTTCTTTTATCTAGTTACTTTGCTGGACTGTATCTTTTGCTATCTATCTATTTATTTTTTGGGTGGGGGGGTTTTAGGTGGGGAAATCTTTTGGGGTTATTCTAGGCATCTTGTCATTTGACTTTCAAGTACTGATAATTTTATCCCTTTTTGACGTTTTCAGTGTTTCTAAATTTTAGAAGAAAGCTGCTTGTCTACAATGCTTATATCAAAATTATTTAGAGGAAATGAAGTTTTAAAAAATGTATCTATGCCATAGGTAGTTGCCAAGTTTGATTATATTTCCTGTGCCTTACTATTAAGACAACCTACTCACAATAAGGTTATTTATATATAAAATTTGTATTGAGTTACAAGTAAAATAGGTACTTACGTTTATCCACGTGAATTCATTTCCTCTTGATTCAAAACTTATAAACCCAATGCTCAATATAATTAAACCACCAAGAGACATGAGGACACTTATGATGTTTGTTACAATTGCGAAAGTAAGCTATAAGAGATATACAAAGAGAAACTAGTCACAAGTAGCATAAAGTTATCTTTAAGTAGTGTAAAGGAGTTGCCATTTAACAAAGCAGTTTATGAATAGGATGCATCTTGATCCGTATCACCCCTTTCAACGTTCTCACCATCTCCCTCCTACTCACTCCTTCCCTCACACTTCTTCATTTTGTAGACTATGCATTTTTTTTTTTTTTGCCAGGCCTGGGGCTTGAACTCAGGGCCTGAGCACTGTCCCTGGTTTCTTTTTGCTAGCACTCTGCCTCTTGAGCCACAGCGCCACGCCTGGCTTTTCTGTTTACCTGGTGCTGAGGAATCAAACCCAGGGCAAGGCAAGCACTCCACCGCTAGGTCACATTCCCAGCCTCTGTGCGTTGATTCTTGACCGAATTCTCCCACTCTTTTCTTTATTCCTCTATCCTTCTCTCCTCGACTCTACCCCATCCCTTTCAAATAGTCACTTCCGGGTGTTTTATTTGGTTGAACTTTGACTTTGCCTTTCGAAGGAATTACACAATTTGAGTTCTCCTTTGAATTTACCGTATTTCAGTTAATCCATTTGTGTACATGTGCATACCACCCACTGTACTTACACTTGTAAGTTTGTAAGCTAAATCTAGCTTCCATATATAAGGGAAACCATGCATCCTGGGTCTCTCTGGGCCTGACTCACTCCGCTTAACATCACTCCTACCCCCCCCACCCCGCCCCAGGTCTTTCCATTTTTTACAAATAACACAATAAATGGTTTTGGGTAAAGTAGTCAGTCTGTCTTACTGGCTACAACAGTCAAGGTGATTAAAAAATACAAACTGATTTTCTGCAATCTTGCAGTAGTTGAAATCAAGACTCCACCTCAGATCTGTCTAGAAGCCATTTAGACACATCACTTTTTTCCCATGCAAAGCCTTTATTCATTTAAATATGATCAGCTTTCCATATAAGAACGAATGAAACTTTTCAATGTTCTACTCTGAAACTCCCTCTCCTCAATCTCTTAGAGCCCCGTTAAGTTAAATGATAAATGGAGTGCACCTCTCAAAGACTGTACCTCCTGAGTAAGGGTCCTAAAGGTGAAGAAGACAATGGGGTTAATTCTAAACGGAGGTAGCTGGGGTTTTAGGTGCTGAGGGTGGTGATGACCTTGGGCGTCAAGAGAGTCACTCTCATGTTTGAGGTGGTCTTGCTCCAGCCATTCCCTCCTGGTGTTTCACTAATGTGTCCAGCCTTTCTAGCCAGACTGTTTATGATGATGGCAAATGTTAGCAAAGTGTATCATAAATGAGGGAGAAGTGTGTATAGAATTCCAGAAGCATGGGGGAGTGGGTTATTGGGGGAAACATATGGCATTGGGTGCAGCAAAATAAAGGTGTTGTATAACACATGGCTAGAGAGGTGGGCCGGGGGTAGAAATGAGGAATCACTATTGTGTGTAATGGGTATAATCTGATCAAGAATGGTCAACTATAGTTGTAAGGCTACACAATACATATGGTTGGAGGATTTATAGAGGCAGCTGCTACAGAAAAACTCTTGCTTAGTTCAAAATCAGGTGTGTGTAATCCAGGAAATGCACACTTTACGATACCTCTGCACACAGACCTGTGTATGTTTGTGAAGACAATGAGGCCTGCAAACTCTTAGGATGTGTCAGACAAAGATATTTTCTTTGTCATTTGTAAAACAGAGCATATATTACAACTTTCAAAGGTTTTAGTTTCCAGTGTGAGGCTGTGAAGAATTCCAACCAACTTTCCAGCCTCACTTGTGAAAATGACTAAAATAACTGTAATCACTTAAAACCTCTGGGGACGATCCTAGGGCCATATGGAAAATGAGGAAATATTTATTGAAGAAAAAAAGTTCACATAGATGAAAAGAAGTGGGACATGCTGGTGTATGCCTATAATCCCCAGATCCATGAAAGGCAGAGTTAGGATGATCATAATTTGAGGGCAATATGGGCAATGGAATTAGAGAGACTCTATCTCAAAAAACGACTGGGCATGGTGGCTCACACTTGTAGTCCAAGGTACCTTACATTCTGTAGGAACTTGAATGATGCTGCTGGATCCTGAGATGAGGAACTGGGAATAGAAACAAGCATTTATAAATACCAGTGTAGAGGTGATAGAACTTAGGGATTTCACATTTGTTTTATGAGAAACAGGGAATAGGGTCTTTGTTTTGTTGTCCTTTGAGCCTGTGACCTGAATGACTAGAAATTAAGCCTTCATGTATAGTGAGGTTTTCACTTTTAAGAGTCTCCATTTTAACTGGGGTTACCAATGGCTCACACTTGTAAACTAGTTACTCAGGAAGCTGAGATCTGAGGATCGAAGCTTGATGCCAGCCCAGGCAGAAAAGTCCTTATGAGACTCTTATCTCCAATTTAACCACTCAAAAATGTGAAGTGGTCTGTGGCTCAAGCGGTAGAGTGCTAGCCTTGAGCACAAAGAGGCTCAGGGACAGTGCCCAGGCTCTGAGTTCAAGCCCTACAACCGACCTCTCCCCCCATAAAGAGTCTCCATTCTCCTGAATAATATAGGAGAAATATCTTCATGAAAAATATTCTTAGCCTTAGATCTGAAGATTTACAGGCTGCCTCTCATACAAATGTTCTAAGAGATGCCATCATTGGGGGCTTGGGGAAGGGGGAGGAGAGTTATTGTATCCTCAATTAATTTTCTCTTCAATGGTGTATCTTACACCTGCTTGCACCGCCACAAGACTATTCAACTTATGTAAGGAGAGACTCAGGGATTCCCCACTAGAGAAAAATGGATTCCCATCACATAAGCAGAAACACCTTAATTTTTTTATTTTAATTTTTTTGGCACTTTAATGCTGGGAATTCTGTAAGAGTTACTTAAGTTCTCTTGGCTTTAACTTTCTTGTTTGTAAAATGAGGATCACTAATAGCTATCTTATGAAATTACTGTTACAATTAGGTGAAATGAACTTGATATGCCTTTGGAAAGTGTCTGATACATAGAGATATAAAATCAAATACTTCTTATTGGGGGGGTTGGTGGTATAAACTTTTTTTCTCCATAAGCTCATCTTCTATGTCTCCAATGTGAGAATCTTTATAGATACCCCAACAATACTATTTTATCTTAAATGTTTTCTCTCTGTTACACATGCCTCTTTCCAGAAAGTTCTCCACGTTGTTAAATGCCTTCCTTTGGAAGATACTGGCTTGCAAGCAACCCTCTAAAGAAATGTACCTCACGTGGAGCAGTGTGACTCTTGGGAGTGGAATGTTTATACTTGCAGTGTGGGATCTGGGTTACACTGAAATCTTTCCTCTCTTGATGCTTCACTTTTTGGTTGAGAAGTATGAAAGTGTGGGAAAAGACTTGTTGAAACCCTTTCACCAATAAGGAGAAATTTGTTTCTGCTCTGTCAGGTATTTGTGGCGATAGGAATATGAGTTATTGTACTAGCACACGTTGCTTATATATAAAATGACCTCTTATGGGTAATGTTCTTCTGGATTAAATATCTCTGCGACCTAGAACAGTCTGTGGGATGGCATGGTTTTGGGCTTCTCTGAGTGTAAAGTCTCGTAAATGAGTCTTTCTCTGGCAGGTACCTTCACAATGATGCCAGTGGAATTATTATAAAATTTCTACACAAAAATACCCACTTTAGGAATGTTTGTTTAATTTCCCCAAATTCCTTCAACTGCCAGGTCTCTCTTTTAAAAAAAATTTTTCTAAAAATACCCTCTACTCCCCCAGACTTAAGCTCGGGCCTTAGGAATTTCACTCTGAAAAATAAAAGCTTCAAAATCATGCTAATAACCTCTATCTTCCTTAATCTACCAAGCATACTACTTTTCTGTGTGTGCATTTCGTGCCAAAAAAAGATTTTATTTTTTACAAACTAAAGTGAGAAATTCAGATGAGATTGCTTTTTTCCTCCTGTCCATTGCTGCATTACCACAGTGATTTACTTGATTCATTTTTTTTAAAAAGAAGAAATCAACAATATGGTTTACTCACAAATAAGGATGAAATGAACAAGTAAAGTATTAGCAAAATCACAGGGATATCCTTCTTTGGGCTTTCATGTTGCTC
The DNA here is from genome assembly GCF_023159225.1 of Perognathus longimembris pacificus. Classification (NCBI taxonomy): domain Eukaryota; kingdom Metazoa; phylum Chordata; class Mammalia; order Rodentia; family Heteromyidae; genus Perognathus; species Perognathus longimembris. Next base: position 54,131,660 of record NC_063173.1, on the reverse strand, counting down.
TTCGTTTTGTACTTTATATAAAAACACCCAGAGAATTCCCAGTGCAAGGTGGATTAGGCTAATCATTATCTGTGAAGCCTGTGAGAAGAAAGGGCCAGCATTATTGTTTGAGCTGATTATATTGCAGATAGTTACAATTTTGGTGACTGAGAGAGGTCATGAGAACATTTATTTGCTCTGGGAATTCACTCCCCATCCCTCCATTATTTGACAACATTTAAATGAGTTTTATTATTCCATCCTCAGCTATAGCAAGTCTGGGCATAAAAGAAATGGACATTTCATCTCACACTAGTGAGAATGGCCATCATCAAGAACAGAATCTACAACAAACACTGGTGAGGATTTGGGTGGCAAAAGGAACCTTTATAGACTGCTGGTGGAAAGCAGGTTAGTGTAGCCACTATGGAAAACAGTATGGAGTCTCCTCAAAAAGAAAAAAAAAGTACCATATGATTCATATGAAACCACTGTTGGGCACCCTGCCAGAAGGAAGAGGTGTAAATAGAGGCACTTGCACACTAATACACATTTATCGTAACACTATTCATAAAAGGCAAGCTATGGAAGCAGCCAGGATGCTCTGTCATTGATGACTGGATCAAGGACGTGTGGCCCCCACACACAACATAGGGTAGTATTCGGTCATAAAATCATGTCATTTGCAAGGAAATGGACAGAACTGGTGATCATCATGAGAAGTAAACTAGGTTTAGGAGGACAAAGGTCCCATGTGTTTTCTTTTTCATATGTGAAAGCTAAACCTAAAAGATACATACATGCATAGAAATACACATACACACACATAAAATGTGTGTAAGTGTGGGCTGTTTGAGGACATTAGAGAGAGAGAAAAGAGAAGGATGGAGAGAGAATAATATCAAAATGCTTCCTTGTAGAGGACCATGTGCAACAACTTACCCTTTACCTTAGAAGTGATAGCTAGCTTGACATGCTTCAGGCCACTGGATCCATAGAACTGAGTGAGGCTCAAGACTGTTGACTTTAAAAATAATTGCTTTCTAACCCCCTGGCACACAAATATCTCACACATCTTGAGTAGTTGCTATTTCTTGCTCACTAAGCCCAGTTGGCATAATACCATCCCCGAAATGGACCAAGGTGATTGCTTGTGAAAGAGTGATCAAGGGATTAAGACCTCCGCAAACTAAATTATGACACAGAGCTTGGGGAGCTGATATACTGCTGAGACAGGACAGTGCAGATGCACTGCTGGTCTTGTCAGATGAAAGCAAACCCATTCTGAAGGCCTTAACAAAGAGGGGTGGACAAAGGAACCCCTGGCCAGCTTAAGTAGCTGTGTGTTGTATACTTGGAGATGAGTCAGTTCTCAGTGAAACCACATCTACCATAGAAGTACAGTTAAAGTAGCTGCTTGACTGAGCCTAGAGTAACCACTGTCTTTAAGTAGGGTACACACATCTTCCGTATAGGCCAGTTGAATGTGGTGGGAATCACTCTCCTGTCTCTGTCAAGTCCCCCAGGTAGCATAATCTAGAGGCACACAGTACTCTCCAAGGTTATGATTTTTCTAGAGAGGGGCAGTCCTAATGGATTCCACTTGGCTTTTCTCATTGTCACAGCCTTCACTCTAACATGTGAAGAAGCCAGGGAGGGGGTCTGGTCACTGCTCAGTATGCAGCGATGCGTTTTGGAGTGGAGGGAATATCCATAGATTGGGTTCCTGTGGGATGGGTGTGGGGATCCATTGGATGCAACATGAGATAGGCTTGAGCTGAAACTTCACTGGCCATGTCACCTCTGAAACCCCCTACACTCTGCCAGATGCATGCCTGTGATCCTCACTACTCAGGAGGCTGAGATCTGAGGATCATAGAAAAAAGCCAGCCTGGGCAGGAAAAGTTGTAGGACTCCTATCTCCAACTAACACCATAGCTGTGGTTCAAGTAGTAGAGAGAACTTTGCCTTGAGCACAAAAGCTCACGGATAGCATCCAGGCCCAGAGTTCAAGTCATAGGACTGGCAAAACAACAACAATGAAAACAACCCCCAAACCAAAAAAACCTACCCTATTCTGTTGGTTTTGTCAGTGTTTAGTATTTTCTCATTATCACACTTGCCCAAAGTGTGGTAAGCCTTGTTAAGGCTACCATGAGGGGGACTTTAGAGATTTATAGTATAATTTTGGCAATGTGTTCTAGATCTTTTTTTGCCAGTCCTGGGGCTTGGACTCAGGGCCTGAGCACTGTCCCTGGCTTCTTTTTGTTCAAGGCTAGCACTCTACCTCTTGAGCCACAGCACCACTTCTGGCCTTTTCTGTGTATGTGGTGCTGAGGAATCAAACCCAGGGCTTCATGCATGCTAGGCAAGCACTCTACCACTAAGCCACATTCCCAGCCCCTGTGTTCTAGATCTCTACACATTTTAAGACTGAGATCAATTGAGGAACTATGATCTCCTGCTCTTAAGATTTATGATACATTTTTATTCACTTGACCTAGAACTTCCCAGCTTATTCAATCACCTAAGAATTTAGGAGGATTTCTATTTCTCTTCTAGAAAAACCATGATCAATGGAGTCAGTAAGCCTTTCATGTCAGACTATTCTCACTACTGTTTTGAGTCTCCTGTCTATTGCATTAACCATGCCCACTTTACCTCTCAGAGCATTCTGCTAATTTGTCTCTATTACTCCTCTGCCACCCCAGGAATCCAGTTATTCCCATTGTGTTTATGTTTCCCAATTGTGTGGTCACATTCCTTCCCTCCCCCCTCCTTCCTCCCTCTCTTCCTTCTTTCTCTTTCTTCTTTGTGTGTGTGCAGTTCTGGGCCTTGTGTGCTGTCCCTGAGCTTCTTTGCTCAAGGCTAGCACTCTACCACTTGCCCCACAGCTCCACTTCTGGCTTTTTGATGGCCAGCTGGAGATAAGAACCTCACAGGCTTTCCTGCCTGGGTTAGCTTCGAACTCCAGTCCTCAGATCTCAGCCTCCAGAATAGCTAAAATTACAGGTGTGAGCCACTGGCATCAGGAACCATTTATTCTTACAGTATACCAGGGAGGTCCCAAACTATTGGAATTTTTCTGGTGCAGGCTTTGTTATTGGCTTGGATCGAAAAGTAATTCAAGATCCTACAAATCTCTGTGAATACTACAAAAGGGTTTATTATTTTGAGACTGAGGAGAGGTGAGGAGATCATCCATGCAGTGTATGAGCCCCTTTAATTGAACATAGGTGTACGTGTTGACAACACAGTACCTCCTAGCCTGTAGCCTCTTCTGATGTGGATTGCTCAATTAACAATCGGTAAGCTTTGCTCTAAACTGTTTGAAAACAAGATTCCCCAAAAGAGGTTAAAAGAAAATGAACCCCTCAAACACACAGCCACCTCAGAGTATATTTCCTACAGCCCTGAATAAGTTGAGCTCACAGGGAACGATTCAAGAAAGGTTTGTGGATCCCCAATCTGTGTCTATTTGTCTGATGGTCTTCACCTTAGAAGATCTTTCATCCATTTTCCTCCTCTGGGACATTCATTGCAAGTGTGGTCAATGCCTCTTCCCTCATAACTAGGAAGGGAACACTAATGATTTATTAACCCAAGTAGCACTTAGTCCTTACCCCCAATGCTTTGGCATCCTTTTTGATGACAATTCTTCTTGCCATTTTAATTAAAATATGGTACAGAAGTTAGAGAGGATGGATGGATTCCTTTTCTGTAGGGAAAATACAGAGGAGAAAAAGAACACAAATTATGGTGGAGAAAGGCACTGAGAAAAATGGAAGTTTCTGATGTCTTACTACTTGACAATTGCCTGAAAGAAACTTCCTTACATCAGCCCACTGAAATTGGTCTTTGCGAAAGGGCTAATAATTTCCGGGCAGAAATCTTCCCTCATGGCCTTCAAAAGTGACAGAGGAGATTCATTTTGATGAAGTTACCCAGCTCTTGTTCTCTTCCCCTTGGCAAGGAATTACCTGCTTTTTAAAGTCCATTAGGGTCTCTTAGGTTTGGGCTCCTGGCCAGCATGTTTGTTCTCCACAAGAATGTCTCCCTACTGATCTACATATGCTTAGGTATTCTAATGAAGCCAGTCATAGTTCCACACCCAGAAAACTGCGTTCAGCATGAGGCCAATACAGTCTCATTATTGGCTTGTCTTTTAAACAACAAGTGGGCAGTGATGCCATTTTCTCCCTTGTGGAAAGAAAAAAAGAGGGAGTACTCAGTGTGAGGAGATGGAAGGAGAGAACTTCCTTAAAACATTGCAGTTGCTCTCAGCTTACAGATTTCAATTTTTTTTTCAGACTTGTCCAGGAGAGATCCTCAATCTTTAAAACAGATTCCCCAGTTTCCCCCCCCCTCCACCCCATCCCACTCTGGTATTTAAAAACTAGTGGCGGAGGATGAACAACAAGTGAGAAATTTCATGATATCCCAGGAAAGGCCGATTCTTAAGACTTGGCACCAAAAAAAAAAAAAAAATAGTAATTTTCATCTTCAACTAATGAAATTGCCAGGGATTGTGGTTAGGAGCTTTCTCCTGGGCTTATGGGTAGGTGATGGCCAAGAGAAGTGGTTGTGGTCAACTGAATCATTGTCCTACATTGGTCTATATTGTCCTGTATCAGTCTTTGCACATTAGAGAGGCTTGATGCTTTTGCATGTTGCCTTGTGCCTTACTCCATGGGAGGAATAGCTCGCTGGCATTGGATTTCACCTTGTGGGCCTTGACCTTCGCCTGATGGAATGGTGCATGTCGCATCTGAGCCAGAGCCTTGTAAGATACTGTAAGTTCCTTTCACTTATTTATCTCTGCTGTTAGAATATCACTCGCTAGGATTTTGCTGTAGTCTTGTGTAGATCCCAGAAAGAAAGACATATGAGCAAGCCTTGTGTTCAAGCCTTTTGTTCAACAGCATGGAACTAAACTCCCGTAAAAGTAGAAAAAGTATTTTTGTAATCCTGAAATTTTTTGGGGTTGTTATGTCAACAACATTGACTAATTCTCCATCACTAATTAACACTCTGGCAATATGGAGGGGCATTTTGGGAAACACATTGTTGGCTAAGCTAGGGAAGATAGAAGAATAATACATAGAAAGTTGGGGTCAGTCAGGTGCTGGTGGCTCATGCCTGTAATCCTAGCTACTCAGGAGGCTGAGATCTGAGGATTGAAGTTCAAAGCCAGCCCAGGCAGACAAGTCTGAGAGATTTTTATCTCCCATAAACTACTCAGAAAAAGCTGGAAGTGGTGCTGTGGCTCAAGTGGTACAGGACTAGCCTTGAGCAAAAAGAAGCATAGGGACAGCACTAGGCCCTGAGTTCAAGTCCCAGGACTGGCAAAAAAAAATAGAAAATAATAAGTTGGGGGTCCTTCACAATTTGGACTCTTCTGTCGATGTCTGTTTGCCAGCTGATGTGATAGGAAGCACAAGTAGGAGGATCAAGATTCAGGGCGGCCTGTGCAAAGAGCAAGAGCTATCTCAAAACGCAGAACAGAAAGATCAGGGGATGTGACTCAAGTAGTAGTGTACCTGATTAGCAAGGGTGAAGCCTTGAGTTCAAATCCAAGTTCCACAAAAAAAAGAACCCTGAGCTCTTATTCTATGAGGGCTGGCCAGCTACTTGGAAGGTAGGGCTAGGAAACTTAGTGAGAACTCATTTCACAAAAACAGGCCAAATGTGGTGGTGCATATATGTAATTATAGCTACTGTGGATGCCTTAAGCTATTCCTGGGCAAAGGTGAGGGCTTATTTGAAAATGAAAAGAAGCTGGAGGCCCTAGCTCAAGGAGTAGAGTGAATGCCTGAAGTTAAACCCTGGTGCTGCCAAGTAAGAGAGTTATTATTATACAGCTAGGAATGCTACTATAATAAAAATTTCAGGGGAGAGAAAGAGGGAGGATTGAGGTTAGGAAGAGAGAGAGAGAGAGAGAGAGAGAGAGAGAGAGAGAGAGAGAGAGAGAGAGAGAGAGAGTTTATTTAAAGATCTAATGGCAGAAACACCTCAAATCTGGGCAAAGATATGAACATCCAAGTCCAGAAGCTAAAAGACCTCCTCCAAGTGAATTCAGCTCAAAGAAGAGCTCACCAAGATACAGCCTAATCAAATGATCAGAAATAAAGCACAAAGAATTATGAAAGCTTCAAGAAGCAGATCATATACTAGGGTCTAAATACTGCTATCCGATTCCTTAACACAAACTCTGCAGGCCAGAGATAATGAATAGTGAAATATATTTTAAGTATGGGAAGAAAAATAGCTATTCAAGAATATTTGACCCCATAAAATTGTTCCTCAGTAGTAAATAACAACTTTCCTAGACAAACAAAAGCTGAGAGTGTTCATCATTTTATCTTACAGGAAATGCTATAGAGAATTCTCTATGCTGACGTGAAAGGTTCCTAATTTGTGAAAAGAAAATATACAGAAAAAAACTCACTGGTAAGGTGAATAGCAAGGTAAATATATAATGAAATTCAGAATATTTTAATGTTTCAATGATTATATATAGAGTTATTACCTTAGTACAAAACCATTAACATAACTGTAGCTACAATAAATTGTTAACATAAAACAATGATAGCATCAAAAACATAAAATATAAAACTGTAGACCTTTTGTGAGTAAAGATTATTGCCACCAGTTGAGAACAGCCATAATATATTTTATGCAAGGCTCAAGGTGACTACAAAGAAAAATTCTGCAGTAGATGCACAGATAAAGGAATCAAAGCATACCACAACCATAATTCAACACACCACAAAGGCACCACAAATGTTTTAAACCCCACTATGTTGCTCAGGAAGCTCCTGCCTGTATTTCTGAGTGTCCCCACATTTAAGAGCCTGCATGAGATGTGCCTTCTGGCTTCCTTTACAGAACAATTCCTAAACCACACTCCTGCCATTTTGGATCAGCTTCAATTCTACCCATAGATCATTTGGGAGGGGGGTATATTTGTGTTATATTCATCTATTTAACTCCAGACTGTTAATCCTGGAAATGGCATATATGGGGAACTCCATGACTGACAAGTGTGTCAGTATAATGATTTTCTTCTTTTTTTTTTTTTCAAATTTTTATTATCAAACTGATGTACAGAGAGGTTACAGTTTCATACGTTAGGCATTGGATACATTTCTTGTACTGTTTGTTACCTCATCCCTCATTCCCCCCTACAGCCTCCCCCTTTCCCTTTCCCTCCATGAGGCGTTCAGTTCCCTTACACCAAACAGTTTTGCAAGTATTGCTTTTGTAGTTGTTTGTCTTTTTTTACCCTGAGTCTCTCAATTTTGGTATTCTTTTCAATTTCCTACTTCTAATACCAGTATACACGGTTTCCAATATACTCAGATAAGATTACAGAGATAGTGTAGATACAACCACAGGAAGGTGATATAAGAACATCATCAATAATAGAAGCTACAGATACACATGGGATGTTGAAAGTAGTTACAACTGTGATATAACAATCGTTTCCATAACATGGAGCTCATTTCACTTAGCATCATCTTATGTGCTCATAAGGGTATAGCTATTGGGCTCTTGTGATCCTCTGCTGTGACTTGCCTAAACCTGTGCTAATTATTCCCAATAAGGGAGACCATAGAGTCCATGTTTCTTTGGGTCTGGCTCACTTCACTTAGTATAATTTTTTCCAAGTCCTTCCATTTCCTTACAAATGGGGCAACGTCATTCTTTCTGATAGAGACATAAAATTCCATTGTGTATATGTACCACATTTTCCTGATCCATTCGTCTACTGAGGGGCATCTGGGTCGGTTCCAGATTCTAGCTATGACAAATTGTGCTGCGATGAACATTGTTGTGCTGGTGGCTTTATTGTGATTTTGTTTGTGGTCTTTTGGATAGATACCCAAAAGTGGGGCTGCTGGGTCATAGGGGAGTTCTATATTTAGCCTTCTGAGGAATCTCCATACTGCTTGCCAGAGTGGCTGAACCAGTTTACATTTCCACCAACAATGAAGTAGTATTCCCTTTTGGCCACATCCCCTCCGGTGTAATGATTTTCTTATGTGCCCTTGAAGTCTGCAAGTATCACTGGACTGGCTTTTACTTTATGGTTTTGAGGGGGATAGGTGTTATGTGAGCTCAAGCCATAGATAAAGTTAGTATTTGCAGAGAAATTAGAAAGGTGTTGGGTATGGCTAGGTGTGAAATAAGGGTAATCATTATTACATTTTTACTATAAGATCAAGGTAATTTTTCATTAATTTGGATAGTATGTTTAGAATGGAATCCCTTAAAATCTACGTGAATATGTATGTGAATATTTATGTAAACAGTATGAATCTATTACCTATCTTTCATCTATGTATCATCTTTCTATTTTATTATCTATTTATCTGGCATCTACTTTTTCTGTTGGCATACCAACAAGCTAGCTTAATTTTTAAAAATGTTATTAAGATAAAAGAGTTTACAGAATTTTAATGTAATTCCTAGCATTAATTTCTGAAATATAGAATGCTTAAAGTGTAATTATAAAAGATTTGCCCTGGCTTTTTCTTTTTAAGCCAAACCCATGTGATGTATCACCTCAAGGACCTCTGAAAAGTTATGGCAGCTGCAGTCTTAGTTTAGCCACTGCAGGAGCCGCTGTCCCTCTTTATGGGGCAGAGCCAACCCCCCCCCCCCCACTACTCCCAAGGAGGACGGCAACTTGTCCTCAGTGGGTTTCTTGGGCTTCTCTCCTTTAAGGGTGTCTCCATCAAGTCAGACTCAGACATCTTCCACTCCAGCTGGTCTCTTGTCAGGTTCATGCCATTCCACACACCTGAGGACCAAAGAGCTGAATCTTCCTATCACCTCCAAGGCATAGGAATCTAGAGGGCAGATTCCTATTGGGGTAATTTCTGCCTGCCTATCTATCTATCTATCTATCTATCTATCTATCTATCTATCTATCTATCTATCTATCTATCTACCTACCTACCTACCTACCTACCTACCTATCAATCATCTATCTATCTTCTATCTCTATCATCTATGTATCTGTCTCTATCCATGTATCTCATCTATCAATCATCTATGTCTATCACCTAATATCTCTCTGTCTCTGTCTCTCAGGCACACACCCAGGAGGGACCCTTACAGAAGCATCTCCCGAACCATGAGAACCAGGCCAGAAGACAACAAACAGCTCGCCACCCATGAAGAGGATATCCTCTGATGATCGGAAGCAAAAGCGAAGAGGAAGCGAGAAGAAGAAAAGAGAAGGCAGTGGAGCCAAAGGGAGAACATGGGTTCCAAACAGGAACTTCATGGACGTGACACGGTCCGGGCCCTGGCTGGTAACGGAGGCCCAGCCCTGCCATGTTGACTTACTCGGCAGAAGGAGGAGTCTCGCAGTACCGCCGGGCCGGCCTCCTGGACATCTGAGTCGTTCTGAAGGCCTGAGGACGCGCGTCCGGAGCCTCGACGCCACTACAGTTACCAGACAAAGCTTCCCGGGCAGCCAGGTGCCCCCGGGCGTCACCAGAGCCGAGTCCCTGTGGCAACTGGGCCAAGGCTCCGGCCTCTCACATCATGACCCAGGCCTGGGGGCGGCGATCCTGCAGCCCCAGGGCCTGGCAGCCGCGGAGCCCGGTGGGCGCGGCCTCAGGGGTGGTCCCCCTGCACCCCGGCCTCGAGCATCCACCGCTGCGGTTGTGGATGCCAAGAGCGCCGCCGCGCGCACGCCAGGCCCGCGTGGGCCCTCCCCGAGGAGGCGCGCGGGGACTCCCACTGGGCCCGGCTTGCCCCATCGCCCACCACAGGGATGACCCCTGGGAAACCGCAACCGTGCCAGGCCGCCCTGGCACCGAGAATCTTCTAGAAGACGCGGCTACCACCCTCTGCTTAACTTCTATGACTGATTCGTGCACAGAACGAGAATCATACGTGTTCGTGCTGCAGAGTTTTGCAGACCAAGGCCATCTTGCAAACAGGTGTACAAGTCCTTTGCAGGGAACTTCCATATATTCAGTGTTTAACAACCCTCCCTCCCACATGGTAGGGAGCAAACCAATGCTTCTGGTCTAAATTGTTCTGGTCTGCTGTAAATTGTTCAGTTATTTGTATCAGACAAAGAGTCGATGGAACAGTTGGTTCCACTCCTTTGTATTTCTGTATATTTCCCAGTTGATTAATTCAATAAATTCTCCCTGAGCACCTGGATACAGCCTGATTCTCACACAGCCTTAAAGAAAATAGATGCCTGCTTGGGGATTACAATAAGGAGGGTGAAACCAGTAATAAAGAGAGTACAAGGGACCAGTGGTGGAGGTGTGGCTTAAATGGTAGAGCACCGGGCTTGAGTGAAAAACCAAGCACAACAACAAAACCGGGTAAGAGCACAAGGCCCTGAGTTCAAGTTCTAGTACCTGCACCCACAAAAATGAATATGGTCCTCCTGCACCAAGGGAGTCTTCTAGGCTGAAGAAATTTTCAGAGCCCAGTGTGGTTCCTGCCCGTTGTAATCCTAGCTACTCAGGAGGAAGATTCTTTTGACTCAGGCTGACTGTGTTCAGCCTCAGATATATTTGTGTGACAAAGTAAGTTTATGCTGAGCTTCCCACACAGAGAAAGTAAGAACATTCATCAGTATTAGTTTTTATTAATGAGATAGGAGAATGGAGATGGGACTTCATTAAATTATGTTTGGCAAAAAGTGACTTGGACAAAATGAACTTCTTCATGCTCCACTCAACTACCTTTCTAGGTTGAAGTCACAATGGTTCTCTAATGTGTAGAAGAACGGGTCCTCTTCTGTTATGAACCCGGGTATTAGTATATTGATTTTGAAATGTACTCTAAGATCAATTGCTAGAGGATTTTCAGGAGCATTTTGAAGAAAAAATTCTATAGGAATAGTTTAATTGACAAAAGAGTCTTAAAAAACCATGTGTGCTTTTTTCTTTTTCACTTTCAATGCTAGAGATCAAATCCAGGGCCTTATGCACATCAGGCAAGCACAATACCATTGAGTTATATCTCCAGGTGCTTTTCATCCTTTTGGTTTCTTCCTTTTGTCTCCCTCCCCCTCTTCCTTCCCCCCTCCTCCTTCTCCTTTCTTCTCCCCTTTCCTCCCTTCTCCTCTGCTTTCTTTTCCCTTTCAATCTAATTTAAATGAAACGCTGTATGACCTTATATGTTCAACCCATGTAATTTTCTCTTTTCACTTTATTCAGAGAAGAATTATGAAGGAGAGGGGTGTGTTAACTAACTTCATATTTAATGGTCTAGTTCATTGTTCTTTGATTATGATTATGAATTTGAATGCCTTCAGCTCTTCTTTGTACTACCCTCCCTAAAGAAAACATTGAAAACAGTGATACAGGTTTAAGTGGCAGGCACCCAGTTTCTCTGGAGTGACATCTAACAGGATTAAAAAAATGAAATTACTTTTGTGATATCAATGAAGATACAGCCTCTGAGAATCAAGAGAAAGTGCAAAATGAAAGGAAAAAAATATTATCTCACAGTGTTATTTCTCTTCAACCATTTTATCAACGGATAGAAGAGAGATTATGAATTGGTAGTTCACACCTGTAATCACAGTCGCTAAGGAAGCTGAAATCTGAGGCTTGAAGCCTGAAACCAGCAAGGGCAGAAAAACTGGCGAGACTCTTGGCTCTGATTAAGCAACAAAAAGATGGAAATAGAGGTCTGGCTCAAATGCTAAAGTGTCAGCTTTGATAAGAAAAAAGTCAATTGAGAGCTGAGGCCCTGACTTAAATTTTCAGTACTGGCATGTGCGCTCTTTCTCTCTCCTGTACCCACCCCCACCCCCCCACCCCCAAATGCACTGCTTAAATGTAAGCAGTGCTATCCTGCAAACTGAGACAGTAAACTGAACACCATACATTTGTGGGGCAGAAGTACCTTGATGGGGCTAGAAAGCAGTGTTGTGGAGGGGAGTAGTAGGTGCTAGGGCTGAGAAAGTCAATTGGGGCTAAATCATTACAGAAACGAATGCTCTGCCAGAATCCTAAGCTTTTATACTGCCTTGTCCACATTTGTGGAAGACAAAGGAGGACAAAGATAAAATAGATTGAGGGAATCATGTGATATATTTAGAAGACTATCTGATTGCCAGATTAAATACTTTTGGGGGGAGGGTGTTTCTTTTTTTTTTTTTTTTTTTTTTTTTGCCAGTCCTGGGCCTTGGACTCAGGACCTGAGCACTGTCCCTGGCTTCTTTTTGCTCAAGGCTAGCACTCTGTCACTTGAGTCACAGTGCCACTTCTGGCCATTTTCTGTATATGTGGTGCTGGGGAATCGAACCCAGGGCTTCATGTATACGAGGCAAGCGCTCTTGCCACTAGGCTATATCCCCAGCCCGGGAGGGTGTTTCTTAAGGCCATGCTCAGAGCAGTCAGTTGAATAGGGATACCCTTGAATGGGAAAGAGATGTGGAAATGACTTGGTGGGTGAGGTAATGAGTTGAACATTACACACACTTTATTTGCCATGTTTTGGAATGACCTGGGTATCAGTCTCCAGAGAAGCACTGAAATTAGGAGCCTATAGGCTATAATAACAAAGTGGATCCAGTATAAGGATTGCTCTAAGTTTGTTAGTGGTTATCAATTTGCTATATATATGTAGTTACTCAGAGACATAATTGGACTGTAGTTAAGATACAAGAAGAGCCTAAAGAGATTAAGGCCAAGGTAATAAGCTATGGAAAAGTTGTGAGCTTTCATAGTGATAAGTGGGTAGAGATCTGAAGTTAAACCTCCCTGGTTTAAGATATATGAACAAATCACATTTTCTCATGTTGACCTGAGGTTCCTCCCTCTCTCCCTTCCTCCCTCCCTCCCTTCCCCTCTTCCTTCATTCTCCCCCTTCTCCTTCCTGCCTGCCTTTCTTTTTCTCTATCTTTCAATAACGATGCTGCTGATATGATATTGGGGTTTAAACTCAGGGCCTTGTGCTCTGTCACTTGAGCCGCACCCCAGCCCTTTGAGGTAGTTTCTTATGATCTCATTGATCTCAGGGCCTAGGCTGAGGAGTGGGCACTGAGAGGGGGGGCAAATCTATTATTCACCAGTTTTCTGATTCAGCGGTGAGGAAGAGGAGGCCTGGGAGCTGAAGTTTGCCTTTCAATATGGAAGCATTAGGTGTGGAGGAAGTAGGAAAATAGCTTTGTGGAGAAAGGGTTTTCACTCTCTGTCACAACTTAGTTACCCCCAAATCTTCAGTTCTGAAGATGCTTACATTCTGACACTTTGATATTTATTGTCTCCAAAATTTTGAGAATGAAACATTTAAGACTTCACCATTGCTATGTCCATATGCCTGGTAAAATCTCTACAAAACTTTTGTTTCCAGGGAATTTTCTGTTAAAGTACGCATACCTGATCCAGAAAAGTCATACGTTTTCTACCTTATTCAATCATGAAAATGAAGACCTAAAGATATCCTACAGTATAAAAGCACCTTATGTAGGGAAATCTATGATCTCCCATTGTAGAGGGCCCCCATGTAGTAAGTGTTTTCAGTTACCTGCAATCACAGTTAGAAACAGCACTGTTTCTGCTTTCTTCTCCACCCCTTCCCAGTCTTAGGGCTTGAACACATGGGCCTAGATGCTATCCCTGAACTCTTTTGCTCAAGGCTAGCACTCTACCACTTGAGCTACAGCTCCACTTCTGGCTTTCTAGTGGTTCGTTGGAGATAAGAGTCTCATGGATTTTCCTTCTCTGGTTAGCTTTGAACCATGATCCTCAGATCCCAGCCTACTGGAGTAGCTAGGATTACAGGTGTGAGCCACAGAACTAGGCTTTATTTCTGCTTTATTCTTATCAAAACATTAGCTCTTCAAACAGGGTTCATTACAGAAATCAGTGGCTTCCACTCACCAAGGGAGACATGAGATACTCACGGCCTCTTTACGCTCTGCCTTTTCCTTGGTGCGCCCAGCGAGTGATGAGAATCGACACAAAAAACTCCAATAAGGAAAACAGGAACAAATATCCTGAAAGCAACCTACCAGTTTTCTGAATACAAAAAGACAACAAACATGTTTTACAGACCTTGGTATTTTAGTACTTTTAAGATAATAAAGGTATGAAATTATAGGAAAAAAGATCGAGGGGAGGAAACTACTCATTATATTCAACTGAACAAAAATATGTGATTTTGATCATAATGATACAAAGATAAATAAATGATAAATAATAAATAAATGATAAATTAATACATTTCTGCCAAAAAAAGGTAATGAGGATAAAATGTGGATAAAATCAGCAATTTTCATGGTGGCCAAGGAGAGGATAGGCTTGAGATACTTGTTTTTTTTTTTTTCTGGCCAGTCCTGGGACTTGAACTCAGGACCTGAGCACTATTCTGGAGCTTTATTTTGCTCAAGGCTAGCACTTTACCACTTGAGCCACAGCTCTACTTCTACCTTTTTGGTGGCTCATCGGAAGAGTCCTCACACACTTTCCTGTCTAGGTTGTCTTTGAACCAAGATCTCAGCCTCTTAAGTAGCTAGTATTACAGGCATGAGCCACAGGTGCCAAGTGAAACACTTTTGAGACAGAATTTTCCAATGGAGACATGTATACAGTTCTCTGTTATTTACACATGAATCCTACAGAAGAACTTAGGGAGGGAAGAGGATTTGCAAAGCTGAGCTTGCCACAAGAGATTATGTCTCTGATTGTAAATTCTAGTAGACATGTTGGGGGACAAGAGTATGTCATCCCTTTTCAAGATCCAAAGCTTGTTTGTGACAAGGCCATGATGGTCCATTCAGACCATTTTTCAGGTATAGCACCAATTAATCATAGCTGAACCATGGAAGTGGAAATTATACATGTGGAATCTGGTCTGGTGCCTTGGCAAGGGGGTTCTATTATCTAGGGACTTGGAGTTAATGTGGAACCTTTAGCTTCCAGCACTTGCACTGACTACAAATGCAGTCCAAATTAGATACATGTACAGACTTTATTCTGTCTGAAGACCCTGCTACTTATAATGACTATAAATCCCTGGCTATCACATATACACAAGATTCCATTGTGTTCGTTGGAGATTAAGTCTTGTTAACAAAAAATTTGATCTTAAAAACATTGTGTGTGTGTGTGTGTGTGTGTGTGTGTGTATGTGTGTGTGTGTCATCATAGGCATGCTCCTTGAGCTTTCTTGCTTGCTCAAGGCTAGAGCTCTACCATTAGAACCACAATTCCACTTCTGGCCTTTTGGTAGTTAACTGGAGGTAAGAGTCTCAAGGCTTTCCTTGATCCTTAGAACTCAGCCTCTTGAATAGCTAGGATTACAGGCATGAGCTACCAGCACCTGGCTCAAATTTGATCTTGTAAGGCATTGGAAGAATTGTCCTTAGAGATGCAGGTATCTGAAATGAAAGAGTTGCCCATAAAACATATATCATGGTAACTGGGCAAGTCCAAGATTGAATATTATAATGCTTCATCACTCCAAATATTTCTGTTAGTATGTCTACTGCTTTCCATCTCATTACTTGAGGTGCTGGGTGTGGCAGTGTGCACGAGTTTGAATGATATCTTTGGTAGCTAAGTATGCCACAGAGTAAAATGAAGGGAGCGTCACCGCCATGACTTGTATAATTGTTAAAATACTTGGATTTATTGTCAGTGAGTGTCATGCAAGTAATGTTATAATAACATTTCTCATCAAAACCTGGTACTTACTTGTGGCCATTTAGAAAATCTGGGATTTAAATGGTGCAAGTAAAGTTCAAACATGATTAAAATCAAGCCAATGGCTGAGATACAGGCACTTAAGATGTTCAATCCTATTGTGAAGACCACCTGAAACAGGCCAAAAGCATTGGAAGTTAGCCACCATTCATCACTGGCAAATGTATTCGATGCAGGAGAGATGAAACATCTCTAGAGTTTGCTCCGAGCACTTTTCACTCACCAAGAACTGGACTTTCATCTTCTGGGTTTGTATTGTGATGGTTCCTGTGATGATATACTGTAAACAAAGACCATATTTGTTAAAGACCTCATCCATCATGCCTATTGCTAGACTTAAAGAGTAAGGGATTATCAACTGAGTTCGTTAGTGAGACCATGAAGAAAATCATTCAAGGAAGATTTCAGAGATGGGAGAAAGCCATGAATGTCTTTGGGCCGCCCCAATAGAACACAGATGTTGCAAATGGAATCCAGGGCACTTTGATGTGAATTTATCAGAGGAGTACCAAAGTTTACTTCATTTTTGATCAGTCATAACTTATTGTGTCCCTAAGGTAAGTTACAAGAAAATATGCTCAATTAACAAATGTACTACTTGATAGTACATCTTGGTTAATTTATATGCTAGTCTCTTTAAGAAAGGTATACGACAGTACTGAGAACTTAGAGCCTTTGTGCTTTGTATGTGACTATTCTACCACTTGAGCCATCCCTCAGTCCTTTTGTGTCTAGTTTGATTTTTAGGAAGGATTTTGCACTTTTGCCCAGGCTAGTCTCAAACTATAGTCCTCTTATTTCTGCCTCTCAAGTAGATGGAGTTACAGACACATGTCACTGTGCTCAGCCCAACAAGCAGTTTTTATTCATTGCAATTCTGTGGCATAGCACTGAACGGTACTCTCACTGAGGATTATTCAGGGTTAGATTTTTTTTTTTTTTGGCCAGTCCTGGGGCTTGGACTCAGGGCCTGAGCACTGTCCCCTGGCTTCCTTTTGCTCAAAGCTAGCTTTCAACCTCTTGAGCCACAGCGCCACTTCTGGATTTTTCCGTTTATGTGGTACTGAGGAATCGAACCCAGGCCTTCATGCATGGTAGGCACTCTACCACTAAGCCATATTATCCCTGTCCCTAGATTTGTTGGAAAGCTATCATTCTATGCCATGGTAAGTGATTAGATTTCATAAGGCTTCAGGAGATTAGAGGAGGCTACAAGAGTGATTCCAGTAGGAAAATATGTGGTTCCAAGTTTTCCATGATCCCATTAAAAGCAGCAAAAAGAATACTGAGTTTATGTTATGTAACTTCATCTATCCAAACTATTTCCATGTAGAATTCATACAACATGATTAATTAAAAATTTATTGTGTTTTGTACATCCTGGTGCTTGAACTCAGGGCTTGGATACTGTCCCTATTTCATGCTATAATCCTTAGCTACTCACAAGGCTGAGATCTGAGGATCAGTGTTAAAAAGCCAATCTGGGCAGAAAAGTCTGTGAGACACTTATCTCCAATTGAACACTTAAAAAGCAGAAGTGGAGCTGTGGCTTAAAGTGGTAAAGAGCTAGCATTGAGCACAAAGAGGCTCAGGGAAATCATCTAGGCCCTGAGTTCAAGGCCCAGGACTGGGAAAAACAAATGAGTTTCACTTGGGATTTTGTGAGGGCTGGCACATTACCTTCTTGTTTCCTGAAACAAGAAGAATATGAAGAATGAATGACATTCTCCAACACTTATTCTGTCAGCCACAATAGAGTTGTTCTTGTAAACTTCTGTTGAATTCCTTTAATTTTCTTGGACCAACAGAACACAAAGATTTCATTTTTTTTCTCCTACTCAAGACATAGATGTCCCATTCTTCTTCAGCAGTGACATTTCATAGCTTACTTGCCCCATTGGCAAAATAAATGTCATAGGGAGACCCGAGGAGTCAGCTACTTCTCTGTCTTTCCAAAATCCCCCCTGGATCTAGCTTACCAATGCTCCTGCGGAAAATGTGGCCCTTCAACAAAAATAGAACATTATGAAAGAATTTTACAGGTAAGAAATTAATGTGCTTTTCTATTGAGATAGTCCTTTTCACCCAGATAGAAGAACAATTCCCCTGAGAACAGCCTCATTTTAGTTATAATAAGTAAACTAATAATCAACTCTCAGGAATGAGATTGTTTACTCACAACGTCCGCTGACCAGAATGGATATCCTGATATAGCGATAAGAGGTACATATGTCCCCTCCAAACATAATTATTTGTGTGTAGAACAAATATGTCCAGATCAACCCCAGGCTGTGATGAATCAGAGCATTCATTATCTGTATGGCCTGGAAGAGAGAAACACCATCCTTAACTACCTAAAATGTCTAGGTTCAACTTTTTGTTAGGTACTTGGAATTGAATGCCAGGGCCTCATGTTTATTAGCAGCTGCTGTCGGATTTGAGCCATGCTTCCAGCCCCCTTTTACATAAATTCTTTCTTCCCTCCTTTCCTTCTTCCTTCCTTCTCTCCTTCCTTCCTTCCTTCCTTCCTTCCTCCTTCCTTCCTTCCTCCTTTCCTTTCTTCCTTCCCTCCTTCCTTCCTTTTTCTCTTTCATCTTCTTTCTCTCCTTCCTTCTTTCTCTCTCTTCCTCCCTCCCTCCCCCTCACTTGTTCTCTCTCTTTTCTTTCTCTCCTCCTTTCTTCCTCTCTCTTTCCTCCCTCTCTCCTTCTCCCTCCCCCTCTCTCCTCCCTCCCTCCCTCCTCTCCCTCCTCTCCCTCCCTCCCTCCTCCTCCTCCTCTCTTCTCTCTCTTTCTTTCTCTTTCTTTCCTTTCTTTCTTTCTTTCTTTCTTTCTTCTTCTTTCTTTCTTTCTTTCTTTCTTTCTTTCTTTCTTTCTTTCTTTCTTTCTCTTCCTTCCTCCCTTCCTTCTCTCTCTCCCTCCCCTCCCCCCTCATTTGTTCTTTCTTTCTCTCTCCTTTCTTCCTTCTCTCTCTTCCTCCCCTCTCCCTCCCTCCCTCCCTCCCCTCCCTCCCTCCCTCCCTCCTTCTTTCCTTCCTTCCTTCCTTCCTCCTCCCTCCCTCCCCTCTCTTTCTTCCTTCTCTCTTCCTCCCTCTCCCCCTCCCTCCCTCCTCCTTCCCTCCCTCCCTCTCCCCTCCCTCCTTCTCTCCCTCCCTCTCCTTCCCTCCCTTCCTCCTTCCCTTCCTTCCTTCCTTCCTTCCTTCCTTCCTTCCTTCCTTCTTTCTTCCTTCCTTCCTTTCTCTCTCCTTCCTTCCTCTCTCTCCCTCCTTCCCCCTTCCTCCCTCCCTCCCTCCCTCCCTCCTTCCCTCCTTCCCCCTCCCTTCCCTCCTTCCTTCTCCCTCCCTCCCTCTGTCCCCTCCCTCCCTCCCTCCCTCCCTCCCCTTCCTTCCTTCCTTCCTTCCTTCCTTCCTTCCTTCCTTCCTTCCTTCCTTCCTTCTTTCCTTCCTTCCTTCCCTTCTTTCCTTCCTTCCTTCCTTCCTTCCTTCCTTCCTTCCTTCCTTCCTTCCTTCCTTCCTCCCTCCCTCTCCCCTCCCTTCCTTCCTTCCTCCCTCCCTTCCTTCCTTTCTCTGTCATTCCTTCCTTTCTCTCTCTCCCTCCTTCCCCCTTCCTCCCTCCCTCCCTCCCTCCTTCCCTCCCTCCCTCCCTCCCTCCCCCCCTCCCTCCCTCCCTTCCTCCCTTCCTTCCTTTGCCAGTTCTGGGGCTTTAATTCAGGACCTGGGCACTGTCCCTGAGCTGCTTTGTGCTCAAGGCTAGCACTCTACCACTTGAGCCACAGTACCACTTTCAGCTCTTTTGTGTTTTTTTTTTTTTGAGTATTTTATTGTAGTTAAGAGTCTCATAGGGGACTTTTCTGCCTGAGCTGGCTTCAAACTGCTATCCTCACATCTCAGCATCCTGAGTAGCTAGGGTTACAGATGTGAGCCACTGAGCCCAGCCCAGGCCCAAAGTTCATGAGGAACACACATTAAGAAAATTCTAGAGTGAAGAAGAAAAGTGATGACTGCACAGAATGATTATATCATCCATAATTATTGTACAACGTCAGAGAAGTTGATCTTGACATAATGTTGTATGGGGATTAATGTGCCATTTTGCCAAATAACCAAGATTTATCATTAAAAGATGCCCTTTCTACTGCAGCTTTCCTGTATCCCTTCCCCCCAGCAGCTTTAATTTCTCTTAGCCACTAATCTGTTTTCTGAACTGTTATCACCTGGAGAATCTTAGATACATTCTCCTCAATAATCCTGTTAGTTTGGCTTCTACACTAGCTCATTTTCCAACAATTCAAGTGGCTAATGCCACAATGTGGGTGGGAAAAGCACAGTCATCCAGTGCTAAGGGTGGATGCCTGCTGTAGTTGATGAGTTTGGCCTGGGAGAACAGTGACATGGGGTGATAGTAGATATTCTATTGGTAGATATTATGCCCACTGTCCACTGAACTCTGCGGTGTCTTCACAATCTACTTCCCACAATTTGACTCGCTTGGAGTCCCATGTCATAGAGCATGAATAGCAAAAGAGATTTTCTTGCTATTTCCAGACACGAGGTTAGAGTAGGCTATGAGGATGTTGAATGATTTACAGGTCACAGACAGATGCATAATTTCTACCACATTTAGTTTGAGTATACAGCTTACATGTTGGGTCTGCGTGTGGGAAGCACAGACGCTGTACAACCACTGCGGGATGCATTTGGGGATTTCATGATAGAGGTGGTTGCTGTCTCCTCCTTGGATATTTAGAGAGCACAACACTTGTAGGCATTTTTTTCACTCCAAGAGAATTTAGTTCTTACCCCCAGCACTCTCATTTCCTCTCGTAACAGCATATGGTTTTGTGACATTTTCCACTAAGATCTAACACAAGTGAGGGGATAAATGATTTTCTTTTCTGTAGGGAAATATGGAGACAAAAATAACATTAATAATTTTCTCTGTCAAGGTACTTGAACTTGAGATCGAATCTATTCTTACAGCCACTCAGTTTTCTTTACTTATCACTATTTCATAGACCTTGGAGAGTTTTTTCTTTTTGGACATACCTGGAACTTGGACTTGGCCTGAGCACTGTCCTTGGCTTCTTTTTGCTCAAGGTTAGCACTTGAGCCACAGTGCCACTTCTGGCCTTTTCTATATATGTGGTGCTGGGGAATTGAACCCAGGCTTCATGTATGTGAGGCAAGCACTCTACCACTAGGCCATATTCCCAGCCCCTAGAATTTTTTTTTGCATTTAAATTTAACAGTATTATCTAGATAACACCAAATACTTGCTTCTCAAAAGTTTTGTTTACTTACCAAGTAAATTAGGCTATAATAAATTATGTAGTGGTGACCTCAATATCATTGATCATTCTAGAAATCAATGTATCTGGAAATTTGTAGCCCTACATTGTTGCTCAGAAAAATTGGATTTTTGGTTGATGTGGTAATCTATTACATTGTTTTTATCTCTTAAATGGTTTGGGATGCCTGGATTTCATAATTCATGTCATATGCCTATACCAGCTGCAGGAATGGCTGGCAAATAAAGTCCCAGATGTTTTATTTTACAACAGTAGGCTTTGCAAGTTAGGGGCCAATGTAAACATAGAGAAGATATTCAATAGTTAAGAAAATGACACCTTAGAGATGATTATCATTAAAACTGTGGCTAGCATTTGTTATTCTATATAACTTATATTGAATAAATTGTGTATTTCATATCCTTGAAAATAATCCTTCTGTATTTAATATCTAAGAAAAGGACCCCTTGATAATTTAATAGCACCTGTATTTAATAGCCATGAAAATCATCCCTTAATCCTAGCTGACATCTAACTCAAGCTGGGCTCAGGATATATCTTCTCAGATTGTTTGGGTTTTTATTTTGTTGAGATGATAAATAAAAAAAAAACTAGGGGGAAAGGTATTACTGTTTTCTACCCCGAAGTACAGAGTTGTAGAGAAGTCAAGCTTTGTGAGTGACAAAAACAGAAAGGCCCTCAGAGAAAGGGACAAGCAGAACTCTGCTTCTGTATGACTCTCTCTTTTATAGTTCTAAGTTCAGATATTAGAATCATACTACTTCTTAATTTTGCTAATTAATTCTGTCCCTTACGACCAAAACTTTTGTTGGTTTAAAATGGCTGCCTAACTTTTCTCTTGTGGCTTTGACAATGTAGCCATAATCTTCAACATCTGGTGGTTCTTTCCTTTTTCTTTTTAAATTTTATTGTCAAGGTGATGTACAGAAACAATTATATACATATAGTGAGCATATTTCTTAATTTGTTACTCCCTCCCTCATTTTTTCCCACTTTCCCTCTCCCCCCACCCCAAGTTGGTTCACTTCCAACATATTTTCTTGTATCACCACTGCAATCACTATCTATAGATATAAAGTCTAAGATATTATCTTTACATTTATTTATTTATTCACTTTGTGCCAATACTTGGGCTTGAACACAGGCCTGGGCACTGTTCCTGAGCTTTTGTGCTCAAAGCTAGTGCTTTCTACCACTTGGGCCACAGCTCCACTTTTGCCTTTTTTGGTAGTTTAATTGGAGATACGAATTTCCTAAACTTTTCTGCCCTGGCTGGCTTTGAATCACAACCCTTAGAGCCTAGCCTCCCGAGTAGCTGTGATGGCAGGCATGAACCACCAGTGTCTGGCCAAATTATCACAAACTTTCCCTTCTACTTGTACAAACTTATATGAACTGGTATAGCTGTAGTTGCTCTGGGGACATCCCACTGTCGCTCGAGCCAAACTAACTTGAGTTCAAGTCTTACCAGATACTCTGTAATCTTGTCCAAAATCATTGGCTCTTTCAAAGGCTGTTGTCTCAGCAGCGCAAAACATAACACAGAGACAACCACAATCTCCGTGAGGGGTGTCCTGCCTAGGGCCCCAAGACAAGTGGTGCGCAGTTGGAAGTTAAGAGCAAGAAGTGCGGTTACGCCCGCTCTCAGTGTGGCCCGCACTGGCCATGGATCCTGGTTTGATGGAAGGGCCAGGAGGGCGGGTGTGATCCTATGGATGTTACCTTTAGTTACAGCTCTTCTGCCAGGGGCGCGCGCTGGCTCTCTGCGCCCCTCTCCACCCCTCCTGCCATTCTGACGCTGCCGCTGGTGGAGGCCCGGAGCGAGGCTGTCTGAACGGAGCCACACGGATACCAGCACGGAGGGCCCAGGGCCGCCCCCGGACCTGCTGAGCCCAAGAGGGAGTCGGGGAGGACTGGGCTGGCAGAAGCGAGAGGACACGCACATCCTGTTGGTGACTGACTCCAGTCACAGGCTGATTTTCTGGTTGCCTCCGCAGAGGTTTGTCCCCACGCGCATCTCCGCTCTTCCCCGTCGCCTCTAATGAGGTAACAGCAAAAATTGATTTCTAATTCTCTCAAGCAAGCATACTGTGGAACCTGGGTACTTGGGGAAAACGTTGATCCTGCCTGCTCCTTATATTGTTTTTCTGTAACAACTATAATATATGCTTCCTGGGTTCAGACTAGTGTAGACTATAAAGTTTAAAATCTACTGTTGGAACCTGGCACCTGACTTGACAGTCATCTCCATGAGGCCCCGGCAGCAGGTAGAACTCTTGTAAGCAATTATTTTACTTGTTAAATTTTGTGATGTCCTGGGGCTTGAACTTGGGGTCTGGGAGCCGTCGCTGACCTTTCTCGCTCAAGGCTAGTGCTCTACCACTGGAGTCACAGCTTTGCTTCCGACCTTCTGGTGGTTATATGGAGGTAAGAGTTGCATGGATTTTGCTGCCCAGGCTGACTTTGAACTATGGTCCTCAGATCTCAGCATTCTGGACAGTTAGTTTGCTTTGAAAGTCAACAGAACAGGTGATCTAAACAATAATAAGTAGGTAGCATGTTGGGGGGTGGGCGGAGAATGAAGAGACACCAGAGACTTTCAGGATAGAGGAACTTTAATGAAGACAGGGTAAGACAAGGAACAATGAAGAGACTCCAATTGATGGCTGTTTGGATTCATACTTTGTTAAGGTAGAAGCTAGTTTAGGTAGAAGAACTCAGAATGTGAATGTTTCTTATTCATAGGGACATATAGTGTTAATGTTTTCTGTTAATTAGATGACATCCATCCTCCTTGTTTGTATAGCATGCACTAGATAGAATACAAATCTTTTTGCTTGTACAATAGGTCTTCAATGAAGAGTTGACAGCTACTGAGCCAAATGATTTCTTCATTGTAAATCTCATATCTTTTTAAATGGAAAAGCTTTTCCCATGGAACCTAGAAAAATAAGTGTGCAGAAATTTCCTGAACACTGAGGTGAAATATTGACTTGTGTATTTCCTTTTTTTTTTGCATGAACTCTGTGGGCTTTGTAGTAGTTTTGATAAACAGAAATATCACTAGCACCCACATCAGGCATCAGCACAAGTAGAATGTTTGTCAACTTTTCACAACGTTCTCTCCATTTCCTCTGACTCATCTCGAGTAGTAGCTTCATTTCTACTCTGGGGAAAGAATTAAACACATACAAATCAGGTTTCTTAACATCATTCAACAGAAAACACACACACATTGATGCTTACAAAATAAGACTTTGACATTTCCTTTGTTGTATTTATGTCTCAATTCCCACTTACACTTACTTGATATTTCTGGGAGGAGAGTGTGAAGAGGTTGATACTAGGTTTGAACTCTGGGCCTCCACGCTCACTTGGTGTTTTTGCTCAAGGCTGGCATTTTGCCACTTGAGCCATGCCTCCACATTTAGCTTTTTGGTGATTAATTGGAGGTAAGAGCCTCACAGACTTTCTTGCTTAGGCTGGCTTTGAACCACAATCCTCAGATCTCAGCCTCTTGAGGGGCTAGGATTACAGATATGAGCCACCAGTACTTTTTTTTTTTTTTTGGCCAGTCCTGGGCCTTGGACTCAGGGCCTGAGCACTGTCCCTGGCTTCTTTTTGCTCAAGGCTAGCACTCTGCCACTTGAGCCACAGCGCCACTTCTGGCCGTTTTCTGTATATGTGGTGCTAGGGAATCGAACCCAGGGCCTCATGTATACGAGGCAAGCACTCTTGCCACTAGGCCATATCCCCAGCCCCAAGCCACCAGTACTTTCTTAATTCCCTTGGGAACATTTGTAACATTTGGTACATGTCTTGATTTTCACAAAAAAATATTCACTGTATTTTTGAGCATAAACAATGGCAGTAGGTCAAAATTCCATCCTTTCCCTTGAGGTGTTAGTTTGAATTTAAGCTAATTGACATTTTTTCTTTCTAGCTTACCAACTGGCCTTGCATCCTGAACACTAGAGTACAATGTTCATTTTCCCTGGTTTCAAACTTCATATGAATGGAATAGAAATGCATTCTTTTCTGTCTGCCTTTTTATAGTTAACACTAAAAACAGTTCTCCCACATTTTTCAGTGCAGGCGTATGTCATTGCAATTATGATGTAAAATCTTACTACAGTAATTTGTCCTGATTTACTCACCTCTCAAATATTTGTGTTGTTTTCACCTTGGAATTATTAAACACTATTACATATTGTTGGTAGTGTATAAGGACTTAAATTACTGATAATAAAGTTGTAGATGTGGGAACCAAGTGAAAAGTATAAAGAGGCCCCCTTTTTGAGTCCCTAAAAATGGCAGGCCTAGCCAGAATAGTGGGCCTGGGGAAGGGAAAACTTAGGCTGGATAGCAGGGACATGTTCTGGTAAATGTCACCCAAGCCCTTATTGAAAACTAAACAATGGGAGAACAGGAAATGTGGTTTTTCTAACTAACCCGCTGCTTTTGCTTCTGTACTTAGCTGAATGGGTTCAATAGCTTTAATGTAATAACCACTCTGACTACTGACAAAATAGCTTCTTGCAAAGTTTCCAGAGTGTAATGGAATGTAATTATACTGATCTGGGGAGCATGGTAAAAATGGTTAAAACTTAAGTTGATAAATGATATTAGGTCAGCCTGACCGTAAAATTCTGCTTCTGGGAATGGCTTGCTTATCCTGTTTTTGACTTGCTTTGACTACCTGCATGTGGTACATGTCCACCTGCATGTGATCCTTGTGATTTTTGCCTTTAAAAACCTAACCCTACTGAGGTTCAGTGCTGTCCTTCACCATCCTGATGGAGGCGAGCAGACGCTGTGCACAGATAAAGACTCCTTGCCCGATTAAATGAGAGCTGGTGACTTCATTGTTGTGAGTCCTGGGTGACCAGGATACTACAATAGACATCTCAACTTCTTTTCAGATCTTAAGCTCCCGGGTAGTTAGGACTACAGGTGTGAGCCACCAGTACCCAGATTTTGAAGCTTTGTTCATTTCTACTCCCCACCTTCTTTTGTGGACTAGATTATTACTTCTGTATCATATTCTTGTTAATTTTTGTCTTTGGTCAGTTCAAATCTGGCATTGAGCCCTTTTAGTTTCTCTCTCTCTCTCTCTCTCTCTCTCTCTCTCTCTCTCTCTATATATATATATATATATATATTTTTTTTTTTACCAATCCTGGGGCTTGAACTCAGGGCCTGAGCACTGTCCCTGGATTCTTTTTGCTCAAGGCTAGCACTCTACCACTTAAGCCACAGTGCCACTTCTGGCTTTTTCCTATATATGTGGTGCTGAGAAATTGAACCCAGGGCTTCATGTTTGTGAGGCAAGCACTCTACCACTAGGCCACATTCCCAGACCTAGTTACTCTATTTTTAAACTCCAGGATTGCCACTTCATTTTAAAAATGATTTCCCCCTCTCTCTTTTTTTGGATAGTCTTTTTGGATGTCATTATTGTGATCCTTTCAACACATTTCTTTTAGTGTTTAAGAAATCTTTTCTTTTGTGTGTGTGAAGTCCAACATTTTCCCTTTTCTTCTACTAAGAGACCGTATTTCAAGTGCTCTTTTTAAAGGAATACTCTACTGTTAATTTTTTCAAAAATTTTGTTTAAAACTGGACATTTTAGATAACATTATTTTATCTTCACCAGAAGCAGTGGTTATTAGTATCTTTTCAGTGGATTGTCTCCATTAATTGCATAGTCTGTCTCCCTTCTGTCTCGGGCCTGTGGAATATGCACTGCCTTTGTCTTTATTTTGAAGTCTAGTTTCTCAGGCTTCTCTATTTAGTCAGCATAAGTACTTAGTCAATGGTTACTCAGAGGTTGTGCTTAAACACCTTACTGTCTGAACTGCATACCATAATACTCACATTTTAAGGTCCTAAACTTTAGTATCTCAGAATGTAACAATACTTGGATGTAAAGTATTCATAGCCCTAATGAAGTTATTACAAAATTGTTCTATCGAGCCTCAATTCAAAGCAATTATCACATATTTTGGGTACAGACAAGATATAGGGGAAAAGCTATATGAACACACAGGGCAAAGATAGCTATCTGAAAGCTGAGAGATCTCAGAAGAAACTAACCTTGGTAACACTTTAATCTTGAACTTCTAGCTTTTACAGAATCAGAAAAT
The DNA here is from genome assembly GCF_023159225.1 of Perognathus longimembris pacificus. NCBI lineage: Eukaryota > Metazoa > Chordata > Mammalia > Rodentia > Heteromyidae > Perognathus > Perognathus longimembris. The sequence goes on along the minus strand of NC_063173.1, from coordinate 54,104,530 downwards.
AAATTTTGCTGTCACAGTCTACAGCACTTTGTTCTGGTAGCACTAGCAAGTCCTTAAGTACCTTGGGTCAATGGGACTTCTATTCCTTCCCAGGTATCTGTGTAGCTTGAGAACCGTCATTGGTATGTCCTGCCTATCCCTTTCTCTTTCTCTCTCTCTTTCTTTCTTTCTTTCTTCTTTCTTTGTTTCTTCCTTTCTTTCCAGTCCTGGCCTTGAACTCAGTCAGGGCTTGAGCACTGTCCCTGGCTTCTTTTTGCTCAAGGCTAGCACTTCTGCCACTTGAGCCACAGTGCCACTTCTGGCTTTTTCTATATATATGGTACTGAGGAATTGAACCCAGGGTTTCATGCATGATAGGCAAGCACCCCTAAACCACATTCCCAGTTCCCTTTACTTTGATTTTTGTAAAGTTTCTTGTAAAGTATTATTACTATCATCATCATCATCATCATCATCATCATCATCATCATCATCATCATTTTTGTTGGTTGTGGGGCCTGGGCACTGTCCCTGAGCTCTTCAGCAAGAATAGTACTCTACCACTTGAGGCACAGCACCACTTCCCATTTTCTGGTGGTTAATTGGAGATAAGAGTCTCATGGACTTTCCTACCTGGGCTGGCTTTGAAATGCGGATCATCAGATCTCAGCCTTCTAAGTAGCTAGGATTACAGGCATAAGCCAACAGCGCCTGGCCTAAAATACTATTTTTACGTTGCTGTAAAAGCCGTTTATGAATATAATGCATCTTGATCAATGTCACCTTCTCAACATTCTCATCCATCTTTCTCAACTCACCTCTTCTTAATTTTGTAAGATATACACTGGAAATAAGTAGCTCATGAGGACTCTATGTAGTTTCCTGTGTGAATGCATACTTTTACACACACTTATACTTTCTAGATGATAGGGATAGAGTTTTATCAAGGCCCAAGGCCAATTCTAACATTATTATATCTCTTTAAATGTATGTGCATATATGTATTCATATTAGTATGCATACATGCATTTGTTCTCTGAAAATCTCTGCTGAGTTTCTGACTGTCAGTCAGCTTCTTGTCCCCAATCGTACTACAGTCATCTCACTAATGAGACTGGATAAGGTGATGTCACTGGCTCAGTTGGTATTATCTCAGGTATTATTTGACTCATCTTTTGGACTGCCATGACATCTCTGTAAAAAAAAACCCACACACATTTCTGGTAATGAAACTTTCTGTATTCAGCTTCAAGTAAAATTAGCTCTCAGGTAGCCATATTGCTGGTCTTGAGAGACTGATTACAGTTACATAAACTTCTACATAATTGAACTAAGAAGGTTGGAGGAATGGGAGCCAGCCCCAAGATAAGTTGTCAGAAATATAAAAAAAATTATTATGATGTGGTAGAGTTTTTTTAAATGCCTCTCACTTGTATGTATCAGTCAACTTCCAGAGTATTTTTTTTTTTCAGTTTTAGCATTATTTTTAAAGGGTATTTGCATTGTTCTTAGTCAACCATTCTAGATATGCTAGTCATTCCTTATGTTTCAAAAATCTTTTTTTCCCACCATCTTTATTTAGTATTTTGTCCTTCTGAGTTACTTCTATCCTTCCAGTTACTTCTGTCCTGCACAGAGTGGACTTCCTTAATCATACCAAGTAAGACAATCTTTTCCTTATTTCCTTACTGTCTTTACATAATGACATTTTCCAGTCTTGACATTATTATATTTATATAAACATATATAACTACATATATATGTGTGTGTATATATATATATATATATATATATATATATATATGTTTATTGGCTTTTTCCTTTCAATGAAAAGCAAACTCTCAGTTGAGGCACTGCCATCTTACTCATAGTTTTCTTTTTTTTTTTATTTATTTGCCAGTCCTGGGCCTTGAACTCAGGGCCTGAGCACTGTCTCTAGCTTCCTTTTTGCTCAAGGCTAGCACTCTGCCACTTGAGCCACAGTGGCACTTCTGGCCATTTTCTATATATGTGATGCTGGGAAATTGAACCCAGGGCTTCATGTATAGGAGGCAAGCACTCTTGCCACTAGGCCATATTGCCAGCCCCACTCATAGCTTTCTTAATGTAATGACAATAGGCCTTCCATATATACATGGGAAAGACTGAATGTTAGGTATTTTATTATTTTAAGCTTGTGAGCAAATAACCATTCTCAAAAACCATTGTGGAATATAAATTGTTATGGTGTTAGATGCTGTATTAGATGCAGTTAAACTTGATCTTGCAAATAAACTTCTATCACAGAAAAAGTAGTCTCTTGTATGTAAAGATATTTGTATTGAAATGTTCACTAAACCATTGTTTATAATCTAGAATAGACTAGAAACGAGGTGTTTATAATTTAGAATATGCTGTAAACAAAGCTAGATATTCTGTAGTAAGGGAACAATAAGTAATAAAACAGTTAAGTTACATTTTATAATGGGAAGCTATGTTATTGTAAAAAATGCATGTGGCAAAATGATTATGATCACACAATTAAAAAAACAGGAAACTTGTATCTAGGGTTTTAATAGGTGTGGATATATAAGTGTAACGAGCATTATATTAAGTTTTTATACTATAGTAAAATTTATATTTGTAAATTTTGTTTTCTATTTATAAAATAAGGGGAAAGGGGGAAGGAAATATTACATATACTTTATTTTTATCATTTCCAAACACATTGTACAGTGGACTTCACTTCCTTTTAGAGTATGCTTGTCAGAAATCAAGATCTCTTTATTTGATGGAGTAAACACTTACCAAATGTGAACAGAGGCAGATGGAGTATATAAGTGCAATAGCAAACTCCAATGGGTAGGAGATGAGTAAAATACGTGAAACTTCTCTCCCCAGTTTCTGTATTAAGAAATGGGGTAAAATCTTGTATTATGATCTTTTTTTTTTCTCAAATTTTTATTATCAAACTGACGTACAGAGAGGTTACAGTATCATACGTTGGGCATTGGATACATTTCTTGTACTGTTTGTTGCCTTGTCCCTCATGCCCCCCTCCCTCCCCCCCTTTCCCTCCCCCCCCAGGTGTTCAGTTCACTTACACCAAACAGTTTTGCAAGTATTGCTTTTGTAGTTATTTCTCTTTTTTTACCCTGTGTCTCTTGAATTTGGTATTCCCTTTGAATTTCCTACTTCCAATACCAGTAAACACGGTTTCCAATATACTCAGATAAGATTACAGAGATAGTGTAGGTACAAACATAGGAAGGTGATACAAAACATTATCAATAATAGAAACTACACATACACATAGGACGTTGAAAGTAGTTACAACTGTGATATATCACTTGTTTCCATAACATGGAGTTCATTTCAATTAGCATCATCTTATGTGTTTCTAAGGGTATAGCTATTGGGCCTTGTGATGCTCTGCTATGGCTTGCCTAAACCTGTACTAATTATTCCCAATAAGGGAGGCCATAGAGTCCATGTTTCTTTGGGTCTGGCTCACTTCACTTAGTATAACTTTTTCCAAGTCCTTCCATTTCCTTACAAATGGAACAATGTCATTCTTTCTGATAGAGGCATAAAATTCCATTGTGTAAATGTACCACATTTTCCTGATCCATTCATCTATGGAGGGGCATCTGGGTTGGTTCCAGCTTCTCGCTATGACAAATTGTGCTGCGATGAACATTGTTGTGCTGGTGGCATTACTGTGATTTTGTTTGTGGTCTTTTGGATAGATACCCAAAAGTGGGGCTGCTGGGTCATAGGGGGGAGTTCAATATTGAGCCTTCTGAGGAATCTCCATACTGCTTGCCAGAGTGGCTGAACCAGTTTACATTCCCACCAAAAATGAAGTAGGGTTCCCTTTTGGGCACATCCCCTCCAACAATTGTTATTATTAGTTTTCTTGATATATGACATTCTTGCTGGGGTGAGATGGAATCTCAATGTTGTTTTGATTTGCATTTCCTTTATGGCCAGTGATGTAGAGCATTTTTTCATATGTCTATTGGCCATTCTCATTTCCTCATCAGAGAAGTTTCTTTGTAAGTCTTTAGCCCACTTGATGAGGGGGCTATTGGTTCTTTGCAGTTTTGTTTTGGAAGAAGGTAATTTTTTTAATTCTGCATATATTTTAGAGATGAGGCCTTTGTCTGTTGAATGTCCGGTAAAGATCTTCTCCCAGTCTGTGGGCTTTCTGTTTATCTTGAGAGCTATGTCCTTTGCCGTGCAGAAGCTCTGGAGTTTGATGCAGTCCCATTTGTCCAACCTTTCTTTGATTTGTAGCCTTTCAGGGTCTTTGTTAAGGAAGTTCTGTCCTGTGCCAAGGAGCCCAAGTGTTTCTCCTAAACAATGAGATAAATTCTTTTCTCTTATAAACTCCTAGCCTAGCCTCAGTTGTGTGGTTATACCCATAGGAAATGAGCTAATATAGCCTCCCTTCCCATTTTCTATTCCTGAAGTTAGGATTGAGGAATTCTATACTGAATCCTCAGGAAAATTTTGTTGTGATTTATGGAAAAGTATAATCACATTTCTTTAAATCATTCATTATACACAATCTGTTTCTGGGGCATCATTGTACTTTCTATTATTGTCTTCCTGTCTGCTGGGCTTTAATTTTTCTGTTGGTCCTGGGGCTTGAACTCACAACCTGGGTGCTGTCTCTTAGCTTCTTTCTCTCAAGCCTAGAATTCTACCACTTTAGCCACAGCTCTGCTTCTGGCTTTTGCTGAGTAGTTTACTGGAGATAAGAATCTCACAGACTTTGTTGCCCAAGCTGGATTCAAACCATGATCCTCAGATCTCTACCTCCCAAGTAGCTAGGATTATAGGCAGGAGCCGTTAGCGCCCAGCTCCTCTAGGCTTCTTGTCTCTATCCTTGGTGTCTTTCCACTGATAGACTTTTGGGCAACATATTAAAGGGAACAAGAGTGTCTAGAAGGAGGATCAGGAAGTTTGTCCCTTACCTTTAATAACACTTCTATTTGTTGTTTTATCTTTACCCATTTTGTTCTGCTGTTCATACCAAGGGGTACTCTATTCCAATCTCCACTCACATCAATGGGAGATTTTTCTTTATTTTGAGACAGGATCTTACTATGTAGCCCAGACTAGCCTAGAACTTGCAGTGTTGCCCATGCTGATCTTCACCTTATGATCTTGCAACCTCAGCTTCCTGAGTGCTAGGATTTCAGGCATATACAGCCATGCTTAGCTTAAGTGGAGATTAAAAAAATAAGCCTTGGTAAGTCTTTTGCAGCATTAATATTTGGTAATTCTGAAATTAAAGGCAACAAAACTAAAATAAATCTATTGTATTCCCAGCAAAGACAATCTCCTTTAATGGAGAATCTGATCATAATCTGAGTAACATTTTTAAGACAGTGATTTGATATTCAATGAAATGGAAGCAAGACAGATTTATGTGTGTGTGTGTGTGTGTGTGTGTGTGTGTATACATAAATACACACACAAAATAACTAAGTTACCAAAGATGCTGTTGTGAAAGCTGTATGTTAGATCAGATGACTAGGTATTCACAATTTGAACTGGCCATAGAAGAATTCTTTTGTTTATTTTGAAAATGGTTCTATGTTCTAGGATTGTACTTTAGTTACATTAAGGGAATCATCAATGAGTCTGTGTCTAATGCATAGATATTTCTCATTGAGGTCTTTGTATTTTGTTGTTTTGGGCAAGTCAAGAATTCAGACTTATTTTTGAACACTTTAAACTTGGAGCTGTCTGCTAAATCAAAGAATTTTTAGTGGAACAATAAAGATTTCTCCTTAACTTTTTCAAAACCAAGTTAAAAACAATCTGGTAATTATGAGGTTTTTATAGTGGTCACTTACCGCTTGTCCAAAATTCCGGTATGACACAGAGTGAAAATTTATCAACTCAATTATGGTCAGAGTTGCTGCAATAATTGAAATAATTACACAGAGAATGTTCGTGGACAAAGAACAAATTATCTGAAAAGTAGAAAAAGGGTAAATGTGTTTTATTTAGAATGAACACTTTGATTAGTTGCTTTTGCTAAAATTAGTCATTTAGTTAAAACTCAGTTTGAGTTTGTGAAGCTTTTAGAAGTGTTTGCATGCTTACTATTCATGTAAAATACTTTTTTGATTTGCTTGAAAACCAACTACTTGAAAGGAATCACTAAAAGATCATCAGGCTCAGAAGCATTTATCTTTGAACTTCACTAGCTCAAAAAATCCTATATTTTATAATCTTGTGAGACAGCTGTAAAAAAAGCTTAAGGGATTTCTATGAAAAGATTAAAAGAAGAGAATGATGGGCAGAAATGACTACTTGTAGAAATAAAATCAATCTGAGGACTAGGAACATGGCTTAGTGGTAGAGTGCTTGCCTTGCATGCATAAAGGCCTGGGTTCGATTCCTCAGCATTGCATAAACAGAAAAATCTGGAAGTGGCACTGTGGCTCAAATGGTAGAGTATGAGCATTGAGCAAAAAGAAGCCAGGGACAGTGCCCAGGCCCTGAGTCCAAGTCCCAAGACTAGAAAACAAAAAACAAAAAACAAAAAACAAAAAGAAAAATCAAATTTGACTATTGGGTTCTCATTAACTAGGAAAATGTCTTAGTATCATTAAGCAGACATTAGGTTTGTAAATTTCAAAAATAATAAGATCAGACTAATTTCTAATTTTTTTTCCTGGTTCTGGGGTTTGAACTCAGGACCTTGGTGTTGTCTCTGAGCTTTATGTGCACATGGTTAGTGTTCTACCACTTGAGCCATGGTGCTGTTTCTGGCTTTTTGGTGGTTAATTGGAGGTAAGTCTCACATTCCTGCACTGGGTTGGCTTCAAACTGATTCTCAGGTGTGAGCCACCAGTGCCTGGCTCTAAGATATCTTTGTAAAATTCAGGAAAAAAATTCTTTTCTGGATCTTTCTAACTATGTCACAGCTAGATCTTTCAGGACGAGTCCCTTTGCTAAAAGATGTGGTTCTGGTCCTCAAACTTGATAGTCCAGACAATAAAGTTTTACAGCATTCCAATATTTGTACCTAGAGGCATTAACATTATTTTCTAAATACAATATTCCTACAATGTTAAAATATATCACATCAAAACAAAACAAAAGAGCACTTAGATTTAGAAGCTTTATCTGGGGGCCTGGGCTCATGACTATAATCCTCGCTGCTCAGGAGGCAGAAATTAGAACTCTGGTTGGAGGCAATCAGGCAAAAATATTTGTAGGACTCCGCCTCAACAGTTATAGTGAGGAATGGTGGTATACGCCTGTTAGCCTACCATTTCAGGAGGCTAAGATGGAAAGGACAGCAGTTCCAGGCTACTTTCAGGCAAATCAGTTTGTGAGGCTTCATCTTAACAGAAAAGGCTGGGCATGGTGGCATGCATCTGTCACTCCAGCCACACAGGAAGCATAGATGGCAGGGTTTGATCTAAGCTGGGCAAGGCCAAAAGTGAGAACTTACCTCAAGGGGCTGGGAATGTGGCCTAGTTGCAAGAGTGCTTGCCTCGTATACATGAGGCCCTGGGTTCGATTCCTCAGCACCACATATACAGAAAATGGCCAGAAGTGGCGCTTGGCTCAAGTGGTAGAGTCCTAGCCTTGAGCAAAAAAGAAGCCAGGGACAGTGCTCAGGCCCTGAGTTCACGGCCTAGTACTGGCCAAAAAAAAAAAAAAAAAAAGAGAACTTACCTCAAAAATGAGCAGAGCACAAAGTGCTTAGAGGCAAAATGCAAGCTGTAGAATATCTGCCTAGAAAGTGTGAAGTGGAGTTGAAATCTCAGTACTGCCCAAAGAGTATTAGAAGTTTTTATTCAATAATCATGTTTTAGCTACTATGGCATGTTTTTCTACCTTAATTTACATGATCTTAGACTTTCATTTCTTTCATTTATGTTACAGGGAGAGTTGATATCTTCATTGTTTACAAATGTCTTCTCATTAAAAGCAATTATTTAGCTTTGTGACACATCATTTCTAGAGATGTTCCAAACAGTTAACTTACCCAAGTCTCAGTTGGATGCTTTACTGATTTTATTATGAAGGCTCCTCCTATGATAAACTGGAGAGAAAAACATTTATAAAAATTCAGATAATTCTTGCAAACTTATCATGTATTTTTAAACAACTCTTCCTTCTAAACCAAATAGTTTTAGGAAACTAACAGTAATAAAAAAAAGTTTAGTAGAAGAAATCAGGACAAATTCCCATCTTAAAGTAGTTATGTAATTAAAAGGCAATGGTTAAAACAGTACAATCATGAACAACTTAAATATGTAAGGAACAGTGGAAGAATTCAGTGGTATATGCTAAGTGATGTACCTAAGTGTATACAGATAGCATAAAGCCTAGCTCACTTACATGTGATTGACACTTCACTTATTAATTCAATTGATGATTACATCTAATAATTGTTCCTAATGAGATGATGTCATTGATTATGAGGATATAGTGTACATAACCAAAGTGGCCTGCGAGTCTATTTAGAATTGTACCTATACTAAATATGCCTCTGAACCAAGAGACTATAGCCATTACTAAGGTAATGGTTGCTATTCACAAGTGGGGGGATCTTTGTTTTTTCCCTCCTCAAGAAAAGAGGTTCGGTTATTTTATGTCAGAAAGCCTATTTTCTAAAAAGCAAAAATGTTGCCATACTGTCTGAAACAGAACCACACAATTCCTGAAATATTGTCTTACAAGATTAAGTGGTTTTGACAAGGGTAGACTTTTGGAAAAACACCATACAAATTCTGTAAGGATAACTTTTAACTCTACACATTTTGCACTTGATTCTTTCATGAAAGCTGATGTCTCTAAGAAGGTAGACAGTGAAATGGGAACCAGTTTTGTAAATTCTGGAGTGCTAAGTAAATTATCAAGTCATTTGTTTTAAGAAATGCCTTCCAAATTTTAACTAAAATAAGCAGTTTTTCACTGGGTTACATTTGAAAATTTGTATAACTTAAAGGACTTACGTACGTATACTATTTTTATAACATGGACAGTTAAACGCTAAGGGATAAACATCATTTATCTGAGTTTTGCCTGAAAATTCATTATTTTTCTTTTTTAAAGTTAATACTTAAGACATTTATGAGTCAGTACGATTTATCATTGAGCTTATACACCTCTTATCAATCATGTATTGTTCATCTTGATTTTGCCTTAAAAGTAATATTTTGTGTGCCAGTTCTGGGGCTTGAACTCAGGGCCTGGGCACTGTCCCTGAAAATTTTTTCTCTCTCAATGCTAGTGCTGTATTGTGAGAGGCACAGCTCTCCTTCAAGCTCTCTGATGGTTACTGTAGATAAGACAGGCTTTCCTGCCCAGGCTGGCTTCAAACAGGGATCCTCAGATCTTAGTATCCTGATCCTCTAGGATTACAGGTGTGAACCACGAGTGCCTGGCTTGAAAAGTAAATATATTTATTCTCATTTTTCTCATCGCAATCTTTTGACACTTTTGAGTTAGTGCCTGGAAAAAGCCAGCAAAAAGATGAAAGATCACTTATTAAAAGGGTCACCGAAGTAAACAGTGATTGGACACTTGTCATCGTAAATGTTGATTGCTTCATTTCTTATGCCCCTCACACCACCTTTTTCCATGTGTGGGGGTAAAGTGGTTCCTTTTCTACTTTAGTGATTTCCCACCATTCTTTTTCTCTAGGTTTGCAGCAAGTTTTATCAAATTTTCTTACTCACTATCACTCATGAAGTCATCTGTTGATCCCTCATTCACTTCTCTCCAGATTATTTACATTTTTGTCTCTTTGACTGACACTCTCTGACACCATTTAATTCTCAGTGAGGTGCTTTGAATTTTGCTCCAATTTTTCTTAGCCAGTCATTCCCATATTCACTTTCTTGTTATAACTAAAAATCTCAATTTCCTGTACACACCTTCATCACTACCTGCTATGTTTCTAACTCATGTGCTCTAGTATTAACACTTTAACAAGTCTTTGGCTATCCTCATCTATCTATTATTCTGAGGTTCTTAACTTCCTGTTAATATTTTCTGTCCACCGCTTAAATTTGAAAGCAAGCCATTGCAAACACTCTTTCTTATCCTTTCCAACTCCTAGTCACCATTGCATGGCTGAACAAAAATCACGATTAAATTTAGCATTCTTCCTACTGCATGCCTGCACCTGTGCTGCTGCACACACCCAACCTTCTCTCTAGACAATCATGTACCTAAACCTTCAGAGAGTCTTTTAATGCTATATAAAAATCAAACTTCTCTTCCATAATCCTCTCATTTTTTCCCTAGGTGACTATTGCACTTTCTCTTCTCTCTACAGCCAAACTTGCCCATCCCTACTTTCAGCTTATTATACCTTGCTTCCTGATTAACTGAGTTAGTTGAGACTATGAGATGCAAGCAGTCACAAGCTCCTAAGTGCCATCAAAGCCTACTCTTCCTCCTTCTCTTTCTTGGCCTTTTTATAATCCACCCTGATACTGTTTGCACTAATGTGCATTCTTCTCACAGGATTTCCTGTGAATCAGCATGCTCCGTGGCCCTCTGGGCCTCTGCCCATCAGATGTGTACTCTACAACTCCCAAGCATCTCCAGACATTATCAAATGTTTTCTGAGAGGTAACATTATCTCTAGTGTTGGCGATAACCACGAAAACTCATCATCTCATCTTGCCTACACAGATACATAGTCCCAGCACTCTCCCTATTCATCTCATACATTTTCTTTCTACTGGCTCTTTCCACTCAACAATACATAATTGAAACACATTTCCCCAGCTATTACTTCATTTTTCCTAAGTTCTTTTGGCCTAAATTTCTCTAGCTACCACCCAAACTCTCTATTCTATAATAGTAAAACTGATTCAAGGAGGAGCTGTCTGTTTTTGCTATCTTTTTTCTTAGACTTCTTACACTGATGGAAATCAGGCTTTTGTTTCATTATTCTACTGAAACTACTTGTCATGTTTACATTGGTTACTATGTTGCTAAACCCATAAGTCAATAATCATCCTCATCTTGTTTGACAAACCAACCGAAAATGATAGAGCTGATCTTTTATTTCTTGTAACTCTTTCTTCTCTTGACTTCTAAGATGCCATAATTAAGTTTTCTTTCTACCCAATGGCTGGCTATCTAGAAACAACACAGGAATGGGGGTAATGGCAAATGAAAAATGAAAGCACTGGCTAATTTTGCAAATAGGCTAAGGTGATTTAACCTAAACCTTTTCTTTGGAATATCTAAGGATTGTTGCTCTTCTGGTTATCATTGTGTATTTAGACCTCTATTCATATTGTTTGTAATAACATTTGTAAATGAATGGTGTTCAATGCATATTTCTTGAGAAAAGAATTTGACATTGAACAAACCATTGCAACACTTAGTTACATGAATCTTTGAAAACATTGCTTATAAACTGTCTCTTACTTTCTCTTAGTGATATATTATTTAGTGAAAGACTAAATCAATGAAAGTATATTATACTCACAAAGACTCCCCATAAAGCACACCCTGTTTTGTAAGTTAAAGGCTCGTATGTCCCAAAGAATCCTTTAAGTTGTCCCATATACAAAACCAGTAGGAAATACCACATAAAAACATGAAAGATACCAATCATAATCTGGATAGCCTGGAAAAAGAGAATTAAAAATTACACTGAAAAAATTATACTGAAGCAACGTAATTTTAAACACAATTATTAAAAGTCTTTACAGAAGGCAAAAGTAAAATACTCTTGCACTTAGTGCCATGTATTTCCTGGATGCCCTCACCAGGAAGGAACTGAGGATTCCCCAACAGGATTCAGCCATACTGGGAGTAACAGAATGTTCAGTCATAGTTGCCTGGCCACTCCCTCCATGATATGGTTAGCAGTTTGACCATATCATAGCTGCTCCTGTGACTAGCAAGTGATGATAGGAAGGGAATCTACTGAGTACCTGACAGAAAATGTTTCTAGTCTACTTGGTTGCAGGAAGCAATATATTCAACATTTTCTTGTACATTAGTAATTAACTAAGGGTGAATAATCATTTGATTCTTACAAAGGGATATTTTTTCCCTTCAAAGAATACTTGGTATGGATTTTTTTTTTATAAGCATGCTAAAATGAGGTACAATATAATACAACAATAAAATGAATATCAGGGTAGACTTGTATGGATGAAAAGAGATTAGGGAAGGGGATATAATTAATTTTAATCTAAGAATTGTTATCTCAGTAAATACATTTAATAAATACATACTAAAGTGATTTCTAATTTTTAGGTAAACTCATACTTTATATTCTGAATCAGTTTTAATGACTCTTTAAAATGAAAGTCTTTATAGGTTATTTTAATTTTCATATAAACTTTAACAGGAAGCTATTTCTTTTTTTTTTTTTTTAAAGAATCTAGCTCTTTGCAAAGCAAGTCTATAAATCACCTCAATGTAGTAGGCCAATATTTAAAAAATCATTAAGTACTCTTATATATCAGGTTATGAGTAGGATATGACTTGATCAGTGTCACCCCTTTATTATTCTCTCCCATTTCCTCCTCATCCCTACCCTCAGTTATGTAGCTCAATTTTTATATCATATACATTGGATATAATGACTACATTTGGCCTGCCCTGCCTCCCTACATATATGTGCCTTTCATGGTTTCCCCGACTACATGTTTCCCCATCCTGGTATTCATTTTGTAACTGGCTAATTTAGACACCTATTTCTGTACACTTGGTATTTAAAGGCTTCCCTCTGCATGAAATCTGCTGGGGTGATACCATTTGGATTTGATACTTTGGATTTGATCCTCCAGTAGACTGCAAAATCTTTCAAAGTCTAAACTTTGGTTTTCTCATTTGCCTATAACCAGCCTCTAATATGTTGCCCAGCATGGATCAGACACTGGTGAATACCTCCTGCACCAGAACACTAGCATTGCTGGACATGGTAGCTCAAGCCTGTAATCCTAGCAACTGGAGACAGAGGTGCAGGGATTACACTAAGAGGCCAGCCTGGGCATAAAAGTTGGCAAGACTCCATTTCAACCATGGCTGTGTATGTGCCCGTTATCCTGGCTACGAGGGAAGCACAGTGGCTGGGCGCAGTGTACATCCTGGCTTCTCGTCCCCAGAGACATGCTCCCCTATGGGAGGGTCGCAGCCTAGGCCATTCTGGGTATGCAGTGAGATCCTATCTCAAAACAGGAAGGTACAAAAAGGGGCTGGAGGCATGGCTCAAATGTCAAAGCACCTGACAGCAAGCATAAAGCCCAAGTTCAAGCTCTAGTGCTGTCCTTCAAGAATATTAATTGCCATGAAGTATACTGTGGCCATCAACAGTATTAATTCCACATGCGTTTCCTGGCTTTTAAAAGGGGTGGAATTGGAAAATAATACCCTTTTCCATGGCTAGATGGTGCTCTCTACAAAACTGTAATATTCAAGTAACCAAAGCTTATAGGGAACGGTGCCAGTGTGTGAAGGATAGAACAGATTTTCGTAGTGCAAATGGGTCTTAATCCAGTGAATGGTTTCCATGAGGTCCAACTGCAAAAAAGGAGTGCAAAGGACTGCCGTACTCACACAATTCTGAGAGAATTCACAGCTGTCATTCTGACCAAGGAGCTAAGAGCTCCTCTAAGCAGTCTGGAGACTGCTGACAATTAAGTACACAAGTTTAAATACCACACAGTATGTAAATTGAGAGAAATCCCAGGGCAGTGGAAGGGTTTTCTCCCCTTCCATTGTGAAGGTGGATGATACCCATAACCCCTTGAGGCTTAGAAAGAGAACTGAAAAGTATCGGACTTTGCAGGCTTAAAACCTAATGGAAATACATGGTTATTCTGCTACACAGACATAGTAAATTGGTTAAAAGATCAAGGGTAGGTCTCTCTATAACTTACACACACACACACACACACACACACACACAATGCTTTTACTATTACCCTGTGTGTACTAATCTCTTCAGGATATTTCTTTTAAAGCACATATTTATGTATAAGGGGACATAAGTCAAAACTTGTAGAAAAAAAGGAGTATGTTTTAAAATTGCTTTTTGACTACAAATCAGCCTCTTTTCAGATGTAAAAATACCCATTTTAAAGCTGAGTTGATAGTCTTAAATTTAGTCGGCCATAAGAGGAGTCTTACTTACCCCTAAAACAAGACTATCTGCTGTAGAGATTTTTGAGTTCTTACATCCCATACTACCGGCATTTCCTCTAGTTGATTTTTCTTCTAACCTCTGGTGATATTTTTATTAGCAAACTTCTACAAAACAATATAAACATATATGCATGATTTTTCTCAGAAGTAAAGTTAAACTTTTTTATTTGACAACAACCTTCATGAAGCAATAGTTTTCTTCTTTTAGTGGCTTTATTCTTTGAGGGATCAGCTTATAGCTATTTTGATTATCAACGTCAGTAACTGAAAAGAAAAAAAACCCCAGTGTATTACAGATACTTCTTGGTAGTTAGCAATGTCTCTAGACAGTAAGGTGTAAAGGACAACTAGAGAATAAGATTCGAGAATTTTTAGTAAGGCTTTCAACAATTCACTTGCAATTTATAATCAACTCAATTCATAGTGTTGTGTTTGGAATTTTGAATGACCACATTTAAAGATGTCAAAAATGTGGGTGGAAGGGTGTTTTCCTCCTGACACATTTCTGCTACCTAGTTCTTTTTTCTTTTTGATTTTACTTGTATTATCTTTAAGCAGTTATACAAAGGGGTTGCCATTTAACAGAACAATCTGTGAGTACAATATATTTTTCTATATTAAAAATAACACTTTATTTCATTAACTTGTAAAAGTTGTGTCTATTATCCTAAATAGTGCTTTTGTTTTACCTGTTATTATCTTTCTTTCTAGTGTGTTTAGATTATCATTCATAGTTTTATTAAGCTAAAACTTAGGCTAATAATTATACCCTCGGTGGAACTGTATTCTTTCATAGACCTGATATTCTGGAGGTGGTTTTGACAAAATGACATTGTGTGCTTAAAATGGAAAGATGTGAATATTTTAATGAATCTTCAATTTCTAAGATTTATGTTTTCAACGTCTCTTAATGGCATGAGAGCTAATAATAGCAAAAGGGAGCAGACAAGTAAGCTTTACAGATTCACACACCATCTTTGAGAAAAAACTAAGACACTATTTAGACTTATAGACAGCCAAGTTTAATTACTATGATGACTAAATAAATAATTCATAGAACTATAGAATTCATGTAGGATAATAATAAAAAGAATATAAAGGCACTTCTAGATTGCTATTATTGGTTACTTTTCAGGGCACAGGGCAGTAAAAGTAAGTCCTTTTGTGTATACAGTTAAATTCCTTTCACATCTGTAGTTTAACAGTGGAAGCACTAGGAACTGACTTGGGAAATAAAATGTTTTCCATCACTAGAATCTCTATTAGCTCCTCACCAAAACCACTCTAAGTGAAGTAGTCATAAAATACTGACAAAATAAAAAGCATGTATTCATGTATCTAAAATCCTCAAATTAGTTCTTGGAAGGAAGAAGTACTGGAGTACATCCACTCAATAACTGGTGGGAGTTCTTTCTGAAAACACTCCTTTTCTTCTTTTCCTTTATTTCTTGTTGATTTGTGTGTGTGTGTGTGTGTGTGTGTGTGTGTGTGTGTGTTTGGACAGTCTTGGGGCTTGGACTCAGGGCCTGAGCACTGTCCCTGGCTTCTTTTTGCTCAAGGCTAGCACTCTGCCATGTGAACCACAGTGCCACTTCTGGCCGTTTTCTGTATATGTGGTGCTGGGGAATCGAACCCAGGGCTTCATGTAAACGAGGCAAGCGCTCTTGCCACTAGGCCATATTCCCAACCCTTTCTTGTTGTTTTGAAATAGGGTATTGCTATGTCCATACTCTCCTTGAACTCTCCATCTTGCCTCAGCCTCCCAGTGCTGGGATGGCAGGTATGTATTTCACACCTGGATTAAAAGTATATTCTGCATTTGGCTACTTTGAAACAAAATTAAGCATTTGTAATCACGAAGAAATAATCAAAAACTTTTTATGCTGGTACTTGGGCTTGAACTCAGAGCATGGGTGCTATTCCTTAGCTATTTTGCTGAAGGTTGGCACTCTAGCATTTGGGTTACAGCTCCACTTCTAGCTTTTGGTGGCTATTTGGAGATAAGAGTCTCATGGACTTTTCCTTCTGGTCTGGCTTTGAATTGTGATCCTCAAATCTCAGTGTCCTGAGTAGCTTGGGTTACAAGCCTAGCAAATCCTTTGTTTTTGTGGTGATCCAATCACTAATCCGAGGTACAACAAATTTCCTAGTCATAGTCTTTTTTTTTTTGGCCAGTCCTGGGGCTTGGACTCAGGGCCTGAGCACTGTCCCTGGCTTCTTCCCGCTCAAGGCTAGCACTCTGCCACTTGAGCCACAGCGCCGCTTCTGGCCGTTTTCTGTATATGTGGTGCTGGGGAATCGAACCTAGGGCCTCGTGTATCCGAGGCAGGCACTCTTGCTATATCCCCAGCCCTAGTCATAGTCTTAACCTACTGTCATCCTCTCAACTTTAAATAGAAATCCTGGAACAGGCATAGCGTTCATGGCTGTCATTTACCTTTACCTTCTTTAAGCAGAGATGCAAACAATGCCTGTCTCCAGATAAAAGTAAAATAAACAGAAAAATACTTTTAAAAATTAAAATTAGGGGGAAGAACAAAGGCCAAATGCTAGTGGCTCATGCATATAATCCTAGCTACTCAGAAGACTGAGATTTAAGAATCACATTTCAACTAACAATAACAATTGTTGGAGGGGATGTGGCCAAAAGGGAACCCTACTTCATTGTTGGTGGGAATGTAAACTGGTTCAGCCACTCTGGCAAGCAGTATGGAGATTCCTCAGAAGGCTAAATATAGAACTTCCCTATGACCCAGCAGCCCACTTTTGGGTATTTATCCAAAAGACCACAAACAAAATCACAGTAATGCCACCAGCACAACAATGTTCATCGCAGTGCAATTTGTCATAGCTAGAATCTGGAACCAACCCAGATGCCCCTCAGTAGACGAATGGATCAGGAAAATGTGGTACATATACACAATGGAATTTTATGCCTCTATCAGAAAGAATGACATTGCCCCATTTGTAAGGAAATGGAAGGACTTGGAAAAAATTATACTAAGTGAAATGAGCCAGACCCAAAGAAACATGGACTCTATGGTCTCCCTTATTGGGAATAATTAGCACAGGTTTAGGCAAGTCACAGCAGAGGATCACAAGAGCCCAATAGCTATACCCTTATGAGCACATAAGATGATGCTAAGTGAAATGAACTCCATGTTATGGAAACGATCGTTATATCACAGTTGTAACTACTTTCAACATCCCATGTGTATCTGTAGCTTCTATTATTGATGATGTTCTTGTATCACCTTCCTGTGGTTGTACCTACACTATCTCTGTAATCTTATCTGAGTATATTCGAAACCATGTATACTGGTATTAGAAGTAGGAAATTGAAAGGGAATACCAAAATCGAGAGACACAGGGTAAAGAAAGACAAGCAACTACAAAAGCAATACTTGCAAAACTGTTTGGTGTAAGTGAACTGAACACCTCATGGGGGGAAAGGGAAAGGGGGAGGAGGAGAGGGGAATGAGGGAGGAGGTAACAAACAGTACAAGAAATGTATCCAATGTCACATTTCAAAGTCAGCTAGGATTGTTCTCCATTTAACTAGTAAGATTCTAGTTCTCCACAGAAATGGAGATGTGGCTCAAGTGGCAGAGTGCTAGCCTTGAAAAGCCTCGTGCACAAGTGCAAGTCCCTGAGTTTAAGAACTAGTGGAGCATGCACATGTACAAGTTTTCCAGTAGGTATATAACCCCCTTCATGAACTGTTCTCCTGCCCACTTTGCCAACTTCACCCTGGCTACTGCCATGTTTCATCCTAACAGCTCCAATAGCACTACCTTCTTTTGAAGCCCTGCCGGTTGAAACTCTGCTTATTTTACTATTGTTTCCCCCCTAATTCCTAAGTGTCTCCTAGCTTTTAATTTTCAAGACAGGCTCCTAAATTAACATTGATTGAGCTCCTGGAGGAATCCAGTTCCTTATATTCAGGGACAATACTGTGGTACTGTACTGACCACACATACACATGAGCCCCCTCCTTTTAATTTTACTTCTGATTAGTGTTTTCATGACTTCTTCATTTTGGGGTCACTTTGGTGGGTTCTGATAGGAGATTCTAGAGGTGATACCTATTTTACTTCCGGAGTCACCTTATGGTGATTCCAGGTGAAAACAAATGCATCCATAGAATACAGAGACTCCATGTTTGATAAAATCAAGAGTGATTGCGTCACGAGCAAGTGACTGAATCTACAGAACCAGCTATTTGGTGGTGGGTGGGTGGGGTGGGAGAGGGGAAATCATTTGAGCTTGGAGTTTGCGACCAGCTGGGGCAATGTAGTGAGAAACCGCAGATCTAGAATGAACAACAGTTGTGGATGGGTGAGTCCCACTCTGTGGGGAGAGGGAGGGAGGGGATGAGAGATGGTGATGGTGTGTGTGTGTGTGTGTGTGTGTGTGTGTCCCATAGTGTCTTGTGTCTACACCCCTTCATAGTTCCTGACACTTCAGGGAAGCACAGCGCGGCCATTATGCCATTACCTTGCATTTTACTGGTTCAAAGTCCCACAGATTGACTTTGCTCTCTTGGTCTGGCTCCAGCTGAGGCCTACTGGGCCCGGGATGTTCTTCCAGCATCCAGTCCAGGCTCTCACCCCAGAGCCTGGATGAAGAGGCAAATACCTGCCAATGGCACCCTTAGTGCCAGTTCCTCAGACCCCACTGCGTGGCCATCACAGGGGAGCCTGGAGTCCAGCACCCAGCCGGTCCTCAGGCTCCTCACGCAGCGCACCGAGGGTTCCCAACGGCAGCAGGGTGGTCCTACTGCGCCTGCGCCTGCACGCACGCAGCACGCCATAAGGGCACAATAGAGGGAGTGCGCATGCACGGGAAGATTCACGAGAGTTCGCAGAGGTCCTAATGTGCCAGTGCACGCACGCACGCACGCAAGGGCAGGGTTGAGGGAGTGCGCATGCACGGGAAGGTTCACGTGACTACAAGTCACGTGCTTTGGCAGCCTGGTCAACTACTGGTTTGGAGTTGGAAGAAATGGCTTTGCTTCATCTGGGTTCTAAAACGGAGCCGTTTCTGGCATGCGTATCTACATGGCTGCCACCAGGAGACCAGGGCTTTCGCCTTTCCTGTGCTCTGTGACCATTTTGAACACACACACACCTTAGAAGATTCAGAAGATGTAAAAGGAAAGTATCCGAGTTACTGGCGCACCCTCTGGGCCTCCCTCTTAAGTAATGAAAGGAAGTTCTGAGTAAAGTGGCTGGAATGATAGTTGACCCATCTGTTGAGGGAGTTTACCTTTCAGATGCTCAGCATGGTGTCAGTTTTCTCTTTAATGTAGACAGTGGTTTCACGTTTATGAACAGAAGTAAAGTAGAAGTAGCAGCTAGAAGCTAGAGAAGAGCCAGATCTGGGAAGATGGGGGAGAATGTGGAGGTGGGAAGCAAACTATCCCCTAACAAGTACAGATTCTCCAGTTATGAAATGACAGTGACTTAGCTGTTATTGTACCTGGGCAGCAGACATTCCTCCTGGAAGATTTCAGTTGGCGTTTGTAGCAAGTGAAAGTTCTGATTTTTGCAATGTGAATATTTAGTGCATAATAGCTAGTGAGCATGACATTGAGAAAGAACTGGGTGCTGATTGGTGTCTCATGCCTGTAATCCTGGCTACTTAGGATGTTGAGACCCAGAGGATTGGGATTGAAAGTCATCCTGGACAGAAAAGTCTATGAGACTTCATGTCCAATTAACCAACTAAAAAGCTGGCTGAAAGCATGGCTCAGGTAGTAAATCATGAACCATGAACAAACCAAGTAAGGAGTAGTAGGCTGTGAGTTCAAGCCCTGACACCAACACACACACACACACACACACACACACACACACACACACACACACACAAAATGTCGTTAGGGGAGTCCCAGGAGTGATTAAAAGGAAATGTAACTTTTAGGAAGCAAATATTACAAAGAGTATCAGGTTACTAAATCCATTACTACCTAGGAGGGATAGGTAAGTCAGCTTCTTTCATATTTACTAGAAGTTTACTATAGAGACCATTTTTTAGAGGGTGAGTGATTTGGATTTACAAGAGTCTGATTGTATCCTAGACAGTAAGAATACAGGTCAAGAAACCTGCCCACACTTCGTTGCCAGACTGTCTGTGTCTAAGTCCTCATTTCACCTTTTACTAGCTACATGTTTTAGGGAAAGCATTTTCAGGAGGCCTTGCTGTAGTGGCAACTACTGTAGGTAACCTGCAGTGGTTTGGAAGACATTGCTCCAAGACCATGAATTCTACATGACCCTGCTTACCTTGCAGCTATTCTACTCAGGCCAAGGATGAAGCACTTTTCTGGTCATCCAGTAGGAAGCCTGTGATTGGTTCTTCTTTAAAGCCTGTAATTGTTGGAACTGGAAACTGCACTGTGATTGGTGCAGATTACAGTGTTATATTTGTATGCAGATCATGATGTTTGGCTCACTTTTTGCTCCCCCCCCCATTGCAGAAGTGGGTTCAAGAAAATGCTGCTTCTGAATGGTCTTTTCTCATCTACTTGTGAACTTCATAATATGTACAGCAGGCTGTACTGGCAGCAAGAAGAGAAAGTGGCAGCAACAGTGATAGTGGCAGTGAGGAAACAGGATAAAGAGTTTCACTGAGTGACCAGGAGCAAAAACTTCAGAGAGCATAGACAACTGAGACAACTAAGGGTGGTGGAAGAAGGCAAGAAGAGGTAGACACGAAGACAGAGGCTGTGAGGCTGTAAAGAGCTGCAATACGGGCTGGGAATATGGCCTAGTGGCAAGTGTGCTTGCCTCGTATAAATGAAGCCCTGGGATTCCCCAGCACCACATATGTAGAAAATGGCCAGAAGTGGCGCTGTGGCTCAAGTAGTAGAGCACTAGCCTTGGGCAAAAAAGAAGCCAGGAACAGTACTACTTCAGGCCCTGAGTTTAAGGCCCAGGACTGCCCCCCCCAAAAAAAAATCAGAAGAGCTGATTGGTAGCAACATTAATGTCCAGAGTAATATGGCTCCCTAAAAGAACCATAAATGTTTGATTTCTGAGCAGAGAAGAGGAGGGGATATGTAAAGGAACTCCAGCGATTGGTCATAATGAAAATCCTCATCAAAGAGGCTTGTTCATAGCTAGACATAGTGACATGTGCCTCATCCTAGCTACCAAGAAGCCTAACATAAATGTAGATTACTCTGTGCAGGAAATGAAACCCTATCTCAAAAATAATGAGCAAAAATTAAGGCTGGAGTCATGGCTCAGCAGTAAAAGCAACTGCTGAACAAGCACAGGGCCCTTAATTCTAAACTTAGCTTGTGGAAGGAAGGAAGGAAGGAAGGAAGGAAGGAAGGAAGGAAGGAAGGAAGGAAGGCAGGCAGGCAAGGCAGGCAGGCTTGCTTGCTTCATGAGTTTGCTCTGTTGTATTTATCAGATCTATTTTTGGTCAACTAGTATTAAGTCAAAGTGGATTTTTGTAGAGTGATATAAACAAATCTACAAAAACATTTGTGAAGTTAGGAGGAAAGCTAAGGTTTATAAAAATAGAGGCATTTTGTTAGGAAGGTGGAAGGAAAGGGAAAAGAGGGAGGCAAGGGAACACAGGAGTTAGAGGAGCAATGGAATATGACCGAAGCACACTCTATGTATATGTAAAAATGTCACAGTGAAGTCCCTAACCATGTTCAGTTAATACAAGCCAATAAAAATACCAAAGAGTCATTCCCAATGACTGTTTTATTGAGGAAAGGGTAGCATGTGCAGAAGTTTCTAACTTTAAGAGTTTTCACTCTTTTAATGATGAGAAGGGCACTAAGGTAGTATCATTGCTAACTGCTGCTACTAGCATCAGTTAAGTAGTTTTAAGTGGAGAATTTATGGACCCATGCTCTCTTCTTTCTTCACTCTTTTATTACTATAATAATAATAATAATTATTATTTATCTAGGAGCAGAAGCCAGGTAGCCATCAACTGTAAGAGGAGGTAGTGAGGACTGTGTCATGGGGTTGGCTGCATACATATTTGGAATAGCCAGTGCAGACTAGAAGGAAGGAACAAAAATAAGCAATGCTGTTAGTACAATGCATTTAGTATCTCATGCCCCAGTAAAGTCGAGGACAAACAGTGGTCTGGTAAGCCCACAGCAGGACTTAGCAGACGTGTAGACTTGCATTTCTCCAACACATATTCAGATTATTTTACAGAAAAGAGGCCCAACTCACCGTGGTATTCATGATTGCTTGCTTGGCAAAGTGAGCTGTGGTACTTGTTACACAGACCAGCAGGAGGGAGAAAATCAGCAGTACAGATGATATTCCTTTCCCAGCAAGCTGAAATCAGAAATTTATCTTGAAAAATATTACCAGGTTGTGCTGATATTTATATGTGGCTCACTCCATGCTTATTTCAGGGGATGCAAATTCGTTTTATGGTTCCTTTTGGCAAGTAGTTTATTTTATTTAGAAAGGTAAGAACAGAGCTTATTTTTCTTTGCAATGATGTCTTGTTTTTATGAAAATGACACTTGCATATTTTTAAAAAAGCACTAATATGAAAGTCAACCAATCATCGTAAGCATCACTGCCTAGAAATGACCAAAATTAACATTATAGATAGTATTGCAGATCTCTCTGTATAGACACAAGGAAAAAGCAGCAGTGACTGAATGGAGAAACAGAAGGAGAGAGCAAGCAGGAGAGAATGAAAGAAACATTCTCTAAGAATGGAATTGTACTTAGTATTTTGAAAGTATTTAATTATTTCTAAAGGAGAAGGAGGTTATGTTTGCTCAACTAAAAACCAAGTTTATGAAATCCATGAAGTCAAAATCATTTTAAACCTATAGATTTAATTTTATATACCACAATGTGATAGTTTTCTATGAAAAAAGGGTGAGGGGATTTATACTCTTATTTTATATCACCTTTACATTTCTCTCTTTTCAACTGAGTTTCTGATGTTTATAGAATGTGATTTGAAGAAATGAAACGTTAAGATACTTAACATTCAATTTTGTTAACTTGTTTTTCGAGCTGCTGAGGCTTAGTTGGCTACATAAGTGCTTCCTATGAATACTTTATACAGTTTCTACATGTTTTTATGGTCCTCTCCATTTTTATTAGCATATATGGGTTGTACGAATGCATTTCATTGTGGTATTTCCATATATGCCATACAATGTGTTCCAATCATACCTATTCCCTCTGTCACTTCCCTTCCTACTCCCTTTCTTGTAGAGAGTGCAACAGGTTTCTTCTGCTGTTCTCATACATATGTATAAAGTACTTTGAATATACCCATTCCTTTCATCATTCTCTACCCTCTTGGTAGTCCCAACCCCATAAAAAGAATCTGTTTTACATTTCCACATATGGGAGAGAATATTCTATATTTGACTTTCTCAGTCTGGTTTATTTTACTCAGTATTGCAGTTTTTAATTCCTTTTGTTTTCCTACATATGACATAGTTTTCTTTATGGCTGAATACTACTTTATGGCTGAGTAATAACACCCCCCCGCTTCTCTCCCTTTCCCCTTCCCTTCCTCCTCTCTCTCCAACTTTTTTTTGCCCAGTCCTGGGGCTTGAACTCAGGGCCTGAGCACTGTCCCCCGCTTCTTTTTGCTCAAGGCTAGAACTCTAGTACTTGAGCCACGTGCCATGTCTGGTGCACGTTCCCCCCCCCCCCCCCATATATATATATGCTGAGAAATCGAACCCAGGGCTTCATGTATGTGAGGCAAGCACTCTACCACTAGACCATATTCCCAGCCCTCAAACTTTTCTTTATGTGTTCATCAGTTTGAGTTTACCCGGGCTGATTCCATACTTTAGCCATTATGACTAGTGCTACTATAAACATGGATATATCAGTATTTTGACTCTTATGTTGCTTGGGTATATTCCCAAGAGGATTACAAAGTAGACCTATCTTCAGTAGTCGTTTTTTTTTTTTTTTTTCTTTTTTAGTGCCAGTCCTGGGGCTTGTACTCAGGGTACTAGGTACTTGTACTAGGTGCTGTCCATGAGCTTTTGTGCTCAAATTATAGGATTACACCTGTAATTTGTCTTTTGTAAACCTGGCTGTCTTTAGTATTTTTTAAAATGTTCTGGATTCTTGATTTAACTCATGTATGGCTGAATTTTTTGACACCAGTGCCCACATATTATTTTAATGAGAAGGTATTTTTGTTATCTTTGTATTGACATGAATATTATATGTGATAATCTTGAATCACAATTTTCTTTTCATCAAAACTTTGTAAACATTGTTCTATTGTCTCCCCACTGAATATTGTGATAGAGAATGAATCAAGGTAATTTTTTTCTAGTTTATAGATAAGAGGTTATCTATTTTTCTGGTTAAAATTTAAATAATTATTTGTTTATATATTATATCTTAACAAGGGACTATCTGTCTAAGTGACTCATCTGCCTTATCTTATACACCTCTATTTTTCTTTTTCTTTTTGGCCAGTCCTGGGGCTTGGACTCAGGGCCTGAGCACTGTCCCTGGCTTCTTTTTTGCTCAAGGCTAGCACTCTGCCACTTGAGCCACAGCGCCACTTCTGGCCATTTTCTGTATATGTGGTGCTGGGGAATTGAACCCAGGGCCTCATGTATATGAGGCAGGCACTCTTGCCACTAGG
Source organism: Perognathus longimembris pacificus (assembly GCF_023159225.1). Taxonomy (NCBI): domain Eukaryota; kingdom Metazoa; phylum Chordata; class Mammalia; order Rodentia; family Heteromyidae; genus Perognathus; species Perognathus longimembris. Next base: position 54,079,771 of record NC_063173.1, on the reverse strand, counting down.
CCATATCCCCAGCCCCTCTATTTTTCTTGATCAACAGGCTTCATTGTGTTTTCCTTATGCCATTTTCTTACATTGCTGCAATGTAATTCAATATTAACACTCTCCATTTAATTCCTATATTAAGCCTTTCAATAGCACAAAGTACTTAGGAAGAACTTTCTTTCAATAGTTGGATAATGTTTTCTCCTGTTTTTCATTTTAAAAAGACTGTACCATTGCAGGCAATTGCAGGTCATACGATAGCCCGCTAATTGGAAGTACCTTTTTTTAATATGTCTTTATGTTTAGTTGAAAAATTGAATGCCAATTTGCCTTTTGTAAACTGATAGAAACAAAACAACATAAAACAACCCTCCTCTGTGGCTTCCCTTTGTTCTCAGACTTAAGATGGAAGTCCTTAATATGGTCATCGATGTCTTAGAGACCAGCTTCAGAACCTTCTCCATTCTTTACACTCAGCATCTCAGCCCTTGGAGCACCCATTTCTTCCTGGGGTCAGAGTCTCTGCTGGGCCTATTTGATGTTAGTGGATGGAGGATTCTGTTCTGAGCACACTCAGAAACACATGTTGCAATAGCTTCATATTCTCAGCTTTTCTGGTGAAATTTGAAAGCCTTCTTCCATTTTCCTCTCACTCTATTCTTACTCTAAAAATCACCCTATTCTTATTCAGAAGATTGACAATCCTTTGCCTAAGAATTTCAAATTGTTGGAGAACAATAGCTGGATAGTCTTAGGGGTCTCTGGAGTCCCTCCCCATTGTTCATGCAGGATGCTCTATTTGTCCTTGTCCTTTGTGAAGGGCATTCTCTCACTTCAGAGTCCTAGCAATCACATTTCTAGTGGTAGGGATTGAATAGAAATAGAGATTTTCCTACTAGAGTTGCTTGTATAGTACTCGGAAATAAACAACATACTCTTCCACATGGTGGATTATAGAATACTTACCACTGCCCAGATGTCTTGTTGACCCACTCCATTGATGATTAGATCCGTCAGTAAAAGACTTATGCCAACTATGGCACAGATAGAACTCACAATGTTCATTCCTAGGCTGCCCTTTACCTAATGGAGACAGTGAGGACAGTAAGTTATATAAATGATAAACAAAATTAAGTGAAATAAAAAGCAATTAGAGTTAATGGAAATTAGAGTTAATGGTTTTTAATCTTTAACATTTTGAAAGAATATTTGGAAGTTGAAATATTGTTTTATCTTCATGTGTAGTTATCACAAAAATTACGATTTCAAGCCTAGATGCTTGGTCTTTCTAAACTGTAGAAAACGTAACTAATATAAAATAGGTTAATATAATATATTGAAAGCCATTTGTACAATAACAATTCTACTTCCTTTTTCAAAATAAGAACAAGAATAAATAAGCTTTCACTGAGTGTTATTCTTTTTTTTTTTTTTTGGCCAGTCCTGGGCCTTGGACTCAGGGCCTGAGCACTGTCCCTGGCTTCTTCCCGCTCAAGGCTAGCACTCTGCCACTTGAGCCACAGCGCCGCTTCTGGCCGTTTTCTGTATATGTGGTGCTGGGGAATCGAACCTAGGGCCTCGTGTATCCGAGGCAGGCACTCTTGCCACTAGGCTATATCCCCAGCCCTGAGTGTTATTCTTCAACAAATCTGTTGGATTTATAAGAGTACACTGTCACAATTAAACTCAGCGCAGTTGTATGAGGTGAATTGTAGCATCTAATTTTACAGATGGGAAAGAATTTCACACATACACATTTTTTTTGCTGGTAGATTTAAAAATTGCCAGAAGCCCTGAAGTTTCTTTAGGAACTAGGTGAGGAACTCCAAATATAAAAGAAGCTGTTTAGGTTTTCGTGGGTAGAGATCTAAATGGATATGAGTACAAAACTTTCTCCAGCTATTATGATAAGATTAGGAGATATGGCTGAAGAATTGTGAAACTAAGTCCCCAGTTGGTTTGCTTAGGGATAGCACTGTTAGAATCCTTAGACTGTGCCTGTGCTTTTTTTGGAGTGTTGTGGTGTTTCCCAAAGACCTTTAAAGGGCTCATAGAAAAATTGCTTTTAGAAACCCTTAGTGCTCAACTTTGCCAGAGGCGTGAGTCTACTATTGGGCAATCTCAGTTACAGGGAAAAACCTATTAAAGGTAGAGAGAAGAATGCTTTATTTTGTTTTGGGATTATAGTATGCTTGGAATTAGGTGCTTTTTTTTTCTGGGATTAGGCTTCTAAAATGTAAATTTAATTTTGTCTGGAAGAACCAGAGAAGTATGGTTATGTTTCCATTTCTCCATTCTTTCCTCTAGTGCTTCAACTTTTATCTTTATTTTTTGGCCAGTCCTGGGCCTTGGACTCAGGGCCTGAGCACCATCCCTGGCTTCTTCCCGCTCAAGGCTAGCACTCTGCCACCTGAGCCACAGCGCCCCTTCTGGCCGTTTTCCATATATGTGGTGCTGGAGAATCGAACCGAGAGCTTCGTGTGTAGGAGACAAGCGCTCTTGCCACTAGGCCATATTCCCAACCCAAATAATGCATTTTTTTTTGGCCAGTCCTGGGGCTTGAACTCAGGGCCTGAGCACTGTCCCAGGCTTCTTTTTTTTGCTCAAGGCTAGCACTCTGCCACTTGAGCCACAGTGCCACTTCTGGCCGTTTTCTGTATATGTGGTGCTGGGGAATTGAACCCAGGGCCTCATGTATACAAGGCAAGCACTTTTGCCACTAGGCCATATCCCAGCAACTTTTATCTTTTAAATTAAAAAAAATGGTTATTGTAATGGTGATGTACAGAGGGGTTATATCTTATACAAGCCAGGTAATAAGTACATTTGTTTTTGAACAGTGTCACTCCTTCCCTTGATCTCCCAGGTTTTCCCTCCACCACAAGTTGTACAGTTCATTTTCAATGTAGTATCTAGTATCACTGCTACATTTGCTCATCCTTTGTCTCACCACTTCTGTGCACCCTCCTTACCCTCTCCAAAGCAGATAAACTTACAAACAAGACAAAAGGTACAGAAAACAAAACTAGCAACAAAGGAAAAAAAAAACCTCTTGTTTCCATTTCTTGGAGTTACCTAGACATTCACAAAGTGAAACCAAAGGAAGATATTCTTAGGAGAGGATCAGAAAGACTCAATAGCTATGTGCATATGATCATATAAGATGATATTTACCAAAATTTTTGTACTCTTGAAACTATTTCTGCTCTAGTTTATGGCAAATCATGTTTTGGTATCAATTTAAACCAGGAAATTGTAACACTTGGAGTACTGTTTGTACTCTGATTTTCTAAGCTCTTCTCATGGTCTGACCTAGATGCTTTTAATGGTTCCTTAAAGAATTTCCCATCAAAACCCAAACTGGATGAAGACTAGCAGATGTTCACAAATAGAAAGTAGACATGCTAAGAAATAGCAAGTGAACACCAGGGACACAGTCACTAAAGAGATGAGTAGTTGTTTCCTGGATTCTTCTTTAGACTTTCCCGAATGTAGTGTGACCCCATTGAACCAGGAAGCTGTTGTGTGAAACCTTTAACCACCCTTATCTTCATGACTACCGACCATTGGGATTCCCAGTGAGGGTGTGGAGCTCTGCCATTTCTGTGTGGTAAATTGTACAGACGACTCCCCACTCCAGCCTGGGCACCGTAGTATCAACAGACAAATCCTCTGAGCAGAGTGCTCTCAGCCACTCAATTTATCTACCCTCTCAATTTATCTCTCCAGTAAATCAAATTCATCTTCAAAGGAGTTTAAAAAGGAGAAATATTCTTACTTACCAGACAAGGGGAAATTTCCTTGGCTGCCGATATAGAGAGAGAGCCAGAAATAATGAACTGTAGAAATAGACAGATTTCTTGGTGAAATGGTATGTCTACTTATTGCTTGGAAATTTATCAGTCTGTATACATTTATTTTTAAGTGGAACTTCAGTTTGTCTATTGTTGAGTTTCCCTTTCCAAATTGCCTCATATATCTCCATTTTCTAGACTAACATGTCTTTGATTTCCTGGGTTTTTTTTTCCTCTTAGTTTTGTGTACATAAGGATCACTTTTTTCCTGTTAAGACCTCTGTTCTGTGATTTATGCTCAGTGTTCTCTTCTTGCAATTGCCTAATTTTTTCGGGGGTGGGGAGAGGAGGGTTGGTCATGGGGGTTAAACCTGGGTCCTGGGTGCTGGGTCCTGTAGATAAGAGTCTCATGAGCTTTCCTTCCCAGGCTTGCTTTCAACTGTGATCCTTAGATCTCAGCCTCCTGTGTAGCTAGAATTACAGGCATGAGCCACTAGTGTCTAGCTTGCAACTGCCTATTTTAAACTGTATTTTCATTTACCTCCCTCTGTGACTCTACTTATCACAAACATTTCAGTCCTCTATGTCAGATGGAACTAAAACTTTGAACTGATTCCTTGATCAGAGTAAACATGAGGAGATGGGTTTAAGCTGCAGATGGACAATGGGAAGCAAAAGTTCTTCCTTCCTTATGCTTGGTCAAAGCTGTTATTTCTCTATAGATTCTCTAGCCCTCAGTTGTAGGGCTTCTCATGACCTGAATTGTGGGCAGGCAGGAAATAGAGGTACTTTCTAGGGAGAGTTATTTCAGCAATCTACTCACACATACTGCACCCCAGAATGGGTATCCACTAACAAAAGTAGTAGAAAGAAAGCCCCACACATCTTCAGTGCGGCTGAACAGGAGACCCAGAACAATCCCAAAACCAATGTGCATCACTCCAATTAGGATCTGGATTGCCTGAAACAAAGAAAACAAACACTTAACATTTCTTCTTTGTTTTCATCCCTGGGATAATAACTTAGTGCTTAGGATCCACAGACCTCATTTAAGCAATCACCTGAGATAAAGGTAGGCTGTGAATGTTTTGATGTATACTGGAATAAGTGCGGAGCAAAGGCCTCTGTCAAAGCCTTTTCTTGAGGTATTGAGTGGATTGTGGAGCAGCCCACAGAGAATTGTCTCCAAAGTGCCTAAGCACTCATTGGTATCTTTTAAGAGCATCTAAAAGACTACTGGAGTAATACCTGTTATAAGTAAAGGAATTGGGGCAAAATCATTTATTGGGCAGTAGTTACATGTTCTGTGATGATCTTAACACTTTACATTTATTGTGTCACATGGTCCTCTCAGTGGCTGGATGGAGACATGGAGACATAAACAAAGCATTTAGTTTTCACACGCTCTTCTCCAGGAGCATCAGTTCAGTTTTCTGGCCATAAACTTTTCACCCTCATTCTTGTTGCCATTTCGATGAGGAACAGTTAGATCTTTGATTTCTAATGCCCTTCTTTTCTCCTTATATAGCTACCTGGCTACCTTTTACTAGTCAAAACTGCCTACAGACTTAATCATGTGGATATTCAATTTGCTCTGCACCTTTGGCACCAGCTCTTGGACTTTGGAATAGATTGATATAGATGCTTTACTCTCATCACCTGTGGTCCCTGCACTGTCAAGGTTGCTGGGGTTTGCTAACGTCATAGATAGACAATCTTCATGGAGAGATTAAAAAAAACTCCCCCAATTAATACAACTACTTAAAGAAAGAACAAAAAGAAAATGTCAGTTTTTTTCTTTTAAAGTACTTTCAGTGCATGCCTCTAAAACCAGGAAGAATGTTCTAGTGGTTCTTTTTTATTTTTAATACTTTTGATCTTTAACTTTAAAAATTATCTTTAAGTAGTTGTACAAAGAGCTTTCAATTTAACATGTCTTGTTATGAGTACATTGCATCTTTATCAGTGTCCTCCCTTCCGTCATTCTCTTCCATTCTCCCAAACCCATTCACACCCTCAATATTTTCTGGTTACAATTTCATATTCTTTATTTCTCCTCAGTAAAAGCCAACAAAACTTTCCTTTTCTTCATGTCCCACAAGTTCTTGCCCCTATTGCCTCTCTGCTTTCTTCCTGCTTCATTCTGGCCTTTTCTCTACTTGTCAAATGTATTATAGACATCTAAAGGCCCTTACTCTGAGTTCCTCTTGTCCTGGTGTCTGCGTGGCTCACTCTTTTTTTTTTTTCTCAAATTTTTATTATCAAACTGACGTACAGAGAGGTTACAGTATCATACGTTGGGCATTGGATACATTTCTTGTACTGTTTGTTGCCTTGTCCCTCATGCCCCCCTCCCTCCCCCCCTTTCCCTCCCCCCCCAGGTGTTCAGTTCACTTACACCAAACAGTTTTGCAAGTATTGCTTTTGTAGTTATTTCTCTTTTTTTACCCTGTGTCTCTCGAATTTGGTATTCCCTTTGAATTTCCTACTTCCAATACCAGTAAACACGGTTCGTGGCTCACTCTTAACCTCATGTATTTGCTCAAATATTATGTTCTAAGGGATGTCCCCTCAGACTAACTTGAAATTGCTACCCTTTCACTGCCTGCTACTACTTTTTTTTTTTTGCGTGTGTGATAATTTAGTTTATTGAGAACATCCTATATGCCAGAATGTTATTCCTAAGCACTTTGCCCTTACTGCCTCATTAGTCCTATGCAATACAGATTTTGCATAAGGTAAAAATAAGTACCTAGTTTGTGGTTATGTAAATAGCAGCCATGAATTCAGGCAGTTGCTTTTCTTTTTTTAAAAAAAATCGTGCTTACACTTTCTTCTCTATATATCACTTATCAGTTTCCATTACAGCCTGTATTTTACTTCCTTATTATAGGCATAGTGTGACTTCATACACTGGGTTGTAAATTCCCTCAGGACAGAGATTATGCCTTCCTTGTACTCCGTGGTATTACCAATGCCTGTGTGGGGAGAGGCTGTGTGGGAGATGTTGTCCTTGTCCTATTTGTTCATATTTCCTCCCTTCAGCATGGGAGGATCTTGAAGTTAGAAGTTACTTTGCTGGTTGCCTTTGGCTGCTGGAGGGGAATGGAAACACTAATACTTGAAATAGGTAGTAATATGGCTAGAAGAGTTCTTGCACCTGATGGATATCCAGTGCAATTTAGAGCTATACACAGGAAAAGACTTAATCCATTTTGTGGAAGAGGGTGCCTAGAAAGCTTAGCATAGGCACTAACAATTCTGCTTAAGTGGGTGGGATCCTCACCAACAAGTGGAACATATTTTGCAATACCTACAGAAACCAGATTGAGGGTATCTAGTCCAAAATACTCTTGGTAAAACTAGAATGGCGGATAAGCCACAGCATTTCTAAATGCTTACGGTGAGAGAGCCACAGTGCATGGCAGTGCCCTACCTCTTTTACACTCAGCCTGTCCCAGCCTGCTCAGTCATAGTTACTTCCCTTTTTAGTGTGGATTCACCAATAGGGAGAATCTGGCTTCTTAACCTTTTCAGAGACAGGGTTGAACTTGTCTAAAGAGCTCTTTGCAGAAGTGAGATCAAGCTGGTAGTGTTGCTCTTCTCATCAACATTGCTTCTGTAACCAATGAGAATCTTGCTTGAATCAAAATGAAATGAACTCAGGGCTGACAGATTATTTCTACCCAAAAGGGACACACAGCTTCTAGGCAAGCATTCAACACTTTTTTTTTTTTTGTTGGCCAGTCCTGGGCCTTGAACTCAGGGCCTGAGCACTGTCCCTGGCTTCCTTTTGCTCAAGGCTAGCACTCTGCCACTTGAGCCACAGCACCACTTCTGGCCGTTTTCTGTATATGTGGTGCTGGGGAATTGAACCCAGGGCCTCATGTATACGAGGCAAGCTCTCTTGCCATTAGGCCATATCCCCAGCCCATTTCAACACTTTTTAATCATGAATATTCTCCCCACCTATAATTGATAGGCCCAAGAAAACATTTGCAAATGCAGGAAACAGACTCACCCCTAGTATCTTTCCTTCTTCTTTCAAGTTTACTGCTGCTGGTACTGCTGTTAGATTTACTATTACATTTCCTTGACCCAGCTGACTGCCAGGAAAGAGCCCTGGAGATGTCATGGGGGGAAATTGCCCACCTTGGGCTTGGTTTTCTACATTCCTAAAACTCAGAGATCGTTGATATTCAGGAGCCACGGGTTGTTGATACCCAGGAGCCATGGTTGGGTTGCCTGGTGGGTAAGGATTGGGCATGGTCTCTTGCATTCTAGGGTAGATTGGCTTGGATGGCTTCATTCTGTCCTAAGTGTTAACAAAACAAATAAAAGCAACACATTTACTGACAATGGAAATCAACGAACATCTTAACAAGTGTCACCTTTCCTTGTAAAGGGAAGAGAACAAGTGAGCAGATAATAACAAATGTGCTTCTTGTTTTTTTTTTTTTTTTTGCCAGTCGTGGGGTTTGGACTCAGGGCCTGAGCACTGTCCCTGGCTTCTTTTTGCTCAAGGCTAGCACTCTACCACTTGAGCCACAGTACCACTTTGGCCTTTTCTTACATGTGGTGCTGAGGAATCAAACCCAGGGCTTCATGTGTACGAGGTGAGCACTTTACCACTAGGCCATATTCCCAGCCCCCACCAATGTGCTTATCAGCTTTAGAATCCCATGTAACCTGTGGTTTGAGGGAACTGTAGGAGGAAAATGGGAATAAATTTAGCTTTTAGCTCTTTGTACCTGATATTATTATTATTATTCATGGGAAAATACTAATGTTGAATGCAGGTTGTTATAATTGCTAGGCAGATGCTCTACCACTTGAGGTACACCTTCAACTCCTTTTGCTTCAGTTTATTTCTCAGAATATTGTGCTTTCATTTGAACTGACCTTGAATTATGATTATCCTATCTCTGCCTCCTAAGCAGAGGGGACAACAGGTAAGCACTATCCCACTCAGTTTGTTTATTGAGATAGTCTCTCTCCAACTTTAGCCCAGAGTGGCCTCAAACCATGGTTATTCTGTCTCTGCCTCCTGAGTTGCTGGGAGTATGGCATGTGTCACCATCTCCAGCTCCCACTTAGTTTTGTGAAGGGTATGTGTGTCTTCCCTGTGGTCATCACTTTTAAAGTACAGCAGATAGCAAGAAGAGACTGCTGTAGGCAGAATAATGTACTCCCTTAAGGACTTCTGGCTATGTTAGTCTATCTGGCAAAGCAGAACTAATGTTGCCAGTGGAATTAACCTTGAAATTGGGAGATTGACTTGAATTATTGAGTAGGCTCAAGGTAATAATCAGCACCCTTAGAAGTGGAAGTGGAAGAGAATCAGAGGAAGAAAACTAGTGAGGTAGGCAGCATTATAATGTTGCTCTATGGCTGAGTTTAAAAATGGAGAAAGATTTAAAAAAATGTGATTATCACCAAACAAGACACTTGTGACCAAATCTACTTGTTCTGTAATAGTAGAGAGAAACAATTGGGGCTTTCCATGCAGAAAGTGGGGTCAGGAGACCAGGAAACAGAATGTGAATGTATGTTCAAGTCACTCAGGAACTTGTACACAGGTGCAAGAAAGTTATGTCAAAGTGGCCACAAGATTGTTTAATAGGAGACAGACGAATGTAATGCCATGTTTACTGCTAGAAACCAAAGCTTTGTGAGAAATCTTGAATTTATGGAGAGGGAGGGTGGGAAAGTCTGTATCTGTTCTTTCTCTGATCCCTGCAGACAAAACTCCCTTGGGCTTTGATGATCCCAGCCCTGGGGTGTTTTATTTCATGATTGATTTTGCTGTACCCAAGTACTTCCTTTCCCCTTTTCTAATCTTTTTTTTTTTTTTTTTGTAATACATGCTGACTCTTCCATTCCCTTCTTTTCCTGGGAAAAATACAATGAATAAATACTTATTGGTACTCAAAAAAATGGAGAAAGAGGTCACAAGTCTCTCTAAAATCTGGATAAACAAGGGAACAGATCATTCTCTGAAGCCTCCAGATAGGACTGTTGCTCTACAACTCCAACCTTAGACCAGGGACCTATACAACTAGCAGATTAAAAAGTCGCATTCTTTTAAGAGAGTAAATTTGTGTTCATTTGCTAGAGTAACAAATAGAAATTTTTTTAAGGGGCAGTAATACAGCTGAGTAGCAAGGAAGACAGTCTAAGATTTAAAGATGTTGTCAATATCTGGAAAAGTAGATAATTTACATGCGGGTATATACCTTGATTCTTCTTTACCCCCTTCCTTCCTTCTTCCCTCCATTTCTCCCTCCCTTTCTTCTTTTCTCTCTTTCCATCTTCTTTTGGTGATATCAATTCTTGAACACATGTCTTCATGCTTGCTCAGCTTGCTTGCTTGACTGGAGCTTTACCACTTGAGCAATAGCTCCAGCCTTGATTTTTCCTGATAATTTAAAAGTTGAAGTCTCTCAGATTTTTCTGCCCTTGCTGGCTTCAAACCATGATCCTTTAGATCTCAGTCTCCTGAATGTCTGGGAGTACATGCATGAATGCCTGGTGCTTGGCAATTCTTTTAAGAAAACTGCTCTTGAGATTACAGTTCCATTGTAATTCAGACCATGGACTCATAGAATCTTGACACTCTAGCATAGGAAAGAATGTTTCCAACCATTCTACCTCATTCCCCTTGGTTTACAGAGGAGATGACTGAAGAGACAGGCCTAACAGTTTGATCAGAGTCACATAGAAACTGGGACAGCTTTCTTGACTATTGGCTCAGGGTCTCCCACTCAAACCCTGCAGCTTCATTCTGGTTGCTCCCTTATAGAACCAGACTTTCAGGCTTGCCTTCCAACAAATAGTCACTAACAATCCTGCTGTCTTCTGATGCCATAGAGAGGGCATAGAATCCAGGCAGACCTCTTAATGGAGGAGCAAGGCTGCTCCTCACGAGGCCTCCAAAGAGCTGTTGGATAAGAAACGTACACATTGCCTTATGTATGAAACTGTAACCCACCCTGTAACCGCTCTTGACAATAAATAAATAAAAAAACAACAGAAAACATCATATTCCTGACAATGATAGGTGCATACTCTGTTTTTATCGATACTTTATCTCCTACTGCTCATTTTGATGCCCCTCCCCACTTAACTGGCTGACTTGCTTTGGCAACAAATAAAAAATGAAAATCAGGGGCTGGGGATATGGCCTAGTGGCAAGGGTGCTTGCCTCGTATACATGAAGCCCTGGGTTCAATTCCCCAGCACCACATATACAGAAAAGGGCCAGAAGTGGTGCTGTGGCTCAAGTGGCAGAGTGCTAGCCTTAAGCAAAAAGAAGCCAGGGACAGTGCTCAAGCCCTGAGTTCAAGCCCTAGGACTGGCAAAAAATAAAAAATAAAAAAAATAAAATAAATCATTTTACAATTAAAAAAAAGTTGTTTAGAGAACTAACAATTTTTAAATACACACTATATGCAACCTAGGTAATGTATAATATCATGTTTACTAGGTAGGCATATCAACCTGGGGTTAGAATATTGCATCTAACACCAGCTATGTGATTCTAGCAAGTATGTTAACCTTTCTTTGCCTTTTTTTTAATTGTCAAAGTGATATACAGAGAGGTTACAGTTTCATACTTTAGGCATTGGATACATTTCTTGTACTGTTTGTTGCCTCCTCCTTTCCCTTTCCCCCCATGAGTTGTTCAGTAGATTTACACTAAACGTTTTGCAAGTATTGCTTTTGTAATTGTTTGTCTTTTTTACCCTGTGTCTCTCGATTTTGGTATTCCCTTTCAGTTTCCTAGTTCTAATACCTGTATATACAGTTTCCAATGTACTCAGATAAGATACAGAGATAGTGCAGGTACAACCACAGGAAGGGATACAAGAGGATCATCAATAGTAGAAGCTACGGTTTCACATCACATGTTGAAAGTAATTACAACTGTGATATAACAGTCTTTTCCATAACATGGAGTTCATTTCACTTAGCATCATCTTTTGTGTTCATAGGGTATAGCTATTGGGCTCTTGTGATCCTCTGCTGTGGCAGCCTAAACCTGTTCTAATTATTCCCTATGAGGGAGACCATAGAGTCCATGTTTCTTTGGGTCCTGTTCTAATTATTCCCTATGAGGGAGACTATAGAGTCCATGTTTCTTTGGGTCTGGCTCACTTCACTTAGCATAATTTTTTTCCAAGTCCTTCCATTTCCTTACAAATGGGGCATTGTCATTCTTTCTGATAGAGGCATAAAATTCCATTGTGTATATGTACCACATTTTCCTGATCCATTCATCTACTGAGAGGCATCTGGGTTGGTTCCATATTCTAGCTATGACAAATTGCACTGCGATGAACATTGTTGTGCTGGTGGCTTTAGTGTGTTCTTTTTTTCAAATTTTTATTATCAAACTGATGTTTAGTGTGTTCTTGTTGTGGTCTTTTGGATAGATGCCCAAAAGTGGGGCTGCTAGTTCATAGGGGAGCTCTGTGTTTAGCCTTCTGGGGAATCTCTTTCTTTGCCTTTTTCTTAACCTGTAAAATAGGGTTTTAAATAAAAATACCTTTCTTATAAGGCTACTTTCAGTATTAAGGCACTATTCTAAATAAGATTCTTAGAATAGTGATTGTTAGAGCTGCATGGGTTAACTGTTGGTATTATGATGTGATGTACATATGTTTTCTATTTCAGTGTTTATAAACCCCTATGTATTAGATATTAAAATTATTCTTATTTCACAGTGAAAGAAGTGAATCCCAAGCCTAGGCTCATAATACTTACTGTAAGCTACGTAGATGCTAAGATATAATTGAAAAAATGTGGAAAACTTAATGGAAAGGAGGAAAAGACATTTCTGAAATATCTAGTTACAAAGGGATTACATATATGATTTCATATATATATATATATATATATATATATATATATATATATATATATATATGGGGCTTGAACCTAGGGGCCCTGTGCTTGCATGGCTTACTTGTTCATGGTTTGTGCTCTACCACTTGAGCCACATCGCTAGTCTAGCTTTTTGCTGGATAATTGGAGATACAGTCTTGTGGACTTTTCTGCTTGGTCTGGCTTTAAACTTAGGGGCAGGAGCTGAATGACTTACCTCTCCCTTTTTGGCCCAATCTTTTTATGTATCTAAAGATGGAATATGAATGATTGACCCTTGCCTTATTTCTCCAGGTCAAGCAAAACACATGAACATGTTTGACACATGCCTGACCACAGGCAGGTCACTCTGACCTAGGCCTGGCCCAGGTGGGACATTCCATTCTGGACCTAATAGAAAGTCCTCTCCCCTAGCCTCTGAGTAACTACAGCCTGATTTTTACTCTTTTGTTTCCTTGTTAAGACCTCTATAAGTTGGACCCCAAATCTACCTCCTCACACAACCTCAGATCCCACGGGAAGATTGCTATCCCTCACTGTTCTTCAATAAACAGGCCTCACCTGTGGAAGATTGAGTGGGGACTTTTTCCTTCCTTTCTCCTCATGTTCCTAACATGAGCCACAGTACTTAGCAACAGGAAAACAAATTTTAATTCGCAAGAGGTTGGTTAAGGAAAAAGAAATTACTCCCATAGTTGTGGTTCTTGGAGTGATTACTTAAATTGTCAAAGACCACATGAAGAATGGGATCAGGATTTGGCTTTTGAGGCCAATATTATTTTAGGTCACTTTTTGAATTCCCTATACTTTCTGACTAACTTTGAGGCCTTGAAAAATCTCTGTTAACTCCTGTACTGTATCTTAACTGCAGAATGATACACAGTGCTATTGAAAAGGGCTGGGGTAAAGATCAAATGATCACAATGTACATAAAGCAGTTGGAATAGTGCCAAGAACAGAATAAGAGCTTGATAAAAGACAGTTATTATATTGCTAGAAAGTTTCAAGTAGAGGGTGTGTCCATATGAAAAGCTTATGCAAGGGGTTGAACTTCAAAAGATAGATGCCAAGAGCAAGAAGATGGGAGATAGGAGTAAACAAGAAGATTCCTAATGCCTTTTAAAAAGTATGTAATGAAGTGATTATAACTTTATTTTTTCTTTTGCTGTTGATCATTACGTTTTTTTTGTTTTTGTTTTTGGTCTGAGAAGTTTGATTAGAAAAATTCAAGACTTTATCAACAATTTCTCATTTCCCATCTGTTATTTAATTTCTATTATAAGATGCGTAGGTTTCATATATAACCAGATTATTAGTAGCTAATTCTACCAAGACAATGGCTAGTCTTAGAATGTGTTTTTGCCTGGCCAAGTCCTGATTTCTGAAAAAAGATAAAAGAGCTTTTACCCAATGACTTCCTTTATAAATAGTTCAAATGCTTTCGGGGCAGGGGGAGTGATTACCCATTTCTTTCCCTAGGTTGCATCTGTTGATTTTGCACAAGACTTTTTCTTGACAATTGGTAAGACAGTTACCATCATGTATCTTATTCTTTTTCTTTTCTAAAAAATGGACACAATCTCAATTAATTTGAGATGGAAGGAAGACATTAAAAAACAGAAGATCTACTGAAGTCTCAAAGATAGGACTAGGGCTGTTAAAGATAACCTTGCTGATATGCAATCTTTGATTAGATAATTTCAAATAGCAACTGGAAAACTATTTTATTTTTATTTTTTGGCCAGTCCAGGGCCTTGGAGTCAGGGCCTGAGCACTGTCCCTGGCTTCCTTTTGCTCAAGGCTAGCATTCTGCTACTTGACCCACAGCTCCACTTCTGGCCGTTTTCTGTATATGTGGTGTTGGGGAATCAAACCCAGGGCCTCATGTATAGGAGGCAAGCTCTCTTGCCACTAGGCCATATCCCCAGCCCCTGGAAAACTATTTTAATTGCTTTACCTCCCTTTCGCACATTAACTTTTCTTTTTACCAGAGTGAAGATGACTGCTATCTTTCAGGATGTATTATAGCATATAGTGAAACATGGCCAGGAAATCACCCAATATATCTGAAGTAGGCAACATATAACCTTACACAAACAAAATTCTTGATCTAGTTTAAAAAAAGTGTTTCTCCACCCCCACCAGAGATTCTTTTTCCAGAAAGAAATACCTTAGTTAAATCACATATGAAAATAGAACCAATGGGACCAGTTAGAATTGTTTTGAGAACAGGTGAGGGTAAGTACTGGTGAGGGAAAGTGGTAAGAGAGGGTGATTTGATCTGGGGACTTCGTTTGGAGTGTCTTGACAGTAAAAATGAGAAAAAAAAATAGTGAAATGCAAGACATAGCAATGCAAAAAAAAAAAAAAAGAATAAAAGTGCTATAGTATATGCTATAGTGTCCTGCATGGTTCTGGAGGAACTTCATTATCATCAAGTACCATTCCTTCTCGGAAGTATTCATTGAGTTGCATCTCTTTGAACTTACTATTTTTTTTTTTAACATTAGCTTCTAACATTCTTTCCCTGATATATCTGTTAGCCATTTTCCTGTAATGGACTTAACTTTTTGATTCCTCTTAGATCAGTCCTATCATGGTTTCTTTTCCCCCACCTTAGCTGCTGGTCTCAATAACGTAAAGTTGAGATTTGTCTTCATTTCTCTGCCCAGAGAACAGAATCCAGCAAAAAACCCACCCATATAGTCTAAGCCTCACTTTACACCCACTGCATTAGATTCAGACACAGGCAGAGCTGTTTCAGTGGACTTACCTTGTTTCCCTGGATTTTCTCGTTGTCTTCTCTATGTTCCAGTTTGAGCTATTCACCCGGATGTTGTCAGTGCCTTTTATTTCTTGGCTTCAAAGCAACTCACATTTTGTCTCCAGGTAAATCCAAAGTCCATTTATGGCCCATCCATTCCACAGAATACACAGTGGATCATATGTTCCTGCAAACACATAGGTAAGCCCATTCGTCCATTTTGGAATGTGCTGTGCGTTTGTGTTTTCCTCTCATTTATGTTTGAAGCCTGTTCTGACAACCTGTAGACACTTAATGTGCATTTCTCCAGCCCCCTTGGGCTTTTTGACACTGATGAGTGCAGTATCTTACTGCATTTTAATGGCTGTTAAAGTAAGTGAACAAAACTGCAAAATATAGATAACTATAAAAAGAACAGAGGGAAAAAGAATCCAGAATCATAATTCCCTTGCACAATTAATGACAATATTTTATTTAGACTTATAGTTTCACAAAGCAGTATGTATCTTACAGAGGAATACATGATTTTTGTAAAAATCACCAAATTAGGATTACATGCTTCACTCATAGTAAGACCTACTAAATGCATATTGAATGAATTAGTCGCCTGAGAATAGATTTCTTTTCCATGATTTTTTTCTTTTGTGTTCTTTGAGCTTTTCTTTCTCTTGTGGGTTAATATTTTTTATGTATTTTTTTCTAAATAGAAGCCATTTTCCTAAATGGGGAAATAGTGCTGAAGATTTGTCAATGATTATGAATTTAAAGAAATGACAATTTTCAGGCAGCAATTTTCAGTACAACAAGGGCTGAATGTAGTTAAAAGAACAAGAAGTCAGCATTGTTTGTAGAAAGAACAAAGAATTCTGATCAACCTGATTCGTATTGGCCAAAGAGCAAGATAAGGAAGTTGAAAAAGAGTTGTGTTCTTTAAAAGCCCCACATTCCTTCCCTTTGCCTGGCGCATTTGGAATCTACCTCTGTGCAGTCAATCTTTCTTTGTAAGACTGCTGTCTCTTTCCTGGTCTCATAACTGTGTGGCTGTTGCCATTAGTGATGTGGTTCTTCCTTGGGTTGGTTCCTTACCTCTAGTCCAGATCCTTGAAGGACAGGCAATACGGCAACATTTCATAATCTCTTTTGAACCATAAGCATAGAAAAATACTTGTATAATACTTGTATACTGAGTTAATTAAAAGTGACTGAGGTCATCAATAATTAAGGTGTTTTTTTTTTTTTTTTTTTTTTTTTTTTTTGCCAGTCCTGGGCTTGGATTCAGGGCCTGAACACTGTCCCTGGCTTCTTTTTGCTCAAGGCTAGCACTCTGCCACTTGAGCCACAGCGCCACTTCTGGCCATTTTCTGTATATGTGGTGCTGGGGAATCGAACCCAGGGCCTCATGTATACGAGGCAAGCTCTCTTGCCACTAGGCCATATCCCTAGCCCAATAAACATCATTTTATATGATCATATGCCCATAGCTGTTGAACCTTTCACAAGCCCATTTCCAAGACTTCCATAGATTGACTTTCTTAAGTGCATCATAAAGAGAGTGATGAGTGTTTCCAGGATCCTAGAGTTAGTAAGGACCAGGGTATAAGCCACCACTTTTACATTTATGAGGACAGCTGACTTTCATTCCTTCTGTGGGAAATTGGGCTGTTCTCTGATTCTAGGAATATTTCTAGAAAATTAAGCATTTCACCCTTAACCAAGCATTGACCAGGCACTGGGGTGCTGAGGTGAGTGAAAATGGCTTTTATTTCCAAAGAAGCTTATATCCTATGGGAAAGGCAGAGCCAGTGAAATATATAGCTCTAGAATTCAGTCAGTCCACAATTAGAAAACAAAACTTGGTGGATAAAGCTTCATAGAAACAGCTGTCAACTTCCTTTGAGCAGGAATTCCTCTGAGACTGGATCTGAGGTATTTCTAGGCCTTGGAGGCAATCTAGGTTTAATTTTGGCCCATACTCTGCACAGTGAATGCTTTCTTCCTAGTCCCTCTTTTGGTGGGCCTCACCTATCAAAGAGGATGAGAACCTCAATCCTGTTTGGTAGTGACCTTTAATATTCTCCTCTGGGATTGAGAGTGGGAGAAATGGAGTGTCCTTCCCCCCCGCTCCGGGGGGGGGCAATTATGGTGTGTGAGTGGGCTGGGCAATATAGGCAGGGCTGGCCAAGTCTCATCTTTTTCACGATCTTTGTTTTGTTTTGTTTTGTTTTTTGCCAGTCCTGGGGCTTGAACTCAGAGCCTGAGCACTGTCCCTGGCTTCTTTTTGCTCAAGGCTAGCACTCTGCCACTTGAGCCACAGCACTACTTCTGGCTTTTTCCACATATGTGGTGCTGAGGAATCGAACCCAGGGCTTCATGTATATGAGGCAAGTACTTTCCTACTAGGCCATATTCCCAGCCTCTGTCACCATCTTTGTACACTAATCACTTCTTCCTTCCATGGCTTCCTGCTCTTGCAATAAACGATACAAAGGTGCAGCTTAGGCACATGCTCTCAAGGCCTGCCTTATCCTTCTCACTTGTACAGGATGCCCCAAACATTCCTTAACTTGTGTATTATTCAAGTGTCTTCTTGTGACTACAACCTGCCTTTTTTTCCAGATAAGCTTTGCTAAAAAAAATGATTGTTTTCTCTAGGCACTAGTGGCTCATGCCTGTAATCCTAGTTACTCAGGAGGCTGAGATAAGGATCACAGTTTGAAGCCAGCCCTGGCAGGAAAGTTTGTTAGGCTGCTTTCCCCAATTAGCCATAAAAAAGCCTTAAATAGAGCTATATGGCTCAAGTGGTAGAGCACCAGCTTTGAGCAAAAGCTCAGGGACAGAGTCCAGGTCCAGAGTTTAAGCTCCAGGGCTGAGTCATAAAAGAAAAGATATTTTCCCAAGTACTAGGAGGCAGAATAAATTGATTTTTCCCATGTTTTGTAAAAAATGCAAGTGTGAAAAAATACAGAACTAAATCAAGCCACTGCTTAGAAATGCTTTTATTCTAGATCCCTTGCCTTTCATCTATCCCATCTTATTGTTGTTGTTATTATTTAAATAGCTCTGCTAGAATTTCCTTCTAGAGTCAGTCATGTATATAAATATGTCATTGTATCTGTCAGATCACAGTTGATAAGATGTACTATTTTTTTGTGTAAAAAAGAAAAAAAAACTTCATTTAACCTAGGAGCCTATAGGATTTCAAAGATGTGGGAGGGGGGAGTGAAGAGTGAATGAAATATGTGGCTCCTTAGATAGAAGGGGAATTTTCTTTTTTTTTTTTAACATTAATGAAGATTTTTTTCAATTAGGCTGAAGTTTGTATCACAATTTCTTCCTCGCAATCTGGAGACCTAGAGAAGTGACACCTCTTTCAGCTCCCATTTTCATCTTTATTTCTTGTAATAGAATTTAAGCAAATTTAAGTCCTCAGATAAAAATTATCTGTGTAGGAATGGTTCTAAACTGAGATGCTTTGGAAGAAGGGGGTCTTAGTATTACCACTGCTCATCGTTGGTTGCCTCTTCTGTCGCCTTATTCATGGCTCTTCTTGTCCCAGTGCTCAAAATGTAGATTTCAGTGATTAAATGTGCTACTACTTTGGACAAGCATCCCCTGCTTGCTGAGTACCTAGTCATGATCATGAATTTTTTTTTTTTGCCAGTCCTGGAGCTTGAACTCAAGGCTTGAGCACTGTCCCTGAGCTGATTTTGCTGAAGGCTAGCACTCTACCACTTATGGCCTTTTCTGTGTATGTGGCACTGAGGAATCGAACCCAAAGCTGCATGCATGCTAGGCTAGCATTCTACCACTAAGCCACAGTCTCAGTCCTAGTTATGATCATGAAAAAGAACAAGTGTCATTGCACTTCCTGTAGACAGTGGTTTGGAGCCTCAAGAGGATTCCCCATACTCCGTGACTTCCTCCCGGATAACGCAGTAGAATTTTCATATTGTGTTTCGAATTTCTCTTTCTTGGTGATAAAATTCCAGCTCTCTACTCTTTCCTCATATGACGATACTATTTCATTGTGTTTGTCTTTCTCAGAGCTTTCCTAATTATAAGATACTTAAGAGGACTCAGGAAAGAGAAGTTTTTTAAAAAAAAAGAATTTCTTATCTTTTCACATTGACATCAGAAGATCTGCTACTGGTACATTCTAGACAGAGTTTAGCTTAGCTTATTATTTTTACAAGCACCAAACTCAAGTTTACTTCAATGGAGATTTTTGTGCTTCTTTCATTTGAAGGGTTTTAGTAAAGTTTCTATCAGCTTGTGACGTAAGTTGTTCCAGTCATGAATGTAGATATGTTGCAGCTGTTTCCTGTAAAATGCAAAAATGTAAATTCAGCAAGTTTCATTTCCTACAAAGATAAAAGCACGAAGAACTATGGAGGGTTCACCATACCGCTCTTTTATCATAGAAACCAATGAAAAATGGGGCAAGGATTATTGTACAGCAAGAGCTTTTTCTTTTCTTTTCTTTTCGACACTTTAGGCCGTGGAGTGATATGAATGCTCTTACATCACATTTATTTTCCAGTGAGTTACAGTCTGTCTGCCCTCATGACTATTTTTCTTTTCTTTTCTTTTTTTTTTTTTTGCTAGTCGTGGAGCTTGAACTCAGGGCCTGAGCACTGTCCCTGGCTTCATTTTTGCTCAAGGCTAGCACTCTACCACTTGAGCCACAGCGCCACTTCTGGCCATTTTCTATATATATGGTGCTGAGGAATCGAACCCAGGGCTTCATGTATATGAGGCAAGCACTTTACCACTAGGCCACATTCCTAGCCCCATGACTATTTTTCTGAAACAGTCTCCCTGATGCTGACCCCCTTTCTACTGAATGTGATGCCTCTATTCTTACTTACAAGTTCTCAACAACACTGCAATTTCCTTGTCCTTCTAAGCCCTGCTTCTGCTTTCTTAGATGTCCTCAACTTCACCTTCCTAATTTCAAGGCTTCTTCTCAGCAGGCAAATGTACACCTTCCTTATGAGCCTCTGGGGAGGCTCAGTCTATCCACGTTAAGTGACTCATCCATGAAATTCATTTTCAATCTGTTCTTTCATCTGGTGTGTAAACATGGATATCTGGTTATGTTATTTAATGAAGAATCTGCCATCTACAACATAAAGCTATAGTACAGATCCAGTATAAGCTCATGATCAAGTCTCCAGGCTTTTCCTTTGTAATTTCCCATCTCTCTCCTTTAGTCATTGCCATTCTGACCACCCATCCCATCTTGCCCATTATCCCAACTCTAAGTAGAGAGAGAATTTGATTTCCTTCCTTTGTACTTTTTATATCTAACAAAATCCTTCATGTTCATTAAGTCCTGTCTTCTCCAAAATAACTCTAAAATCTACCTACCACTCATCCCAATTGGATCTATTTTCTAAATTTTTGGAATTCGTGACGTCTGTACTCAGATACCTCAAAGGATTCTCTAATGTTACACTTCAGCTGGGTGCCAGTGGCAGCTTGTGTCTGTAATCTTAGATGCTCGGGAGCCTAAGATCTAAGAATAGAGGTTTGAAGGCAACCTGGGCAGGAAAGTCTTTGATACTCGTATCTTCACATAACCATCCAAAGGCCAGAAGTAGAGCTGTGGCTCAAGTGGTAGTGTTAGTTCACTGCACTAAGCTCAAGGACAGTGTCCAGGCCCTGCATTCAAGCCCTAGTACTGGCACAAGCAGACAAAAACAGTGTCCCTTGACACATATTTTTAGGTTCTGGTGACATCCAGTTTGTTAATTATAAAGGTCTGGTTTATGAGCTCATAATGATTCATGAGGTGAAATGGGAGGTTCACGGAGAGTGGATGAAGTTTTTTAAATATTTATTTCTTTCATAATTATAAAATTGTATAAAAATTAAGTGGAGATTTAATTCAGAGCCAAAGAACACATCTTTGGCTTTTAGTGGGGTTAATTAAGCATGTTTGCTATTGGTCAGTGTTACTGGATTCTTGGATTTATAGATAGACATTAAAAGTGTTAACACAAAGAATTATGTGGATTTTAAAAAATTCATTTACTTGAGATGTAAGAATGAATACATTTCAAACATATTTGAATCAACAAATATATTGCAGAAGTGGGGGAATTTTACAAAATGGATCTTGCAGTTTTTTAGGTTTTCTGTTTTAGTTCTTGTTCCCCTTCAACTTGTTATTGTCGTGTTTTTTTTTCCCCCTTCTCTAATTCAGTGTAGGAGCACTGTACCCAATGATGAGAGGGAGAAATGTATTATTAATGAGCTATTCCATAATTATTTTCCTTGGAAAGATAAAGATATGCTAACACAAATATTAATGACATGAGATCTCATTGTTCAAACCCAGATTGGGTTGTACAAATAAGTACCCAAGGCTGGAGGAACCTCTCATACTTTGACATTATAAAAGAAAAGAAGAAGGAATCACCCATGTTGTAAGCATATGTCAGAGAAAAGAACTCAAGTCTTATTCATTAAGAATTAATTTCAGGGACTCCATGTAGAGAAGTATTCTATCTCTGTCTCTCCCCGCCCCCCGTAATTTTAGGAACTATTTTTCCATTGGTAATCATTCACATAGTGGAAATGTCACAATGCATGCAAATTACATTATAGCATCTGGCTGGCAGATTATGGTAGTATTATCCTAGGTTAACATTATTTTCCTAGGCAAGGTACTAGTATCTCTGAATATGAAGGGGAATTTAAGAGTAAGGTTTGACATTTTAATTACGTTAATTCTAAGCATAATCTTCCTCCTGAGAATGTCCATAGCACTCCATGTATGCATTGTGACTCTGCCAGCTAATCAACTAATTCTTTGAATGTTGTACATTTCTAAGTGTTTTTGTTTTTGAGGGGTAAAATCTGATTCTAATCCTTTTTTGACTCTCTCCTGGTTTAGTGCTGGTGAGAGTAGGTTTTTTGACAAAACCTGCTGCCTTGGCTCTAGTAGTTTAAACAAGCAGACATTGGGGGTGACAATTTCAAACTTCAAGTATTGCCTGGATTTGAGTAGAAGGATGTGTGATGTGTGTTTGAATGGTCTCCTAGTTAGTAGCTATTGTTACCTTTGGTTGTTTATCTCTTGGAATTACTTGAAAGTAGGGATTCTTTCTTGATCATGAAAGGCCAAAGGGAATTATTGCATAAAATAACTGGCATCTGGAAAGCATTTTCTGGGCACAGCTGTGGACTATTTTTTGAGATATGGATACTCATTATGGCATTTTTACTAGTCATTCTTTTTCTCCTGCCTAAAGCCTATAAGTACATAATATGACCAAGAGCTGAGAATAGGAGTTGGGCAAAGTGAAGACTTTCCCACACATAAACTATGCTGTCTCTACAAATATAGGGCTGGGGATTGGCCTCTCAGACCTTTCCCAGTGGGGTGCACAGGCTCTGAAGAGTGTGCTACAGCGTGAGCCCAATGAGAACATAGCTGTGATTGGCTTCTTATTGTTGCTCATTATATTTACTTTCCTTTAAACATAATGCAAAAGAGGATGGCACCCAAGATGTAGAGTTGAAGATAGTTGGGAGATGGGATGAAACAGTCATATCACTTTTCTATCAACTACAGAGTCTCCATATTGCTGAAAAGACATGCAAAAACTACCTCTACTATTATTACTACAACTACTATTACTATTACTACTGCCAATAAAATGTCTATTGGAGGAAAAGTTAGTGGGAGATTATATTCTGTAGCACTTATTCTGCTTTTGTTCTAATTTAAGAAAGTTTTCTTAAGTGAGTTCCATGAAGGTACAATCTGCTACAATTGCTACATTTTTTGAATGTGAAAGATGGGAGGCTGCAGCACCCCAGCACTGATCAGAAGGATATACGGAACACAACTACTCTAGAGGGCCTGAGTAAGTAGGTTGACAATGAAAAGCTCCAAACACTAATGCTCAAACAAGGAAAGCAGCAGCAGAAGTTTAAGATGAGCTGTCATTTTCTATTGGGGAGGATTCCTGATCTTGAGGAGGTTCTGGAAAGTTTACTTCTGTTTCTTCTTCTTCTTCTGTTTGAACTGGAATAATTTCAATATCTTCCTCATTCTTTAGTTGGGAAGATACTTCAGTTAGCTCAAACATTTCTTCTTTCATTTCAACTGTCTGTTCTTTTTTTTCTTCAGCTGCCAGGAGAACCACACTCTAAAACACAAACAATTTTTTTCTAGACATTTCCATTGAGACCTTTCTCCATAATCTCTATAAATTATTTCCTAGTTTTTATGTTACTTGTGCTATTTACCATAGACCTCCAATTACCAAGATTTTTCAGATGCTCAAATCTTTATCAGATCACTTATTAAAACTTGAGTATGAGTAAATCCTCAAGAGCTTGTAGGCATTTGTCACTTTGCCTAGATTGGTCACACTAGAATTTGCCTAGAATGATCACACCTAGGAAAAGAGCACTTCCAAATATACATGTTTACATTCTAGTACTGATTTTCCTTCAGTGATTACAGCCCTGGGAACCATTGTTGTTGTTGTTGTTTTTCTCTCTCCCTTCTCTTTCTCCTTTCCTCCTCCTCTCTCCCTTCCCTCCCTCTTTTTTCCCCTCCAATCTCCTCCTCACTTCCCCCTCCCTCTTTCCTTCCCTTTCTCCTTTTCTCTCACCTTTTCCACATCTGTAAAACAAAATAATTAGTGACAATCCCTAAGCTCCATTCTTAACTATCCTATTATCAGAATACGCATATTTCCCTCTTTCAGAGCCTTTTAGAAAGTCAGGAGAACAGTGAGAAGTGAAATAGAAGAACTAGTGACTTTAATCAGTCTATCCTTCATCCATCCTGCATTCACACATTAAGCATGTACTCAGAAGCCATGGTGGAAGACTGTGGTATGAAGCAGGAGGAAAGGTTAGTAAGAAGGCACACATGTAACAATATGGAATAGAACAGAATAATTTGTCTAATCACAAGGAGATTTCCAGTTCCAAAACATTTGTGTTCACTACTGGTATTTTCTGCTTTCCAGAAATGTGACAAAACCATTTCTCATGAAGTTCCCAGTCTCCAAGTGTTACCAGATCCCATTCTCCATAAACAATCCTTTGTAAATCTGAATTTTCTAGAAGGATGTGATAGGAAGAGTGTTTCCTACTTACAGCTTTGGCCCTGGAGCACATCCTTTTCCATTCATTCTCAACAACGCCAGCAGTTACAAGTTTCTGGAAGAAGGCAAAGATGAGCATCACTGACAAGATGCCCTGAAAAAAAACACACACACACACAAGAATGGAGGTGGACATGTACCTATGGAAGAGAATGTGATGAATGCTCATTAAATGACTGCTGACTACAATTAAATGATCAAACAATCAAGTTGTTAAGTGAATAATAGCTGCCTGGAGGGACTGCTGCTATAGCCAATAGTATCTTCACAAGCCAAATGGCAAACAAAGTAAGACAGGAATAATCAGTTGGAGAATCACTTTTATGTAGGAAAGAAAACTGAGTCCCAAATTAACTGGTATCCACCTTAAAGTAGTATGAGATTACACCATGTGTGTTTGCACATTTTACAGAGAAAACTCCTTGGGAGAAAAGATGATTATCACATCTTAGAATAGCCATGTTCATCTTACTTAGTAATGGGCTGGAGCCTGGCTGAGATGGTAGAGTGCTTGTTTAGCAAGTGTGAGGCCCTGAGTTCAAAACCAAGTGCTGCTTAAAAAGGTTAAGAAATAGTAGCAACAGCAACAATAATACTAATATGAATAACACTAGTGGTATTAGTAATAATTAATAATGCTATTAATGTTAAAATAAACATGTACAGTACTTTTTATATACCAGACACTGTTCTGACTGCTTTGCATGCATTTACTAATTTATTCCTTGAAACAATCCTATAACTAGTGTTATAGTCCTAATTTGCAATGGAAGAAAGTGTGGCAGAAGAATATGGGTGAAATTCTTGCCCAAAGCTGTAGAGGCATTAAGGGAACAGACTCACACAGTCTGGCTCTAGAGTTGATGCTCATAATAAGAAACACTATTTTTCCTCCGGAGAGATATTTAGTTTCACACTTACTAAGAAAACAGATTGTATGTTGTAACAGAATTGTGTTGATGCAGAGTTTTTCTCAGCGGGATTAGTTGGTTCACAGTTGTATATGTTAACATAAGGCACAGGAGTTTTAATAAGATTCAGACTCTCCATTTTTAAAAAATGAGACATTGTAATATTAAGTATATCCATGATCAAAAGAATTATTCCAGAAATGGCAGAGAAGAGGCTCAGTGAGTTCATGATCACTTTCATTCTGACCTGAAACAGAGAGGAACAGATTTATTAATTAGTTATGATTCCCATTGGAGAATATAGCCTAGGAAGAAACCCGAAGATGCCCTTCTCCTGATGCACAAAAATGCCACATCTAAATCCCATCAAAGGCCTGAGGATCTTAGCCCCTTTGTCAGCATAAAGCACAATCTTCAGTCATCTCTCTCATTCCAAATAGAAACCAGAAGCAGCAGCAATGACTCAACCACTTTCTCCTTATTGATGTAAGTTACAGGCAGTGCCAGTCTTTCAAAATACGGTCAGGGTTCTCATGGGTGAGAGAACGTGAGTGTGAATGTTTCACCTTGCAGGGATGACAAAAGATTGGAACTGAAGGAGTATGTGACAGGGACCAATATGGTACAATTACCAGTGGGTAACATTTTATGAAACGGTAAGGGCTTCATGTACCCAGAATCAGGGGCTCTATTGGACCTGTCTTCTATGTATTAATGAATCTCTAGGTGTTATATGAATGAGATCACACTGTAGCCTTTCCTAGGGTTTGAACTCAGGGCCTGAGTGCTATCTCTAAGCTTTTTATTTTTATTTTTTTTTAATTTGCTCAAGGCTAGCACTGCTACTTGAGCCACAGCTCTACTTGCAGCTTTGGGGTAGTTTATTGGAGATAAGAGTTTCATTGGGGTTACTTGCTCAGGCTACCTTCAAACTGTGATCCTCAGATCTCAGCTTCCTGAGTGGCTAGCAATTCATAGGCATGAGCCACCCGAGCCTGGCCACACCGTAACTTTCTAAAGCTACTGGAATACTATCACACATCTTATTCCATTTCATCCTCATGCCTACTTCCTGGAGTGGCCAGAACTAGTATTTCCATTTCGGAGTGAGAAATGCAGAGGTTTATAGAGCTAAGTATTTGAGGTTATGACTTAGGGTTCTAACTCAACTAGAACCAGAATCAGAAAAAGCTGATTAGAGAATGCTCCTAATGGTGGTCTTTTTCAATGACATTCTTTAACAAATATCAAAAGGTCAGTGGTTTGCATGTAGCACTTAGTATTGACAAGTCTACCAGAATTCTGGGAGATCTCATGTTCAGATACTTTTAAGAATAAAGTCACACTTAGCATAGCCAAGGATGTTTTGCTTTGTAGACTTTAGTCGGTGATTCCACATCTCTTTAAGGGCCCTAGTTGGGATATGAGAAGACAGATACTGCTCTGGTGTGTGGGAAAAGACATTGGGTTACTTGCCAGACTCTTCCTGAAGCTTTTCTCAGCAGCCACCAGGAGTGAACCAGAAATAATGAACTGTGAAAAGAGAAGTGGGGGGAAGAAGAAAGAAGGGGGTGGAGAGATTACTTTTTGACACTGAGAACTGGTCATAAAGAAGCCTTCTACATATTCAGCGACTCCCACTGAAATCTGCACCATATTTTATTAAGCTCATTTATATTTTAGTAGTTGAGACAGACATTTCCTTGTCAGTGTCTACACAAAATAGGTAGAGGCCTCTAGGTCTTTCAAATTGAAATGAAGAGGTGCACCAACAATAACATTATTTAGTCTTTATTGACTAAGTTGCAATCAGCTGCAGTCAACATTTTTCAAAATACATTTAGGGCTGATGTCTCTAGATAGGATAGATAAAAAAATAATCAATGTGAATTAAAAATTTATTTATGGGCTGGGGATATGGCCTAGTGGCAAGAGTGCTCGCCTTGTATACGTGAGGCCCTGGGTTCGATTCCCCAGCACCACATATACAGAAAACGGCCAGAAGTGGCGCTGTGGCTCAAGTGGTAGAGTGCTACCCTTGGGCAAAAAGAAGCCAGGGACAGTGCTCAGGCTCTGAGTCCAAGACCCAGGACTGGCCAAATTTGGCCAGTCACTGGCTTCTTTTCCGGTTGAGGCTGGAAAGGTGGGAGGGGCTCCCTTCCACATTGTCCCAGGGCTGGGCGAAGGGCAGCATCTCACTCTTGGCGCTCTTCCTCCACCAAGGCCATAACAGTCCCCAACACTTAGCCTTCCATATTAAAACGATATTAACGGTCATCACTGTTGATGCCAGTGTGAGGGTTCACTGTGTGCCAGACTCTGTCAGAGATCTTTGTTTTGTTTTGTTTTTGCCAGTCCTGGGCCTTGGACTCAGGGCCCGAGCACTGTCCTTGTCTTCTTTTTGCTCAAGGCTAGCAACCTGCCACTTGAGTCACACAGCACCACTTCTGGCCGTTTTCTGTATATGTGGTGCTGGGGAATCGAACCCAGGGCCTCACGTATACAAGGCGAGCACTGTTGTCACTAGGCCATATCCCCAGCTGCGAATTAAAATTTTTGATTTTCCTTTTCCTCTTGTTGGCATTAACTTGTGCTTACTAGGCAGGCTCTCTACCACTTGAGTCATGCCACTAGCTCTTTTTATGGTCTTTATTTTTCAAATAGGATTTTACCTTTTGCCTGGGATAGCTAAAATCTCAATCTCTGACAACACACCACCTCACTCACCTTTTTATTAGTGGAAAAAGAGTCTTGTGAACTTTTTTTCTTTTGCCCAGAGCTAGCCTTAAACCACTATCCTTCCTTGCCCCAGTCTCAGCCTTCTGGGTAGCTAGGATTACAGACATGAAGCCGCCGTTCCTGGCTTATTTTTATTTTTTTAGTAAAAATATTCCTTGGAATTCAAAGTAACTTAAATGGCTTTGATGCCAATGTAAAGTCAATGTAGAAGGAAATCATTGGCTGGAATATCCTAAAATGGTGCTGGCAAAACTGGTTCAACACCTGCAACAAACTAAAACTAGATCTTTACATATCACCCTGCACCAAATTCAATTCCAAATGGATCAAAGACCTCGAAATTAAAACAGATACCCTGAAAACACTAAAAGAAGGAGTAGGAGAAACACTTGGGCTCCTTGGCACAGGACAAAACTTCCTTAACAAAGACCCAGAAATGCTACAAATCAAAGAAAGGATGGACAAATGGGACTGTATCAAACTGCAGAGCTTCTGCACGGCAAAGGACATAGCTCGCAAGATAAACATAAAGCCCACAGATTGGGAAAAGATCTTTACTGGCTATACAATGGACAAAGGCCTCATATCTAAAATATATGGAGAGCTAAAAAAATTAAATTCCTCCAAAACAAAACCGCAAAGAACCAATAGCTCCCTCAACAAGTGGGCTAAAGACTTAAAAAGAGACTTCTCTGATGAGGAAATGAGAATGTCCGAGAGACATATGAAAAAGTGCTCTACATCACTGGCCATAAAAAAAATGCAAATCAAAACAACATTGAGATCCCACCTCACCCCAGTAAGAATGTCCTATATCAAAAAAACTAACAATGGCAATTGTTGGAGGGGATGTGGCCAAAAGGGAACCCTACTTCATTGTTGGTGGGAATGTAAACTGGTTCAGCCACTCTGGAAAGTGGTATGGAGATTCCTCAGAAGGCTAAACATAGAGCTCCCCTATGACCCAGCAGCCCCACTTTTGGGTATCTATCCAAAAGACCACAAACAAGAACACACTAAAGCCACCAGCACAACAATGTTCATTGCAGCACAATTTGTCATAGCTAGAATTTGGAACCAACCCAGATGCCCCTCAGTAGATGAATGGATCAGGAAAATGTGGTACATATATACAATGGAATTTTATGCCTCTATCAGAAATAATGACATTGCCCCCATTTGTAAGGAAATGGAAGGACTTGGAAAAAAATTATACTAAGTGAAGTGAGCCAGACCCAAAGAAACATGGACTCTGTGGTCTCCCTCATAGGGAATAATTAGTACAGGTTTTGGCTAGTCACAGCAGAGGATCCTAAAAGTGTCAATACAAGAAATGATGGTGGTTATTTCTTAATTCCCTTGGAGGGAAACCGTGTAAAGAGCCTTCCTTATGAAAGTCCAATCTTGCACTCATGGTTAGAGCAGCAGTCATAAGGAGCATGGCAGCAAGATAAACCTCACTGCCCTGTCTGTGCTGCAGTCAGCCAGGTTAATGAGTTTGGGAAACATGCACCTGAAATATAACAAAGGAGAGTTGCTGTACTCCTAAAGTGAAAGAGATTTTGAGGGGATCAGATCAGTTTTCTCAGGTGCCGCAGTCAACAATCAGAATTGGTAGGGAGGAAGGAGTAGATGCGAGAACACAGGGTGTTCTTGTTTGCTTTTGATTTTCAGAACACCAGCTATCTAGATGTTTTTATCTTCTCCACAGAATTAGCTATGTAAAGGCCCTGCTTTAAACACTCTTCTTTCCTGTACAGATCTGGACAGAGCATCTTGCTTTGAAAAGTTCACACAAAGCACCACCACTAATGCTCAACTATGGTATTCACACAGTTTAGTCATGCTCTCTTTCATTATTTTAACCCAGTAATTATTATTCTATCTGTATACTTAACACAAAATAGCTCCATTCCTTTTTAAAGCATTTTTCTTTATTACATCAATGACTACTTAGTTTTACTCACCATAGTGCCTCCCCAGAGAGGGTACCACACCGTCACACAGATGGGTGCATAGACCCCCATGGGGATCATCAGCAGACCCCCCAGGGCAAGATGGAAGAGTCCATTCATGATCTGCACAGCCTGGGGGGAGAGGGACACCATGCACTGAAATAATCACAAGTGGACAGTGAAGAGGTTTGAACCCTGGGACCTGACTTGGGTACAGAATGCATAAGGGAAGTGGTAGAGGTGGCCTGGGTCCTGTCTTTTTCTTCTGTTTCCCCACCAGGCAGGATATTTCCCTGTTATGTCTGGAATTTTAGCAGTGGCTTGGGATGGAAGATCTTTAATGTTCAAGCACAAATATGACCTAAGATCACCTTACAGTGAGCCTGGTGCATACTTGATTTGGGTCATTGTGTCAGACACAAGGACCATATCATTTTGGACCACATCTCTCCACATTTTTCCCGGCCCACAGAACCAGCCTCTACATGCCACAGCATCTCTGGGACCTGAAGTGTAGGGTGACCGACTCACCCCCAGAGCCTTCGATTCTCTCATGAAGAAGCTTTGTGTGGGGCCCACCAGGGAAGACACCCTCCTAAGGTTTGCTTTCTGAGCAGGCTGCAGCCCAGTGGGGCCTTTCATGGGCTCTGCCGGGAATGTTCCAATCACTGAGTTTCTGGGTGCCGTCATTTTTTGTTCTCAAAACTCCCTGGAAATGAATAATATAAGTATAACATAGGCACAGACGTAAAACATTTGAATATCTGTCTTGTAGCAGACTTGCAGCTCAGTAGGACTTTGGTAAGACAAACTATCTGGATGTCCCAGGTCCTTTAAATGGATACAATCAAGAGAGATAAAATCAAGCTGTGACCCTCTCTGGAAAAACAAAAGAGAATTCAGCTAAGTAGTTGCTATCAATAATAAATATCAAAAGCAAAAAGTTGAATAGAGTGTTGAAACTGGAGCTAGGCATTGTAAATCACCTTCTCATTTCAGAAACCAGTCACACATCCATCACACACTCTTCCTGTGCTCTGGGCACAGGAAGGGCATGGACATCTGTCAGTCAGTATTTTCAAAGACCAGCGGGTAGATTGTGGGCTAACCATAGGATTTTCATCATCAGTGATATTAAAATCTGAACTGATCAAAAAAATCACGGTTCAGCTGATCACAAACTTGCTGATTTTATTAGCTACAGCAACTTCTGCATTAAAAAAATTTTTTTTCCTGAAGATGCCATTATTTCTGTGTCCATCCTCTAAAGAAGCTTTCACAGTCTGTGGGTTTGGATTTGAGCAATGACTTGGAGGTCCACTAACCCCATCATGTACTGAAATGTTTGAGGCTGCCTGCCCTGTTAACCTCCACTTCCTCCTTTGCCACTCAAAATAGCGTTGCATTTTCATTCTTTCAGCCTCTGTGCACTTATCGCTGAGAATAAATGTTCTTATCTTCTATTTATTTCCACCAAGACCTTTACCCATTCAGTGAATTGCTTCTTCCTTGTGATATACAGCCTTACACTCTAGGCAGAAAAGTTAATTCCATCATTGGTGCTACATTTGGGATCTCTGTAGAGTTGCGATAATAAGTACCTTGCTTAATTCAAACTATTGTTTTTAAAATAACCTAAGTTATTTTACAACTGAGGTATTACCTACTCGAATTATTCCTATAAATTATTACTATTCCGAACCTTTATGACTAAAATTTGCTGTAATGTCCCCAAACACACAGCCCCGCTTTCTTAAATCTAGCAATGGCCCCAGCTACTACCCCATTTCCCCTTTACCTCAGATTCTTTAATGCTTTATATTTTACCCTCTCCTCCAACTTCCTTCTCACCCACTCACCTCTTTGTACTTTGCCCCTAGTTTCTGTCAGAGGCATTCAGCTGAAAGTGTTTAAAGACCATGCTGCAGACTTGATGGCCACCTTTTCTAGGTGGCGTGCCAAGATTGTCTTAGTCCTTTACTCCCATCTCCCAGATTTAAGAAGTTGTGGCCAAATTTCATGCCAGCTTCTTCATTCCCGATGCTCCATCAGTTGACAAATAATGTTATTTCTACCTCTGCAATGTGTCTTGCGTGTGGACCTTTCTTGGTTTTGTCCAAAAGTTTTTATTTTTTTGGCTTCAGTCATTTTCTTTTCTAATATATCCTACACAGGGGTGCTAGATCCAAATCTAAATCACTGCGCAAGCCATGCTTTTTCTCTGTGTAAATTCTTCTGCTGTCCTGTCCTTGATTAGGGAAATCCTCCATCTGGCCCCTCTAGGTCTTTGCTGTTCAGCTCCATATGACTTCCAATGCTGATAGCTCACCAGAGCCACTGGCCTGGACATACCCTCTGCCTCCTTGTTCAATCTGGAGACACCTTCTCTCTCTCCCTTTCCTCTGAAGACACATCACCCGAAGCCATCCTTGCCCTTACCTGATTGAAAGGAGTCATTCCAAGTCCAAAGCTGTTTTAGCATTTGTTACTTCTCACTCAGTTCTTTTCAGTGTTACGTTACAACTCTAAGGGAGTGTAAAGTCCTTACAGAAATTGGGTGTCCTACTAGGATTTCACAGGGAACCTGCCTCCTGCATAGTAAGAGCTCAAGAAATGTTTGATAGAACACCAAACTCAGTTCCTTCCTCTAAATGGGTGCTCGGGATGCTGGTTTAAAAGGTAAGTTCACTTCACTTGTCCATCAGTGAGAATAAGCTATTTTCTTTATTTTTTTCTTTTTTTTAAAGTTTTTATTATAAAACTGATGTACAGAGAGGTTACAGTTTCATACGTTAGGCATTGGATACATTTCTTGTACTGTTTGTTACCTTGTCCCTCATACCCCCTCCCCCCTCCCCCTTTCCCCCCCTGAGGTGTTCAGTTCACTTACACCAAACAGTTTTGCAAGTATTGCTTTTGTTGTTGTTTCTCTTATTTTACCCTTTGTCTCTCAATTTTGGTATTCCCTTTCAATTTCCTAATTCTAATACCAGTACACACTGTTTCCCATACACTCAGATAAGATTACAGAGATAGTGCAGATACAATCACAAGAAGGTGATACAGGAACATCATCAATAGTAGAAACTACAGATACACATGGGATGTTGAAAGTAGTTACAACTGTGATATAACAATCATTTCCATAAAATGGAGTTCATTTCACTTAGCATCATCTTATGTGATCATAAGGGTATAGCTATTGGGCTCTTGTGATTCTCTGCTGTGACTTGCCTAAACCTGTGCTAATTATTCCCAATAAGGGAGACCATAGAGTCCATGTTTCTTTGGGTCTGGAGAATAAGCCATTTTAATGGAAATTGTAAGGCAATCTTCTTTCTCCTTCTCTCGGACACAAGCTCTCTCTCTGTCTCTGTCTGTCTCTTTCTCACTGGTTGGTCTCAGGAACCCATTATGATATGGTTAAAATGAATCTCTCCCCCTTGTTTCCCCCCACCTTCCTAGGTTAAGGGAAAATTTTGTGCTCAGTTTACTGTCTATTCCCCTGTAGAAAATACAAGCCGTTAGGTTTAACATCATCTAGGTGTATTTACACATCTTAGTATACCTTTGGAGACAAAAGCAATTAAGGCAAAGTGACTGGGGTCATTTTCCTCTGACTGTGACTGATTTTTTTGGTTTTTTTAGGATTAGTATCAGACAGTCCTAAAGGTATTCTTATTTTTTAGCTCACTCAATATACATGACAGAGTGAGTATTATTATTTTCTGTATTGTGGATAAGGAAGCTGACCCATGCAGAGGTTTAGCAACTCATTTATACGGCTAGAGCCCCAGTTGGAACACAACAGGGTAGAAATGGTGCTGTGGTCTCCATGTGCAGTCTACTCCTTTTGTAGCCTGTCTCTGAGTTGATTGCCCATGGTAGCTTTGGAGAGAACAGTTAAGAAGCTTGAATGCACTTCAAGCCTTGAAGCCACCAGGATCAAGCCACAATGCTATTAGAAAGTCTGACTAGGTAAGTCCACGAATGGAAACAGACTCTCTAACCCACCCATCCTTATCTGTCATACCATTTCAGCCCTTTATTATTGTTTTTCCATTTTCACCATTTAACAAAAAAGCTTATGAATACAATATATCTTGATTAATGTCACCTCTTTCAATATTCTCAACCATCCCTCCCTTACCCATCCCTTCCCTCACTCTTCTTCACTTTGTAGGATATACATTGGATTTTTGATAGCATGATCCTCCCTCCCTCTTTTCCTCTTCATTCTCGTACCCCTTTTCCCTTGACCCCACCCTACAAATACCTGCTTCTTGGTGTTTTTTTTTTTTTTAATTTTGCTGAACTTCAATTTTGGCTTTCCAAAGAATTACACTATTTGAGATCACCCTTGAATCTACCATACATTTGTTTACACTCGCATACCACCCAATACATTTAATTAGGAGTTTGTAAGCCAAAATCTAGCTTCTACATATAAGGGAAAACATAGATCCTTTGTCTCTCTCTTGGCTTGACTTACTTAACCTGTATTTTCCGCAAGTATTCCATTTCTTTCTGCCTTTTAAACAGAGCAAACTCACAGATTCTTACCTAAATTTCCAAGGCTTTGAATTTTCAAGGCTTCTAGGCTCCAAGGGCTGATCCGTTTGCAGCTTCTGGTGTCTCAAGGACTTGAGGGTGAATGAAATAGACCAGGCCTGGGGTGGCTACCTCTGAGAGATACCAGGTGACAGGAAATCAGTAGCTGCTGCTACCTTGCTCCAATTACTTTGGTTTAATATAAACTTACCAGAGCCAAAGGAGAGAGAAAAAGTTTCTGCTACACCAATAGGTTTCACTTCTTGAAAAACACCCCCAAGGGACAGCCTGGTGCCCTTCATGCTACCTTAATTAGAAGAACTTCTGCGGCCCCCACCCTGCAAGCAGGTGTGGGCAGCAGGTCCCTAAGGGCTGAAAGAACGCTGGAAATTCTCCCAAGATGGGTTGCTAGAACTTTTTACCTTTCTGCTTTGCTTTTAGGGGTGATAGGTAGGGGGGAGGCAGCCATGCAGAGGTTCTCGGGGGTATTACACTTCTTGGATTCCAAATGGCATCTTTATCTGCTCACACTTCGGGTTTTAGTGGGTCATGTCTTGTCTCCTGTCAGATTTAGCAGAGATGGCTGGAAATACTCATTCACATAGAACACGGATCTTGAGGCAACAGCAAGCCTCCTCCCCATTTGGGTATGGAGAGTGAAATAGCACTTGATAGCACTTGTGCCTGTGAACAAGTGTTTTCCTTCCATGTGTCCAGTTCCCTGGGATCCCTCTTCAGTACCACATAGAGCTGCATGGTTAAGCCTAGGGCAAGTAGGCGAATGGAGGGAGTGGGTGACATCAGGGGTCTAAACCAAAGAAATATTTGTCCAAAGATAGAATCACCCCCATCTCCAAGTATAAACTTTGTTCATATGTTGGGATTTTTTTCATTACTTTAAAAATTCTGTATGCAGTACTGCTTTTGTTGGATACAGAACTATAAATTATTACTGAATCTGAGGTTATCTCTGAGGCTATCCCTCCCTCCCTCCCTCTCTTCCTCCCTCCCTCCCTCTCCTTTCTTTAACATGGTTTGGAATCAGGTGGCTGGAAGCAGTGAATAGAAGTAATTCCGGGGAGGAAGATTTTGGTGAAAGAGAAAAAGGTGAAGTGTGGTGTTAGTGCAACAAGCTACTATTTGAATAGAGCTACTAAAGTCTATGGTCATCCAGAATACTCCAGGGCAATTGATTCATTCAGCTCTTAAAATGCTATAGCAAGAGGGGCAGTGGAAAGAGAAACCTTTCTAGATTCTAGTTGTGGGTCTTTGCTGCTGAAATTCCTGCATGGTTACAACAGGGCTGATATTATATAAAAAACAAAACAAAACAAAACAGAGATTTGGTTATTGTAGTTCAGGAGACTAGAAAGTTTTGAGGCCAAAGATCCCATATCTGGCCAAGGCCTTTGTGCGGCATCATTTCCCGGAGGAAAGCGGAGGGCAAGGGAGGGTGGTGTGCATGAGAGAGAGAAGGTGGCCAAGCTGAGGTCCTCTGACTAGCTGGCACACACTCCTGCGATGCCTAACCTACTTCCATGGTAACAGCAAAGCTCTCCTGACCCAATCTCATCTGGAAAGTCTCTGTCCTCGACACTGTTGTATTTGGGATTGGGGCTGGGTTGCAGATGATGGTGAAGCCTAAGGTTGGGCCCAGGATAGGGTGTGAATAAGCGGTTGTGTGTCTTCAGTGTGTGTGGGAGCAGGGTCTGGATGTGCAGATGTGTGGCCTGAAAGAGGCTGGAGTTGGGGTTGCACAGCCTGTTCTTTGCATTGGTGTCTAGTTTAGTCTTCTTCCCCCCACCGCCTCCAACATTGGGTTGGTTGTTAATCTGGCTTTCATGGCCAGTGAGATAGCTTTAAGGCTATGTATGATTCCTCCTAAATGAACTTGAGTTCAGTTTCTGAGAATAAACTTTTACTCTGACATTGTGGATTTGGTGTGATTGCCCTTTCAATGATGGTGTTTTAATTCTTATTACACTTAGGATTTGACAATGGCATCTTTTTTGATCTGTCACATTTCCCCCAGTTTAGTGTTCGAGGATATTCTATGGAGTTTTATTATTACACATTTAATTATTTTGACTTAGCTTTCTGTCATTATCTAGTGGTATTTTAGTTCCTAAAAGGTGATCTTTTCTTATAGTCTACATAAAACCATACCAACTTTTATTGAATGTTTGCCTGATAGAAAACTTTCTCTTAGTCCTTGCTTCTCCTGGCAGTTTTTCAAAACCTGAATGACCTTGTTGTGAAGATAGTACACCATAATGATTTGTCTCTTGGAAGAAGGGATGGCTTTTCTGATGGTTGAACCTTCTGTAGTGTCATGAGAAACATCTATGCTCCTTTCACTCTTCCATCTACACAATGATCAACAGGCTCTCTGAGAATTAGGAAGTAACATCATGGCCTGTTATCAGCTGCCAACCACACTTAGCTGCTACGGGTGGGCTTTTTGTCTCAAAGCAGTGATAGAGAGATACATGGATCCTCACAAGTAGGGTTGAAAATAGAATTAAATTATAGCCCAGGAATTCCCAACATTGCACTAGTATAGCTCTTTCTCTTTCAAGAGCTTTTACTTTTTTAAATCAGGAAAGTGACACTAATGTAGTATTGTCTTACATGCAGTATAGATTGACTGTCTTTTATACTTTCAGAAATGAAAGTTCGGACAGTGGGAAATGGGCTCCAAATCACACAGCTAGTAATTGATAAAACAGGTGATTTTTCACCTTTCCTGGCTTTCCTGACATTCTGATTTCATATATGGTTGTATGTGACACCTCTACTAAAGTTCCTCAGATGATTTAAATGTGCAGTAAAGCTCGGGATCTACTGCATCAGAGAATTAAAAAAATGTGGAGCAGCAAAGAGGCTCAAGGATAGTGCCCAAGCCCAAGACTGTTAAAAAATAAGTAAATGAAATGAAACAAAGTGAATCAGTGCTAATCTGTATGCTGAAAAAAGTTATTTTTAGGAGAAATATTATTTGTGTTCTTGTGAAATGACTCAATGATTCTTAAGGACATGAAGAGATTCTGAGACCCCAAATCTGGAGAGAGTGGATTGGTACAAGGATTAAGACCTTGAGCATGGAAACCCAGACTGGGGGTTTGTGGCCCAGCCATCGTAAGCTTTGTGACCATGAGGGAATTATCTACCTTTCTGTGCTTCAGTTTCTGTTTGGATGTAACAATGTTTACTGGCTAGGGGCTAGGATTTTGGGTTTGAACTCAGGGCCTGAACACTGTCTTTGAGCTTCCCCCCGCCCCCCTTCATGTTTGGCTTTTTGATGATTAATTGGAGTTGAGTTTCATGGACTTTCCTGCCCAGGCTGGCTTCTAACTACAGTCCTCCAATCTCAGCCTCTTGAGTAGCTAGGATGATAGCATGAGCCACAGGTGCCTGGCTCCTCCTAGGATTTTTGTGAGATTAAATGAGTAGTCAGTACAATATTGAACATGATTCCCGGAACACAGAAATGGCTCTACCAACATTCACCTCATTTTTTTTCCCTATTGTTACTCTAGTTGGTGAGCTCACAAGTTTGGTGATGTTGGCAACATCAATGTAAATCTGTGGATCAGACCACACTTCTATGCAGCTCATCTTCCCATACAATGGAGCTGGAGCCACTGTGTGGAGAAAAATGGAACTGGAGGCTGTCATGAATTGGGGGAGTTAAATGAGAAGGTCACATCCCAATCTTGAGCTTTCTTTCATATCTTTATTTGTGGGGACACAATATACCACTTTAGGGCCCTCAAGAATGTGTGATGCAGAGGCAATGGTGACACCACAATGAATGCTGGGGCCGGGTAGCGGAGGTGATGGCATTGCCAAGGGCAGGGTGCCTTTAGTCTGCCGAATTCTCAGCTTCCTCCCCATCCTTGCTTGTTGCTTGAAAGAATTGCCAGCCTTAAGTTTCTGTGTTCCTTTTGGTGTTTCCTCTCAAGTTGAGTTCATCTCTACAGTTATCCTATACTGTATGTTTATTCTCATAGTGCTGTGCTGTTCAGTAACTACTCGTAGCCTTCCTCTGAGTAGCATCCCCAAATTGAGAAAGCCAGAGAGAGGGCTAATCCAACAATGGTAAATATCATCAGCATAGCCAAACTCCCCTGTAACCAAACAGGAAGAAAGGAAGCCATGGTATTAGCACAGTGATCAATTTTCCAATTAATAGTGAGGCAGCAATTCCCAGATAAAAACTCCCCTCATCACTCAAGTGAATGTACTACTTGGGCATCAAGGTTATGGAGGATCATGGGAATATGCAGACCTCCTAGCATAGCATAGGACAGTGCATATCACTTGAAAAAGTCACACAGAAGAAATTACTTTTCTAAATTACATATGGGTAATATTCAATTTCATAAATATAGCAACTAGAGCAAAATGCACATCAGAAAAATAGCCTGTTGAAGGAGAAGGAAGATGAGTAGGTAGGAAAATGATAAAAAGTAAAATTAGAAAAGGAAAGAAAAAGAGGAAAAGAAAAAAAGAAAACCTATCAGTCCAGAAAAAGAGGAACATGAAGAAAAAGATATATAAAAGAAGCATCAGCCGAGAGTATCATCTATACTTTTTTTTGGCATTTATTTGTGTATTTTTTAAGAAAACTTTTGAACCACTGTGCATTTATAATATATGGGGGTTTCATTGTGGTATTTACATACATGCACACAGTGCAGTTTGAATATATTCATTCCCTCCACCGTTTTCTTCAGGGGTGAATATTCACCCCTGCTCCCTTTTCTGTCCTCCGGCCTCCTCACTGTTCGGTGTTTGGAGGAATTTACCACTGTGATATTCATCACCTTATAACTTTCTTTTTAGTCACTGCAAAAGACTTTTTAAAATGTTCCTGTGCTTTGGCAACTAAGACCACATAAAATGATGTCCACTTGGTCAGGAACCCTGAGGCTGGGTGCTGGCTATGCGCCAGTTAAAGTCTGTCCTTCTGAGAGCTGAGCCTTATATTGATGTTGTAAACGTTAACCTGATTAACATTTTGCCTTCCAGCCATATTTGTCGACCATGTCTTAACTATAGATTGAAAAACTGTTTTAGAGACAGGACTGTTTAATGGCCATATAATAAATGATTGTGTAAAATATTTTAAATTAGCATATGTTAGATGCACAGGTGATTTTATTGTGGCATTTCTATGCATGCATAAAATGTTCCCTGATAAAATTCAGTCCCTTTGTCACTTTCCTTCATCCCTTCTCCCTTTCTTAAAACAATTTCAACAGGTTACATTGCTCTAGTTTAATGCATGTGTAAAAAGTACTTGGAGGGCTGGGGATATAGCCTAGTGGCAAGAGTGCCTGCCTCGGATACACGAGGCCCTAGGTTCGATTCCCCAGCACCACATATACAGAAAACGGCCAGAAGCGGCGCTGTGGCTCAAGTGGCAGAGTGCTAGCCTTGAGTGGGAAGAAGCCAGGGACAGTGCTCAGGCCCTGAGTCCAAGGCCCAGGACTGGCCAAAAAAAAAAAAAAAAGTACTTGGAGCTGGGCACCAGTGGCTCACACCTGTAATCCTGACTACTCAGGAGGCTGCAATCTGAGTATTGTGATTCAAAGCCAGTCTGGGCA
The DNA here is from genome assembly GCF_023159225.1 of Perognathus longimembris pacificus. NCBI lineage: Eukaryota > Metazoa > Chordata > Mammalia > Rodentia > Heteromyidae > Perognathus > Perognathus longimembris. The sequence goes on along the minus strand of NC_063173.1, from coordinate 54,039,443 downwards.
GGAAAGTCCATGAGACTTCTCTCTAGTAAACTACTCAGAAAAAGCTGAAAGTGGTGTGGCTCAAGTGGTAGAGCATTAGCCTTGAGCACAAAGAAGCTCAAGGACAGAGCCCAGGCCCTGAGGCCAAGCCCCAGGATTAAAGAAAAGAAAAGAGCATGCTTGTAATTGTAGGACCTTTTGGGAGGACCAGGAGTAAGGGAGACAAGGAATAACCAAGGGTCAATAATATTAAAATACATTACATCTATGTACAAAGCTAGCATAAGAAGGCTGACTAAAAGCTGTTGAATAACAGAAAGTTAGGGAGGAACTGGGAAGATAAAGTAATAGAAGAGGCTGAGCTGATTAAAGCACAGTGTCTAAGTGTGAAATACCATGGTACAGCTAACATTCACTAAAAGCAGATTGATTTCTTTCTCATTTTATTTTTTGTGGGTTTGGTTTTATTTTCATTTGGTCATTTGTTTTACCTCTCTGAATATTAAAAGCCAAATCAAAACCAACATCTATCTAGAACAACAAGTTGTGAATTATGTAGCTCTATTTTTCATTTAGTATGGAACTTCATACTGATTTGTGGACATTTATATTCCTTCCAGTCATGTCTAATTCTCTATATGTGGGAATTATGAGGTGTTTATTTTTCTCTTGTATTATAATTTCTCTAAATTTGTGTGAGTAAAACACATGTCTAGACAACATTATCTGGGTGGTGTTGATTGAATGCTATTGAATCTTTTTGATTAAGCCTTTGGCTTTTCACTCTAAAGTGCAGCATACTCACAGTGAATAGAATGGTAATCGCCTCACATGGAGGTCTGTCTCGAGAATAGCCACAGATATAGTGTCCATCTAGAAGGAAACCAAACACGAGGAGAATGATTCCGGCTGTTGCTCCCACGGCACTAACGATGTTCACCACACGGCTCAAGGTTAGCTGCAAAGGAATCCGAACACAGCACAATGACTCAGGCGCTTCCTGTGCTACAGAGACAAAAAAGTGAGTAGAGCCCCTAGGGAGCAAGATTCTAGTCACAGTGACCCAGTGCCGTGAGCCAGCCAGGTGGTCACATGCAAGTCGATATCCACAGGACCCAGTAGACTTTTCAGTAATATTTCTATTACCACATTCTATATATACCTCAGTTAGCTTCCATTCACATGAGGCAGGGTGCTTAGGGGACAGAGGATGGGACATAAGGGTAGCCACACCTAGGGTTGCCTTCTGATGCTCTGGTAAACGAGTGGCCTGTTAACACCTTTGTTCTAAAACTGGTGTTTATTGTGTTTCTCTGCCATTTTTATTTCTTCCTGGAACTACAAACTTCAGAAGATTCTCTTTGCTGCAAATCAGTTATTGGTCTATTGACTAGCATGTAGTGACTTTGATTCTTGGAGCAAAATAGAATCATGTTCTTTAGAAAACAAATCTTTATGTTACATCATACATTTACTAGTGATTTTTTTTGGGGGGGGAAGTCAGTCATGGGGCTTGAACTCAGGGCCTGGGCACTGTCCTTGAGCTTTTTGTTCAAGGCTAGCACTCTGCTACTTGAGCCACAGCACCACTTCCAGCTTTTTCTGTAGGAATCTAACCCAGGGTGTTGTGCCTGGTAGGCAAGCACTCTACAGGTCCCTACATCTTGATCAGTGTTACCCCTTTCACCATTCTTTCCCATCCCTTCCCTCCCTGTCCCTTTCCTCATTCTTCTTAATTTTGTAGAATATACATTGACTTCTTGGCTGCATTCTCTCCCCTTTCCTCTTCATTTGTCTATCCCTTTCCCCTTGACCCTACCTCACTCCTTTCGAGTACCTACTTCCTGGTGTTTTATTTTGCTGAACTTTGACCTTGCCTTTCTAAGGAATTACAATATTTTGTTCTCCCTTGAACCTATAGTATTTCGGTTAATGCATTTGCACATAGCAATGCTTTCTTTATTTCTTTGTTCTCTACTTGTGATTTAATGAGGATGTTTAGGCTTGACCTTCCTTATGTGGCAAAACCAAGGCCTGTAGAAGTGTCTGGTATGCAGTAGGTGCACAAAATACAGAAAGAGTAAATGAGGAGAAACTGGAGTGCTGAGTGAGCCCTATTGTACTTTATTGGCTGGGGAACTTGGACAAGTTAGTACTCTGCCTCATTGTTGTTGTATATAAAATGGGCTAACCCTAGATGATCTAAGAAACCTCTTCTGGCACCAATGGGACATAATTTATGACCACAGTTAGCAAATGCCATTAATCATCATAGTACTTGACCGATAATGGAATTATAGTGGCCTAATGAGTCTCCATATTCACTTTTAAAATTTTATTGGTCATAGGGCTTGAACTCAGAGCCTGAGCGCTGTCCTTTAGCTTTTTTGTTCAAGTGTAGTGCTCTACCACATTGAACCACAGCTTCACTTCTAAGTTTCTGGTGGTTAATTGGAGGTGAGAGTCTCTTGGACTTTCTTTGCTAGACTAGCTTTTGCACAAACGAGGGAAACCATGCAACCTATGTTTCTCTGGGTTTGGTTTACTTCGCTAATATAATTTTTTCCTAGTCTTTACATTTCCTTATCAATGGTCCAGGTTCATTTTTAAAGCTAGAATGAATCATTTCACATTTACAATTTTTAAAGTAGAAACAACTCACCAGAGTTTTGGTGCTTTTTCTTTTCAATGCAATTAGGAAGGCTCCAGAGATAATGAACTGTTAAAAAGAACAACGATGGATGTATTTGTCTGATGTTAAGGATTTCTCGCAGGCTACATCTCTGTACATCTCTTTGCTGCCCCTCCCTCTGTGTTCACACAGCCCTTGACAAAGCGAGAGAGATGGCCTGTCTTGGGTGATGTTTCCTAAATAAATAGTGAACAAAACCCTGCACTGGAAAAGATTCTAGCCTTAGAAATTGACTTGAATATGTGAATTTAAAAAAACTCCCCAAACTTTAGTTTTCTCATTCAATTTCCAATTCTAGTTATTGTGAACTCAGCTTTGATATAGTGACACATTAGTGTCAACTCAATTTACAACCACTAAGATCCAAAATTTTGTCTTACTAGAGTCCACTGTGTTCTCTTGGAGGGAAATGTGATGTGCTGGTGCTTGTAATCCTAAAAAAAAAAAAAAGAAAAAGAAAAAGAAAGAAACCTTAACTATTTTCATGGAGGTGAGTCAAATGTGGTACCGTCATTACCTAGCAGATCTGATGAGAGCCTATTGGTGCATCAACCTCTAGGCCCCTTGTTGGTGTGTCTCTAGGCTCATCCCTCCACTCTTACTACCTGGGGTAAAATACTTCAAGTTACAGATTATGAAATGCTTTCCTGGACCTTGATCTTTTGTCCTGAAACAAGGCATTCCTGCCTTTACATCTAAAGTCCCTTGTTCCTGTTCTCTGTATGTTCATTTACCCCATTAAACATGTGAAAACATGGTCATGCTGGAAATGGCTCTAAAAATTGTCCCTTGCCCTTTGGTGTCTGTTCTGAATGGAGGCAGCTTCTGCAACCTCTCTCAGTACTCATGGCTCTCCATGGTAATTGTGTAACCTCTCATGTCAGCTGTGACCCAGGACTTCAAGCCTGCCTATTCTCTGGCACCCTTAGATGGAATTACTGTTAATCGAATGTGTGTAAATGTAACAGATTCTTCTGTGCGGCTCAGCAGGGGCATCTGAGGACTTCAACCTACCTCTCTACTTCTCCACAAGTGAATTGCATATATAAGTACTTATATAAGTACTTCTTATTAAGTACTGCTTATATAAGTACTTCCAACACTCCTCTCACATTGCTTATCACACCATCATGACAAGATCTGCTCACATTTTTTTCTTTCTTGCTTGACTGAGAGCTCTCAGAGGATCCTCATTTGCATCAACCTTTGGATTCTCTTTGCTTTGTTCTATGGATCTGACTTAGAATTCATAGCTATTCATTTTGGATGAATTAATGGACAAATGGGCAACTACAAGACCCAAAGCAAAATTCCCAAAGCAATTTCAGGATCCAATGATAGGATATACATATAGCTGGTGATTAAATGGGGGGGGGAGGGGCACTTCAACCAGCGTAATCTTTCTGCTAAACTTTTGCAAAGCACATCATATACCTGAAGCTTTTTAAAAAAAAATTCTTACTGTTTATTCGAATCATACATGATTGACATGGCTTGCAGTGGAACAACTATACTCACCGCAGCAGAGCCCCAGAATGGATATCCAGAAATAAATATAAAGGGAAACCTTGGGTATGGTTTTATCAAGAGGAAAACAAAAATAACTCCGAAAGAAAAAATCATAATTCCGAGCAGGATCTGGATGGCCTGTGAATAGAGGGAAAATTCATGTTTAGATCTTCAATTTGTTAACCTGATTTGACAGTTCTCTTCTCTTGTAAACAAGTAGAAGTTCGTTTGTAATGCTCCCAGGACTTTTCTTTAACCCTCTACATCATGCTCCTGCATGATGTAAAATCTAAGTTAAGAGGGCTATCTGACTCTGGGGAACGAGGTCTCCAAGCTACCTTCCTGTTTCTCTCTTTAGCTTCTAAATATTATTTAAAAAATATGTTGCAAATGAGGGAGGAGGTGACACTGCTCAAAAAGAAATGTACTCAGTACCTGACTTAAGTAACTGTAACCCCTCTGTACAACACTTTTACAATAAAAATTAAAAATATATGTTATTGTGGTTGTGGTAGGAGAGGACCCGTCCTTTCTGAACTGAATGGAAATGGAAGTTGGAGTTGGCTCGTAAAAATTGTGTCACCAGCTAAGCTTGCTTTCTCCTTTCTCAAACAGAATACTGAGGGGGCAGTCTTACTACTTACCCCTAAGATCTTCATTTTGGTAACAAGAAATTTTTGCAGGAGGTTTTGAGAGTCAGAAGTCGTAGCTGTGAATTCTGATGACTTATATTCTGGACTGTTGATCTCTGGAGGAAATATCAGGAACACGGGACTGTGTGCAGTATTTGAACTCATGATGTTGCTGGTATGGTTGATATTTCGAAGTGAGAGAAGATGATTTGCTGGTTCTTCTGTCTAGACCATGTTCTTTTCTTACACTGTCTGTGACAGCAGTTTACGGCACTGGCATTGTTGTGTTTTGACTTGGAATTATAGAACCTTAGAGTCACAGAGTCTTAGAATTTCAGCTCTACTCAAGATCCCAAGAAGGTTACAAAATAACATGCCAGGTCTGTGGCTTGGATTACAGACACTGACTAGTAGTTTTAATTTGATCAGAAATGAACTGTGACCTTGGGGCAAGCCACATACCCTGATGTTTTAAACTTCCACATATATAGTGATATAAAATATAAACATATAAACCTAAATATGTAAACAAACTTATCATATACATTTATACAATATACATCTACCAAATTAATAAATGAATATATTATAAATGAATGTAAATTCAGTTTGATTTGGTAGTTAGCACACAATATGTAGCATATGATGTATATGTGTAATATAATATATATGTAATATATAATTGTATGTACAATATATTTATATACATCAAATTGGGCTGTGTATATTCATTCCTTATTTCTCTCCTCTTCCTCCTCTCTCTCTCTTTATACACACACACACATACACACGGCATTTTACATCCTAGATAAATGACAGGTGGTATCAATTTTCAATTCTCCGTCTTCAGTCAGGTAAAGAAAGACAAAATATTTTAAGCCATAGAAGCAATTTGTCAACTTTTGAAGCACATGCAGCATCCTTGTTTCCTTTCTTTATATTTTTCCACCTGATTAGAGTGGCTTTACCTATGTAACAGACCACCTCAAAACACAGTGAGCAGCTGGGCATCTGTGGCTCACACCTTTAGTTCTACTAATGAGGTTGAGATCTCAGTATAGCAGCTTGAAGCCAGCTCTGGCAGGAAAGTCCGGGAGACTCTTATTTCCAGTTAAGCACCACAAAAGCTGAAAGTAGAGCTGGGACTCAAGTGGTAGAGTGTTAGCAAAGAAAGCTCTTGGACAGCGCACAGGCTCTGAGTTCAAGCCCTAGGACTTTGAGCTGTGATGATCTTCTTACAGAGCTGGGATTACAGCATGCACCACCTCACTCCCCACCTCCCATATACTTACAATGAACTATTTTATTCTCATTACTCATGAGCTTACCTCTGGACTTATTGTAACAAATATGGTCCAGAAATTATTTTACCAAATAAAAGAATTACGTTATTTTTGTCAAATTATATTATCCAATGTATCTAATAAATCTTCTAGGCTTACTCATACATGGATAACAGCTGTTCCCTACTTTGCTCAACTCCCATGTATTTGAATTGTTTTTTCTTATTTTCCAGCGTGCTAAAAGCTATTCTTTTCAGGGGAATGGCTATACTTTTAAGGTAATGGAAGCTTTTTTTCTCTTCTTCAGGTTTATTTGCTAGCTGTTCCAGGGGTGTTACAATGCCCCAGGTGGTTGGACCAAGGTCTGTGGTCTGGTCAGTGAGGTAAGGCCTCTGCTCCAATTCCCTTGGGAGGCTGTTGCAAGAAAGGCTGTGTTGTTCTACTCTTAGCTTACTGCAGATGCTTTTCACTTTGTTTTCAAATTTCAAAGTTATTCATTGTTGTAAAAATCTACCCATCCCGCTAATATATCCATATCTGTCCCCTAAGAATCACCATGATGACATGTGGTGTCTCTATGGGAGTCCCTAAATCCTTTAGGTTCAGATTGCTCTTTTTTATTTGTTACTTGGGCTTGAACTCAGGCCCTGGACATTATTCTGAGCTTTTGTCCTCAGGGCTAGTGCTCTGCCACTTGAGCTTCACTTTGGGGACTTTTGGTGGCTAAGTGGAGGTAGTCTCATGAACTTTCCTGACCAGACTGGATTTGAACCACAATCCTCAGATCTCAGCCTTCTGAGTAGCTAGGATTATAGGTGTGAAGCATGGTGGCATAACCTCTTTAATTCAGATTGACATAGGAACACATATTAAATGTTCCTTTTGTGATTTTTCAGGAATTTTATCCTTAGAGGAAAAGAGATAATTTTGTTTCATGTGAACAGATGGCCTTCCCATGTCCTCACTCTGCCACCCATGAAGAAAAATAAGACACATGTTAATCTGGCTGAGATGTTACGACAAAGTACCATAAACGGGGTGACTTAAGCAACAGAAATTTCTCATAATAATGGAGAATGGAAAATAAAGATCAAGGTGCCAGCTACTTTAACCCCTTGTAATGTCTCTCCTCCTGGCTTATAGCTTTTTCCCATTTCCTTGAATGACATTTCCTTTCTGCACATTTATGCGGGCCACCTCCTTACCACACACACATACACACACACACACACACATTCACACACACACACACACACACAGAGTGAATGTCTCGTGTCTTTTCTTAGGAGGGCACTCACTTTTATATTTTTCTCTAACCCTTCTAAGTGCCATCTCCAAATGCTGTCATTTTAGAAGTTGGGCCTTCATAATAAGAATTTGAGGGAGGAGCAAGGTTTGGTTATAGTAAAAAAATATAGCATGGACCACTCTCACCTATCACTTCATTCATCTATTGACATATGCATCTCAACAGCTCTATAATATTGATCTATTCTCTGAAGATACCTGTCAAACTTTGGTCTCTTGATGAACAGAATTTTAATTTCACCAACATATATACATACATATATATACCTATACATATGTATACACACATCCATGTGTGTGTGCGTGTGCATGTGCATGTGTGTGTGTTCTTTAATTTCTTCAAATTTAAAGCTGATGACAACTTGTTTTACTTGTAAAGGGAACACTGGTAGTCTGTGGCATGACCTGGCAATAGAATCTACAGACTATCTGTACTGGATACACCTACCCAACCACTTTTTTTGTGTGTGCCAGTCCTGTGGTTTGAACTTAGGGCCAAAGCCCTGTCCCTGAGCTATTTTGCTCCAGGCTATCAATCTACCGCTTGAGCCATAGCTCGACTTCTGGCATTTCAGTGGTTAATTGGAGAAAAGAGTCTCAAGGACTTTCCTACTCAGGCTGACTTCAAATTTCCATGCTCAGATCTCAACCATCTGAGTAGTCAGGATTATAGGAATAATAAGCAAGAAATTAGGTGACAGTGTGACATACTGTAAAGCATGTATTTGAAAACAAATGAAGATAATACCATTGAATATTTGCTCCTATAATTGCTGGACAGAGTGGAGCGAGAAAAGGATGAGTTTTGGGATTTGGAATTTCAGGTGAAGCACAGCAGAAAGGATCCGTTTCTTTTGGTGTTCTCAAGGTGCCTCTGTCATATTTGCTAGAAACATCTGCTTTGCTGCCCTTCTGACTTCTTTCCCATTGCTAGGTGTGTATTCCTTTTCCCTCATTGTGCTTCCTGCCATATTCTGTCTCATTAAATATTGAACAAGCCTGTTGTGTATATCCACAATACGAATTTGAAGAGAACAATGAGGGGGAGCTGGGAACAGCAAAATTGGAATAATATTGAGTTTGATTCCTTTCTGACTCCTTTGATTTTTGAACCCTTATGCAACCCGAATAATCTTCCTAGTTAATTTTATGAACCCTCATATTATATACAAAGTTGCAGGCAAAACAAACCCCATTAGTCCTATAAAAAGTTGATCCACTAAAATTATTTTCAAAAGAATTGGTACTCATAAATTGAAACACTAAATTTGATGGCAAAATGTTTACATGAGACTTATTCCTTTACTCCCAGAAAGCTCACATATAGTGTTAACATTTGGTTTGTTGTCCCTGTATTTTCATTAAGACAGAACTCTTTGAGGGTTCTACACACCCTTCATTTCTGGTGATTTTTATCATAGTTAAGATTATAGGTTAGGGAAGACTATATTGGTTTTCCCTTTCATTTGGTTCCATTTTGGGAGGGGCAGCATGGTATCTGGGTAGCTTCTGAATATTAATCAGATTCTTCAGATTGCTGTTGATCTCTTGCATAACACAGGGAAGAAGTTACATTTATATCTTTGTTCGAATTTGAGCAAGTTGGGCTATTTTTCTGCATCTCTTGTTCTGATTCCATGTTGGTCAGACAGGTTCCATAGGTGCTGTGCACTAAGCTTTGGCTGCAAGAAGGTTGATAGTCTGACCTCATATCCTCTAACTCTCCTGGGTTCTGTCCTACAAATTTCTTGTCCTCTGGCTTGCTTGGTCTTGTGTGGGTGTTAGGTGCACACATATCTTGTTTTACAGCGTCAGATTCAGTGCCTTCTTGACACTCACTGACTTGAGACAGAACCTTTCGTGATTGCCAGCCTGGGCTTTGCCGGGATGTGGTGTTTTTGGTTGAAATTTGTTGGTAGAGTGCTCTTTGCCTTAGGGATTCTTGTTCCAGTAGATCTTGGGATTCCCAGTTTAGGGAATCCTGCTTTCCAAATTGCCATTCTTGTGCTTTCCAGTCTTTGTTTCTCCAGCCTTGACTTCTCCAGTCTTGGGTTTGCTGGCCATATGCTTGCAAGTTGGAGGATGTCCAGGGTGGAGATTGCTTGTCTTGGGCTTCATAGTCAAAGCTTCCAAAGCTCCAATCTTGACAGAACTGCTTTGGAGGTTTCTCCACTGGAATTTGTTGTCTCTGGTTTTGGAATTGTCCTTTTGGGCTTTTGTCCTCTTGGGATTTCGGGTCTTTAGACTGCTGATCTTGGATTTCTTTCTTTGGAGGCTGCTCCTTAATCCCCTTCTGGTCTTCATCTTTGGGTGGTTTGTCTGGCACCTGCTCTTTTACACCCTGTTGAGTTTGTTCATCTTGAGGTTTCTCTCTGCTGACTGGCTGGCCTTCAGCCTTCTCAATGTCAGCCTGCTGAGTTTTGACCTGATCTTCAGCTTGCTGATCAGAAGGTTGGTCTAAGGTTTGGTTATATTGTGTTTGTTTATCCATGGAGAGCTTCCTTGGGAACATCCAAGATTTGAGTTTTTGGTCTAGGGATTTTCGTCTTGGAGATGATTCACTTCTCCTTGGCAGGTCTAAGGAAAATCTCTTTTGGTATTGCAAACTTTTCCTTGGCAGGTCTAAAGAATATCTCTTTTGGAATTTACTATCTTTTCTTGGGATGTCAAAGGAAAGTCTCCTTGGGGATTTGATGCCATGGGCTTTCTTCTCAGATTTCCATTCCTGGGATAGTACCATGACTTCTGTTCGAATGTCTTGATATATTATTTCTGAAAATGATTCGTCTTCCGACTCAAGATCCAGGTCTAGCATGAGTGGTATATCATGTGATGATGGATCTTGGTATGGAGTGTCCTGTGGATCATCCTGGATTGGTGTTTCTTGATCTAGACTCTCTTGGGATGATGAATGTTGGGATGGTATGTCTTCATCTTCAGATGATTCATCTTGGGGTGCAATATCCTGGAGTGGTTCTTCTTGGGATGGAATTTCCTCAGATGGTTCATCTTGGGGTGGTTCATTTTGGGGTGGTTCATCTTGGGGTGGTTCATCTTGGGGTGGTTCATCTTGGGGTGGTTCATCTTGGGGTGGTTCATCTTCAGGTGCTTCATTTTGGGGTGGTTCATCTTCAGGTGATTCATCTTCAGGTGCTTCATCTTGGGATGGTTCATCTTCAGGTGCTTCATCTTGAGGTGATTCATCTTGGGATGGTCCCTCTTGAGATGGTTCATCTTGGGATGGGGTTTCTTGGGGTGGTTTGTCTTCAGGTGGTTTGTCTTCAGGTGGTTCCTCTTGAGGTGGTTCCTCTTGCGGTGGTTCCTTTTGAGGTGATTCCTCCTGAGGTGGTTCCTCTTGAGAGGGCAAGTCTTCAGGTATTAGATCTTTTGACTGTGTGAGGTGGGATGATGCAGGTTCAGATTGCAAGACTTGTGCTGATGGGGATTGTGAGGGTGGAATTTCAGATGGTAAGTCACCAGGCAGTGAGTATACGAGCCCTTGTGTAGATGGAGTTGGGGAAGCTTGGGGTGGTGAGTCCAGGTCCTGAAGATAGTCTTGCATTTCAGAGGGTTCTACTAGATTATACTCATTAGTCAGCTTTTCACTCACAGAGCCTTTCTGAGAACGTGTAGTGTCATCTGAGGACCTTGCCTCAAATGAGGGTTCCAGCTCGACTTCGTCTTGTGGTGACTTGGATGGTAGACGTATACCCTCCTGTTGCTCATCTAAAACAAAAAGTGCACGGGAACTTTTCCTGTCTTCATCACTTGGCTCTGATCTTTCTTGGAAGGGAAAAATATTTTTTGAGACTCTTAACTTTAAGAAAGTATAGCCTCCGAAGAAAATGGCTTGTATGTTTGAAGTATCATCAGTGTGACTGCCCTCTTGAAGCTCAAATTGTATCTGAGCATTTTCTTCTTGAGCAGGTTGTTCACCGTTTTGAGTAACATCTGAAGGCAAGAAGAATACAACCTGTAAAACAGGAAGAAAAGGGCATCAGTGCAACAGACAAAATAATCTTTGACGAACATTTCCTTTTGAATTCTCCAACTATTTTTTTTGTCTTTATTTATGACTGTAGATAGGAACTGACATCTACTTGAGGAGTCAGAAAACAAATACATGCCCTATCATCAGCTCATTGGCATTATTTGGGATAAGTAAGTACCCCTTACTATCTCAAATACTGTCACAAATATTTCTTCCATGCTTAATATTACAAAGTTTCTAAGACATTTGAAATCATTTAGTCAGTATTCAAGTATGAAGTTTTCTTATTAAAAAAATCAATCTCCTATGGCACAAACTATTCCTGGCAATACTGCAATAGCAGGTTGATATACAGAGTAGCTGGACAAGCTCTGATTACATCTTTTTACTATAAAAATCTATCATTTATATCCAAAAGGCCAAAATATGCATGATTTATTGGTCACATAGAGGAACTAAATGTTGGTCATCAAAGATAATTAGATGTGAATTTTGCCCTTATAGTGCTCACGATTGTTGGTAGACCAATATACAAGTCAAAACAATAAAACCATTCAGTAAATGATTATATTATGGGTATAAGGAAAGGGGTCATTTCAGGGAACATAGAATTTCAGTAGAGTCAGGAAATGATTTTAATTTATGAATTTTAACAGGAAAATAGGAAATTTTTAGGCGAAAGAGGTAAGATAAGTAAAGCAGGAGATAAAATTCATGTAGCTAGACAATGGAAACCATTATGAAAGGTAAAATTGTGACATAACATAGTATGATAACATTGGTAAGCAGTTAGATATCATTATAGGGTATGGTTGGCTAGGGGATTGGGATTATCTTTAGACTCAAGAGAAGGCTATTGGAGTTTTAATATAAAAAGCTAATAGTAACAAAGACCCAGAAATGCGACAAATCAAAGAAAGGATGGACAAGTGGGACTGCATCAAATTGCAGAGCTTCTGCATGGCAAAGGACATAGCTCGCAAGATAAACAGAAAGCCCACAGATTGGGAAAAGATCTTTACCAGCCATACAATGGACAAAGGCCTCATATCTAAAAAATATGCAGAACTGGGCTGGTAATATGGCCTAGTGGTAAAGTGCTTGCCTCGTATACATGAAGCCCTGGGTTCGATTCCTCAGCACCACATATATAGAAAAAAGCCAGAAGTGGAGCTGTGGCTCAAGAGGTAGAGTACTAGCCTTGAGCAAAAAGAAGCCAGGGACAGTGCTCAGGCCCTGAGTCCATGCCCCAGGACTGGCAACAAAAACAAAACAAATAAACAAAAATATGCAGAACTAAAAAAATTAAATTTCTTCAAAACAAAGCCACAAAGAACCGATAGCCCCATCAAAAAGTGGGCTAAACACTTAAAAAGAGACTTCTCTGATGAGGAAATGAGAATGGCCAAGAGACATATGAAAAAGTGCTCTACATCACTGGCCATAAAAAAATGCAAATCAAAACAACATTGAGATTCCATCTCACCCCAGTAAGAATGTCCTATTTCAAGAAAACTAACAATGACAAATGTTGGAGGGGATGTGGCCAAAAGGGAACCCTACTTCATTGTTGGTGGGAATGTAAACTGGTTCAGCCACTCTGGCAAGCAGTAAGGAGATTCCTCAGAAGGCTAAACATAGAGCTCCCCTATGACCCAGCAGCCCCACTTTTGGGCATCTACCCAAAAGACCACAAACAAGAACACACTAAAGCCACCAGCACAACAATGTTCATTGCAGCACAATTTGTCATAGCTAGAATTTGGAACCAACCCAGATGCCCCTCAGTAGATGAATGGATCAGGAAAATGTGGTACATATGGAATTTTATGCCTCTATCAGAAAGAATGACATTGCCCCATTTGTAAGGAAATGGAAGGACTTGGAAAAAAATTATACTAAGTGAAGTGAGCCAGACCCAAAGAAACATGGACTCTATGGTCTCCCTCATAGGGAATAATTAGTACAGGTTAGGCTAGTCACAGCAGAGGATCACAAGAGCCCAATAGCTATACCCTTATGAACACAAAAGATGATGCTAAGGGAAATGAACTCCATGTTATGGAAATGACTGTTATATCACTGTTGTAATTACTTTCAACATGCGATGTGAAACTGTAGCTTCTATTATTGATGATCCTCCTGTATGCCCTTCCTGTGGTCGTACCTTCACTATCTCTGTATCTTATCTGAGTACATTGGACACTGTGTATACAGGTATTAGAACTAGGAAACTGTAAGGGAATGCCAAATCGAGAGACACAGGGTAAAAAAGACAAACAATTACAAAAGCAATACTTGCAAAACTGTTTAGTGTAAATCTACTGAACAACTCCTGGAGGGAAAGGGAAAGGGGGAAGGGGGGGACTGAATGAGGGAGGAGGTAACAAACAGTACAAGAAATGTATCTACTGCCTAAAGTATGAAACTGTAACCACTCTGTATATCAGTTTGACAATAAAAAAAAGCTAATAGTATCTGATACAAACTTTAGATAGTGATTCCAAGTCTTTCTAAAAAAATAGGGAGCTTAATTGTAACCAAGCCTGCTGATTAAAAAAACTTATTCTTTTTTTTTCTTATTTATTGTCAAAGTGATGTACAGAGAGGTTACAGTTTCATATGTTAGGCCTTGGGTACATTTCTTGTACTGTTTGTTACCTCCAAAAAGTTATTCTTATTGTAAAGGTTATATACAAGGAGTTACAGCTACATAAATCAGGTAATGAGTGCATTTCTTTTTGGACAGTGTCACCCCTTCTTTCACTTTCTCCCAGTTTTTTCCTCCCAGACTCACTGACAAGTTGTATAGTTCATTTTCAACACAGTGTCTAATACCACTGCTGCATTTGTTCAGTCTTTTTGCCCCTCCATTTCTGTGCCTCTCTTACCCTCCCAAAGACAAATAAATGAACAAATAAGACAAAAAGAAAAGGAAAGGAAAATAGCAACAAAGGAAAAAAATCCTCTTATTTCCATTTCTTGGAGTTCATGTAAATAAATATTATTTTGTATGATCAGATGCACATAGGCACTGTACTTTTGTGTTCTTCCCTTAGGAGTTTTTTTCCTTTGGTCTCTGTGTGTGAATACTTAGTCTTGTATAATTTATCATGTCCCAGTATATTTTAGATCTAGCTTCCATATATGAGAGAAAACATATGTCATTTGTCTCTCTGAGCTTGGCTTACCTCACTTAACATGGTTTGTTCTAGTCTATTTCCCTGCAAATGCTGTAATATGTTTCTTTCTAATGGCTGTGTAAAATTCCATTGCATATAGGTACCACATTTTTTGGATCCACTCATCTACTGTAGAACATCTGGGCTGTTTCCACAACTTGGCTATTGTGAATAGTGCAGCAGTGAACATGGATGCACAAGTGACTTTATGGTATTCTGATTTGTGTTGTTTTGGGTAGACGCCCAGGAGTGCTATGGCTGGGTTGTAGGGAGGAACTAGGTTTAGTCCTCCAGACAGCTGTCTGGAGAGTGTTGTACTGGTTTACATTCCCACCAGCAGTGCAGTAGGGTTCCTTTCCCCCACATCCCTGCCAGTATTTGCTGCTGTTCAAATTTACCATGTTGTCCAATCCAACTCTGAGATGGAATCTCAGAGTTGTTTTGCTTTGCATTTCCTTTATGGCCAGCTTTGATGAGCAGTTCCTCATGTATTTCTTTGCCATTCTTACTTTTCTTTTGAGAAAGTATCTCCTTAGCTCCTTTGGTGATGGGTTTGTTAGTTTGGGAAGGGTTAGTTTCTTGAACTCCTTGTATATTTTAGAAGTTAGGTTTTTGTTGTATGTACTGCTGGGAAAGATCTTTTCCTCGTCTGTTGAGCCTGCTGATTTTTAATCAATCTGTGCTCTTCCTGAGGTTCTTTATATAGAGTAGGAAGAGATTTTCTGTTCTATTTTATGTTACATTTGGTATTCAGTGTTTAAATGAATTAACTGTGCTCACCTAGTTGGTTAATAATAGGGCTAGCTGAAAATCCACACATTCTTGTATTCTTTGTATTCGACACCATATGTTTTTTGTTTGTTTTCTTCCATAATTTTTTGTTTATTGTCAAACTGAGGTACAGAGAGGTTACACTTTCATACGTTAGGCATTGGATACATTTATTGTACTGTTTGTTACCTTCTTCCTCATCTCCCCTCCCCCTTTCCCTCCCTCTCTGAGTTGTTCAGTCCATTTATACCAAACAGTTTTGCATCTACACCGTATGTTTTTATCCATTAGTGCACTATTTATGTGGGGACAAGTGGTACTTTGAAGAGATTTCTGTATTTTTAAAACTCATCTTCAGCCTTTATTTCATTGGTATTATCTTACTAATTTACTCCGAGAGCTTTGGGGGCATGGGTTATACTTTATAACGTATTCAGCTGTTAAGTGCCATGGTTTAAAAATTACTCATGCTTAGTGTTGACTGTTTTACAACAGAGGGAGCTGAGATTTTGAGATGTAATGTAGTCACCCCCAATGAGAACAGTGCCACTGATCCGTAAACTGTGAAGCTGGGTAGAAGCTACACCTTGTAGTAGAATCCTGTGCCTGTGTTTTCCTCTCTAACTTATTTCTTTTATTAACCACTTAATTACTTTACTTAATGAACCAGTTCAATCACTCCCCATACTAGGATGGTAATAACTGAAGATCATATGATATAATACTTTTAAGCATACCAGTCAGAATCCTGATGTCCCCAATGATGTTGGGGACATTTTTTAACCTTAGTTCCTTCCTTTATATGTAATATCAGCATATTATAATAGCTTTAGTACTATTGAATTAGTTCTCAGTGATAATAACAATGACTGACCACTTAGTGTACAGTTGGTAAACACAAACTGCAATTATTATACATGGCTCTTGGTATCACTTAATGTTTTTCTACTTCCTCTCTAGGAAGAGAAAATAGGAAGTAGGAAGGGTATGTCTCACATACCCTTATGACCCATATGTAAGCTTCCTATGTCACAGTAATTTGGATTCTTATTAAATCTGATATTTTGTATATTTTGCTGTGAAGCTAAAGACCTGTGCATGAACAGTAGGCAGCACGAAAGGAAAGCGCAGATGTCCTATAGGGTTGTGGAGACCTTAAGTCTTAAGCTTGTCCTGCTCCAGCCTTTCTGCATGTGGAAGTTTCATTTCAACATCTGAGCATGCTCCTCCACCTACTCAGAGACTGGGAGGTTACCTGGGATAACCTCATAGGGATCAGTTCTCATTTGAACGCACCTTATTTGAATGTGTCCAGCATTTGCTTCTGAAAGATGCGATAGTCACAGCGATGCCGAACTCTGCTATGCTGAGAATTAATAAGATTGACAAAGCTCCCTGAAAGTAAGGAGGGAAAGTAAACAGCATTTGGAAACAAAGCCAGTGTCATTTTAGAGGTAGTACCTTATACTCCATGACCAAGTTTGGCATTAGACATTGAATAGTTTTCATATCTTTCTGATGAGACAAGGGTAACAACCTTTAACATCTATACCCACAGAAGCAAACACTATTTTGAGTGCAATGGGAAGAGACAATAGAGAGTAATGATATTGGTGGTACAGTGAATTGTTGCTACATGGCATCATGATGCCTTTTCCCTTTCCTTAAACTTTAAATGATGTCTCTGTAGACAGTGGATTGATCTTTATGAGCTATCTATAGCGCACTGTCCTACTATTTTAAGCTTAATTTTAGCAGGAAGTTAAAACAGGCCTAGGGATGGATTTTCCAAGACTTTCTATGCAGGAAGCCTATTCTGAAATACCCATCCTTGGAGGGCAGGAAATAACAGAATTTCAGGTAGCTGAAGATATAACTCTTTCATATATAATTTGTTCCTGGCATATACAATTTATATAAATAACAAATATGTAATATGTATTATATATATTTATATGTAATATATAATCAATAATATATATCAGGAAAGAAGTATATACATAATTATATAATATAACTATATATTATACATACACATACATATCTCACTGTAATGAAGAATAGTGGGATCCTAAATATGAATTAAGAGGGTAAGAATTTAAATTTGGTATCATGCATAAGGATAAAATTAGAATTTTATTCCCTGCATTTGCTTCTAGCACTCCACAGTAATCTGAGTCTAATTTTAGAGTTTACCTCAGAACATATAAGAAGGTCATTTGCGGGCTGGGGATATGGCCTAGTAGCAAGAGTGCTTGCCTCGTATACATGAGGCCCTGGGTTCAATTCCCCAGCACCATATATACAGAAAATGGCCAGAAGTGGTGCTGTGGCTCAAGTGGCAGAGTGCTAGCCTTGAGCAAAAAGAAGCCAGGGACAGTGCTCAGGCCCTGAGTCCAAGCCCCAGGACTGGCCAAAAAAAAAAAAAAAAAAGAAGGTCATTTGGCCCACTTAAACAAGTGACTAAGTAAGATCTTATATACAGTCACTGGTAGTTCTTTCTGCATGTCCTTTTTTATTGAGAGAGATAATTTCCCCCAACTCTGTTTTACTTCCATCCTAACTGGTTCAAATCTTAAAATTCTAGTATTCAACCCCTTAAGACACAGCAGGTAGAAATAGAATGAAACCCCAGGACTTGCTTAAGGAACTAGAGGGAAAGGCCTACTGAGATCTTTGACATTATTAAAAATAGTATCGTTTATTACTTCTGACATAAGCATTATTCTGTGTGAATTATACCTCTTGGCAAAAGTATATTCCTTATTGAATAAAATTACTGGAAGTTATATAAAGTGATTTATGTTCTAAAGTTATTAAAATACCCCTCTTGCCAAACATTTTTTCCACTGTATGTTGGTGTTTTTTAATTTAAAAATTTTTTTTAAAACATTGGTGTCAGGGCCTGGGTGCAGTCCCTTAACTTTTTTGCTCAAGGCTAACACTTAAATTCTACTACTCTACTTGCACTCTACCACTTGAACCACAGCTCCATTTCCAGCGTTCTTTTTGTAGTTAATTGGAGGTAAGAGCCTCAGACTTTCCTGGTGAGGCTGGCTTCAATTCACAACCCTCACATGTCAACCTCCTGAGTAAATTACCAGGATTACAAGCATGAGCCACCAGTGCCCACTTTAATTGTGTTCCTTTTTAATAATGAAAAGATAAAATCCATTTGATGTCAACAAAAAATGTGATAGCTAAAACCATTAACCATTATTTACATTAGACAAGTTATGATTTGTATGCTTGGTTATATAAGCAAGGAGTCATATAGTTGTGTAAGCTCAGTGAAGCAGATATAATATTCATTTTCTATAAGAGGCATAGACCACATGCAATGCTAGGCCAAAGTCACAGGACAAAACCAGTTAAAATCCAGAGTAGAGCTCCTGAACCATCTTAACTACCAAAGTTCAAAGGTGGATACAACCTCAGTTACTAGAATAAAAATGAATGCACCATTGTATTATGGACAGAGTTTGGATAAGACCAAAAATAAGATAAAATCACTTACAACAAGAATTGTTTTGCCAAAAACACATAGTCCTTCAAGGGAAGGCATCTGGCAGAACTTGTGTTGCTGTGTAAAGCTGATAATGGTGAATACAATCCCAGCTACAGCGACCACAGAACTGATGACATTCATGATCGTGACTGATAGTCCCTGGAACATAGTTTCAACATATAATAAAGTATAAATTACACCAAACCAGAAATATCTTGTGAGAAATGCTTAGTGCTTTTATCTTTGTCCATATGTTTTAGGGGTAAGTTTGTCCATTAGGTCAATGACTTAGAAAGCTCAATGAGATAAATTTTAACTCATCAAAGTTAGAAGACTAAACAAGAATAAGTTGAACTGAATAAATGAGCTGGTTGCTGGTGGCTCACGCCTGTCTGTAATGCTAGCTACACAGGAGGCTGAGATCTGAGGATTGTGGTTCAAAGCCAGCCCGGGCAGGAAAGTATGTGAGACCCTGATCTCTCATTAGCCAGCAAAAAGCTGAAGGTGGAGCCTAGTTTAGATGTTTATAAAGCACTATCCTTGAGTGAAAAAGTTCAGAGATAGCACCTCAGGCCCTGAGTTCATCCCCCTGTGCTAGGCTTGAATTGAACTCTGGCCTTGTGCTTTTGCTTTATGTTTTTTTTTTTTCCCCAAGGCTGTCTGCCCCTTAAGCAATACCTTCACTTCTGGCTTTTTGCTGGTTAATTGGACATAACACTCTTGAATTTGTCTGTCTGGGCTGGCTTGAATTTCAATCCTTAGAACTCCACTGCTTGATTTGTTATAATTCCAAGTGTGAGCCACTAGCACCAGCTTAAAAATTGTTAGTTTTTCAATCTCAGCAAATCATTTCTCATAACTTGCAAGTAGTATGGTATATTGGAAGGTATCTTCACTTTGAAATCAGACTTGATTTTGAGTCCCAGTTTCATTAGAATCTTGTACTTAATATTTTATTTTTTCTTCTTTTTTATAATTGTCTATAATGGGGCTTAGGGGCCTGAGTACTGCCACTGAGCTCTTTGGCCCAATGCTGATACTCTATCACTTTGAGCCACTGTGCCACTTACAGTTTTCTGGTGGTTAATTAAAGGTAAGAGTCTCATGGACTTTCTTGACCCTCAGATTTAGGCATGAGCTACCAGCACCCAGCTTAATCTTTTGAAATACTACTCTCTACCTTTAAAAATGAGAAATGCACCATGTGCCTTATTTCATAAACAGTTTGTACTGAATAAGTGTCACACTGCATTAGGTTGCAGAGACACCAAGAGAATGAGGAAGAGGACATTCTGCTATCTTGTGACTTGTATTCATTTCCCCAGAGGAGTCACATAAAATCACTGACATGGTTAAAGATAATTAAATCTTTGGATTGGGATTTAAAGGTGTTGATCTCATGTTCTAAAATGAAAAGTACAAAATGTACAGATTTCTCCATTCACTTTTCCATTCATTCCCTTATGGTGTTTATTTTGAGAGTATCTGCATGTATATATATGCACTCCCTTTAAAAGGGATGTCTTATTTTCATACTCACTCCTAGCACTGATCTTATTATTTTAAAGGAAAAACAAAGAAAAATCCTGTCTCACTTGAGCTTGCATGTAATTACTGCTCCTTTATTGATGTGTTGTGTCTGTTGTGGCAAGAAATACAGTGAATCATGTCTACTCTGTTCTTGCTGGAGTGGTTTGTGGCTTAGTTGGTGGCAATTTGAACATATGCTTATGACTTAAAGCTTCATCTTTAATATGGCATATAAAAATAGAAAGAGGAAGAATCATGCAGCGAGAGATGTCATCGCTCTCAATTTTCAGATTGTTGCTCTTGCCCAGCTCTGTTTTGTCTCTTGAGGGACCTTTGGTAAAGTATGGTCTCTAGAGAGGTGGTGGTTGGCTGGGTGGTTTAGGATGTGAGGCAGGACACTTGCTGTCCGTGTTTCACAAGTGAATGAGACTGGGGAATTTAGTGACTGCCGTAATCCCACTGGTGGTGGAAGAGCTGTGAGAAACAGTCAAGTCTTTCCATGCCCAATTCAACATTCTTGCCCCATGCCATCCCGCCCCACTTTCATCAGTGTGGTTCCTTTTATGAGTCATGGAGAGTTTTGCATTAACCTTAGTATATTTCTCAGCTTTGGAAAGATGGAGGCCTTCATCCTTTCCTGTTGTCTGAGAATTTCTCTATGGCTTAAAACTTAACTACCTGTAGAAGAAATTGGCAGAGGACCATTAAAACAAAGACAAAATGGCTTTGACAGGGGGCTCACATCCCCAGGACCTTCACAAGGTCAGAGTGGTTAGAAGGGACTATGAACATTTGGGTATCATTATGCCTTCCTATGCATTGATTTGGGCTGGAGCAGGGTTTCTTTACTTTAACGGTATAGACATTTTTGGTCATGTGATTTGACTTTACTCTGGGAGGCTGTGTGCATTTTAGAATGCCTAGAAACATCTCTGGCTTCTGCACTGTAGAGGCCAATAGCATCTCATCACCTAGTCATGACATGCACTTAGATCTTTATTATTAAATACTTCCTAGGGGAGGAGAAGGGACAAAATGACTCCCAAGTAAGAACTACTTAGAGGGAGATAAAGAATGTATCAATTTACTTGGCCAAAAATGTAGGACATTGGCAAATAAGAATGATCTAAACTTCAAATCTGATGTATTCAGATTTTCTTGAGAATCTACCACAAAATGGCTTATACACTGAGATGGTATAAAACAATTAAAAACTTTAAATGGCATAGAAATCACAAACGTGACTTACCCGAATTTTATTTAATTTCCCATTGGTCACAGTGACTAATCCTGTAAGAAAGAACTGTTTGGAAAACAAGATACAGAAGTTAATGTGAGGAGTAGGATTGCTTCACAGTGCAGTCTCTGTGGGATACATGAATTACCTATGTGGGAATCTCCCAGACCATCTTGCCTTTCCATCCATGCATTAAGAAGAGACATAGGCACAGTCCTAAGAATAAATCTGGACCAGACTTGCTTATCACCAACCAAAGGCTCTCTACCAGCAATAGCTGGGAAAATAAACCCTTTGTAATGTCCAGAATGTACTATGAAGATGTTTGCTCCAGCTGAGATACAAAAAAAGAGATATTCTTGGGCTCTTGGCCTAGGAGGAGCGGGGAGGGACTGCATGTTTTCTGACCAGAGGGAGGGAGCCTTTCTAGGGGAAGACCTCTCTCCATGTTGATATGGATTCTGAAGCCCAGTGTCAACAGAGCATACTCTAGTACTGGCTAGGGAAATGGAGAATTCACCCAAGGCAGATGCCTTTGCTTGTGTTAGTGCTCTGGAGAAAAACATCTCCTTTGTGGGGAATGACACTGTCCTTGGGAACATCTTGGGCTCATCTTGGGCTTGGAGTCTTGAGATGATATTTAGAGACTGGAAGTTCCTTTTGGTGCCTTCCTCTGTCAGATCACCAAGTCTTACTAGTTCTACCTCCAAGTCAGTCTCAAAGCTGTATGCATCTATCTCCGTTGCTGCACAGCGAGTTCAGGGGCCATCTTCCCTTTCAGCCTCCCCCTAGTGGATTCTCCAAGGTTTCTGTGAGTCTTTGACTTGTTTCTCAAACAAAACCCAACACATTTCAATGAAAAAAAGCCTTCAAATGACATTGTCCTTTAAAAAATTATCTGTGGATTTGCCTTATGTTAATTTGGAAGTTTTGTTTTATTATTTTATTTTTCAGATCTTGGGGCTTGAACTCAGGGCCTGGGCACTGTTCCTGAGCCTTTTGCTTAAGTCTAGTGCTCTACAAGTAGAGCCACGGGCTTCATTGCTTAGATTCTGGGTGATTAATTGGAGACAATAGTCTCACGGATTTTCCTGCCTGGGCTAGCTTTGAACTACCATCTTCAGATCCTAGCCTCTTGAGCAGCTAGGATTAAAGGTTTGTGCCACCGGCATCTGGCTGGTTCTCTGTTTGTTTTGTTTTGTTTAAAGGAGATGTTTTTCTCCAGAGCACTAACACAAGCAAAGGGTGAATTCTCCATTTCCCTAGCCAGTACTAGAGTATGCTCTGTTGACACTGGGCTTCAGAATCCATATCAACATGGAGAGAGGTCTTCCCCTAGAAAGGCTCCCTACCTCTGGTCAGAAAACATGCAGTCCCTCCCCGCTCCTCTCAGGCCAAGAGTCCAAGAATATCTCTTTTTTTGTATCTCAGCTAGAGCAAACATCTTGATAGTACATTCTGGACATTACAAAGGGTTTATTGTTTTGTTTATTGCTACAGAGTTTGGTACATCCTGATTCAAGTCCCACTTACAGTCTCATTTTTATGTCATTGTCATGAAATTTTTAGGAGCAGCCAGGATTACAAGCATGAGTCACCATAAGAGCATAAGCTTTTAATAGAGACAGTGGTTCTTATTTCATTAATTGCTTTGTTTATTCATTTGTACAAACTTTGTCTCAGTATGATTCTAGTTTCTGAGACTATAACAGCAGGTAAAACAAAACAATACTCTTGCCTTCTAGTGTGAGACACTCTAACAAATCTACCCTTAGGTAAATCAGGGACTGAGGATAAATTTAATTGTTCTCAGAACAATATTATGGCTCTGTTATTACCTTTAAGAGTTATTACCTTCATGAGTCTATCAGACTGAGAACAGCATAGAACTTATATAAAATCTTGACATGATAAAATATATAATAGTTATAAAATTCTCTCTTAAGCTGTCTTTGATGCTATGAATGCTAGCTAGATATGTTTGGTTTATTACCTGTTATCAAACTCAGTTTCAGTATTTGCTAAGGAGAAAGTCTTGTATTATTTGTTCTTTCAGATCAACCGCATGGACTTTGGGCCCTCTAAGCATTTCCCAGTAAGGGTCGCTGTTACCAGAATGAGAGTAGTACATGACCAGAGGAACCACTGGTTTGTCAGGGAGGGGAATGCCTCTTTGGTTTTCTGGAGGGGTCACACATGTAACAGTCACAGTCATAGGTCACGAAGCAGTTCACACCCACCTTCATAGCAATTTCTTTAAAGCTCTTACTGCACAATACTCACAATTGATGCTCCCCAGAATGGGTATCCTGTGAGGAAAACAAAGGGAAATTTTTTGGAGAAAGTGATGACATTAAATGCAAATATAATTCCAAGGCTCATAATGACCAGAGCAAACAGGATCTGGATAGCCTGTGTGGAGAAACAATGCAGAAGGTTAACCTGTGCTGGAGGCCTTGAGGCTGCCTGTCCCCTCCCCCCCCCCCCCCCCCCGCACCCGCCCACGTGCTTTGTGCACATTTCCCTCGTCTGAAAGTCATTCCCTCCGTTACCAGCTATGCTCCAAGTGTGAGGAGCTGGAGGCCAAATGTCTTTCTCTACCGTGCTTGGCTCACTCTTGTACAGCCCTTCCAATTACCAATTTATTTTGTGCCATGCATATTTGAATATCTGGCTGCCCTGGACTGTAAACTTCTTGAGAACAGAGCCTCCAAGCTATTCACTTTATATTTGTGTCCACTTTGGTAGCACAGCATTTTAAGATTACTCTCACAGCCTGTTCTTCACAGTGTCTACATTGATCCAGCTGTCCTTTGGTGTGCATGGGAATGCAGTGGGGCAAGAAGAATAAGACCAGCTCTACCAAAGTCTGTGATGTGTAAGTCCTTTATGCAAAATGGCATAACGTCTCCATCCTCTCATATTTCTCATTTTTCTTTTATTTCCTCAGTCCCCATCACTTTTCTTTTTCTCCCTTCTATTTTTCCTTCCTTCCTTCTTTTTTTTTTTTTTATCACATTTACCTCTCCCATAGTCCCCAAGTCATCTCCAGGTTACTTATAATACTTAGGAGAATGTAAACATTACAATAACCATTGTTTTACTATAATTTTTAGGGACTGGTGACAATAAGAAAACAGTGAGTACACTTTTGGTGCAGACTTTTTTTTTTTTTGAGCATTTTGACCCACGGTTGGCTGAATCTGTGGCTATAGAACCTGTAGATTTGAACGGCCCATGGGATATACTTTTGAAACTAGGCTCATTTCAATTCCTAGAAGATGATAAATTTGCTGATATATGATGGAGAGATGGGAGTGGATGGTGTGTCTTATCTCTTCTCCATCTAAGGGCCTGACTAGAAATGAGAATAATCTAGTCAGCTTCTTAGCATGTCAAGAGTTTGGAAGATATGGAAAATGCAGGGCCAGTAATCCTTCTTGGGGCCAGATTTCTCCTCTAGCATTCTCAGTTGTATCCCCCAGACTATCCACCCTGGAACCACACAATGAATGATTTCATTGCTTTAACAAGGTTAGGACTGTATCTTCAGCTCTCCCGTAGGTTGATGGTGAAAAAAATTGCATATGTGTAAATGAATATCTGTGGGTCACTATAGTGCTTTGGATATGAATTTCAAAGAATTTCTGATGCTTGTTTTAACTGAAAGAAGTGTAGCCTCTGCATTTACCTGCTTGTTCACTCCAAGGCGGACACCACACATTTCCTCAAAAGGTATTTGAGAGAAATTATGATCTTCTTTTCTGTCCTAGAATGTCCTCAGATTTAGAGGAGTTGTTAATTGGAGTAAAATATTCTATTTAAGTAAGTCCCCAGAAGTATTCCCAAGACCTGAGGCAAACTGTATTTCTACTGAGAACTTTTATTCGCCTTGCTTATCAAAATCTGAAGAAGTGGCCTATCATTGGCTATGATTGACTGTCCCACTGATGATCCAATTTTTTGTACAAGCAAATGACTTTGAAGTCATGCTGATGGCTAAGGAAAGATACATTGAGAGGAAAGGTGAGAGGGGAAAGGAAGAAGGGACCAGTCTCTTCTCTGGTAACAATCACTTAGTGGTGTCTCTGTAGATAAAACATGGAGACACCACTTCTTTTTATCCCCTCCAGATGACACACAATTGGAGAGAACTTACCCCCAAAAGTTTCGGCTCCCCCTTTAGAATATCCAGCAGAGAGATGTGAGGTCTGTAGGGAAACGCAGTTAACACTGTCTCATTTGGTTCTATCGTGATGACCTGGGTCCCTCTTTTCTCCTGGGATGGTGACTCCATGGTTCACTGGCAGAATTCTACTAAGAGAATATATGAGTGAATATTGTGGCCCAAATCATGATTTCCTTTTCCACCAGTGTCACATGGAGTACTTTGCAATGCACCCTTAGCAATTACTCCACTCCATACTAGAACCACAGAATCTCAGTCAATGAGTCACAGAATCTGAGAATTCTAGAGTGTACCCAGCCCCTTCACTTCCTGGAGAAGGAATCAGGAATCTAGAAGATCTTCCCCTCCTCGGTTTGTTTATTGATGTACAGCAAACACAAGATAAAATAGATGGCTTACATACAAATGAGTGCCTGTGTACCTATTAACCCTGTATAGAAGCCTATATTATATTTACATTGTATCAACTACTAATGAAAGAAACATAATATGCTGTTTTGGAACCTTGTTTTCCACATTCATCCTTGTTCGTCTTCCTTTATGTTCTTATAACTGGTATGATCTTTGACTACTAAATCATGGAGGTAAATGGCCTCGTATAACCATACACAGTACGTACAGATGTTAGGCCTAGTTTATGCCAACCATGAATCCCAGGGCTCCACACCTTTACACTGCTGGCATTTGGACCAATAATTGTCTGTTGTAGGGATTTCTGTTCATCAGCATCTCTGGCCTATACTCATTTAGACACCAATAGTACATCCCTAATTGTAAATTCTAAAAAATTATGTTCAAACATTGCTATGTTCCTTGAAGCCAAACAGTTCCACTTTAGAACAACTGCTGCATATGATGCTGAATCCATAGGCTGCAAAGAAATCCCTGCATTTAAGCATTGTGACTATTTAGTGACTGAGGAATTATACTGTTTTAAGCATTGCCTAGCTTAAAATGTTTATTATTGTTATTATTTTTATTTTCTGATTTTACTTGCATCTTAGGGAACTTGAATGGGTTGGCAAACAGTACATATATGCATGTGAACATACATAGCTATGAACATATGTATTCTCATTTAAAATGTTGGCAGAGGTGTCTTCACACCGATTATGTGTGAAACATACAGTGCTGTGTTAGATAGTTTAAAATTCATCTCATGTCTTTTCAATCAGGTAACAGATGTCAGCTTGTGCTTTTTCTTTCTCACTTTCAAGCTCATCAAAGTTCTATGCTTTAGTAATTATTTCTGTAGACTTAGAACAGAAGACAAGAACTAGTCATTAAATAGGTGAATTTTATTCTCAATGAATTTTTTTAAAAAAGCTTTTATAATCTCTAATACCTAATACAAGTATTATGAGTATGAAAGTAAAACAGAAATAGGCTTTGCATAGCCACATTAACTAACCAGTTCATATGAGCACAAGAGTTTACAGTTTCCTTGTAATATATAGGGATAGATGAAGCATTTTATGCTCAGCTTCCACAGAGAAATTTGTCGTTATTTATACCATTTTAGTGACATAGGCCTTGGCAAAATTACTTTTCAGGAGAATTAAAAAATCTTGTAGGGAAAACACAACACAGAAACTTTCAAAACTTTATTGCTGTATCTAAAATGAGTTGAGATTTTAGGAGTCTAGTCACACTGCCATTTGCACTAGGCTTTCTTCTGAATCGAGAGACACTCATAATCCACGATGAACTTGTTAGATTTGCTCATGTGACTGAGGCAAGGAGAGTGCACTCTAGAAAAGATAAAATTTGTTAGTAGCTGTTGTGATTTGTATATGTTGTGTTCCCTCCTCTTGCTCCCCCTCCCCCAGCTCTCATGTGTTTAAAAGTGTGGTCTTCAGCTTGTTGATTGAACAATGAGAGTGTAACCTGTACCATGAATTAAGCCTCTGATGAGCTCATCGCTGAATATGTGATTAGGATAAGAAGATGGCTGGAGGAAATAATCACTGCTGGTGGTGCGCCTTTGAAAGGTCAATCTTGCTCCTGGCCTTTTATTCTCTCTGCTTCCTGACCACCGTAAATTGATCAGCTTTCCTCTGTCATGGACTTCCACCATAATGTTTCCACCTTGTCACTGCTCCCAAAAGCACTGGAGATGGCCAACCCTCTGGAACCTTGCACCCAAATAAATATTTCCCTCTTTAAGTTGACTTTCTTAGGTATTTTGTCACAGCAGGAAAGCTGTGATTAACAGTAGCTTTTGCTATTTGATAGGAGGTTTTAAAAATAATTTATTTGTAACTTATCCCAATTGTGCATAGTAGTTATTCTTCCAACTTTACCATAACAGTATTAATTCAAACAAATGATCATCTCTAGTCTGGTAATCATTTTGTTACTTTCTACAAGGATCATAATTGAACCATAATTTGTACAAACCCAGTACAGTGTTTCTTTTATTAACTATAGATTTTAGGAGAAATGAGAACAATTAAACATGATAAAGTCACGAGGTAAGAGGAGTCAAACACTGGTTGCTCACACCTGTAATCCTAGCTACACAAGAGCTGAGACCAGAGGGTCACTTCTGAAGCCAGCCAGTGCGGGAAAGTCCATGAGACTCTCATCTCCAATTAATCAGCCAAAAGCCAGAAATAGAGTTGTGGCTCAAGTGGTACAGTTCTAGTCTTGAGCTAAGGGACAGTGCCCAGGCCCTGAGTTCAAACCCCAGTACAGACACACACAAACACACACACACACACACACACACAGAGAAAGAGAGAGTGTGTGTGTGTGTTAAAAGGAAGTAAGGAAAAGTACAGAAAAGCATAAACTAGAGAAAACCTTGTAAAATAACATTAGCAAGGAGAGTTGGCTATAGAGAATCCAGTGAGGTAGTTGGCTGTGTTCATAAGTTCTTATCTTCAGCTCAGTAATTTGTATCATTCATTTCATTCAAGCTGTGGTTCTTCATGAGGAATTGGGCCAGATAATTTCTACAGCCAACTAGCTTCATATTATTTAATATCTGATTATCTACTTCTCTTTCTATATATATCTGCTGATCTCAGATAATTAGAGAATCCTCCTGTAGGAATGCACTCATTAAACATTTTTATTCCACCATAAAAGTCATCTTGTACATATGTCTCACGACCAGTTATTGATTCTTTGTGACACTTTCTGGACCTAGATCCTGGTAGCTCAGACTTGGGACATAGCAGGTGTCATGTGTGACATCAGCATACTCACCTTGGTGTTGCCGGAGTAGATATGTTTCCACCAAAAGACAGAAGCATAGGCAGCTAGCAGAAGTTCCAGCACACTGAAGACAAACATCAGCAGCAGAATACACTGCAAATTGGAGTATCATTGGTCAATACCTGACACAAGTCACTTGTGCCTACTTAGAGGAGACTGGAGATGAAGGCTCCTCCAGCGGAGACAAAAAATGATATGGGACAGTGAAGTTTGTTCGTACTGTTTTGGGAAGTAAGAAGGGGGTATCAAAGAGTGATGGAGGAGATGAGTCTTATCAAGGGACACTATGTATATATGGACATGTCAAAATGAAACCCTCTATACAACTAATTGATGCTAACAGATATAAAGCAAAGAAAATAGTCTGAATTAAAACCAGGAACTCTTCCCTCTCTTAAGTTGTTAATGTCAGTTATTTGTTATAGTAACACAAAGCTTGAATAACACACTTCCTTTGCTTGAAATACTCGTTTTATGTGTGACTTGGATACCAATGCCTTAAAATACTGAGTAGCTATTTTCCTCATCTTATTGTCAAATATTGGCTTCTAGATTTTTTTAAGGTACTCAGGAGTTCCTGTAGTTGTAGCAAAGTTATAACTTTTCCTGGGCATTAAAACTTTATGACCCTAGCCTTTAACACAAATGTTAGAATATATTAGACATCCATGCAGACATCCAGGTACAAAAGAACAAAGGAAAAGTTTATTGCTAGCAAAAGGATCAGCAAGACCCTTTCTCACAAAGGAGAAGTGAGAAGTGCCATCTATTGTCTGGGGTGACACATATAACCTAGTAGGTCTTAGAGGCCCAGGGCTTCATTGTTTATGGCTGCTGCCCAAATGGTCGATAAGGGGTCCTGCAGCTACCCAGGCCTGGAGGTCACTCTGAGGGGATCTTGTTGCCTTTTATGGTCATAAGTGCCCTAAAGGAATGCCTTCTCAAGGTAAAAGGGGTGGAAGCTGATTATTTACTGCCCTCACTAGATGGGCCTAGTGTTACCTAGTAAAGGAGCATGCTAAGCTACTGGAGAGGAGGCTGTTGGGCTTACCACAAATTTCTCATCACTTACTTAATAATTTGACTTTGTAATTCTCCTTAGATTCTGGAATATGGAACAATTTCTCTTTTGAAACAAAGCCTCACCATGTAGCACAGGCTGTCCTTGAACTCCAAATTCTCCTGTCTAGCCTTCCAAGTACTGGGTTACATGCGTGAATGATGATGCTCTGGTTATTTTTCCTTCTTAATTGCTTCTTCCTTCTAGTTTCCCTTTCTTCTTCTAATCATATATATCAACATGCTAAAAACATATATATGTATATATATACATATATAGTTTATATGTAAGTGTAATGTTTTTTAATGTATTTGCTTGGGTTATAGCTGCATTGATTAAAAAGAGGTGACCCTTGGGATCAGATTAGTCTGTTCTATTACAACTTTGTTGTTACAAGAAGTTTTTTGGGTCTAGTCCGAGTGGGAGGCAATTTGTTGTAATGGGATTAGGTTTCCTTGAAATAAACCCCAATTATCCCAGTGGGACTATCCAACACTCATTCCTTTACCATGTCTTTTTTTGTACTATGATTATACTACCTCCTGAGATTTCTCATGTTGATTTCTAACTCAGTGAGTCTCTGCACGCTTTCACTTCCTCAACATCCTGGATCGAAATGACTGCTTTTAACAAGTTTTAGGTCACACAGACAGACTCAGGCAGACATGAGTGCAAAAATGCTCTTAGATTTGTGAGACAGTTGGACTCAAGGAGATGAGACATAATGCCTTTGTCTCCTCCTATCCCTATAAATGTATAGAGGACCATGAGTTTATGGTATTGATAAGCTGGCTTTTATCATGCACCCTCTTTGCCAGCCTTGTTGGGTCAAAATATAGTAATCATGTATTTGGGCTTAATGTTCAATTTTTGTAGCATATGTAGGCATGCATTTGAAGAAATTAAACACTGAGTGAGTTCTAGTCTTGTTCTCTTCTCTTCCTCTCGTCCTCCCTCCCTCCCTCCCTTCTTTCCTTCATTTCTCTCCTACCTCCTCTCCTCCCCCCTTCTCTCTCTTTGTTTGTTTCTTTCTTTGATTTGTTCATTTGTTCTTCTTTGCTAGGCATCAAACCCAGAGCCTCCAGTAGGCTAGGCAAACACATTCCCATTGGGCTACCCACTCTGCTTCTTTTATACTTAACTTCACTGATTAGAAAATAAGCATCTCTAAGAAGCAAGTTCTTGAACTCTAGGGAAGAGCCTTAAGAGAAATAATCTGAAGACTGAAAATAATTTCAATAAAGAAAACTATTTCTACCTATGTTTGAAAAAAATGTTTGCTCAGAAAAGGGGAATGTGGACAGTTCAACAGTTCAATTGACATTGGAACACTTGTAATCTTAAGAAAGAACACCTAGGGGATAGAATTTCCATTGTCCTCTTTTGATGTACTTTTTTGACTGGATTCCCCTTATCACACAGTCTGGTTACAGGCCTCTTCCAATCAAGAATTGTTTCTGTGTGACTGAGATATCCAGACAAATAGGAACAGAAACTGTTGAAAAAGCAGAAATTGGGTGAAGAAGAGGCATGTTTCACATGACAGGATTTTCAATCTAAAACCACTTACTGTTATACTGACATCAGCCAGGAGACAGTCCTTGTCTTTATATGTTGAATAAGGCAATAGAGATAAATGCTCCTTTCTTGAATAACAAGGTGGAGAAGCAGTCCTCAGGACCACCAGGCCATAAACAAGGAAGAAGATACCTGTCCCAGCAGTGGCAGAACTCATTGCATTTGAAGTCAGGCTGCTCATGGCCTGGAAGAGAAATTCTGCATTAGGCTGTCATCACAGAATCGGCACACACTGGGATTTCCCCTCTGCCCATTGTACAGCAGACATGTTTCCCTGGCTGTGTTTCTTCCTTTAGCTTATGTTCTCCAATTGGGGATTTATCTTCCATCCTCTATCACTCTCCACTATCATGGAATATAATTATTAGTGCTTATCCAATGAGGAAACACATTAATAACTCTTCTTAGCGAAGAAGGGTTCTGGCCTTTCCTCTCTGGAAAACCCAGTGTTTGGGGTTGCCCTACTCAGAGGAGCAGGTTTATAGATAAATTGACATAAACTGGAGAAGTTGAATGCCTCAGAGAATAATTGGTCCTATTCAATATTATATAACCGTCATATGGCATGCAATTGACCTTCAAAGCAGTAGTTGTCAATATGATAAACACACACCTCCAGTTTTCCTTAATGGCAAACTGATCAGTAGAGACATGTGGGGCTAGTCCCTGTGCTTTTCTCCTACCCACTCATAAATGGTAACCAGTTTCCTCACAAACCTTGATGACATGGTAAGAGGAAGCACCTACACAGTTTGCTCCTGTCCATAGCATCCTTCCCTGTTTATCTGCCACACACCTGCATACTTAAGGGAAAGCCGTATTCTGACTCCAGAAGACACAGGGTTTGGCCAGCCATGGATGAAGACACATGGGTGGCAGAGACTGGCCTGTGCCCCTGCTGATTGAGGCTACAGGGTAAGCTCAGGAGTAGGAGTAGATGTGTATGTGTGTGCGTGTGCGTGTATGCGTGTGTATGCTGATCCTGGGTGCTGTTCCTGAGCTGTTTTTTCTCAAAGCTAGTAGTCTCGCACTTGAGCTACAACTTCAATTCAGGCTTTTTTGGTGGTTAATTGGAAATGTATCTTCAGGATTTTCAAACCCTAATTCTCAGATCTCAGATCTCAGCCTCCTGAGTAGCTAGGATTATAGGCATAGCCACCCGTGCCCGGGTCAGGAGTAGGTTTTAAAGAGTTCATAGCATTCGGTAGGCATCAGGATTTTGGATATAAAATCAGGACACTTGGGCTTCCTTATTACTGATGGATTACTGTATGAATTACTGCCTTTATGCTGGAGGAAGTTATTTTCTTCTCTGGGATTCTGTTTTCTCACTTAGAAAATGTGGAAAATGAGCAGGCTGATCTCAGAAGTGGCTTCCTGACTATCCTACATACACAAAAGACAAACAGACCCCAGTTTTGGTTCTGCCAGTTGGCCAGCCAGATGAATTTAGGCACTCTAACCTCTTCTGAGCACCATTTCTCAAATGCTAACATGAAAATTTTGAACCAGAATTCAAACTGATTGTAATCTGATGATATGCTTACTTACAAAAGGCTTGGTTGATATTTTTCCAGAGATAATTGAGAGAGATCCACTTGTTGCAAACTGCCCAGAAAAAAGAAGAACGGCCATTTCAGTTGTCTTGAAGGATGTAGTTTTTATGCCACCTTCAATCATTCAGCCAAAAAAGTAATTAATAATGGGGAAAAATTAGGGCGGTACCACTGCAGAAATGACATGAGTTCACATTGATCAAGGTTTATATTGATTTTGAAGAATAGGCAGATGTTCAGAAGAATTGGCTTTACTTTATTAGAAAAAAGGAGGAGCTGAGGAGTCCTGGAGAAAGACAAAAGTTTTTCAAACTCCCAGGTTGAAAGAGAAAATTGAGGTAGACCAGTGGCTCGAAGCATTCAGGATTGTGGCTCTGATAGAGCAAGTACAGAAACCTGTGGGCATGAAGCTGTCTGTGTGGGTGGCCTAAGACTTTACATTGAGGGAATTGGAAACTAGCTCAGAAGTTACATCTTCACCATTAGCCCCAGGGCCCAGTGTTTGATCCTAGTGGAATCAAGGATCCTGATGTTAGAAGTAGGATATTCTGGGAAGCTGAGCCATTGGTTACGCTTGTGATTTGGGTACTGAGTAACCACAAAGAAAATCCAGCATGAACCAACACTAAGGAAACATGGAGGTCTCAACCAGTAATTCAGATAAGTCAAAGATAATTTATTCTGTAGAGGATAGAGCAAGACCTTGCACAATTGCATAATTTGTGCCCACATAGGGACCGAGAAGATGTGCTTTGGTAGTTAACCTGCTTAGAATATGTGCCTTTTTCTCTAGTGTTCAGGATATTATTGAAAAAAGAACTTTGGTGTAAGTTTGTGTTTACTAATAAAAAAAATACACACTAGGTCCTTTCATGATCTGTTAGATGTCAGCAAGCAAGAAAGAGCTTTAAATGACTCAGGACTACAACTGAACACATAGCAAGAATGACTGTACTTTCCTTGAGTTTTGCCATTGCTCATGTAAATGTCTGCAAACTTTGGTAGCCACTAGTAATTTCCCTTGATTGTTTAAACATGGCCTTCTTACTCTCTGCCTTACAATGGCCTTTTGAAAGGCCCAAAGAGGCAATCAAAGGCTCTTCTGTTTTCCATCAGGAAGCTATAGTGCCAGCTCAGAAGTGCTGCTCTGATACACCCAGTGCATTGACTTCCTTTTGTGCTTTTTGTCCTAGTCAGTCCCTATCTGAGGTCCTCACACAACAGGAGGACAGACTAAGCTTCTCTGCTGCTCTTGTCGAAGGGGAGAGGCATGATGTGGGATGATAACAGAAGGAAGCTTGGGGCCTTGGCCTTCTCCCATCTCCCCTCTTCTTTTTTTTTTTTTGGCCAGTCCTGGGCCTTGGACTCAGGGCCTGAGCACTGTCCCTGGCTTCTTCCCGCTCAAGGCTAGAACTCTGCCACTTGAGCCACAGCGCCGCTTCTGGCCGTTTTCTGTATATGTGGTGCTGGGGAATCGAACCTAGGGCCTCGTGTATCCGAGGCAGGCACTCTTGCCACTAGGCTATATCCCCAGCCCATCTCCCCTCTTCTTGAAGACTGTGTCACCCAGGCCTAAGTTCCCAGTTAGCATTTATAAAAACATGCCATCTCTTGAGATCCCACTCTACTTACACACAAGGCTCCGAAAAATGGGTACCCAGATGCCAACATTGTGAAAACTTCAGGGTTGAAGCTGAAGGAGTAGGAGGTTGAAACCCAAATAGCTCCCAAACCTGAAATCATCAGGCAGCACAAGATTTGGATCACCTACAACAGACCAGAGGGAAGATTCTGGAATGCACTTAAAGTAAAAAGGATTACTCAAATACATACTATGAATTGTAGAGTATCAAACATTAGGGTTTCATAATTGAAAAGGGAAAATTTTTCATGTTGAAAAAGAAAAATCCACAAGGAGTTAAGTTTTACACAGTTATAAGCCAAATTACACATAAGTTAAGGAGAGACGTTATATATAATTTCTTGTAAAAAAAGTATATAGGACTTAACCTCTTTTCTGAGATGATGATTAAATTAAAAAATCAGGGACTGACCATATATATATATGTATATATATATATATATATATATATATATATATATATAATTATAAATGGTATATGCCAAAGATCTTTTCTAAAAGGAGTTGGAGAAAAGTTGTCTCTATAATAGTCCAGTTAACTGAATACAGAGAAGAAACTTATTAAAAGAATATGAATGAGGGGATCAATTTCAACTGACACCAAGAAGAACAGCAAGTTTGAGTTACTGTCATTCATCTTGATTCATTTAATTTTTAAAAGAATGTACTGCTCTTGAACTCAGGGCCTGGGCATTGTCCTTGAGCTTATTTTGCTACAGGCTAGTCCTCTACCACTTCAGTCATAGGTCACTTCTGGCTCTTGTGTGTGTGTAGTTAATTGGAGATTAAGGTTTCGTGGACTTTCTTGCCTAGGCTGGCTTTGAACCTTGATCCTCAAATCTCAGCCTTCTGAGTAGCTAGGAATGCAAGAGTGAGCCACCAGCACCCAGTTCATCATTTCATTTTCATCTTGCTAATTTTAGTAATAATGTATATTTGTTGAAAAACTACATTCTGCACACTATCAATCGTACCTATTTCTTTTTCCAAATAAGGAAAATCAGAAAGTTAAAGTAGGTGGTACAAATCTGCACAAATGCTAATTGGCAGAATGGGAATTTTAACCTTATTAGTTTAAATGAGATCACATATTTTTAGTCACTGCTTAAAGCACATAGCTATTGAAAGATGACATAACAGACAAAATAATCTAAAGTTTAGAGAAGTTAGCCATTCATACGATTAATATTTATTCAATACATGTTGTATGACAAGAATAATGAAGCAAATGAAAGTCACTATTTATATCTGTACCTATATATCACATATGGTATATATTATGATACATATATTTGTATATATAATGTAACATGATTTACGATGGATTCCATGGAAAGCAGAATGGAATGGCCAAGGACATGAGACCTGAGAAGCACTAAAGGTATGACAAAAACTACTTAGGGATTTGTCAGCCTTTTTTTTTTTTTTTTTTGGTTTGTTTTGGCAGTACTGAGGGTTAAACTCAGGGCCTTGTACTTGCTAGGTACTCACTTTAGTACATGAGCTATACTCCCAGGGCCTTCCCTTTATTTTGTCATGGCTGTCTTCAAGCTCACAATTCTCCTACCTTTTCCCAGAAGCACTGCAGATGGAGGGTTAAGACACATTCACAGTATATTTCCTCCAAGTTCCCTTTATAAGGAGATGGACTTACCCCAAGAACCATGGCTTCATGTCGTAGACTGTTCTTTAGGTCATTCTCTTTGGGGTAATTGTGTACAGATTTCTCTCTTTGGGTGCTGATGCTACCCTTTGAAGGGAAGCTGTTAGAAGCCCTCTTGGTGTTGGGCTGTAACCACATGATGCTCACCATGCTGAAAGAGGCAGTGAACAGGCTCAGTTCCCAAGGTTTGGAGTTTCCTCCAGGAGCAGAACTGAGGGAAATTAAATTAAAAAGGGGTGGCCTGTCCTTTAGGAACAAAACCAAACATAGAGCCCTGGAAGGCTAGCATGCTTGGCATAATCCATTCATTGTCGACATGAAGATTGCCACTGGAAGAATACTGCAAACATTCAGAGCTGCTCAGCAGTTGGAAAGTGGACAATTCACACAGAACTTGCTCTGTACCCTGGGAGCAGATCTACCTCTCTCTCTCCATCCTGCAGCCCCCACTTTCTACTTGCTGTCCCTACCCCTCTGCGCCCCCTCGTCACCTGCATCTCCCAGGACTACATTTTGATGCTGTATCTGCACAGCCCACTTCCTTATTATAGTTATTGTTTTATTTCCATAAAAAATTGGGTAAATACTATTGTGCTTGCTTTCTTAAATACAGAGACAAAGTCCTTCCCAGAATGTTTCCCTTTACTTCTATTGGCTTGGTAATTATCGATATGAACTCTTTCTCTTTAGCTCTTGCTGAATTCTGAACAGTAGACCATTGTAGCTTTCATCCTTATAACAACACTACAATGTAGTGTTACTAAATGCATTTTATACATAGGTTCAGTGGTTTTCATTTATTAAATTAGTCATCTGCACTTAAGTCATAGCATTTAACCAGGCATGTAGAATGTGTGTAATACATGAAAGCAAATATCATTATTATTAGGCTGTATTTGCATATCTGGCAAGTGCCTGGATTGGGTCTGTTTGGCCCAGAATTTTTCTCTATACATCAAGCCATCATTCTTTCTTTTCTTCCTTCAAAAAACCTTGGCAGCTCCACTGTCAACTCAAGGAGTAAGCAATCTGCTGTTTGCCAGCTCACAAGCATTACTGGGCAATACCCTGTGGTAGCGGCACAAGGCTTGCTGGAAGGTAGCACAACCTTCTCCCTCCTGAAAGACACCATTTGGGTATGGGCTTGTGATCATCTGCTGGTGTCCACTTCTGTTTTCTGACACTTTCCCTCTGTGTTTTGGTATTGCAGGACTAACTCCAGGCTCTCACAATGGGGTGCGTAGCATACAAGTTTGAAAAGGACATGCAGAACCTCGTGACTAGTGGAAAAGATGCAGAGAACACTCAGATGGGAATCTAGTACCTCAGTGTCTGATGGCCCTCGAAGCATGGACTGCTGTTTGTGAGTTTTCATCTTTATGACCTCGGGGTGGGTGGGAGAGTTCTTTTTCCAGAACCACCTCCGGACCATAGAAGCATGGCCCCTGTTTTGATCCTACATATTCCGTGACTCACGCAGGTCACCTTGACCCCTTACTAATCGTAATAAGCAGCTTCCCTGGTTCTGGATTGCATTTTGTATTTTCCAGGCCTCATATCCAAAGATAATGTTGCAGTCTAGCCCTGTGTTAGGGCCTGGGGATCCCCTCTGGTCCAGAGCCCCACTCACATCATGGGAATTCATTTCATTGCTTATTTGGTTCAAAAGGGCAGAAAACACAA
This sequence comes from Perognathus longimembris pacificus, assembly GCF_023159225.1. NCBI lineage: Eukaryota > Metazoa > Chordata > Mammalia > Rodentia > Heteromyidae > Perognathus > Perognathus longimembris. The sequence goes on along the minus strand of NC_063173.1, from coordinate 54,001,228 downwards.
TTTAGGCTATAACAAAAAATTCCCTAATCCTTTATAACTACCATGAAATAACTGTTGTTACATACATATCCTTTATATCACTTTTTTTCTCCACTTTTTTCAATCCTCTCCTTAACTCTGTGTAAACAATGGTCATTCTGTAGTCATGTTGTTTATAATTCTTTTTTTCACTTAACATTATTGACTGTCTTTACCCTTTAATTTTTGACTATTTATTATCTTTGACTAATGAATATAGATGACACAAACTCAAATGCTAAATATAAAATCCAAATAGTGAATTCTGATATATGCATATGATTCTACTTATATGAGTCACCCTAAGCTCAGTTTCACAGAGCTAGTAGAAAGAAGGTAGTTGCTGTTGGCGTGAAGGAGAGGGAAGTGAAGAGCTTCTGGGTAGAGTTTTACTTTAGAAAGCTGAAAGCATTCCAGTGTTGGATAGTGGTGATATAAGTATAACAATGTAATATGGAGCCAACCCAGATGCCCCTCAGTAGATGAATGGATCAAGAAAATGTGGTACAATGGAATTCTGTACCTCTATCAGAAAGAATGACATTGCCCCATTCGTAAGGAAATGGAAAGACTTGGAAAAAATTCATACTAAGTGAAGTGAGCCAGACCCAAAGAAACATAGACTCTTTGGTTTCCCTCACTGGTAATAATTAGTACAGTTCTAGGATAATCCTAGCAGATGGTCACAATAGCTCATAGGAACACATAGGACGATGCTAAGCAAAATGAACTCCAAGTTATGGAAATAAGTCATTTATCGTTGTTGGTGTTTTCAATGTACCATGCCATTTTCTTTTGTATTTCTTCCCCAGGGTTTTACAAACCCTGATGTTACTGCAACTGATTTTGGTACCCTGGGTATTGTATATACATTTATTGTAAGTAGGGAGGGAAGGGGAACGTGAAAATGGAGAGTCAAAGGGTAAAAGGTGAACCAATGCAGCAGCAATACTTACAAGACCATATGCTGTAAACCAACTGTACAACGGGGGTGGGAAATTGGGGAGGGGGGAAGGGGGGAGAAAAGTGAGGGAGGAGGTAACAAGTTTGAAAGAAATATACTCACTGCCTTACATATGAAACTGTAACCTGTCTGTACACCACTTGGACAATAAATTAATAATAAAAAATAACAATATAAATATACTTAAGCCATTTCACCTAACATTTGAAATGCTAGAATTCTTTGAAATACATTTGCCATCAATTTTTTTTAAAAGTGGTATATTTAAAAAAGTGGTGTGGGGCTGGGGATGTGTGCCTTGTATACATGAAGCCCTCGGTTGGATTCCCCAGCACCACATATACAGAAAATGGCCAGAAGTGGCGCTGCGGCTCAAGTGGCAGAGTGCTAGCCTTGAGCAAAAAGAAGCCAGGGACAGTGCTCAGGCCCGGAGTCCAAGCCCCAGGACTGGCAAAAATAAATAAATAAATAAATAAATAAGTGGTATGTTTGAGAATGATTTCTGGATTCATTTCTGGTTTCATTTAATGAGTCACTGGCTTATAACTACTTCAGTTCTTTCTACCCACCATAAAAAAATAAAGGAATAATAAAGACTTTTGTACTTTTGCATTGCTTATTCATTCATTGATTTCCTAGAAATTGTAGGCAGAAGTAGGTTTACTGGATTTCAAGCCGTGCTACTTAAATGTCGATACGTTTGCTATTTTAAGCATAAATTCTGTATAGTCAGGATTCTCTAAGTTGTTTTTTTTTTTATAAAGCTGTCTCCCACCTAATGCCATTTCTGCTGCTAGTACAACAGAGAAAATGCTTAGTCCTTCCTCCACACCAGGTGAAGACAAACCTGGAGTGGCTCATGGTCTCCAGACAGTCCTACAATCACCACTTTGGGGACAAGTAGCAACTTCCTTTTCCTTTTATATTGTTATTATAAAAGATATGTACTTAGGGGTGACAGGTACACAAGTTAGGTACAGAGTACATTTCTTTTTGGACAATGTCACCTCTTCCCTTGCTCTCTCCCAGTTTTTCCTTCCCGGCCCCATTCACAAATTGCCTAGTTCTTGTTCAACATAGCATGTAGTCAGTACCACTGCTGCATTTTTTTTTTTTTTTTTTTTTTTTTGGCCAGTCCTGGGCCTTGGACTCAGGGCCCGAGCACCGTCCCTGGCTTCTTCCCACTCAAGGCTAGCACTCTGCCACCTGAGCCACAGCGCCGCTTCTGGCCGTTTTCTGTATATGTGGTGCTGGGGAATCGAACCCGGGGCCTCATGTATACGAGGCAGGCACTCTTGCCACTAGGCTATATCCCCAGCCCCACCACTGCTGCATTTGTTCACCTTTGTCCCTCCATCCCTGCGCATGGTAATTTTCTGTGATGCACACTGAAATTAGATGAATGGTGCCCTAAGGCAGCATTCAGTCAGATGGCACAATATTTAGTCACTGTCTATTCCATTTAAGACCAAGTAGCCTGCCAGGAAACTGAAGAATGTTGTAGGAAATCCTTACTTCATATGTTGAGTAAATCCTTACTTCATATCTTCACTCTGGCAACCAGTTTTCTTCTTTGGCAAGTAAAGAAACTGAGGCCAGAAAGGGAAAGTGACTCACCCAGTTCAAGCTCAGCAGCGGAGACAGGGTGAAAATCTAGTTGCCTGGCTTTCTGTCGAAAAGCACAAAATCTCCCCCAAAATTAATGATGCAAACCTAGAGCTTACCTGGTTGTTCACTTAGCTCATGTTGGGGAAGCTCTCATCCAGATTTCCACTATCTATTCTTTCAAGAACCATGAGTATCTCGCTCTCTTCTTTCCAGACATTAGGTCTTCCTTTTCCTTTCTCAGAGAAGTGTCTGTGATTATGCAGGAAATGAATTTTGCTCTAACGACAAACGGTTGATGTATAAAAAGTACCTCTGCTTCCTCTTTTCTAAATTTTGAGGTCTGGGAAAATGACAGAAAATGGAAATAGCACATGAGAGAAAGAATTATGATCCCAGTGACACTTCATCTCCTCCATTTTGAGGTACAGTTATGTAAATCAAGTTTCTCTTAGTCTGTTTTTTTTTTAATTAAATAGGGGGTAGATAATAATTATTTTGCTATCCAGCTGTTGGAAGAATTAAAAAGAAAGAATAGGAAGAGTTCATGAAAAGTAGACACTGAATAATGATAATGGTAATCATCATCATCATCATCATCATCATCATCATCATTTGAATTTAGGAGAATTCCAGAATTGAGGGATCATTCTTTATTTACTCTAATTTGATCTTCCTGTGCATTGATTAAGTGGAATATCATCATTTCTAATTTAGATAGATGCCCAGGAATGATAAAACAGGATCATATGGTTGTTCTATTTTTAATTTTTTTGCATGCCAGTATGGGGGCTTGAACTCAGGACCCGATTTTTGCTCATGTCACTGGTGCTCTTATCACATAAGCCACCTCTCCTGTTCCCTAGCTTTAAACTTTTTAAATGCAACCTCCACACTGATTTCCAGAATGGTAACACTAATTTCATTTCTATGAACATTGTATTCCCTTATTTCTTACTTAAAAAAAATAACTTTGCTTTACTTCTCTCCTTCTGCCATTTAGAGGTGTGATGGAAAACAGAAAATAATCACTTGCCAAAACTGACTGAGCTCGCTTCCTGACCTTGGACTTCTGGCCTCCAGAACAGTGAGAAATAAAAATATCTGGTGTTTAGGCCACCCAGTCTGTGGTGTCTCATCATAGCAACCAAGGCTGGTGGAGACAGGCCTGAGAGTACCTGGGGCCCTGAATGATCTCCATTACAGCAGATGGTTCCTTGACTTGGAAGATGTTGGCATTTTAGACCACACTCTATGCATCATCTTGGAATGATTCCTCTATGGGATTGTGACCCAGGAGAGAATGTTTACAGGAAAAGAAGGAAATGTTTGATTGGTTGCACCACCCATCCATATGGCCCTATGCTGTTCATGAATCCTTATCTTAATTCTGCATTGTAATTATTACGTCAGGTATGTGACTGGACAGCATATGTGGCTCACATCTGTGAGGTGTTTCAATGCATTATGTACCACAAATGAGAATTTAAATAAATGGGAGTGTTTCAAATTAGAACAAACTTGTATTCATATTGCTAAGAAAATGCTCATGACTGGGGCATTTCTTCACATTATCCCTTGTACCACCTCCTTTTCTACCTTCCTCCTGTCTTCTGCATCTTTGTCATGGGGTTTATTCAGTCTATCATAGAAATATTTTGAGCTTGGAGCCAGAAAATTTATGCTCAAGTCATAGTATTTATTTGGCCTTGAAACCAAATTTTATGAATTTAGGTAGAACCTTGGATGGTCCTGATTTTCTTTTCCAGAAACACATAACTGAGCTCTGTTTCCTTTGAATAAAGCTAAAGTCATGGAGGGCTTCACTGAGAAGTTACAGAAATAAGATTCTTGCTCTGCACACATACTTGGGTACTACAGTGTAAAGATATTGAGACTGGGTTGTATGAGGGAAATTTGGTGCATATCTTATAAATATAGAACACTAGAGAGACAAAGGCTTGGAAATCTTCTCTCTCCTATGCTTGAAAGATGGGCAAAACGTGGCCCAGAGAAAGTGACTTATGTCACAATGGTAATGGATTTAGAGCTAATCCGGTTTGCCTGATGCTGTTTTCCAGTTCTGGTTTTTTCTTGACATTGACATGATGTATTTCACTAAAGCACAAGAGGGAGATAATGAGCCAAGAAATGTGCTCTGCATTCTTGCCTGAGCTTTGTGTGTTTTGGTGGCTCTTAAGAGAGGCAGAACTACATGGAGTTCTGGGTTAGTGAAATGAATCTGGGTTGGATCTTGTTTCTACTGATATTATAATTGAGAGTAGAAATTAAAAGTGCATTGCAAAGTGGATTCTCAAAATAATGCATAAAATTGAGCCCCATCTTTGTGCCTCCAGTCTCCCACCCCCAAATTCACAATGAGTACATTCAAATAAATCGCATGGAATTTACTTAGCTTTCACCTACACTAAATTCTACTCCTCCTCCAACTTTCTCTACGTTTTGGAAAATCTGGGCCTCTGCAGGCAGGAGGAGAGTATGGAAAGAGCTAGAGGGAGAATCCACTATGCTAAATCTAACCTGATTTCATGCTGTGAGTAATGTGAGCTCTCAGAGAGATTTCCATGTCCTCATGTGGACAGAAGGTGAGGACTTACGAGTCCAGGGGGAAGTGGGCAGGTGGCCCCCTGTGCGCTTAGCTTCCTCCTGTGTTAGTGGGAGAACCACTGCCTGTCACACAGTCGAGGTCACTGACAGGACTTGCACCAGGTCCTCTGAGCTTCCTGCAGGTGTTAGACTGATAGACTATGTAAATAAAATAAAACACTGAATCTGACTTGTGTTTTCGTAGGATCACTCTGGAATTCCGCCATGCTGACAGCAGATTGAAAATGGATCAGAGAAGACAGAGGAGCATTGGAGCAAGACACAGCAACAGTCTGGGAGAGAGAAGAAGGTGAGTTGAGTGGAAGGCAAGGGAGCATTTCTGCTTGCCCAGGATAAACACTGGTGGGTGGGAAGACCCTTCACTTTTCTTCACTCTCACTCCTGTCATTTAGAAGAACACTGTGAGCATCAGAGCGTACCCAGGAAACAAGACTCATCTTCTGTGGTTCGTTTCAATGGACTTTAAGGAAGACTACACAAAGGTTGGACAGAATTTTGGGAAGACAGAAGACGTTGGGAGGCATCAGAGAAAAGACAAAGCAGGAATCTGTTACCTCCTCTAGGGCTACGAGAAGACGTCTTGTTTTCATAGTCCAGTAGGAGCAGAAATCTTGGAAGAAAAGATGCCCCATGGTGTAATTGTGGAGGAAGTATCTTATACTAATGCAAGGAAAAGTTGAGAGAAGAAATACCTTGCCCTTAACCCTACTGCATTGTTGGTGGGAATGTAAACTGGTTCAGCCACTCTGGAAAGTGGTATGGAGATTCCTTCTAGCTAAATATAGAGCTCCCCTATGACCCAGCAGCCCCACTTTTGGGTATCTATCCAAAAGACCACAAACAAGAACACAGTAAAGCCACCAGCACAACAATGTTCATGGCAGCGCAATTTGTCATAGCTAGAATCTGGAACCAACCCAGATGCCGCTCAGTAGACGAATGGATCAGGAAAATGTGGTACATATACACAATGAAATTTTATGCTTCTATCAGAAAGAATGACATTGCCCCATTTGTAAGGAAATGGAAGGACTTGGAAAAAATTATACTAAGTGAAGTGAGCCAGACCCAAAGAAACATGGACTCTATGGTCTCCCTTATTGGGAGTAATTAGTACAGGTTTAGGCAAGTTACAGCAGAGGATCACAAGAGCCCATTAGCTGTACCCTTATGAACACATAAGAAGATGCTAAGTGAAATGAACTCCATGTTATGGAAACGATTGTTATATCACAGTTGTAATTACTTTCAACATCCCATGTGTATCTGTAGCATCTATTATAGATGATGTTCTTGTATCACCTTCCTGTGGTTGTACCTACACTATCTCTGTAACATTATCTGAGTATATTGGAAACCATGTATACTGGAATGAGAACTAGGAAATTGAAAGGGAATACCAAAATTGAGAGACTCTGGCTAAAAAAAGAAAAACAACTAAAAAGCAATACTTGCAAAATTGTTGGGTCTAAGTGAATGGAACACCTCGTGGGGGGAAAGGGAAATGGGGTGGAGGAAGGGGGGTATGAGGGACGAGGTAACAAACAGTACAAGTAATGTATCCAATGCCTAATGTATGAAACTGTAACCTCTCTGTACATCAGTTTGATAATAAAAATTTGAAAAAAAAATAAACCATGTAAGTCTTGGGGTTTTATCTCATAGGGTGGGGTTATGACAGAATGTGAAGTTAATTCTTATCACTGTAGGCCTCTTGAAATGGTTTGACAAGTACCCGGTGACTACCCAGATGTGAGAAGTCATACACCTATGCTTCTGAGAACAAGGGGGCTGGTGTCTTTACATTTGATCCTCTTTGACATCACTGGCCTAGCGCCTTTAGTAGAAAGTCCCTTGTGGTCATTACACCCTCTAGGCATATACCTGGCCTTGATGTGGGCTCCATAAGAACATGAGGGTACTGGTCCAGGGTGTGGGCCATCTCGGTTTTTTTTAAAAAAAATATTGCCATTATAAAGGTGATATACAGAGTAGTTACAGTTACATAGGCAGGTAAAAAGTACATTTCTTTTTGGACAATGTTACCCTTTCTCTTTCTCTCCCAGTTTTTCCCTCCCATCCCAACCACAAGTTCACTCAGCATCGTGTCTAATAAATCCATTGCTCCATCTCTTCATCCTTTTCCCCCTCCGTTTATTTCTGTGCCCCCTTTACACGTCCAAAGATAGATAATTGAACAAATAGAACAAAAAGGAAAGAAAACAAAAATAGTACCAAAGAAAAAAAGACTGGTTTCCATTTCCTGGATCATCTAGGTTTCATGATTCTATTTCCTGCAATAGGAATAGAATCTTATAACACAGTCCATGTCCCCTTTCCCATGCCCCCTTTCCCGCTCACATCTGTGTATATGCATGCCTGTGCTAACTGCTGAGCTTTCGCTCACTGAGATGATGGGCAAAAAAGTGTCTGCTTACTCCTTTGTATTTGTTTAAAGGGGAGAGAGAGAGAGAGAGAGAGAGAGAGAGAGAGAGAGAGAGAGACAGACAGACAGACAGACAGACAGAGACAGAGACAAAGACTGAGAAAGAGAGAGAGATAATCTGATAGTATGCCAAAGTCCCAAGTCATACTGAGACATTCTCTCCGATGCTTTTCCCATTGTTCTGCTTGATATATCATGTGACTTTCATATCAAGAGATCTCTTCAAACAACTGAAAAAAGATAGCTTTGGCTCACAAGGTGATAAATAAGGAAAATTTAAAGTATAAATAGATGAGATGACATAGTGCCTGCTTGCTCCTTCTCTTCTATTCTAGAATGAAGAAAAGAAAAAGGAGTGAGAAGAGGAAAAAGGGAGAGGAGGAGAGAGAGGGAGAAAGACTGAGAGAAACTCTGACATTGACAGTAGGCTGAAATCCCAACCTTGTATGGAGAAATTTTCTATGGTAAATTTTCACCGTTGTTCTTCATGTTTCATGCAGCTTTTATATCTAGATTGCCTTCTCATCAAAATAAAGACTTGGACTTGATTTTTTATGAGAAGGTAATAAAAATAAAATTGTAAATTATTTTTTGATTTCACAGGTATGAAGCATCTAACTTGTTTTTCCTGCTCTCATGAAAAATGAGAAAAAAAAAAAAGTCCAACAAATCCTTCTGACATCTTTAGAGAATTGAGGTCACAGGGCCAAACAGTGCCCCTAAATGTGGGGAAACAGACAAATTCAAACAGGGCAAAAGCCCACCCGGAATACCTACATTGGACTTGAGGTTGGATCCTAATGTGGACCCAATCCTGGACTAGGGAATCCCCGAACTTAGGCATTTCACCTCCAAGACTGCTCTTAGGCTTCATGGTGAAGAATAAAGCGAATGTCCCTTTGCTTCTAGTTAGGGGAGTATATAACTTCCATATTCAAACACCTCAGAGGTGACACAGAAATATGTAAAATTCTGAAACTGGGGCCTCAAGTGCCTTTAACTAATCTGTGCGTGTTAAGACTATTGAATGGAGTCTGGCACAAAGTGACCATGGAAGGCAGCTAGCGCCTGCCTAGCAAATCTCCTCTCATTAATCACACCCATATTATGGGCCCCAAATTAGTCTGCACTTCAGGCATACACAAAGGAAGTAGTAGTGGTGTTAGAAATTTTCAGTGCAATCTGTATGCTTCCTAAAAGTGCTAGAGGAAGGACGCCCAGTGAATCCCAGTGAGGGGTGAGTAGGGGAGGGGAGAGTACTTTGCAACTGAACAAAGCCACTGGGGTTCAGAACTGCTCAGAGCCTCACCCAGGTTCCGTCCATTGGACACACAGCAGTCACTGCAGGCTGGAGAAAGGTAGGTCTAAGAACGGAGCTGGCTTTCCTGCAATTTGGGCTTGATGGTTTTATTATTTGCAGTTTCTAGAGCCCCAGGGAGGACAGTGAGGAAGTGACGGAGGTGGTATTCTGGTGTTCTGGAGTGGGGTAGGTTGAGTGAATCTTTAAGGGGAGCTGGACTTCCTAAATGCCTACATTTTAGTTCATGCTTTACTTACTTTAGTTCTTAGATCCCCAGTATATCAAACATCTGTGCAGCATTTTAAATTTATGACAGATGATTTCATGGTGTTTTTTTTTTTTTTTTTTTTTTTTTTTTGGCAGTACGGGACTTAAACTCGTGGTTTTGTGCTTTGTGCTTGGTAGGCAGGCCATGTACTACCTCAGCCTCCATCCTTTTTCTTTCTTAATTTTTCAGGTTGTGTTTCATGATTGTGTTTGGGGGCCCACCTCAGTCTGTAATCTTTCTACCTACAGCCTCCTACACAACTGCGGTGACATTCATGGACTGCCACATGTCATGTTTCTCAGAAAGTCTTATTCGTTGAAATGGAGTCTTTCAAGCTTTATGCCTTATCTGACCTCAAAGTGCCATTCTCCCAATTTCCACTTCCCAAGTAGCTGGGATTACAGACAGGAGTCACTGTAGCTGGCAGTTTCATGCACTCTCTATGCTCCCCCTTTCACAGTCTCTCTTCTCTGTCTTCAGTGCGTTGTTTTTAATAGCTCTGCAGTTAAGAGAAAATCTGCCTGGTGTTGGGCTTGTTGGAGATGGTACAGGGTGGAGGCAGGGTCCCCAGTGTACAACACTGATCTGATCCAGACATAGATTGTGGGCTGGCTTATCAAGCCATGCACTGAAGTGCTCTTGAGAAAGTCTACCAGTGGAAAACATCCTGTAGGTAGATGTTTACCATAGTGGCAATAAGCAAAACACTTGCAGCTCGCCTAGCTCTGGTGTTCACACCTGTAATCCCAGCTGAGACTGAGGATTTCTGCTCATAGCCCTGAGAGAAAAGACTAGCAAACACCCTCTCTTATTCACCTGAAGAAATTCTGAACTAGCTCAAGTGACGGAGCACCAGCTTTGCAAGGACTTTGGGGCCAATTACAGAGGAAGGAAGGGCTTCTTCCATTTCTTCAGTTCAGTTCCAAGAGTTATACTTTGTAATTTTCTTGTGATGTCACAGTCTGGCAAAAATTAGTTTCAGATTCTCCCCTAACCTTGAAAAAAGAAAATGTCCCTTGTAACCTTCAATAATAATCTCTGCAAATTTGTTTTATTATTATTTGAAAGTTATTTTTTGGCCCAAAACAAGAAGCATGTTTTTATATCCTTGGGCCAATTTACTTGGCTTGGGTAATAAAAACAAGGGTTTTTATGACGTGAAGACAAAGGATAGCAATATAACTTGATAGCATTTCTTAGGAGGATGTAGCACCAGCTTGTGGGTTTGCCTCACCTAGTCCATCAACATCCAGAGATTTATCAAATGATCCTAGGAATCACTTGATATAGATCTTTAGTACAGTGTCTTGATCATGGGGAATCTTACCATTGAAGCACTAACTATAGAAGAAAAGTCACCAGGGGAGATGGTAGACAAAACCTGCACTTCCTAACTCAGTCCTGGAGGGAATCAAGTGAGTAAGTTCTTTTATTAAAAGAGAATGCATGAGAGTATGCATTCAACTGGAGTAGAAAAAACCCCCCAACACCTTTACAACACCTTTGGTTTCTATGGTGTAAGAGGAAAACCAAGGGATTTCTTAAGCCCATCCTTACTGTCACAGGTTGAGCAAAACAGGTGCAGTGGGAAGTCGTATCTGAGAGAAGGCAGGGACTATATGAGGCTGTCACAGTGCGGGAAGATTAGATGTTGGGTGAGTTTTATTTGTGCTAGATGCTTAGGAGACTTATTAGCAGTGGGAAACCCCTGTAAGCAGATACAGTATGTGTGGAGACTCCTATAGGAACCAAACTAAGTCAAATAAAACAGAAACTCAAGAGAAGTTTGGGATAATAGGCACAAGCCCAAGTAACAAAGTTTCTCTAAACAATTTTAAAATATACTACTCTTTTGTTGACTGGTAATAAGAACTGACAGAAGTTTCTCTAATTCGCAGTCTGTTTACTGTAATTCTATCCACATTTCCTGCTTCAGCACATCCACCATTAACACATGGTAGTCTGTCTCTCTCTTTTTGTCTTTCCTTCCCACTCATTAATGTGTTATTTCTTATACCTTCATGTGTTGTAACATATGAAGGTAATGTTGTCCAGATTTGTCATGTATACTTGCATGATCCATTTCATGACTTCATCCTAAATTGTGTTTCTTATTACAGCACATTACTGCTTGCCATGACAACCATGCAAGGCCCGGGACAGACCGCCCTGGATGCTGGCTTTGGGGTGCAGCAGCTGGGGCAGCCTGAAGCTCTGCACTCACACCTATGGAAAGGGCTGACAGAGAAGTTCTTGAGGGGGGAGCCCAAAGCCCTGGGGGTAAGTCAGCTGTGGATCTAAAGAAGAATCACCGCGGGCTGAAGTGTACTCTCCCCACCAGGCTTGCTAGGCGTCGGCAGTCTGGGTCTCAGCCATATTTTATTTTTCATGTCTTCTCATTTGAAAAATGGTATAGTATTCTTTCACACCACACTTGGTTTAGTTGTAATTAAAAATGAAGTGACTTCAGCTCTAGTCTGCCCTGTGCATCACCTAGGATAAGTATATTAACCTCATGATGGACAAACAGCTAAAGAAAATGCTGAGCACAACCACTGGTGTCCCTGCACAGTCTGCCAATGGATCCATGTGGGCCCTATACATCCCGCCCCCTCTCTCAGCCTGCTCCCCAGATCACAAGGAATCTGGAATCCCTTCACCATTTACAGCCACAGTCTCAGGAGGGGAGCCGACAAGAACAAGTGTGCAGAATGGCAGCTTAGGGCAAATTAAGAGACATTGAATTATATACAGGTTTATCATTTGCACAAACTCCAAACCACTGGGAGAAAACCTTATTGTGGTTGCTTTTTTCCCACCAGCATGGGCATTATTACTGTGGTCATTAACCTGTTGTGTTTTTTTTTTTTTTTTTGGCCAGTCCTAGGGCTTGGACTCAGGGCCTGAGCACTGTCCCTGGCTTCTTTTTGCTCAAGGCTAGCAATCTGCCACTTGAGCCACAGCACCACTTCTGGCCGTTTTCTGTATATGTGGTGCTGGGGAATTGAACCCAGGGCCTCATGTATAGGAGGCAGGCACTCTTGCCACTAGGCCATATCCCCAGCCCGCTAACCTGGTTTTGCTTTCTTATCAATTCTAGGTCGTCCAGATCGTGACTGCCCTTATGAACCTCAGCACAGGAATAATAATGATGAGTAGCACATTACCATTCTACAGACTTGCTCCAATATCAGTGTATTTGGGGTACACAGTTTGGGGGTCAGTGATGGTGAGTAGCAAACCTTCAGGTATAATTAGAGATATGATAACACTGTTAGTATATTCTGGGTTTTGGATCGAATCCTTTTCTAAGTCTATTTTGTAAATCCAATACTTTGTGAGAAGTGTATTTAATCTTCACATGTTTTTCTCATATTTATTAGGGCATTAATAACAAACTTGATTTTTTTCCCTCCTATTACTAGTTTATTACTTCAGGATCCTTGTCAATTGCAGCAGGAATAAGAACTATAAGACCTCTGGTGAGTTTTATTTTTTTAAAGAAAAAGATGTATTCAGTATCAAAAGAATAAGAATAAACATAATGTGCTTCTTTAAAAAATTTTATTGTAAAGATTATGTACAGTTATGTAAGGTAATGAGTGCATTTCTTTTTGAACAGTGTTACCCCTCCCTCATTTCCCTCCACTTTCCTCCCCAATTCCCTTCCCCCCAAGTTGTAAAGTTCATTTCCAACATAGTGTCTAGCGAGTATCACTGCTGCATTGATTCACCCTTCACCCCACCATTTCTGTGATTTCCCTTCCCTTCCCCAAACCAGATAAACTTATATACACAACAGAGAGTACAGAAATTAAAAGTAGCGACTATAGGGAGTAAACCAAAGGGGGTGGGGAGAGGAGAAAGAAGAAGAACAACAACAAGCTCTTGTTTCAGGTTGGGAATGTGGCCTAGTGGCAAAAGTGCTTGCCTCATATACATGAAGCCCTAGGTTCAATTCCTCAGCAACACATATATATATAGAAAAGGCCAGAAGTGGCGCTGTGGCTCAAGTTGGCAGAGTGCTAGCCTTGAGCAAAAAGAAGTCAGGGACAGTGCTCAGGCCCTGAGTTCAAGCCCCTGGACTGGCAAAAAACAAAACAAAACAAAACCCTTGTTTCCATTTCTTGGAGTTCATTTCAATAAGCATCATTTTATATGTTCGTATCCATATCATTGTTGAGCCTTTGTTTTTGAAAAGGCAAGAGACACTTGGAATTTTATCTAGAATTATCTGTCTTTAAATTTTTTAGCCACCCTATTATCTAGTGATAGCGTTTCTCACATAGGACTGAATGTTGAGTGAAGGTTGTTGCTCAGAGAGCATATGTGTAGAATGCTGGAGAAGAAACATCGAGGCAAGGGCAGTTAAACAAAGCTTGGGAAGTAGCCCATGCCAATGACACCCAGACCACCAGATTCAAATATGTATTTAAATTCTATCCTGAAAGGATTTTGAGTTTGCAGTAAATTACACTCACACTCAGCTTTTACTGTAGAAGAATCATGGTTCAATAACCAACCTCCTGTCTGTTTATCAGTTACAAAGACAATAAAATGAAAAATGAAGTGTGGATCCAAAGTATTTTTCTGGCAGAAGATAGTAGCTGAGATTTCTCTCTCAAGATAGATATCAACACTGTGCAGAATTTTTATTTTGACCTTTTGAAACTGGCCTCCACCTGTCTCCTGGCATATCTTCCACCTATTCTTATGTAAATGAGTCTTGTGGTAAACTCATATCAAACTGCCTAGATTTTTTTTCAAATTTTTATTATCAAACTGATGTACGGAGAGGTTACAGTTTCATACGTTAGGCATTGGATACATTTCTTGTACTGTTTGTTATCTCGTCCCTCATTCCACCCTCCTCCTCCCCTTTCCCTTTCCCTCAATGAGGTGTTCAGTTCACTTATACCAAACAGTTTTGCAAGTATTGCTTTTGTAGTTGTTTGTCTTTTTTTACCCTGTGTCTCTCGATTTCCTAGTTCTAATACCAGTATACACGGTTTCCAATATACTCAGATAAGATTACAGAGATAGTGTAGATACAACCACAGGAAGGTGATACAAGAACATCATCAATAATAGAAGCTACAGATACACATGGGACGTTGAAAGTAGTTACAACTGTGATATAACAATTGTTTCCATAACATGGAGTTCATTTCACTTAGCATCATCTTATGTGATCATAAGGGTATAGCTATTGGGTTTTTGTGATCCTCTGCTGTGACTTGCCTAAACCTGTGCTAATTATTCCCAATAAGGGAGACCATAGAGTCCATGTTTCTTTGGGTCTGGCTCACTTTACTTAGTATAATTTTTTCCAAGTCCTTCCATTTCCTTACAAATGGGGCAATGTCATTCATTCTGATAGAGGCATAAAATTTCATTGTGTATATGTACCACATTTTCCTGATCCATTTATCTACTGAGGGGCATCTGGGTTGGTTCCAGATTCTAGCTATGACAAATTGCGCTGTGATGAACATTGTTGTGCTGGTGGCTTTACTGTGATTTTGTTTGTGGTCTTTTGGATAGATACCCAAAAGTGGGGCTGCTGGGTCATAGGGGAGTTCTATATTTAGCCTTCTGAGGAATCTCCATACTGCTTGCCAGAGTGGCTGAACCAGTTTACATTCCCACCAACAATGAAGTAGGGTTCCCTTTTGGCCACATCCCCTCCAACAATTGTTATTGTTAGTTTTCTTGATATAAGACATTCTTACTGGGGTGAGATGGAATCTCAATGTTGTTTTGATTTGCATTTCTTTTATGGCCAATGATGTAGAGCACTTTTTCATATGTCTCTTGGCCATTCTCATTTCCTCATCAGAAATCTCTTTGTAAGTCTTTAGCCCACTTGATAAGGGGGCTATTGGTTCTTTGCATACTGCCCAGATTTTGATGGCAGTTTTTGTTTTTGTTTGTTTGGGGGGAGGGGATTTGTTGTTTTCTAGAGCAAGATCTTGCTCTGTAGCCCAAACTGGCCTCAAACTCTTGATCTCCTTGCTTCAGCTTCCTAAATGATGAGATTACAGGCACACATTAATATAACATATAAAACGTCTCTGTACCTTACCATGAGAAGAGCATGTGCAGAAAGTGATGTCCAGTAGAGCTATACAGGCACCTAGAGTAGAGCATGCCAGCAAGCGATGGACAAGGCCACCCAGCTTAGATGGAAGGGAGTTTGGAATCCCTGCTAGGAAACGTAGAATTTAGCTCTCATTCCTCAGGGAGTCACTTGATGTATTTAACGTAGAAGGGTCAATGCCACATGTTTGTTAGGAGGTTAGAGTCAAAACCACAATATGGAAAGAGACAAGTCAGGACAGTGTTGCAACAATCAAGATAGAGAAGATGAAACACAGGGGGAAAGAAATGGAGGCTGTAAAGTGATACGCAGATGTATGCCCGAACGGGTGAACTGGTAACGATTTTCACTCCTTTCAGGTGCAATGCAGTCTTGTCTTGAACACCATCGCCTCTGTGTTTGCTGCGGCAGGGATCATAATCAGCGCGATAAGCTTGACGACCTTCTTCTACCATTTTAACTATGGTCACACACCAAATAGCCAGTCTATTATCTTTTTAATGGTGAGTGCTTCCTCTTCTCATGGGATGCTACGGTGGGGGCCAGTCTCTATAGTACTGCTGGTAGCTAAAGCAACAAATCACACTTTACAATCACTGTGTCCTTCTGGAAGGTTGGGAATGGTTGAGAAACAGACCTCTATTTGATTTAGGCTTCAAGTTAAGGCCTCATTTCGTTTTGTTCCTCCTTTACCTATGATGAAGTAGGCTTGTGTTATAGAATACTTACTCCTTAAGAATTTCTCTGTGGGGCATTTGGTGTGATTTTTTTTCCTATTCAGTTTACAAACACTGATCAGTCAGTTATACCTTCTAAAAGTAGAGCCCAGATGCCTTGCACCCTCACCCCCAGGGCTTCTTGATGGATCCTGACTCTAGTATTAAATTAAAATGGTCTTAAACATCATCTTTCAAATTGAGAGAAAGCCAGTATCCTCAATATCTCTGAAAATCCTTGCAAGACTAATCGCTTTATACCTCAGCAATTAATACCCACAATTCCAAATCTCTGTTATGTTTGCTCTGAAGTTGGCCTTCATGGAGATACTACCTTTATTACTGCATCCTCCAAATGATCACGTACACAGCATTTTGTAAGTGTATGAAGAAGATTTATTGTGGCACATCATGGAAAACTGAAATATGTTACTGAGTTTTACCATTAAAATGTTGCTTGGCCATTCTAAACACCACTCTATGTTTTATTGTCTTCCTTCCATATTTCATTTGCTTGTTTTGTTATTCCCTCATTGTCTTCTTCGCTTTCTTACTGATGTAACTAATTACTACCCAAGTAGTGTCTTAAGACAATTCAGACTTATTTTCTTGGTCATATAGCAATCATAAGTGTGAATAGAATCCAATCTTAGAAGGGCTGTATCTCTTTCTGAGAGCTAGTGGGAATATAAGTTTTGATTTTTTCCCAGCTTCCAGTGGATGTCTCCAGTTCCTGATTGACCTTCAAATGAAGCATTGCAACATATTCACATCTCTTGGGCTTTGGTACTTTTCCCTGCTTCTGCTTATGTAACTACTCTAGATCCCCCTAAACTATCCAGAATAATTCCTCCTTTTAACTACTATCCTTAATTCCATCTCAAAACTGGATTCCATTTTACTACATAGCTGGATGTTTCCACAGATTATCTTCTTGGGAACCATTGCCTACAATAATTCACATATTATTGGGTCAGTGATATGGAATTTCTAGTTTCCAGAAAGCCTGAGATGACAATTGCCTTACAATTCTTTTTGCCTAATACTCCTTCACTTTTTTCCAGTTCTATAATGAAAAATGATTGGGTGGGAGGAAATCTATTTTTGTTCTAAGCAGTGAAAAAAAGTGACATTGAGAAGGCTGTGAATTGGCCAAGGCTAACCCATAATAATGGGCCAGGTTTCCAGCCTCCAGGCCAGTGTCTTTTCTTACAGCCATGGTAATTAATAACATACAGTTTATACCTATGATCTCGTCAGTGCCTCACATTCCTCTGTTATGGAATGATTTCAGGGTTTGGATGGTGTGGTGCTCGTGCTGAGTGTGCTGGAATTCTGCATTGCTGTGTCCATCTCAGCGTTCGGATGCAAAATAACCTGTTGTAGCCCTGGTGGGGTGAGTGTTGATCTTCATGTGAATATGACACTGGTTTGTCTTTGCTGTGCAGTCAACTACACACAGCTATAGGCTGAAAACAACACATTTTTTTTTTATCTCTCAGCTTCCACAGCTCAGGTGTGTGGGTGCAACGTAGCTGGGTCCTCTGCTCAGTCAGCTCTACTCCACTTTGGTGGTCATCCGGCTGTATGCATTGAGTTGGCATGGCTGGGATCTCCTCTGGAGCTTCTATTTCTTTTCCATGCTTATGTTGCAGAATTCATTTCCTGTCAGATGTAGAATTTGTGTCAATGTAGTTCTTCTCTGAGGAAATCTTGAGGGCAAAGACTTCCAGTGCTTTCAGGCTTTTGGCTCACATGATAGAAGTTCATCTGAATAATTTGTTGTTGTTTTTGTTGATGTTTGTAGGGCTTCAACTCAAAACTTGGGCACTGTCCCTGGGCTGGCATCAATGCCTGTAATCCTAGCTACTCAGGAGGCTGAGATCTGAGGGTCCTGGTTCAAAGCTAGCCAGGACAGGAAAGTCCGTGAGACTTTTTATCTCCAATTAGCCACCAGAAAACCAGAAGTGGTGTGGTAGCTCAAGTGGTAGAACACTAGCCTTGAGCTGAAGAAGAGCTCAGGGACAGTGCCCAGGCCCAGAGTTCAAGCCCCATGACCGACAAAAAACTAAAACCAAAAAACATATTCCTCAGACCTTAGCCTCCTGAGTAGCTAGGATTACAGGCATGAGCCCCCAGCACTTTGCTCGGATAATAGCATTTTTAATACACCCAGAGTCAACTCATCAGTGACCCACTCACAGGTGTGTTAGCCATCTTCTCCTTGGTCCCCTTCACACTCAAAGAGAAGCAGTCCATGAGCTTTATCTTAGAATTGTGCATACTGCAATAACCAATGAAGTTACTTTTCCATTATTCCCATATCAAAGGACATCTCCTGGGTTTGGGTCCAAGAACATTTCTCAATAGAGAAGTCCAGGGAGAGTGCCAGAAATTTATCTACTGTCTTATTTTTTATCTTTTAGCTACTATACCTTTTATCTACTACAACTATGGAGGAAATGTTAGAGATGAAATTTCTCTCAGCTTGTGTACATCTGGCTGTTGTCTTACCCTAGAACCCACAGCAGATTCTCCAGGCTGCTAAGCAGAAAGGATTTTGTACCTAGAGAAGGGAAGTGGAAAATAAGAGGAGAAAAAGGGTTCCAGAAAGAGGACCTAGGAATAGCAGGGTCAGGGAATCCTTTAAGCAGTAGGGTTTCAGGGAAGGGAAGTGGCTAGTGAAACCTTAGCAGTTGCCCAGACACCCCTTCCGGGCAAACAATAAAATGATGATCATTGATGAGAATGTTGGGTGCTTATTTGTATAGATGTGCACACTGTTCATATTTTGCCTATTTTCTTTTGCAAGAAAATACTGCCTTCCACAACCCCCTCACAGGCCACAGAAGGGAGACAGACTCAGTCACACTCTAGGGGTTTCCCATTGCCCTCGTACTTTGCTCTAGAAGTATGAGTTTCTCAGAAAGTATAGAAAGCTCGGAATACCATTACATTAAGCATTTTGGAGATGAGATAATTCTTTATGATCAAGGCTAGCCCTCTACCACCTGAATGAGTCACAGTTCTACTTCCAGCTTTTTTGTGATTAAGTAGAGATAGGAATCTCACAGACTTTTCTGTTTGAGGTGGCTTCAAATCCAGATCCTCAGATTTTGGATTACAGGCATGAGCCACTGGTGCCTGGCTCCCAGTTAGAGAGTAGTTAAATGTTACCCCCACTGAATCTCTGTGTGAAAGGAGAAGGGCGATGGTCTTGTGGCATGTGATGTCTATGTTGCCGTATCATTTATCTTCCCTTATCCACCACTGCCCCCAACCAGCTGTATGTCCCAGGAAGTTGTGGAAGAACAACCAGTGGTGGTTTAGTTTGGTAAGAATTTCTGACATTACATGACAGTATGGTTTTGCAGTAACCAGAAAACCATGTTTGGGTTCTCTTCCTGTCATCAGCAGTGCAAATAGTTTTGGAAGCATGACTGCCTTCTATGTAACACCTTGATATCCCTGCCTCACTGGACACCCACATCCACACACTAGATTGGTGCACTCCAAGCCTCAGCCATAGCTATGAGTATCACAGGCCAGATCCCTTACTGAATATGAGTTCAAAGTCCAGCCTGACCTAACAAATGACCAAACACCTACCAGGTTGACTGAGAGATTCAGAGACAAGAGAGTAGGCTGTGGAGGTTATGACATTATGTTGTCTGCAGGGAATGGAAGTTCTGAGGACCTTCAGTGAATCAATGACGTTCTGATTGATTCCACAGGTTGTGTTAGTTCTGCCATCAGATCTTCACACAGTGAAAACAACGTCTCCCGCACCATTGGAATGACATTTGAATGCCACCAAACAAATTGACAACAGATTTATTCTGAATGAATTCAAGAATTGTATTTGAGAGTCACAGAATCCAGTTTGCCAGGAGGTCAGCGGCACTTTGAATGCATTTCCTTCATCCTAAAAGATTTTATGTAAGAGCATTAAATTGTCAGAGAGTCAAAGAAGCAAAAAGATATTACTGAAGTGAATTAGTGATGTCTTTTACAGAACTCATATTTCTGCTTTGCTGTTTAATGTTCTTACCATTTGCCTGACCTGCCTTTGTGGAGTTTTTCATATTTCTTGTTTTGTTTTGTTTTGGTTGCTGGCCCTGAGGATTGAACTCGGCCTAGGCACTGTCCCCAAGATTCTTTTTCTCAGGGCTAGAGCTCTACCACTTGGCTTTTTCTTAGTAGTTTATTGGATATAAGAGTTCCTCTGACTTTCTTGCCTAGGCTGGCTTTTTTTTTTTTTTTTTTTTTTGGCCGGTCCTGGGCCTT
This sequence comes from Perognathus longimembris pacificus, assembly GCF_023159225.1. Taxonomy (NCBI): domain Eukaryota; kingdom Metazoa; phylum Chordata; class Mammalia; order Rodentia; family Heteromyidae; genus Perognathus; species Perognathus longimembris. The sequence continues at coordinate 53,980,896 of NC_063173.1, read as the reverse complement.
GGACTCAGGGCCTGAGCACTGTCCCTGGCTTCTTTTTGCTCAAGACTAGCACTCTGCCACTTGAGTCACAGCGCCACTTCTGGCCATTTTCTGTATATGTGGTGCTGGGGAATCGCACCCAGGGCCTCATGTATACAAGGCAAGCACTCTTGCCACTAGGCCATATCCCCAGCCCCGCTTAGGCTGGCTTTGAACCACTATCCTCAGATCCTCAGATCTCAGCCTCCTGAGTAATTAGGATTACAGGGGTGAGTCACCAGTGCCTGGCTGTTTTTCTTTCCTAATCAACCTTTAAGGATGCACTTTCCTCTTCTTCAGGAAGGTAAGATGCATGGCTCTTTTCTGTCTTTCCTCCAGCTTCTTTCCATAGTTCATGAAAAGCACCATGGGCTAGTATAGTGCTTATTAGGTATGAGTGCATGTGTATAAAATCCAACTCATAATCTAGTTTCTCTCTCCCTCTTTCTTTTTTTCTGTCTCTCATTTGCTCTCCTCCCCCTTTCCCTCTCCAACTTCTGCTACTCTTTTTTTTTTTTTTTTGGCCAGTCCTGGGCCTTGGACTCAGGGCCTGAGCACTGTCCCTGGCTTCTTCCCGCTCAAGGCTAGCACTCTGCCACTTGAGCCACAGCACTGCTTCTGGCCGTTTTCTGTATATGTGGTGCTGGGGAATCGAACCTAGGGCCTCGTGTATCCGAGGCAGGCACTCTTACCACTAGGCTATATCCCCAGCCCCATCTGCTACTCTTGTCTGAGTAAAACTCTTCCATATTTAAATTTATATTCATTGCCATATATGAGATTGTGCAGACCCATAGGAACATCTAGTAATTGTTTGAATTATGAAGCAAAAATGAATAAAATTAGCAACAGTGCATTAGTGTGCTCATTCAGATGCAGTATCAGATAAAATAAAAGTAAGCACTGATGTCAGAAAATATAGGAATGTGGTAAAGAGTGTGGCTTTTCTAACTATTTGGGTTTGCATTTTCTCATCTGGTCGCTGTAGTGACAGGCCCACCGCACACTTTCCCTGGGCCTCCTGTTTCTCCAGCAGGGGTGAGGACCAGCCAGCCAGTAGGACAAATAAGGCTCTCGGAATCATTTGATATGAGCAAACAGGCAACATATGCTTCTTGTGTGATTCTCATCAGCTGTCTATAGTATTTACCTGTACTGGTAATTTTGTATGGTCCAAGAATGATGTTATAAACACCCAAGTTGCCCTCAGCAGGAAAATGGTTCCCCAGTGATACCAGTAAAAGAATATCACCTGGCTCACTGCTCTGTGCTAATTTGGAAGTATAAAATAGATAGATAATGTAGATAGAGCTGCGATCCTCTGGCTGTCATCTGTTGAGTCTATAAAGCTTTACATTATATATAGACACAAATCTATGTGCATACATATGAATCTATGCATACATTACATCCATTTATTATTTTATTTTTTTTTTTTTTTTTTTTTTTTTTTTTTTTGGCTAGTCCTGGGCCTTGGACTCAGGGCCTGAGCACTGTCCCTGGCTTCTTCCCGCTCAAGGCTAGCACTCTGCCACTTGAGCCACAGCGCCGCTTCTGGCCGTTTTCTGTATATGTGGTGCTGGGGAATCGAACCTAGGGCCTCGTGTATCCGAGGCAGGCACTCTTGCCACTAGGCTATATCCCCAGCCCCATCTGCTACTCTTGTCTGAGTAAAACTCTTCCATATTTAAATTTATATTCATTGCCATATATGAGATTGTGCAGACCCATAGGAACATCTAGTAATTGTTTGAATTATGAAGCAAAAATGAATAAAATTAGCAACAGTGCATTAGTGTGCTCATTCAGATGCAGTATCAGATAAAATAAAAGTAAGCACTGATGTCAGAAAATATAGGAATGTGGTAAAGAGTGTGGCTTTTCTAACTATTTGGGTTTGCATTTTCTCATCTGGTCGCTGTAGTGACAGGCCCACCGCACACTTTCCCTGGGCCTCCTGTTTCTCCAGCAGGGGTGAGGACCAGCCAGCCAGTAGGACAAATAAGGCTCTCGGAATCATTTGATATGAGCAAACAGGCAACATATGCTTCTTGTGTGATTCTCATCAGCTGTCTATAGTATTTACCTGTACTGGTAATTTTGTATGGTCCAAGAATGATGTTATAAACACCCAAGTTGCCCTCAGCAGGAAAATGGTTCCCCAGTGATACCAGTAAAAGAATATCACCTGGCTCACTGCTCTGTGCTAATTTGGAAGTATAAAATAGATAGATAATGTAGATAGAGCTGCGATCCTCTGGCTGTCATCTGTTGAGTCTATAAAGCTTTACATTATATATAGACACAAATCTATGTGCATACATATGAATCTATGCATACATTACATCCATTTATTATTTTACCATACAGTGTATACGATGAAAACATTATTTTAAGGCCCTGAGAAAACAGTGAACAAGAGAGACAATGTCCTTCCTTTTGTTGGGGTTATCATTTTAAGGGAAGGAGATATATTAACATGTAAGCAATCAAACTATTTGCTCTCCAAGTGGACAGCAGAGCAATTTCATGGGCTGGAGAGAAGTTGTCAGTGGTGGTGTCAAGAGTCATGGGCCAAAGAGGGAGGAAGAGGGAAGGTTCACGCTGTAATGCTGTGTCACGTAGTACCTGTGTCTGGATTTCTCCGTCTGGGCTACATTTCCATATTTGTGATATTGTCCACCCTTTTTTCTTTTTATTTGGTAGTACTGGGGTTTAAACTCTAGATTGGCGATCTGCTGGGATCTACCATTTCTAATGCACAATTTCCATGGGACCTCTGCTCCCTCAGGCCATTCGGTCCACCTTCTCAACTGTCATGGATAAACAACACCCAGAAAAAGCCAAATGAGAATTTCATTTATTCAGAAATTAAAAAGTCACCTAACATGGTCCTCTGGGGGAGAATATTCAAACATGGCTTCTATGTCAGTAAGATGTTCATCAATGAGGACACAGATGGTCTTGCTTTGTTTTTGGCAGAAGTGTGACTATAAAGGAAATAATTTGAAGATAGAGCCAAATATAAAAACCAGGAAATAAGGAGCATTCTTGATTTGAAGTTGAGAAAATGGATCTTGAAACTTATTCTAACTCTCCTTATTAATAAATGATTTTATCATTTAAGACCCTTCAACTGAATTTTATCTTAATTATATCACATTTGCTTTGGTTTGTGATGTACTCACTTATACTCTTTATCTATTTCTATTTTGCCTTTTGGTTATCGTGTACAAATATGTAATACTGGGCTGGGATGTAGCTCAGTGGCAAAGCACTTGCCTAGAAAGTGCAACGTCCTGGGTTCAATCCCCAGAACCAAAAAAGAAAAAGACAAAAAAATACAGTTAAAAAATATGTAATACTGGTGATAATGTATCATTAGTGTACTACCATGTAATTATATCTTCCATCAACTCATTCTTTTAAATTTATGGTTATGTCTCCTTTAATAAAGTTATTTTATATTTAAGAGGCATTTATCATTTTACTTATCACATAATATTTATTATTTCAGTTCACTTATCAATAGTTGGCATTGCTAACAACCTTTTTTCATTTGAACTTTAAAATATATTCTTCTATGCTGTCTTCCATTACATTACACATTTTTATAGTATTGTTATGTTGAAATTTAATGTTTTCTATACTGCTAGGTAGTTGCATTAAGAGTGTTTACTGAATAACCCATCATTTCATTAACCTTAAATAAAATATTTTCTATTTAATAGATATTAAAAATGAGGGACAGGCCATGTCTGGCTCAGGGGTCCTTGTGTGAGGTGGGTGCTTGTGGAGAGGGGGGAGATGGTCAACAACTGAAGATAGAGCAACAGCGACCGTAATGGTGTTAATAAAAATGCGAATGAAAACCATTAACTGTCTGTTCCTCTACCTATCACAGTATTTAAATCAATTCATGTTTCTCTCTTGTATGACTATCTCTCTGTAATATTTACATTTTTATGTAGAACTTATTTCCATTCGTTCTGCTGGTCCTATCCAGCTCCCTTTAAAGACTCCTTATTTCCTTACCTCAGGTTTATATAGAAGTGTGGAGAAAATTCCATCCCCTAAATCAGAGGTTGATCTGGTAGCAATTGTGGACACTAGTCATAGGACCTCAGAGTGGTTGTGGGGAACAGCACAACCTCGTTCAACCCAGCTGCAGTGGGTTCTGGCTTAGATTTGCGACCAGTGGTGTGAATAACACATTCTGCTCCAATCTAACCATTTCTGCTCCACTGAGCTATAAAACATCTCTCTCTTTGCTTTCCATGTTGAGCTCAGAACTGTAACGATATCAATCTGCCACTTTGAGCTGTCCCAATCTATTACACATGAAGTCTGTGACAGAGAACTACTAAAGATAGGAGAGCTGAGAGGTTCCGGCGAAAGATCTGATTCTGGTGGGGTGCTTTGAAGACTGAGTCAAGACGACTGGGGAGTGGGGCATCCCTGGGGCTCTATAAAGACAGGAATATACAACTGATGGGATAATTGGAATTTCTTCCCAAGGGATTCCTTCCCGATTCACAATAAAAGACAAATGCTCTGCATTTTCTTGTATTGAGTAAAGCACCTTATATGTATAATTCCAAATATCATATTTTGGGTTTACTTAAGATGGCCCATACACACGTGGTTGGTGAAAATTATTGTAAACAAAAGCCTTTGAATGTTAAAAATCGATTTTTAAAACTCAGCCTAGGGGCTGGGGATATGGCCTAGTGGCAAGAGTGCCTGCTTCATATACATGAAGCCCTGGGTTCGATTCCCCAGCACCACATATACAGAAAATGGCCACAAGTGGCACTGTGACTCAAGTGGCAGAGTGCTAGCCTTGAGCAAAAAGAAGCCAGGGACAGTGCTCAGGCCCTGAGTCCAAGCCCCAGGACTGGCAAAAAAAAAACAAAATAAAACAAAAACAAAAACAAAAAAAAACAACTCAGCCTAATGATTCTGAGTTCTAGGCATCAAATTTCACAGTAACACTGGGAAAGATATTATGATTCTCACTAACATATAATTTGGCCTATATTATTTCTCATCATATTGCTTCATACTTTATTTCCTTGCATTTGAATATTTTAGGTCCTATGGATTTGAGTTTGGGATATAAATCTATATGAAAATGTTCATGAGGTCATCTCTGACTAAAAAGGCAATAATACAATCATTTAAAAAATTTTGATGTTCATTTATATGAGTGACCTTGGAGAAGTTACCATTATAATTTATTATATAAAAACCACAATTGTTTCTTTTTATAGGTTTTTATGGACACTGAAAATTGTGAATTACTTAGGATTACTTAGGTTACACTGGTAGGTGATGTACAAGTATTGTAAAATATTGAAACAAAAACAGATTACAAACAATATGAGAAACAAACTAGTATGTCTTAATCTGAGCATTTAATGGGTCCCAAAGACTTGATTTTTACTTTGGCAACAAAGAAAAAAACCCTTTTGTTTCCATTTCCCATAGTTTCTTCTGATAATTATTATTTTATATGATCAGATGCACATAGGTAGACTTTTTATTTTTAAGGAAGAATAATACTGGTAAGTATAAGACTAATATCAACATGGAAAACAAGGATAAAGTAGATGTTCCATTCTAAAAAAAATGATGACTCACATCAAGTTACATTTACAAGATTGGGTTTATAATCTAATTGTATCTAATGTAATTCCAAAGTAATCTGTGACCTAATAACAGTGGGGACATTGGATTCCATTTTCATTTGCTTAATGACTACAAGTAAGGAGCTGGTTGATCCAGTTGAGAATTGAGCCAAGAATTGCCTTTGGAATGTGTTATGGGACCCTGGAAAATTAATGATTATGGTTTAGCCATAGCATATAATTGTCTTTCTTTCCCAACACTGAAAACTCACCGATCCACAGCTTGAGAAGGATGGTACATATGTTGTTTTTTCTTCAGGGTTCTGGTTCTATGCTCTTCACTGATTCAATACAACAATACTGAAGGAAGGCAAATTCAAATACTGAGTGCTTGCTGTGTGACTCCATTTACTGAAATGTCCAAACAGACAAAAATAGAAATCATAGAAAGCAGCAAAATGGAACAGTGTCTATAAGATGTTGGCTATTCTTTGTGCTGGAAAGTAAGGATAGAGTTGTGCTTACTGTTTGATAATTGATTTTATATACTTTATGTCTTTGTACAACTGAAGTATCAACACCAAATCTCCATCTCAGGAAGTATTTTCTCCCAGAGAATCAAAGTAATACAATTAAAAATAACTTTCAAGAAGGTTGTCCATATAGACTATATAAGAAGAAAACTGTCTCTAGCTAATACATACAGATGAACTCTCCTCATGAATTCTCCTATGCTAATATATACAGATAATATATATGGATGCTAATACATACAGATGACTTCTCCTCATGAATTCTCCTATGCTAATATATATGGATAATATATACAGATGCTAATATGTACAGATGGATTCTCCTCATGAATTCTCCTATGAGCTCTTAGGATTCTCTAATTTCCCTTGCAAATAATGTGTTGTCTAGTATTCTAATGAAATATTAATTTGCCTGTTGAAATGTTTGACTATCTTAGTGGTGTATATAATCTTTGGGGTCAGAAGACTATGTCTATCATTTATTTTAAAATTTGATCTGTGACATAATTTTTTTCTGTAATTTTTTCCCCAAGTATGGGTGAATGAAAACTTTTTTCCCTCCTTATTATGGTATGTCCTCCAAGGGCTCATGTGTTGCAAGAGGGGCCCTCCATGTGACAGTGTGGTAGTTATGGCAGTTCCAACAGGTGGTAGATGGGAGTTTTGCCCTCAGAAAGGGTTAAAGTAGTGTTCATGAAACCCTGGTTGGTTCCCATAAGAAATTATAGAGCTGAAAGCTTGCTTCTGCTTTCCATCCTTCTATCTTGCATGTGATCTCAACCTTTCACATACTCTTCTGCCATTTTGTTATCTGCCATGTTGGGACGTAGTTGGATGACTCTTAGTGGAGCCAGCAGGTGCTAGGGCCATAATTTTGGAACTCCAAAACTATAATCTGAATAAACCTATTTTCTTCACAGACTATCCAATAACAAGTGTTAGGTGATGGAAATGGAAAAACGGACTAATTTACTCTTCCATTAGAGTGAGGCTCCTTTTATTTGACAATTGAAGAATCTTAGTTTCTGGAGAACTAACATCTCAATGGTGTCTGGATCCTTTGGCTTTGGGAAGGGGCCTATTAGTTATTATGCCACCAATTTGCTTCCGACCATCCCTGTGGATGTTGATGATGCTGCTTCAGTGGTAAAATTTCAGGTAAGTAACACATCTAAATTCAAAATTGGGAAGACAGGGACAATCCAGAAATGTATGAAAGCATGGAAATGGGCCTTCTGAAAGGATTCTGTTGATGATTGAGTCTGATGCACGGTCCATCCTCCCCCTTGCACCACAGGATTAATCACTATGGTTTTCAAAGCAAAGACTAGAAGTCCCAGCCACTGCTCTTTGACTGAATTTCACAATAGTTATACTCATCCCTATTAGGGATGTATAATCCTCTCACACTTCCGAAATAAAAAAGGAACTAGCTGGGTGTTGTGGGTTTTTGTTTTGTTTTTTTTAGAAATGCTAATGCTAGCCTTCAGAATTTAGAAAAAAACTTACAGATTAAAACTGTGTAACAGAAAAGGGAAAGGGGATCTTATCTGGATCAAGAACCTAGTAGACTTTCTGGAAGCCTCCATCAGACACCAAGCAGACATTGCAGGTGGGAAGCAGGTGAGTTCTGAATCTTACTTTCCAGGTATTTGAGGCTGGCTTTTATTTTCAACTCTTCTAAGATTTCTGGGATTGGAATGGGAAAAATGACTTCATCTTCCCTGGCACAAGCTGGAATGCTGAATTGAGTGGGTTGAGGGAACTTTTAATATACTCTTGTCGCATTTGAAACAGACTTTGGGACAGATAAAAGAGGGGCAAGGAAAAAATAAAGATCCCCCTGAAGGCCAAAGTTAGGTGTCATATGAATTTGTTATAGTTGATTAGTTTTTATAAATCTATAGATATAAAAAGTGTCAGAACTGTTCAAACTTTTGACTAAGCATTTCATGTACCCCTACTGTTTGTTCTTGCATAGTGTTTATCTCTGTCTCCTACTGTGTCACTTCTTATAATTTCCATCTATTAAATGCTTTCCTTAAAGCACTGCCACATGCAGAATTTGGTGGAGATGGTACAGGGTAAAGGTGATGTCTACCATCTGAGATCCTTTCCCTGATCTAACAGAGATTGTGGCCTAATCTCATTTTCCAGAGATCTGTGACATCATTCGCATGGCTCCATAAGCTCTCCTGGGGAAGTCTACCAATAGCAACATTCATACACTTCCCCTTGAAAATCCCTAACCATGTGGAGATCAGAAAGACACTCAAGAGAAATTCTGCCCAATATACTCTTTCTCAGCTGAGAGGAGAGACGCCTAGAGGAGGAAAAGAGATACATGCTCATGTGTTAATAAAATGGGTAGTAATAACCCCAAACATACTGGATATTAGTCCAGGCTTTGCTCGGCCCAGGTCACCATTTCTACGTGACCACCACCATCTACAACAAACCATCTAGGTTCAGTCCTCTTCTGAGCTCTCTATTTTATGGGATTTTGAAAAGAGGATAGCCATTGAGATTACTTTATTGATTTCTCCCTGGTGATTGGGGTCCATGATGGATCTATTAGTACAAAGATGAGTAAAGTTAAGCTTGGTGGTGCTGCTGTCCTACAGGAGTTAATTATAAGAGGGAAGATGGTCTAGCCTTCCCCATCTCTGTACCATGGCAAAAATAAGGAGTCTGTATTTGCCAACCATCTCGCTAGATTCCAAACTATCTGGGGAAACTATATGTTAGATGCTCCCCCTATCTCGTATCTATATAATCTCTACAACTTTGGGTTATTTGATTTTGGAGGAAAGTGGGAAATGACTCCTAATTAATAAACATTTAGTTTTCCATAGAGAATTGACTTGCCCTGTGTCAGAAATAAGTGAGTAACTATAAAAGAGGATATTCTTAGGAGAGAAACAAAGGCACAATATCTATATGCATCTGATCCTAGAAAATAATATTTATTAAAAATGAAATCCAGGAAATAGGAACACGATTTTTATCTTCATTGCTTTTTTTTTGTTTTCTTTTCTTTTTTTTTTTTTTTTTTTTGCCAGTCCTGGGCCTTGGACTCAGGGCCTGAGCACTGTCCCTGACTTCTTCTCGCTCAAGGCTAGCACTCTGCCGCTTGAGCCACAGCACCGCTTCTGGCGGTTTTCTGTATATGTGGTGCTGGGGAATCGAACCTAGGGCCTCGTGTATCCGAGGCAGGCACTCTTGCCACTAGGCCAGATCCCCAGCCCTTTTGTTTTCTTTTTGATTACTCATCTGTCTTGGGGAGGACGGGAGCACAGAAATGGTGGAACATAGGATAGACAAATACAGCAATGGTATTCACTAGACACTATGTTAAAAGTGAGCTATACAACTTTTAGGTGAGGATGGAAGGAAAAAATTGGGGGAGAGAGCAGGGGAATGGGGTGACATTGTCCCCAAAGAAATGTACTCATTACTTATGTAACTGTGACCCATCTGTACATCATCTTTATAGTAACAATAAAATGCATTAAAAATAAGTGGGTTACTTTGTGGAAAAGTAGGAAGCAGTTAGAAGAAATTGTTGCTAGTAGTTCTTAGAAAGATAACATCAGATTGAGAATACAGAACATGGCCTATGTTAAGAGAGAATTATGGAAAGAGGTAGGAGTTAATTGAAGACATTATTTTTATTATCTTTAAGTACAAGAGTTGCCATTTAACAAAGCTATTTATGAATACATCTTGCTCAATATCACCCCTTTCAACATTCTCACCCATCCTTCCCCTACCCACCCCGTCCCTTATTCTTCTTCATTTTGTAGGATATACAGTGAATCCTTGACTGCAGTCATCCCCTCTTCTCTTCTTCCATCTTCTTTCCCCATGACCCCACCCCTTTCAAACTGTGTCCTGATGTTTATTTCATTGAACTTTGACTTTGCTTTTCTAAGGAATTATTTTCATACAGTGTGCATCCTACAGAAACTTCCAGTCTTCCTATAGAGGTTATATTCTTGGAAGAAGAATTACCAGCAGTGTTTTAAATTTGCTATCCTTAAGTTCATTGTTCGGTAGTCTTAAAGGCCAATGACTCTGAGGCCACTGGTCAGGATATGGACAAGGATTCATTTGGAAGTCTTGTAAATGAGACATGGAGGCCATTGCCAACAAAGATCATTGGGCTCAGAGGTTGTGACACAGGCTTCTTCTGTAGGCGAGTATGTAGAGGTCTAAGAGATACAGGAATACTAGATTTCATGGCAGTTAAAAAATTTGGGATGAGGGGCTGGGAATATGGCCTAGTGGTAAAGTGCTCACCTCGTATACATGAAGCCCTGGGTTTGATTCCTCAGCACCACATATATAGAAAAAAGCCAGAAGTGGCACTGTGGCTCAAGTGGCAGAGTGCTAGCCTTGAGCAAAAGGAAGCCAGGGACAGTGCTCAGGCCCCGAGTCCATGCACCAGGACTGGCAACAAAAACAAAACAAATAAAAATTTGGGTTGATCTCATTCTTCTGTTATTTGTAAGTTTACAGATATTCTGAGTTTTGTAAGTGTAAAGAAAATTTACTGGTCAGGAAGTCTTGATGATAATTTCTTGTTTTCCCCCTTCATTTTCCCAGGAATAACTAACCTTGTAGCTAATCATTAGGATGAAAAAGTATGTCTTGAAAAATATAATTGTATTGTTATTAAGGTATGGTGCAGAGGGGTTACAATTCCATAAGTCAGGTAATGAGTACAATTCTTCTGGGGCAATGTCACCCCTCCCTTCCCTTTCCTCCAGTTCCTACCCCACCCATCCCTCCCACAAGTTGCATAGCTCATTTTCCTTTACGTAGTGTATATTGAACACCATGACTGCACTTGTTCACCCTTCCCCTCTTTACTTAAAAAGGTATATTTTTTTTATCAGAGAATGGTGAAGGTAGGAATAAGGTAACACTCACTATAGAACAGCTGGGCAGGTGGCTACCCACAGACGCATGATGTACAGCTAAGACAGAGGAAGAGGAATAACGTATTTCTTAGCTGTGTGACCTAAGACTTAACATTGTTACCTAGTTACAATAAAATAGGAAATAAGACCTAACTTTCCCAAATCTTTGGTCTGAAAATAGATCTGAGAGCAAGAGTATTCTCTTTGCAAAAAGAGAATAAGCTAAGCACACATTCAATTTTTACCTTGACAACATTTATACCTCCTGTGGCAGGAAGTAACACAGGTTTCCTAACCCCTTTTTGAGCCCAGTTAAGTAATTTGTGTGCAATGTGCAGTTGTGTGTGTTTATTTTTTTGGTCAGTCATAGGGTTTGAACTCAAGGCCTGGGTGCTATCCCTGAACTCTGGCTCAAGGGCAGTGCTCTAGCACTTGGAGCCACAGCACCACTTCCTGCAATGTGCAATTGTGTTGGAGAAAAGGCAGAGACTGCAGTACCATTAGAATCCGAGAAGAAAAAAACGATGGCAATGTATTTCTGTTGTTGCTGTGAACAGACAAGTGAAAAATTACTGTAATTGGGCTTAGCATGGAGATGTCACAATACAGGATTAAAATTGCTGGTTTGGAAAATGTATATAACGTACTTGGAGCTTCAAAAACAAAAAAGAGACAGAATCAAGATAAGGTTAAGATAAAAGAAAAGTGGTTGAATATGTTTCTCTTATTAAGAAATGAGATTGCAATTGCTTTTTAACATAATCACTCTGGTCATTTAAGTGGAGGATGGATATGAGGGAAGGCTAAGAATATTAAATGAGATGGTGACTTCTTTTATTTATTTGTTTATTTTTGCCAGTCCTAGGGCTTGAACTCAGGGCCTGGGCACTGGCCCTGAGCCTTTTTAGCTCAAGGCTAGCACTCCACCACTAAGCCACATTCCCAGCCCTATGTTGACTTCTTTTGACAAGATGAGAAGAATATACAAATTTGGATAATGATTGTTTAGGATTACAAGCACATGACTGATTTGGCAGAGGGCAGTTAAGACAGGACATTGATGACAAAGTACCAGGTTTCCAATATGAACAACCAAGACAAGTATTCTGCCTTCCATGAAGACCATTTTATGTGTCCTTGCTAGCCATTGGCTTTCAGGATCTAAGCTATGGCAACAGATCAGGGGCTTATGTTATTTGGTGCTTACCATATACCCAGGAGCCGTAAATTCTATCCTTGAAGTCGAGTTTATAGGGAAAAAAATTTAAAAAGCACACTCAGTAAAGAAGGCCCTGGAAAGATTTCTAGCTTTTCGTGTATACCTTTGCTCTGATCAGACAAAAAATACTATGAAACCATTAGTCTAGGGAGCAGATTCTGTGTCAATCACTACTGATGATGGAAGTAAATATTCAATGGGGAAATGGCTGTGTGAAAGCAATGGGGGATAGCAGGTATGGGGAAAATCTGAGCAGACTCAAGATATGAACTGGAAAACATTTCCATAATTTGTGGGGTCTGGCCTACTTAACTAAATGCTATCTACAGGTCCCTCTCACATTTTCTAGGATTTCTAAGTCTGTCTGTCTCTATCTCCTACTTTCCCAATCTTTCTGCCTTATTCCTCCTCTCCCTCCATCTTTACTAAAAATCCATCTCTTCTTGTACTTGCTTGGTTTAAAAAAAGAGAGAGAGAAAAAAATTGCTACCATATAACATAGGAGGGGAAGTTATTCCAGAATTGACCCTGAAAGAGGAACTAACTTCCAAATATCCTGTCTTTAGATGTTTCCAGAAGTGTGTGCTTAATTGTATTTCTTATTCCAGCATATTACTGCTTGCCATGACAACCATGCAAGGCCAGGGACAGACCGCCCTGGACACTGGCTTTGGGGTGCAGCAGCTGGGGCAGCCTGTAGCTCTACACTCACTCCTATGGAAAGGGCTGACGGAGAAGTTCTTGAAGGGGGAGCCAAAAGTCCTGGGGGTAAGTCAGCTGTGGATCTAGAGAAGAATCACCACCTCTGTGAATGGACCACTGCACAGGCTGATCCCAACTTCTTATTCTTTCTTTTGGGACCATGTCACCCCTTCCCTCGCTCTCTCTCCCAATTTTTCCTTCCCATCTCCACCCACATGGTGTATAGTTCATTTTCAACATAGTGTCTAGCAAGTACCACAGCTGCATTGGTTCACCCTTTGTCACTCCATTTCTGTGCCTCCCTTACCTTCCCTAAGATAGAGAAACAAACTAGCTAAAAAGAAAAGAAAACAAACAAACAAAACTTCTTATTTCCATTTCCTGGAATTCATTTCAATAAATATTATTTTATATGATCAGGGGCACATGGGCATTGTGCCTTTGTAACATAACACATTGAATGGAAAAAGAATGAACACTATCTTCTGAGGATCAGGAAAAAGCCACTTTCCTCGCTGATATTCAATATAGTATTGGAGGTTCTGGCTAATGTAGAAGAGCAAGAAAATGAAATAAATGCATATGTGATGGATAGGAACAAAGAAAGACTGTCCTTATTTGCAGGTGACACAATCATCTATGCAGAAAATAGTAAGGATTTTACAAAAAGATTCCCAGATCGAATGAGCGCAGCAAGTCACAAGAAATGGGGGAAAAAGTGCATTTCCATATGCTAGTACCATTATTTATTGTTCAAGAAAAAAACTTTAGACCTTTTGTTGGCTTTATCTGCTACATTCTTGTGTTTCAGTACATTAACTTACACTTTAATATTTACTTTCTCTTCTGTTTTATTCAGATTTACTTGTTCTTTGTAGTTTTCTAGTATGAAAGCTTAGGTAACTGATATTACATCTCTTGTCTTTCCCAGTATATTCACCCCACATGACATATTTCCCATGAGGCACTGCTGTCACTGCACCTCACAAATTTGGATGAATTCCTTTCATTCTTTTTGGGTCTGTTCTAATGCACTGGTGATGGTTGCCCTGAAATTCCTCCACAAAGATGCCATTGTAATCACAGTTTTTCCTCAGACCCCAGAACAGACAAGTCATATTTGTTCTTCATCCTGTATCTAATTTCCTTCACGTTACTGTTGGAAGAATCACTTCCTATGACCTGGGTATCTTCCAGGTGAGCATGTGACAAAGAAGGACAACAGAAAAGCATACCTGGATAAGATTCAGCATATTCCTAACTTTGAAATTTCTAAAATAATGATAGATTTTTTTTCTCTCCTGAGGTATACTTTGGCAAGTCATTGTATCCACAGTTCTTTAAGACCCTTTAGTTCCTTATTTATAAACTGTGAAAAGAGACTATCCAGAAGTTCATCTGAGTCCATAGAAACTGGGAGAATGTGAATAACTTAGTGACTGAGAGCCTAGACACCATTTCTGTGGTAAATAATCTGGTTTTATTTCCCTTTTCACTTCTAGGTTATGCAAATTATCATTGCCATTATGAACCTCAGCTTAGGAATATTAATAATGTGCATCACGGTTCCTTATACTCCGATACGTCCTATCTCAGTCTACGCAGGATACATGATTTGGGGATCGGTGATGGTGAGTGGCAGATCTGCTGACAAGATGGCTGAGAGTACGACATTGCTATTAAATCTCTGTTTTGGATGAAACCGTAGTCTGATCCTATCCCACACTTCCTTAACTACTCGGTTTTCATCATACTTACATGGTAGTGTCAATGTAAAACTCACAGGAAGTTAAGGAGACTCACCACTTAAACATGTGAAATTAGGACATATTGTAGTTACAGTGTAGCCACAAGCTCCATCTAGAATGATTTCAACTGGTGACAGCTTTGCTTTCTTCGTGAGAAGCCCAGTGGTTTATCACTGCTAAGGTTGGTTCACTCAGCAGTTCAAGGACCTTACTAAGCACTGCTAGTGAGCATGTCTGACATGGTCACACATCTTCTTAATACCTTCTCCTGGGCCCTATCTTGTAGGAGTCCTTTGTTCTTATGATAAAAAGAAAAAAGTCATTACCAAACCCCTGTGTTTCTTTTAAGATAGTCTCTTTAGCATGTGTATTTAAAACTTTAGTAAGTTATGGTTTTCAATAACTTTAAAGGTTGTTTTTCTTCCTAATTTTGTTTCTCTTATTACTAGTTTATTATTTCAGGAGCCCTGTCCACTGTAGCAGGAATAAAAACTACAAAAGGTCTAGTAAGTAATAATTATTTTACTTTGGTATCAAAAGAGGAAAGATTAGATCAAATACATATTTTGGAGATGGGTGTCAGTGGCTTACACCTGTAGCACTAGCTACTCAGGAGGCTGAGATCTAAGGATTGTATTTCGAAGCCAGTTGGGGCAGAAAAGTCCCCATAAGACTCTTATCTCCAGCTAACCACCTAAAACTGGAAGTGGTGCTGTGGTTCAAAGAGGTAGAACACTAGCCTTGAGTAAAAAAAAGCTCAGGGACAGTGTCCAGGTGCTGAGTTCAAACCCGTGACCGACAAAAAATGTTTAAAAAAGATATATACATACATTTTCCCCCATGGTGTGTGTGTGTGTGTGTGTGTGTGTGTGTGTGTGTGTGTGTGTGTGTGTGTGTAAAACATGAAGAGAGTCAGATGCTGGTGGCTCACACCTGTAATCCTAACTACTTGACAGGCTGAGGTCTGATGATTGCATGATTGCAGTTCAAAGCTAGCTTGGGCAAGAAGGTCTGTGAGACTTTTCTCTTTAATTAACTCTCAAAAATCCAAATTGGAGCTATGACTCAAGTGGTAGAGATTAGCCTTGAGCAAAACAGCTCAAGGACATCACCTAGGCTCTGAGTTCAAGCAGCAGGGCTGGCACAAAAAAAATAATCAAGAGAGATCATGCTTTTTACCTAGAAAAGTCTGCTTTTCCAAAATTGTAATTCAACAATTGGCCTTTGACAGGGGCCCCCATGTAGGATTGGATGTTGTATAGAGATCAGTGTGGAGGAAGCCTTCTTCAGATGCAGAGAATTCTGGGGAGGAAATGTCAAACATGGCCAACCAAACACACAGTGAAGCTTGAGGTCCAGCCCACAAAAATCACACCAAGGATTAGAGTAGCAGGATGGTTTTCTTTTTTTTTTTTTGCCAGTCCTGGGGCTTGGACTCAGGGCCTGAGCACTGTCCCTGGCTTCTTCTTGCTCAAGGCTAGCACTCTGCCACTTGAGCCACAGCGCCACTTCTGGCCATTTTCTGTATATGTGGTGCTGGGGAATTGAACCCAGGGCCTCATGTATACGAGGCAAGCACTCTTGCCACTAGGCCATATCCCCAGCCCGATGGTTTTCTTTTTAACTGATAGTTAAGATATATATTCCAACTTCAGCCAGAAAGGGTTTTGAGCTTGCCATAAAAAAGGTTCACAAAAAGCTATTACTCAGAAAGAAGCAAGTTTAACATATAACTCTCATGCCAAGATATGGGTCATAGACCATAAAAAAAGCAAAAATCAAAGTCTATGTCAAGTAGTAAACTAGCTACATAACTTCTTTGAGGTTTTTTTATTTTGTTCAAAAATGTAAACAAGAAGTTCTATAATATAATAAATATGGCGGTTCCAAATCTGGCTCCCATCTGCCTTTCTAGCATCATCTCTAAACGACTACTTTTTAAAGGTACCTCATGCTCATTCCCACCAAACCACACATGTTTTTTCCAAGCAATTTTAGTTCTTTTAAAAACAAACTGTGAGGAGACGATGTGGGTAAGGACATGACAGAGAGATGGAAGGGACAAGAGGATCAGAGGCATGAGTACTAAGTAGCGTTTTAGAAAACATTTTGTCAGGCATCTGTATCAGAGCATGGTTAGAAGACAGACAAGACAGTGCTGTCCAGCTAGAGCGTAAAGGAATTTGAAATGTTTGTTATAAAACTCAGAGTTCATCTTTTGTTGTCAGAGGACTCACCTGAAGATTTACTCTTGAGAATGACAGGAGGATATTTTTGAGAAGAGGCTTGAATTGAAAGTACAAGAAGGAAAGAGACAAAATGAGAGGACAATTGGTATATAGAACTATAGAGGGTGGAATAAATAAATAAAGAAAAGAGACATTCAGTATCGGACACAAACGTATTGGAGGAGGCTATTGCATTGTTTAATTGATTTTCATTACTTTTTTTTTTTTTTAAAATTTTAGGTCCAAGGCAGTATGGGCTTGAACATCGCCAGCTTTGTGGTAGCGATAATAGGGATCATAGTGACTGCACTGAGCCTGAGCACCGCTCCATTTAGCTATTACTGTGGCTATAGTGATGTCTTCAATGGTTGTTTTTTCATTTCAGTGAGTATTTCTGCTTTTCATTAGATGAGATGGTGGAAGTGACTATGTTGAGAACTGGCTGTGGCAAAAGCAACAACTCCCTTTCTATCATTGCTCAATCATTTGAGGAAGTTGGAAGTGATTGTGAAATAGGCCAAATCTTTTATTTAGGAATTAGCATCTCATTTCTCTTTGTTCTCCATCTTCGTCTGATAAGACCAAAGACATAGAAGGCTTATACTTAGAGAGGACCAACTCCTTGTTAGTAGTAAGAAGATATTTTCTGAATTTCATGATTAGTCTGCATATGTCTTGTCTCTGGGCTTCTGGATGGAGCCAGCTGGAATTATATGGCTCTCAAATAATAAATGAAATTTTCTTGAACTCTGTGCTAGAGTGATGGGCAACCTAATGTCTTTCTTAATCATCCACTGTTCTCTCCAGCCTAACCACTTTTAGCACCAATTCCTGGCCCCTGATAAATTTTCAGTGCATTTCCTGTGTTTTACTCCTTAGTTAGACCACTTTTCATCATCAACATGCCATCCTACTTGCTTTGTTGTCCAAATCGTTGCTTCCACAACTATTTTAGGCAGTAAAACGTTGACGTTTTTGGCTTTTGATTCTTGCAATAAGAGTTATGGTAGTATGTTACTGGTGACTAAAATGATCGATTGGATATTTGCTTTCATTGTGGTACTAGAAATTGAACTCAGGCCCTTGTGTTTGCTAGCCAGATGCTCTACTACTTGAGCCATTTTGTCAACCTAATATTTAGTACTGATACATCTACTGACTACTTTTTAGCAGTACTGGGATGTCATGCATGACTTAGAACTTGCTAGGCAGGCATTCTAGCTAAAGGCATGCCTCTAGCTCATTTTTTTTTTTTTTGCTTATTTTTACCAAAATAATGCCCCGAAAGTCTTTAGTGACTTCATTAAATTCTGAGATTGCTAATAGTTTTTAAAGGAAGCATTTTATTGCTTGCCATTTATTCCAAATAAGGTTATTTTGAATGAACCTAACATTTTCCTAAAGTTTCTTAGAAGCTGGCAAAAGTAAGACTAGATTCTGAAACTTCCTGCCTACAATCCACAATTGTAAAGCTTGTTCTGTGTAGCAATCCTGAAGAGGTCCTAACTTTTTATTTTATGAAGGTCTGTTTACTTACAGACTTGACCAGAATGTGGACTGGGTTAAAATTCTGGGACTCACTAGTTTCTAAGGGTTAGATTCCACGGGCATGAGATCTGTACACTCTCAGAGTAACTGCTATTTACAAGAACGTTGCCCTTGGTTTAATGCTCTGCTGCTATCCTGAAATGATCAATATAATTTTTCCTTTTTCCTTTTTATTTCTTAAAAATGAAATGTAATGTATTTATTTTAAATGCAGCACATACTAGTAGACAAGCCAACAACTTAAGATCACTAGAAATTATGTGTATCTTAATATATAAAATAAAAATTCCATCCTGTAAGTCTGTGTAAGATACTTCAAAATAAGTTTTTAAAAGGAGATTTTTTTTGCAAGTACCTAGCTGAACCCTTGGTTTTAATGCTTCACTACTGCTGTCCTGAAGTGCTCAGTATCATTTTTAAAAGGAATTTTTTTTGTAAGTACATAGCTGTATCTCCATTCATATCCATCAGTCACTCTCTCCAAGTTCATGGTGAACTCCTGGAAATTGTGTGAGTTTTGTTTTGGTCTGCCTCTTCTTCTAGAAGAAGATTTCCATGAGGACTTTTTACATTTGAAGTGCCAAGTTCATTTCTCTGTGAGCCCCTGCCTGGTCAGCTCATATTTTATGCCAGTTCTCAGGATCGTCTGTCTCAGAGATGTTAGGTGGAGAAGAGAGACTCCCGAAGTTCAAGAAGCTCCAGTATTCTTGGGAGAAAAAGATATTACAAAACACATAATGGTGCATAGAAGTCAGTTCTCTGTAAGAAAGAGCAATGAGAGAGTGCATTACTTAGAATTGTTGCACCAAAGCACAGGAATTTGCCAATTATCTCCTATGGTTGACCTTGAAAGATGGCATAAATGGATACATTATGTATCTTTCTAAATGTAAGAAAATAAGTGACATTCAATAGGCCACAATTTGGGAAAGGTATATGCTATATTAGGAGGGAGATTTCCGGATGCCTGGCCACTGCCTTTTCTCTGTAGGCATGGTAATGAGTAGTAAGTGGTTTGAACTTGGGATCTCTTCTATTCCCACTCTGATGCTATGAATTTGTTTTTAGGGCCTGGATGGTGTGGTGCTCCTGCTGAGTGTGCTGGAATTCTGCATTGCTGTGTCCCTCTCTGTCTTCGGATGCAAAGTAACCTGTTGTAACCCTGGTGGGGTGAGTGTTGACCTTTAACTGAAGATGTCTTTACTAGCATTTTATTGGTGCATAACCTGTTATAGAAATCTTGGAAGCATAATGTAACACATATTTATTATGGCTAGTTTTTGTGGATCAAGACTCCAAGCACAGCTTGGCTGGTGGCTCTGCTCAAGTTCTTAGGGGGCTGCACTCACAGAATTGGCTGGGCTGTGGTCTCATCTGAAGGCTTCTTTGGTTGTTTATTTTTGTGTGTGTGTGTGTGTGTGTGTGTGTGTGTGTGTGTGTGTGTGTGTGTGTGTGTGCCAGTCCGGGGACTTGAATTCAGGGTCTGGGTATTGTTCCTGAGCTTTTTTTTTTTTTTTTTTTTTTTTTTTAGCTCAAGGCTATCTCCCTACCACTTGAGCCACAACTCAAACTTTTGGTTTTCTGATGGTTAATTGGAGATAAAGAGTCTCACAAACTCACCTGCCTGGGCTGGCTTTGAACCATAATCCTCAGATCTCAGCCACCGGAGTAGCTAGGATAACAGGCACAAGCCACCAGTACCCAGATAATCCCAAGTTTTTCTTTTTCTGTTCTTATACTGAAGAATTCAAACTCATGCCAATGTTTTCTTCTTTGAGGAAAGCAGGAGAGAAAAAGCCTCTCAAATTGCCTCAGGATGTTTGGAAATTTCCAAATTATTAGATTGCATTCATCAGAATAATGGCTTTTGGATACACTTAGAGGAAACTGATCTGTAGTCTACTCATGGGAGTGAGGTATTGTCACTTATAAGATCCTATGCTTAATCAAGAGGAGAAAATGACCCGAGGGTGTGTCAATGAATGTCATCTCTGAATTCTGCCTACCATCATGGCAGAGCAAGAGCTATTTTTCCAACTTTACCTGCTCAATGGACATCAAAATTGTGTCCAATTCTAAATGAAGTGGTGTCCTAGACTTTTCTCTATGAATATAGCACCAGCATACTTCCATGAGAAATGTCAAGGATGAGCCTTGTGTTAATAGTTAAAAGATACCTGGCCAGTATCTTACCCTGACACCTTCAGCAAATCCTTCTGGCTGCCATACACTGAACATGTCATATACAGGGATGGGGGAAGTGAAATGTGAAAGGAGAGAAAAGATCAAGAAAGAGGGCCTGGGAACAAAGAGAGCAAGGCAATCCTTCAAGCACCAAGGGTTTCAGCATGGGGAAGTGGGAAATGAAATCCCAATGGTTGACCATTACCTTTATTATCCAAAGACCTTGGAACAGACATAGATCATAGTCAAATAAGATGACAATAGTATGATGAGATTGGGGGGCCAGGTACAAGCTTTGTACCTATTTACATCTTTTTGGATTTCCCAGACAACATCACATCCCTCACCCCCAACCTCTGACCCCTAGAGAAGAGCTGGACTACATTACATTACCATTTTATTGGGCCTCCATGATGAAGCACCCAGAAGTATGAATTTCTTAGAAGCTACCAAAGACTTTGTAACTTTCTTTGAATGCCATGTTGCATTTTTATTAAGCAGAGCATTTGAACAGGAGGGTACATTCCTTAGTAGGAATCAAACCTTAACATCTTGAGTACATGTTCCTGCTGTTGTTGAATAGTTGTAGAGCTGAGAAATATGGTTGCTGTTGATACATGTCAACTCCAGAAGGGCAGAGGTTTGGGGCCTGTAATTAAGTCTGTCTGTCTCCCTGTTCTACCACTGCCTCCATCCACCTCCACATCTATGAGTTTATAGAGTAAGACCTAGAATTTCCTTTTCACTCTTAATGATTCCTGCCATTCTGGACAAGTGTGGGTTTTGTAGTATTTTATCTGTGGCCAGACAACCATGACTTGAATCTGCTGCTAGTATCAGCAGTGCAAATTAATTTTGGGAGGAGACCTAGGCATTTTTCTTAACATCATCACAGGTAAGATTAGTGACTGAGTCCAGACTTATCACCCAGGGTGTGGTCTGAGGTCCATGCTGACCCAGCGAGTGCCAGATAAGCTCACCAGATTGATCTTGAGGGTCAATACAGAGGTGATATTTTAGGCACTAATAATGATAATATTATGTGGATAAAAAGAAGGAAGTCCTGACTATATTTGAATGACTCAATGGAATTCTGATTGATTCACAGGTTGTGCTAATTGTGCCATCAAATCCTCAAAGGACAGAAAAAGCTTCTCCTGTTCTTCTTGAAGGAGGGATGGTCCCACCAACAGGCCAAGACCAGAATGTCCCAGGAAATATATTCTGAGTAATACAAAAACACTTGTGGCAAAACAAACAAACAAAAAAACCATAAATGGACTCTGATTTGTGTGTGTGTGTGCATGTATGCACAAGTGGATGTATAAATTCAGAAATCATGCTCTCATTTTTCCCCAGAAACTTAACAATGTATTCTACACATTCTGCTGAATTTGTGTGATATCATCAGAATTTGAACAAATAAATCATGCATGTAATGGGTTACAGCACTTGACTGGTTTTTTAAAAAAAATTAAGCCAAGGCTTAATTGCACCTTTTAGTAAAAGAAGAAAATTAATTCAAAACCTTTGTTTTTACATATTATATCTTTTCTGCCCAAGTTGAAGGCTATAATTTCCCCTAACTCAGATCTTTGAGAAGACTCAACAAGCATACTCACAGAGAGTTTTTCTTTAAGAGAAATGGCTGGGGTTGGAAATGTGGCTTAATGGTAGAGTGCTTGCCTAGAATGCATGAAGCCTTGGGTTCAATTCCTCAGCACCACATAAACAGAAAAAGCTGGAAGTGGCGCTGTGGCTCAAGAGGTAGAGTGCTAGCCTTGAGCAAAAAGAAGCTCAGGGACATCACCCAGACCCCAAGCCCCAGGACGAGAGAGAGAGAGAGAGAGAGAGAGAGAGAGAGAGAGAGAGAGAGAGAGAGAGAGAGAGAGAGAGAGAGAGATGAGGGGTATTGGAGACACCCATAGTATGGGCTCTCCAGGGGCTCTGCCAGACAAGTGAGTGGTGCGGGACTCTGACTTAGATTTCCCAGATCTGTGCAAGTAAACATAAATTCAAGTCAATTACAACACTAAAAGTTAAGTTTCAATTTTCGTTTTCTTTACTAGATTTAGATACTTTTTGGTTCCTATATGTGTTGTCACTTGTGGCAAAAAGCCAGTAAATGTATCTATTTCAATGTTGATCTCTGATGCTATCAATCTTCTATCAAATCTGTCTATTATTGATCATCTATCTATTATTGATCATCTATTCATAGCATTTTCTATTGCTGATATAAATACACATATACTAAAGCATACATGCGCGCGCACACACACACTGAATCATTTGAAAGTGTGTTAAATGCAACATGGCTAATAAGTTCTTAGCATCCCCACCCCCACCAAGACAATGAATAAACAAATATATATTGATGCAAATAACCAGAGACGGTATGTTGCGTCCTGGGGAGCACTTTGAGGAATTAAACATGATATCAATTTCCTCTCTTGCCTCTTAAGGAAATGAAACCTTGGCAGCCTTTCCTCTTGGAACTTGAGCTGATGCACATTCTGCTTCCCAGTGTCTGGAGAATTCCGATTTCCTGCGGTAGCATGGCCACCCTTCCTGCTGGGGAGGTTGTGGGTTTTTTTTTTTTTTGGCCAGTCCTGGGCCTTGGACTCAGGGTCTGAGCACTGTCCCTGGCTTCTTTTTGCTCAAGGCTAGCACTCTGCCACTTGAGCCACAGCACCACTTCTGGCCATTTTCTGGGGAATCGAACCCAGAGCTTCATATATAGGAGGCAAGCACTCTTGGCCACTAGGCCATATCCCCAGCCCAAGGTTGTGTCTTGATTGAGCTTAGCAGTTATACCTTTCAGGGCCTGAGGTGCCATAGCGGATCCACGTCCTTGGTCATCATGGAAGCTTTGGCTAAGCAGTGTGACTTTGATCTCCCATCCCAACAACCAGAGTTACTTCTGCCTTGCTGGAATCTCTGCTCCAGAGGTACCATGCCTCCCCATTGTGGAGGCATCATTTTATCACTCTTTGCTTCTCTGGTCCTCACCACAGCTCTGCCCCATCTGACCCCAAAACATAGATGCCACTACACCTGGCTTCACAAAGCCCACGCTTTTGCAAATTACAACCATCCCAGGGTCCAGAGTCACCACTGCTGCTTTGTTCTCTAGGGTCCCAGTTGCTTCTGCACCATGTTGGTCAAGCATTCCAACTGCCCATTTGGATCTCTGATTCCCTGGGCCCAAATCCCTGCTGTGGACAGCTCTGCTGATACCAAGGGCAACACTGATATAGAGCTTCTGGAATGTCCTAGAATTACAGACCACATTAACTAATGATGTGCAATCAACTTGTTGCCATTTCATATATATTCATGACAAATCTTCAACAGTGGAATCACATGTAAATAGTGTGTGTGTGTGTGTGTGTGTGTGCGTGTGTGTGTGTACTGATCCTGGGACATGAAGGTTCTATGCACTTCCTCTGAGTTTTTTTGGCTCAAGTCTAATGCTTTACCACTTGAACCACAGCTCCACTTCCAGCTTTTTGGTAGTTAATTGGAGATAAGAGTCCCACAGACTTTCCTGCCCTGGAGTTGACTTTGAACCACAATCCTCAGATCTCAGCCTCCTGAATATCTAGTATTACAGGCTTGAGTCCAGCTTGTAAATACATATTTAAGTTCTGTTCTCTAGGAAAATATGGGTAACACAACATAGAAATGTGTAAAATTGGGAAAATGAGACTTTCAAGAGGCTTGAAACACCCTCAGATTAATCTGTGGGTGTTAAGATCTCTGACAGAGGAGCTGGGAATATGACCTAGTGGCAAGAGTGCTTGCCTCATACACATGAAGCCCTAGGTTTGATTCCCCAGCACCACATATATAGGAAATGGCCAGAAGTGGCGCTGTGGCTCAAGTGGCAGAGTGCTAGCCTTGAGCAAAAAGAAGACAAGGACAGTGCTCGGGCCCTGAGTCCAAAGCCCAGGACTGGCAAAAACAAAACAAAACAAAGATCTCTGACAGAGTCTGGCACACAGTGAACCCTCACACTGGCATCAACAGTGATGACCGTTAATATCGTTTTAATATGGAAGGCTAAGTGTTGGGGACTGTTATGGCCTTGGTGGAGGAAGGGGCCAAGAGTGAGATGCTGCCCTTCCCCCAGCCCTGGGACAATGTGGAAGGGAGCCCCTCCCACCTTTCGGCCTCAACCGGAAAAGAAGCCCCCCCCACCCCTTGGGAGGCGAACACGTGCATGCCACCAAGATAGAGTTGCCCAGCCCACAAAGGAAGTTCCAGGATCACTTGAGTGGCAGCACAGTCAGCCAATCAGTCAGTCACCCCAAGTCCTTCCCCTTCCGCCTGTGTCATCGTAATCAATTTCTCTGGCCCGCCCTCGGGGGGCTGAGACGCATCCCACCATCGCAGCGTGTCCCTGATGCCTTCTTTCCGCCCCCGCTCCTGGTAACATGTGAGGGGACTGGGGGGAGGGGAGGCCTCAGCAGCCTTTCCTCAACTTAGCGCAAGTCCACGAGAGTACACCTTGGCCTTCTGCCGGAAGGCAAGGCCGAGTGGTCTTTCATAGATTTTAGGGTTCAGGCATTTTCCCCGGGAGATCGGGGAGAAAGGGATCGATCAGATCCCAACAGCTAAGGGGCCAATCACTGCTTGTGCAAAAAATTTCACAATAGGTACACACTAATGTTCAGGGCACCAAATCTATAAACTTCTGACATGAAAAAGGAAGTAGCAGTGTACCTCATAAATTCTCCACACAAGCAGTGTGTCTCATAAATCCCCCCACACCCTTAGACCACAAAGGGAGCTTTGTAGTGAATCTGATGGATGTCCCCAGAGCTTTGCCAGCATCAGACACCCAACAGACATTAACAGGTGAAAGCAGGTAGATTCACAAACTTGCTTCATGGGCTATGGGACAAGGGCTTTATGCATATACACTGGATGTGAGAATATATATATATATACACATACATACATACATACATACATATATATGTATATATACCAGATGTAGGAATATAAGGAATAAAAATACATGCTGAATGTAGGAATAGATATATTTATATACATATATACTGGATGTAGGAATATATACTGGCTTAAGAATATATACATATATACTTACATATACTGGATGTAGGAATAGATATACTTACATATACATATATATATACTGGATATAGGAATATACATGTATCTATTGTAGGAATATATATATGCATATATAGGCTAGATATGGGAATATATATATGCATATGTACATATACATATACACAGACACTGGATGTAGGAAAACACACACATGCACACACATGCACACAGGTACACTGGACACAGGAGTTCTGGGAGTGGAATGAGAAAAAGATAAAGCTAGACCCCATGGCACACATTGGTATTCTGCCTTGGGTTGAGGGAACCTTTAAATATAGCTATGGGATATTTGAGAAGTAGACTTTGCCACAGAGGGTGGTGGTGAGGGAAGGAAAAAAGTCTCCTGAAGGTCAAAGCTAGGTGCTATGTGAGGTTGTTGTAGTTTTCTTCTGTTTCCACATTTCCAGGCTATCATAATATAGAAGAGTTTGAACTTTTAAGCTATCATTCCAATATTGAGTCAAACTAAAATGCAGTAATTATAACCTGAAAGTTTCTTGTATGTTGTGTATTATATTCTGCTTATGTGTTAATGGCAGATACCTATCTATATCATCTATATCTATATAAATAAATGTAGCAGACATATGTAAACAAAGGTATGTATCATCTATCTGTCTTCATCATCATCTATCTAGATAGGTTTGTTTATAAATCCATATGTTGCATTCACAAAAGGAAGACATTTTTTAGAGAACAAAGTATGACTACTTTATCTGGAGTAAAGGCAAAGTCAGATGATGTTAAATTTGGCTCTAAGTACTTTAAGGTACAAACTTTTGACCAAAGATCCAAAATATGAAAATCTAACTCTTAAAATTCAACCTTATAGGAAATGACATTTTGAAGAGCAAATGTGCTGTTGAATAATTATGCCACCAAGCAACTACAAAGACATTGAGATTTCAGCCTTTCAAACCAGAATCTTTGTGTGTGCTCTTTAATTTACTTGTAATCACTGTGGTATTTATTATCCTTAGAAAGATAAGAGAATATATTCCCAAATCATTGAACTTTAAATATCCAGGTAGGAGGCTTTATGAATACTTTCACTAAAAAAATAAATAAATAAAACAATAGAGGCTGGGAATGTGGCTTAGTGATAGAATGCTTGCCTAGCACACATGAAGCCCTGGTTTCAATTCCTCAGCACCACATAAACAGAAAAAAAAATGGAAGTGGCACTGTGGCTTAAGTGGTAGAGTGATAGCTTAGTGCATAAAGAAGCCAGGGACAGTGCTTAGGCCCTGAGTTCAAGTCCCAGGATTGGCAATAAATAAATAAAACAATGTAAAGCAATGATTTGTTTTCCTTCTGCCTTGAAATGATAGAAATTAACTCTGGTCCCTCCTTAGAAACCAACACATTTCACTATGTTTTCACATTGAAATTGCAGTCATCCCAGAAAAGTGATGAAGTAAGTGAGTGGAGTCTTACTCAGTTAAAAATGTGGATCCATTTAAAAACAAAAGCCAAAGGCTGGGCGTGAGTGGCACACATCTGCAATCCTAGCTACTCCTTACTCAGGAGGCTGAGATCTGAGGATTGGCATTCTAAGCCAGCCTGAGAAGGAAAGTCTGTGAGACTCTTATTTCCAACTAACCAGCAAGAGGCCAAGTGGAGCTGTGGCACAAGTGGTAGAGTGCTAGTCTTAACCACAAAAACTCAGGGACAGAGCCTAGGTCCAGAGTTGAAGGCTGGCACAGTTCAAGACTGGCGCGCACACGCCCCCCTGCCCCCCATCAACAAACCAAACAACAAGCTAAAATCCAAAAGAAGACCAAGGAATATTAAGAAAATCTTTGCGCCCTCCCTCCCTCTCTTTCTTTCTTTCCTACTCGATCATGAGGCTTGAACCTCAAGGCCTAGGCATTGTCCTTGAGCTCTTTTGCTAAAGTCTATCTAGCACTCTACCACTTGGAGCTACAGCCCTACTTCTGGTTTTCTGGTGGTTAATTGGGGATAAGAGTTTTGTGGCCTTCCCTGCCCTGTCAGGCTTTGAACTGTGATCCTTAGATCTTGAACTTCTGATTGGCTAGGATTACAGGCATGAGCCACCACCACCACCAGCAGCAGCAGAAGGAGGAGGAGGGGGGGGGAGAGAGAGGGGAAAGGGGAGGCAGAGGGGGAGGGGGAAGAAGGGGAGGATGAGGAGGAGAAGGAGGAAGAGGAAGAAAGCAGGAAGAGAAGAGGAGGAGGAGGGAGGGGGGAGGGGGAGGAGGGGGAGGGGGAGGAGGAGGAGGCGGCAGCGACAACCCTTTGGAGAATTGAAAAAAAAGAAACGAGTGTGTCTTGCTGCTGCGTGTGTCCTTGTATCCTCTGGGGGACTGACCCCTCTCTCCATGTTGTAAGACTCCCTTTGACACTGGTGTCCATGCCACTGTAGCATCTCTGGGAAGATGGTGCGCTGTCCCTTCCTTCATCGTCTTCCTAGCTCTGGCCCTCCTTTGCATTCTCCAGCTTCTTAGCAGGAGGTGAGACTTGCTGTGAAAATTGACATGGATTCTTAATGTTTAAAAAAGCAAACATACTTTTTGGGGGGGGGTGTCTATGATCCATTTATTTATTCTGGGTGGGGAAAAAATCACCTGGATTTCTGTGATGTAAAAATTCTCAGGAGCTCCATGAATTGGTTACAAGAGTTTCTTTGGGAATGTGAAGGTCACAGAAGAGAATATGGAGATCTGAAGGCATTACTCTCTTAAGACCTCACTGTGCAGAATCCCACAGTCTTCTAGACAGGCACTACATACATATTCACCAAATACATACAAAATGGTGCTCTACAATATTGCCACTCACAGTCACACCAGTTTTAGAAGAAAAAAAAAAGATGAGGAAAATGGCTCTCACCCACATATGCACACATATACACACACATTCTTACATGATCTTAATTAGCCATTATAACATAGGAGGAGAAGCTAATACCTAATTTGTGATGATGTAAGCATGATGGTCAACTTGACTGGCTGACAAGATGCCTAGGTTAGTAAAGCCCGCCCTGTCCTTCATGAGGTGAGCCGCACTGCTCTGCCACACACCAACCTTGCCACATGGACCCACAGTTCTGAAGTCGTGAGCCAAAAATAAAAAGACTGCTCCCTTTCGGTTCTGCTGTTTTGGTCACAGCTATGAAAGAGTAACTAAAAGAGTGAAGACCTTCTACTAGCCCATCACATACCCTTCTTGCCCTTCCAGGATCTGCATCCCAACTCCTGTTTCTAATTCCAGCACTGTGTCTGCTGTCATGGCAACCAGATGCGTTTCAGAAGAGACCACCCTGGAGGCTGCTCTGGGCGCAAAGAATTTTGGGAAGCCTGTTTCTCTCAGGTCTGAGCTGCGGAAAGGCATGATAGGAAAGTTTTTGAAGGGAGAACCCAAAGTTCTGGGGGTAAGTCGTTTGCATATCTATCTGAAAGAATAACAGTATTGTAAACTCACAGCTGATGAGGCGAATACCAGATATTCTAGATTGCTAAGCTGAAAGTACATTACCGTCCTAGTCATTCCTATTTGATTTTCAAGACTCATCATATGGTATTATACTGCATTACATTTATTTTTGGTTATATTTCAGTTATTGCAATTTTATTTCAATTGTAACAATTCCAGATGTCTCCTAGGTTGTGGTTAACCCAGGATAATTATAGTTAACCCCAGTGTGTAAGAACACCAAAAAGAAAGGTTATGTGTTTCCTAGGTGAAGCTTCTTCTACACCCTTGCACACTATCAAAAAGATACTCACTATGAAAAAGAAATATCTATTCCAGTTACACAGGTCTTGAAGATTTTTATTATCTTTGTGCATGAGAAATGCTGCTGTGTAAGTTTCTTTTACTTTAGTAATATCTGTCTGGTTTTGTAAACATGGTGAGAGTTGACTAGGAAGCATTCTAATTGTTAAGAATTTGGTGGAATTCATCACTGAAATCATCTGAGGCTTTCTCTTGTTTGAATATCACTATTTATTCATTCTATTTCATGACATTGGGGCTATTCAAATGGGTTAACTTCTGTTTTGAGGTTTGATTCATTGGGTAGTCAGGAGGTTATACATTTCATTGAAGCTATCACCTGTGGAAAGTTTCTCCTATGCCTTTGTTGAGTTTTTATGTCCATGGGGTCAAAGGTGATGTCCCTGCATAATTTCTAGTATTACTAATTGATAATATCATTCTTCTTTTTCTTAACCTAGCTATCAGGCCATTGATTTATTTATCCTGATGGGAAAAACAGTTTTAGATTTTGTTGTTTTCTTGTTTTCAAGCTCATTGATTTGTGGCCTACTTTTTTCCCTTGGATAAAATAGATGAAATCCTTCATTTTGCCAATGCAAACACCTAGTTCTGCACATTTATCCCTCCTCCTCCTCCTTCTCCTCCCTCTCCCCCCCTCCTCCTCCTTCTCCTTTTTGCCAGTCCTGGGGCTTAAGGACTCAGGGCCTGAGCACTGTCCCTGGTTTCTTTTTTTGCGCAAGGCTAGCACTCTACCTCTTGAGTCACAACTCCACTTCTGGCTTAGAATCTGCTTATGTGGTGCTGAGGAAAAAACCCAGGGCTTCATAAATGCTAGGCAAGCACTTTACCACTAAGCTACACTCTCAGCTCCGCACATTTCCTTCTAAGCATGGCATTCTCTGCATTTGACAAATTTTCACAAGTTCTTTCCATTCTCTTGGGGTCTTTTTTGAATTCCACAGGCTAATATTCACCTACTTTTAGGCCACTGCATTCACGCTCTTTTCTGAGGCCCCAGAATCCAATAAAATGCAACATTTGCTCTTTGATTTTTTATTTTTCCTGAATCTTTCTTTCTTCAAGTTACTTCTTCTTGTTGGGAATTACTACAATTACTGAGGCAATGCTAGATTTTCAGAAGTGGTGTGATTTTGGGTGAAGATATCTCAAAGTCCTTGGGGGAAGACAGTGAACAAGAAATGATTTCACAGTTCATCTGTGTTTATGAAAAGATGGAGAATGAGAGTAACTTAGTGATTAGGTAGATGGTAGCATGGATTGCATTTTTATCACGAATGATCTGTGTTTACCTTTTCATTTCTAGGTTGTGCAAATTATGATTGCTCTGATATCCCTCAGCTTCGGAGCCATAATGAAGGAGGCTACAGCTCTAAGTAACAGTAGATGTATCTTTTCATTCTGTACGAGGTATTCGTTTTGGGGGCCACCGATGGTGAGTAGCACACCTTCTGACATCATTGGTGAGATCAGAACGTTTTAATGTCCTTAGCCTGGATAGGACTGTCTCTCAACTCTTTCATGTAATTTTATAACTTTCAGAAACATTCTCAGAGTAACTTTGAGAAAACCTTTATCCAGTTTTCTCCCAGTTAAGTGGCACTGAGCCATGAAAAACTCACAGAAAGCTCAACTACAGTTACTTAGTAATATGAGTTAGGATATACTGTAGCAGCATGTAGCCATAAACTACAGAATGACCTCAACCCTGACAATACCGATTCCCTACAGTGAGAGGCCCCATGGCTAATCATATCCAGAGTTGGTTAATTCATGGTGTAAGGATCCCACTGAAAGATTGCTAGCAGAGGGCATCTGTTAGGTTAATGTATTTCTTTATTCATGAATGTTTTAGGAGCATACATTCAAACCAACTATGGACAAAGTTAAAAGGCTTTCTTTCAGTTGTTTGCACTAATTAAGATTATCTTGCTTGTCTGGGGAAGAATATACCCTGTTCTAAGCTAATGGGAGATTGAATGAAATGAATGGGTTTTTTTAAGCAAGTTTGAAGAGGCTAATATGCAGGAAAATTATAGTCCAGACACTATATATATATATATATATGAACTAGTTCATCAACACTGAATGAACGGTTATCTTAAATGACAGAATTTCATTTCAAAAGTTTAATAAGAAATGTACTCACTGCCTTACATATGTAACTACAACCTCTCTGTACATTACTTTGACAATAAAAATAATATTTTAATAGTAAATAAAAAATAATAAGTAAAAATTTAAATCATAATGTAATAGTAAAATAATGAGTAAAGTTTGTATAGCAAATTAAAAGTTAAAATTAGAATTTTAAATGTTTAAAAGTTAGAACAAATTAAACCTTTAGTACAAACAAAAATAGGAAAGATAAAACAGGAGAGCTTTATTTGGCAAGTAAATTAGGTATAAATTAAGTATGAAGTTTTAGACAGAGGAAAATAAAATTCATAAAATAGACTATAGTCAAATCAGGAACCTATTTAAATATTGCATTGTTTCTATTTTTCTGTAAATCTGAAAATGAGAAAGTTCAGCATTTTACTAGAGGCCCAGAATTTTAAATCTTCTGTTCTGTTCTAGAAAAAGTTTAAGAATGGAAGAAAAGAATATGACCATCTACTTCTGAAAGTTACAATGAACTTTATATACTTAGTAAAAGTAATTCTATAGCTTTTATTGAACTTTTACTGTGGTCGGGGGGTCCTTCTGAGGGCTTTATCTGTCCAAGTCCTCTCAAACAATCAACATAGCCTCTTGGGTTGGATTTAATGCCACCAGCATTGTATGGGTGAAAATCTGTATCTATTTGGTTCATGAATAGTCAATTACCAGAAACTCATTTAACTTACCACTCTAGTTTTATTGTTTTGAGTTGCTTTCTTTATCTATTTTGCTATGGCAAGGTTCTCTTATTTAATATTGCCTTTAAATACATATATACATGCATTTATTATTTATGTATTGCATACTCTCTGTATATAATGATTTTTTCATATGCCTTATTAAAATTTTAGAGTTGTAATAGGTTTTACTGATATTGTTGGATGTTCACAATAGGAATTGTATTCATATTAAAATAAAAATTATTTGAGCCATTTTGCTGAAGAATTTTTCATACAGCATTATTTTGTTTAAAGTATTGAGCTTAATATGATATAATCATCTACATCCTTACATTGATATTAATGAGGGGCCTGGTATTTCCCTATTGACCACAAAATGTGCCTAGACTGTGATACTATACCATATAATGAAGAATACAGTTATTCATATTTCATGGATCATATTAATTCAAGAGTAACTTAAAGCTTATTAAATGTCTCATCATTATGTTAATAAGAATAACAATTATGTCATACTTTCTTCAATTCTATTCATTTCTCAAGTTATAATATTTCAATATTTAAAATATGTAGATATTTTTATTAATCAGGTTTCCATCACTGTCACAAACAATCAAGATGATATATTGACAAAAAGGTTCTTTTGGCTGACACTTTGGGAACTTTGAGTTCCTGGTTGATGGACTCCACTGTTGTGGGCTATGCAAAGCATTAAACAGAGTATAACTGCATATTTCATGGCTTGTGTACACTCAAAGAGAGGTAAGAGAAGCAAAGGGTGAGGCCCCACTGTTGGTCTAGAAAGTCTCACCTCTCAATGTTTCCACCACCTCACAATGACACTGTGCTGTGGATGCAGTCTTTAGTACATAAACCTTCGAGAGACCTCATGACCCCCAAATTAGCACATTTGCAGACCCACTCCACACATTCACGATTTATTCCTGGTCACATGACAGATTATTTCATCTGCTATATAATTTATACAAATCATCTTTCTATCTTGGAGTTTAGAAATGGATGGAAGCAATTTCTCTAGTTCAGTCACTGTGATATTAAGACATAATACTTTGGCCTTGACAAGTCAAATTTGGAAAGCAAAATAAGAAACTTATAGAGTTCAGTGGTGTTGCAGCCCTCTAGAGGGGGCTTGAACCCGGGAACTGAAAGGACGAAAATCAGGACAGGAGGGGTGCAAAGGCAGATGAACCAATGCACGTTTATTTTTAGAAGGGCCAGGACTTATATACTGTTTTAGGAATAGGGTCATAAGACATGTGGGTCATAAGACATCAGTTTACAACTTCAAGAGTAAAGTTCAAACAGAAAGATATACATATCAAAGCATGGCTACATTTACCAATACATCAAAAGATCAGACTGGGGGCTGGGGATATAGCCTAGTGGCAAGAGTGCCTGCCTCGGATACACAAGGCCCTAGGTTCGATTCCCCAGCACCACATATACAGAAAACGGCCAGAAGCGGCGCTGTGGCTCAAGTGGCAGAGTGCTAGCCTTGAGCGGGAAGAAGCCAGGGACAGTGCTCAGGCCCTGAGTCCAAGGCCCAGGACTGGCCAAAAAAAAAAAAAAAAAAAAAAAAAGATCAGACTGGTCAAGGCAAAGCTACAATTACCCCCTAGCTACTGTTTACCCTTATGCTAACTATCTTAATAATAAACTTGCCTACATACTGTAAAAACCCTTCCCAGAGCAGCTGGGTAAAAAGTCTCCCAGGAACTCTCTAATCAGAGGAGGAAAAGTCTCATGACCAAATGGTTTCTTTCAGCCATCAAACACAGGAAATTCCTTAATGGGGGTGTGCCCCCATTGGCCTTTTAGTGTGCTAGTAAGGCTTTGGAAAATTAGTGCTGAGGCTGAGGTCACCACAGGTCAGAGAATCATTCACCCACACAATGGTATAAAGAAGTGGGTTTTATCAAGTGATGCCAGCTATTTTAGCTTAATAGAAAATAATGTTCAAGTTGATGGAGTAAAGTTAACTACTATATCCTAGTAACCAGTTAATAAAGAATTTAAAATTTTCTTTGGATTTATTTTGTTTACAACTTTGAATAAGCACATTTTAGCCTGTCTTCCCGTTCAAGTATGTATCAGATTACCAATAGGCTGGCTCAAGAGTTTGGAAGGTTTATCTTCCAGTGCTCTCGGATAATTTTAAATATCATTGGAGTTAGGCAGGCTTTGAATAACTCAACGAATTATACCATGGGTTCACATGGTACAATTAGAAAAGGAAACTTGTTTTAACTAACTTTTGTTTCAGGATAACAAATCTATTTCATATATCTAGCTAACTTTGAAGTGAGTTTTAATAAGTTATGCTTTGAAATAATTATTTAAAGATTTTTTTTAACTTGAGATTTTCCCATTATTATTAGTTTATGATTTCTGGATCGTTGCCACTTGCTGCAGGAATAAAAACCACAAAAAGTCTGGTGAGTTATATTTCATTTCATTTTCTATTGGTATCAAGAGGAATGATTTATGATTTATTGATGATTTATGATTTACTTATTGATGAGTTATCATTTGTTCGATACCAAGAGGAATGATTTACGAATTCTGACATGATATAAATAGACTTTTTTACTTTTAAAAGATCATCCTTGATCTTCTGAGTTTTACTTAGAAGGATCTCTCTTTCCAAAATTGTAGGAAAGCAGTAAGTTGATGAGAGGGTTCTTAGCATGGGACCAAATCTTGTGCTAAGAGAACCTTTGTGCAAATAGGCGACATTTTGTAGAAAAATATCAAGCAGAGTCAATGAAAAAACCCTTGAAGCTTGAGATCCAGTCCATGACAATGACAATGAATATTGGAATGGCGTATGCTTACTGATGAATTGGTTACAAGGTGTATTACATGAAAATAGGTGTTTGTAATAAATCATCTATTACTTTGGAAGGAGCAAACTTATAACACATTATGTTAGTATATCTGTCCCAAAGCTGATAAAAATGAAAAGCCAAGATTTTAATAAATAATATTACACCAGCTAAAAATAATATGTGTCCTTGCATAAAAGATAAACATTAAGCTTGTTTCATAATCATGACGCCTTTCTGAATCTACCTTCCAGTCCTCTCCTCTACTGTCTCCTCTAGTGACAGTTATTAAAAATATACCTACTGCTTCATCTCCACTAAATGACAAGTGCTTCCTGAAATTGCAAAACTTCACCGTGAGAAAAGAATTTGCAGAAAGACATACAGGGTAGAGACAAATCTTGCACAAAGGGTTGAAGCATGCATTGCAGACAGAATTTAGAGACATAACGAGTATTCAAGTTTCTGACGTAGAACATGGTAGGAGTTGGGCATAGACGTCCAACTACCATGTAAAGGACTTGGAAATCTCTGCTAGGAGATCGTGATATTAACTCTTACCCCCCCCCCCCAAAGCCCTCTGAATGATTTTATCTTGAGAATGACAGGATCATGTTTTTGTTTGAGCAAGAGATTAGACTTGAAATGACTATAAGAGACAAACGAAGGGCCTATTCAACTAATGTAGAGAGAATGAAATCTGCCAACAAAGTCAAAACCCAGTAAATAAGCACTAGGAAATGGGTACTTGGGGCTGCGGGGAGAGGGGTAGATGAATGAAGAGGAGAAGAGGGGTAGAATGCAGTCAAGAATTCAAGATAGATCTTATAAAATTAAGAAAGGTGAGGGAAAGGGTGAGCTGGGAGGGAAGGATGAGAATGGTAGAAGAGGTGACATTGATCAAGATGCATTGTATTCATAAACTGCTTTGTTAAGTGGTGGCTTCCTTGTACAACGACTGAAAGAGTAGTTGTGATTTTAAAAATTATGCTAAGGAAAAAAAGAAGAAGAAGAAGGCTTTTAAAAGATCAGTATAACGGAAGAAGTTGCTGAGTTAATGTAGCTTTATTCCTTTGCAGGTCCAAGGCTGTCTAGTGATGAATGTCATCAGCTCTGCGTTAGCTGCAGGAGGAATGACAATCACCGCTTTGAGCTTTTTATCTGATGGCTTGTTTTTCAAAAATCTTCTGTTTAGTAACTTCATTTTTCTTGTGAGTTTTCCTTCTTTTCATGAAAGGCTATGGAAGAGGCAAGCCTGTTGAGCATTGGTTGTGGGGGGAAAAACAACTCTACATTTTTCCTAACTGCTAGATCACTTTGAGTAGTAGGGTTTTTTTTTGTTTTGTTTTTTTTTTTTTGGCCAGTCCTGGGGCCTGAACTCAGGGCCTGAGCACTATCCCTGGCTTGTTTTTGCTCAAGGCTAGCCACTCTGCCACTTGAGCCACAGCGTGCTAGATTACTTTGAGAAGTTGGAAGAAATTGGAGAAATAGAATCCTCTTTATTTCAAGGAAGGTTGCTTATTAACTTACACTAATCATAGAAGGTGGCGTTCCTCAGGACTCTTCCACACAAGCCTACTGATCAGTCTCTCTCCCATCATGGGGCCTCATTCCCCCTCCCCCTTCCTAGAACAATCTCAATAGGTTTCATTGTTCTACTTTCACATGTGCATAACCAGTATCAATTAGGTTTGTCCATCCCATTTGATCTTCCCCCTTAGGCTGGCACATGCCCTCCCACACAATAGTGTTTTACTTTCCCATCATCCCTTGGGTTTCTATAACAATTGTATCAAAGGGTTTCATCATGGTATTTTGCAAATTATCTATCTATCTATCTATCTATCTATCTATCTATCTATCTATCTATCTATCTATCTATCTATCTTATGTGTATGCCCCTGAAGCTCTTCTGTTTAAGGCTGGCACCCTAGCACTTGAGCCACAACTATATTTCCAGCTTTGTTGGTAGTTACTTCATAGACTTTCCTGCCTGGTCTGCCTTGGAACTGCAATCCTCAGATCTCAGCCTCCCGAGTAGCCAGGATTATAAGCTCACCCGTGTCTTGCTTTTCAATGAGATTCTTTATAAAATTTTTCCATGCTGACATAATGTACGCTGATGTTATTCACCGTCAGTCTCTTTCCTTCTCTCCCAAACAATCCACAGTGGAAATCATATAGAATGCCACCATTTATGACTCAGGTGCACATTTCACTTCTCTTCTGCCTGTGTTCTTCTGTCTGTGATGAGAAGTTAATAGTCGTAGAACACTTATGCTTTAGTAGTTACTGTGTATCATATTTTCTGTTCTATTTTTAAGCATTCATTGGAAGATGAATTTTTCTCTTTGATGCTTTAAATAATTTTTAGAGAAATCGATTTTAGTTTTGCCAGTGATTTTGATAGTTAATTGGAAGCAAGAGTCTCATGGACTTTCCTGCCTGGGCTGGCTTGGAATTGTGATCCTCAGAATGTTAATAAATAATGTTAACTATTCCAAGGTCACACTGAATTGGTAAAAGTCAGAACAGGTTCTAGAATTTCTTGCTTCAAGCTCTTTTTCTATTTGGGATTTTTCTATGCAGTTACTCTGAATAAGAGCATTCCTTTCTGTTTCTGAAAATGTGTTCACTCACAGACTTAAAGTGTATGATAATATCGTTGAAATTGGATTGGCCAGTTTCACATGGCTCTCATGGATCTGGGATCTTTGGCCTTCATAGTTACAGGAGCCTTGTCCTGCCATGTCTGTTGTGAAAGTATCAGCATTAACTTAAAATAGGTGGATCTCCACTAATCTCAGTCAATCACTCTCTGCCTAGAGCCATCTCATAAGGCCTGCCACACGGACATCCTAAGAAGTAAAGTATCAGTCTCTTAAATCAGTTCATACAGGAGCCCAATTTTATGTGAAAAGCTTAAGGTTGGCACTCTGGGAGACATCAGAAAGGAGAGCAACTCCCCAGCTTCCTCCAGTCCTCTTTGGACACACCTATATTACCAGATTACAACGATTAGAAGAGGTTGGAAAAGTGAGCAATCAGCAAGTAGAGATCATAAAACCTGGACTTGTTGGGCTGAACCATATGAGATTCCAATGATCACATGTAGTTGATTCAGAAAGACAGACGTTTTATATTGCTTAAACAAATATGTTCTATATGCTTCTACCTATGACATATTCCTATACATATTATATGTTTTCTGCCAGAAATAGAGCCTATACTCATTTTTTGCCTAGTTTTTAAATTTATTTATTAATTGAACACAAATTTTTTTGACAAGGTGTTGTGCAAAAAGGGTATAGTTACATAGTAGGGCAGTGTGTACATTTCTTGTGATATCTTACACCCTGTTTTTTTTTCCCTTCTCCTATACTCATTTTTAAAAACACAGTTACATACTATGTGAGATTGTTTTTATATTATTAGGCAACAGTTGAATATTTGAATCAGAGGCCGTATGACATACATACCTAAAATACATATGGTTTGGTTCATTACAGTATTTTTGCCAACTCCTCCTGGTCTATCCTTTTAAACAGTCAGCTTGCTGACATTAGGGAAATTGTCTGTTATATTTTCTGCTTTACATCAATGCATACAATGATACCTAAAATATAGATGCTATTGAGTAGATGATGCTTTAGTAGAGAAGTAAAATTTATTTTCTTTGAGCTTGGGTGGCCAGATTTCAAAATGATTCTCACCTGGCTAAAAAAAAAAAAAATGTCGACAGTGTTTTCCTTTCGTACTATTCCAGAAGGAGTATGGGAATCGATTTCTTTTTGCTTTAATTAAATGTCTAGTAGCTGCCTTCATTCCTTAGTTCATCACACTCCATCTTCAAATCGAATATTGGGGACTCTTCCATTTCCTAGACTTTGACTCTTCTGCAGTCTGCTCTCACTTTCTTAGAAGGTCCCAGTGACTTCAGAGCTACCTGATCACTCACACAAGTGAATAAACAACATTAACTCACCAGCAAACTGGTCTCCTCTACTAAGAAACTGGATATATATGTATATATATATATGCACATACCTATATGTATATATTTGCATATATATGTATATATGCACATACATATATACATGCATACACACATATCTTGTACATATCTGTGTACAATAACCAAAATATAGGATTGTATTATTGTGCCAACCACTGGAATTTCTAGTGCTCCAAAGGTGGACAGTAACCGTTATATAGTCAGCCCCCCATAATCCTATTTTTTTCATGTAAAATGCTATTTATTTTTATTACTTATTTTAAAAATGTATCTCTCTCCTCCCCCTCATTGCTCAATTAGTCATTTATACATATATATGTGTATGTATATGCGTATGCATACATATGTATATGTGTGCCTATGCATACATTTTATATTGTGTATGTACATATATTTTATATGACATAGAACCTGCATGTGAGAGGAAGTATGCAATCCTTGTCCTCTGAATATGACTTACTTCACCTAAAACAATAATTCCTAGCTCTCTTCATTTCCCAGCAATGCCATACTTTTTAAAAGCACTTCCAATTCTATTTCAGTAATAACAATAAACACTAGAGTGTGGGATAGCTATGATGATTTTTTTTAGTGACAAATGGACTCAAGAAGTGACAGTCAGTCAGCCAAGACTTGGCTAAGATTAAGCCAAGATTTCAATATTAGCATGGCTTCCAGACTCTGGCCAGTGCTCTTTCTCTTTCAGCATGGGAATTAG
Organism: Perognathus longimembris pacificus; assembly: GCF_023159225.1. NCBI lineage: Eukaryota > Metazoa > Chordata > Mammalia > Rodentia > Heteromyidae > Perognathus > Perognathus longimembris. The sequence goes on along the minus strand of NC_063173.1, from coordinate 53,940,838 downwards.
TAGTAAAGGTTTGGAACATGTGATCTCAGATCTCTCATATTTCCATGTCATAAATTTGTTTTCAGGGCATGGATTGTATCCTGCTTCTTTTAAGTGTGCTGGAATTCTGCATTTCAGTGTCCACTTCAGCATTTGCATGCAAAGTCACCTGCTGTGGCTCTAGTGAGGTGAGTATTGGCTTTTTTGTTTTTGTCGGTCCTGGGGTTTGAACCCTGGGCCTGAGCACTGTCCCTGAGCTCTTCAGCTCAAGGCTAGTGCTCTTCCACTTGAGCCACAGCACCACTTCCAGTTTTCTGGTAGTTAATTGGAGATAAGAGTCATACAGACTTTCCTGCCCAGGCTGGCTTTGAACAGTGAGCCTCAGAACTCAGCCTCCTGAATAGATAGGATTACAGCAGAGTCATCAGCACCCAGCTTTTTTTTTGGTTTTCCATGTAATCAAGCACAAGAATGTTGGAGTCTTAACTCAACACCTATTTATTATCTCTGAGTCAAGATTATTCTCAGCACTGTTTGGCTGTGCTTGGGATCTTCCAGCGTTGTACTCACAGGACTGGTTGGAGTCTGTGCTCATCTGAAGCTGCTCTTGCTCCTCATGGCTCATGGTACTGAAGAGATTTCCTCTCAGATGCAGAAATCATGTCAGTGCTCGTCTCTGAGAACAGGAGAGGGCCAACTCTGCTAAGTTTTGGGCAGCTCGTTGGAAGGGCTCACATAATAGGTCACATTCACCCAGAATAATGTCATGGATTAAACTTCTCTATGAGTTTGTGTCCACCTGGCACCAACAGAGCTTTCTGGCTGCTAATTATAAAAGTCACCAAAGAGGGCGAAAGTGGGGAAGAAGGAGAAAAGAGAGGAAGTGGGAGGCTCTGTGAAGATGGCAGGTGTGTTTTCCTGGGCTTGAGGGTTCCGGAGAAGGGAAGTGGGAGTGAAACCCAAGCTGCTGCATATCAGTGTCATTAAAAGACACCCTGAAGCACACACACACAAACTCACAGTCAAATGATAAAATGGAGTAGCAGGGTGAGGCTGTGGTATGGTCATTTACACCCTGGGGTGCCTCTTGACTGTCTTCCAGTAAAAAGACCACATCCAACAATCCACCGGTCCAGCCCCTAGAACAGCATTGAACAAGTACTATTAGCAGTTAGACTGTTAGGAAGGCCTTCAGTGTGGGAGCAGGTGTTTCCCTGAAATCATCAAAAGGTTTGGACGTCCCTGAATGAAACACAAAATAAGTGTAGCCTTTTGGTTTGAGAATGCACTCCTAATCTGAAACCTCAAATCACGGTCCCCGAGTACCTGCCCTAGAGCAGTTCTGGGCTGAGAATTCATTTCCACTACTCTCGTATGCCACACCAGGAGAGCAGAGGCTTGAGTCAGCACTCAAACCTCATCTATATTTTTGGGTTCTACTTCTGCCCCCTAGCCGACTTCCTGTTACATGAGTTTGTGAAGGAAGGAGCAGAATGTTCCTTATTTTCATGACAAATCTTGCCATTCTGGGACAGGGTGAGTTTGGCAGGGCTGTCTTTATTTGTGGAGCATACATGACAACTTGGAATCAGCTGCTGTTATCTACAGTGCAAAGGTTTGGAAGAACAGATCTGTATTTTCCATGCTGCCTTGATTTGTCCAGCTCACTGGGTGCCATCGGCATCCACATGGAAGAGCCGTTCACTCGAAGACTCAGCAACCACCAAGGAACTTCTCAGGACACACTCTCTTACCAGATGTATGTCTCCTAGGCCTAGCCTGAGCTAAGGAATCTAAGCCTGATGAAAGCACCAGACTGGTCTTTAAGATTCCACTCAGAGATGAAAGTGTATACACGGATCGTGATGGAGTTCTGTGGGTAGGAAAAGCATGTGCTCAGGGTGTTTGAGTGACTCAGTGACATTCTGTTCGGTTTCACAGGTTGTGCTAATTATGCCATCAGATGCTGAAATGGCAGGAAGAGCTTCTCCTGCTTTTCTCGAACAAGGTGTGAGGCCACCAGAAAGTCAATGTAAGAATGTGCCATAACATTGGCACAGACTTCCCTGCGGGAAACACACATTGGAAGCACCAGAATCCAGCTCTGATTTGTACCTGTCTGTGTCAGTGTGTCTGGGTCAATTCTGAATCATAGTCTCATTTTTTTTCTCTAGGAACTTGACAGCTCACCATATTAGCTCCTTATTAAAATCTCAAAAGTTATAGAAATTCATAAAATTTCATCCATATGGTTTTACACTCATGATTTCTAGAACTCTCTGTCTCTTTCACCTCTCCCTTCCTGCCCAGTGTTTCTCACTGGGCCATATTATATCTTAACCAAATTTGTGTGCTATTTGTAGTACACAAAATATGGTACTAACTCAAAATTTATTTCAAATGCTTGCTTTAGAACATTAATTTCATCAATTTTGGAGGCTTTCTAAGCAATTAACCCTGGATTTTTATGTTGTGAACCCCATATCTCTCCTCTCAGACTATGAGAAATAAATTTCTGATAAATTATCCAGTCTCAGATAATTTGTTATAGTAGCACAAACAGACTGAGACAACAGTCAATTGATTTTTTAAAATAAATATGCTAGGAGGCTACACTGAGGGGGAGAAACACCTCTTCAATAATTGGCACAGTGAAAAATGAACTTATGTATGCAAAGTTGAACACTTGCATCACATGTGCAAAATTCAACTCAAGATGGATAAAAGACATAAACAAGAGATAATAAAATTAGCAGCTGGGCACTGATGGCCCATGCCTTTAATCCTAGCTACTCAGGAAGCTGAGATCTGAGGATCACAGTTTGAAAGCATCCCAGGCAGAAATAGTCCTGCCTTAGACGCTAATCTCCAATTAACTACTCAAAAAACTGCAAGTGATGCTGTGGATCAAGTGATAGAGTGCTAGCCTTGAGCACAAAGAAGCTCAGGGATGAGCACCCAGGCCCCGAGTTCAAGCCCCACAACTGACAAAAATAAATAAATAAAATAAAACTTGCAGAAGAAAGCATAGGGGAAAGGGCCCTTATCTTGGTAACATTTTTCTTTTAGAAAATCACATCTAAAAGGCTCAGGCTACAAAACCAAAACTAATTAGCTAACTAAATAGGTCTATATCAAACTAAAAGTCTTCTATACATCAAAGGCAAATATATTGACATAAGGTAAAACAAATGTATGAGCTTGGGAAAATTATTTCAAAACTATAAACATACATATATTTATATGATAAGGGTTAATATCCAAAATTTATAAATAAATGTATAAAGCTTAATCATAGAAAATATGACCAAGTTTTAAAAAATGAGCAAATAACATGAATAGACATTTGTCAAAATAACACACACAAATGTCTGACAGGTGCATAAAGATGCCAAATATCACAAGTTATCAGAGAAATTTCAAGTGAAAAAATAGAATACTGTGGTGATAAGGACACATATAACATCTGGCCATTCTGTGAAGAGGAAAAATGTGAATATTATGTCCTCAAGCAAGTTTTCACTGAATAGTTTTGGCTTCTGCTCAATTTGCCAATATATTTCTCATCCTCAGTCTACATTTATTAAATATCCATCCTATCATTCAAGTTCAAAGTTAATGGCAGAAACTTTCCTGTAGTAAATTCTTAATCGATCCTAATTATAGGTCAATATTTATTATTTGTGTGAGAATTAGACTGCTCTTACGATGTGGTGTAAAGCATTTATATGACATCTCTGAAAAGTTCAGATAGTAAGCGCAAATAAGATTATTCAGAGTTGTGACCTGTTAAAATTAAACACTGCTGTTTCTATATTAACTGACTTATAAATAATTTTAACAAAAGTGCTCCTAGGTAGTTTTCAGTTACAGGTTATTAAAGAAAAAAATAGACGTGATTCATAAATAGAAAGCAACTGGCCTGACACTATTACTTTGATAGGTAAAATAATCGTGATCCCTTTGTGTATCAACTTTAAAATAACAATAAAGTAATTTTTAATACATGTTTTCTTCATGCTAAACAATTACTCTACTACTACATTATGTCTTCAAGAACAAATATTAAAATTCCAAAAGAAGTCTGGCGCATTGTCTTTAACTTGGCATATAGAACGAATATATTCGTTGGTAAATTTCATCATAAAATGGAAAAATTGCAATCTTCCATTGTTAACAGAGAGTAAATTCTAGTCTACTTTGCAACATACAAGTGTTTGTCTAAGCAACATTTATCACCCTCAACTACTGTGCTTTTATTCATGAATTAATTTTGAAATACCCTGACAAAATAAGGCAGTGTAGCATAAATATATTTCAAGGATAGATCCAAGCAAACTTGATAAGTTTTCATATAAAAATAAGGTGTTTTATTTTGGCTAGAATCACACAAGTAAAATCCTACAAATAATGTGATAAAGCATAGCCAGAAACTTTAGCTTTCTAGCTGTTAGTGTTTCTTATTCACAGTGAACTTGGGCACTTTGCTTAGTTCTCAGTATTAGCTTAATTCCTTTTCTTTCTGTCTCACTTCCTTATTATTCTCTGCTATTGGAAGAAACTACCCACTTATGCTTTATGAAAAAACCATCTGCTTCATGAAATAGCTTATGCTGAACTCCAGCCCTCCCTTCTTGAAATCAGCTGAATGTTGAAGTGGGTTGGAGTTTCAACCACAGACTTCCTGTTGCCAAAGGGTAATGTAGCCATACACGTTTCAAGCAAGGATAAAATTATTGCAAAATAAAAAGATGTTTTACCTTCCCTACCCCAACTGTTCAGAACATTTTTATGCACTTAAGATCATCTATGTGAATGGAGATGCATGGGAATTAAGAGAAGAAGATAATTCAAGGAAAGAAAAGGATACTTGGCCTATTAATTGCTAGCTTATATTTTCCAAACCTTGCCACCCCACTAAAGAAACAACAATAAATGTTGCAGGCAGATATATTAATAGGGATGACTTCCTAACATATGGAACAGGACAGGGAGTGGGGATTTGAAGAGCTCATCATGCTCTGCTCTTTCTGGAGAGAGTTTGGAGGATGGGTGATGAGAATTTGAGATACAGAGGGGATGTGGATCTACTTAAGAAGCAACAACACAATTGGTTGGTTGTACCCAAAGAGTTAGGGCTTTCTTATTTTCCTGGAGCAAGAAAGGCCAAAAAGAAAGAGAAGATAGCCCATGGGAACAAAAAGTGTTTTACCAAAAATGTGCATAGAAAGTTGTATAGTTAGATGAACACTAACTTCGGCCCCTGATTGTCACACTTAAACACCTGTTTTGTGGCTCTGCCACAGGAAAATGGGATGTTTCTAGCTTTAAACCAAAAGGATCTAGTAACAAGACATGACCTAGAGCCCAATCAGCAAAATGGAGAAATAGGAAGCCTGAGACCCTCAGTCCCCTAGATTGTTTTCTGATATGGCAATTATGAGATGAAATAGCCTTTGTGAAAACTCCAGAAATGAGTTAGCAAGCTGCAGCACCTCCAGTGGAGTAGAAATCCAAGAAGCACGACCTCCAAGTGGGCTGTATGGTTCCAATCATATGAGTTATTGCAAATGGTCACCAAATGCATATGAAAAAGTAGGTACAGTGGCTGTTGCCAGGCACTGGAGGGGCAGGGAATGGGGAGTTGTAGCTTTGTGTTTCCATGGGTATGGAGTTTTAGTCTCACAAGATGAAAAAGTTCTAAAGATCTACTACAAAGCAACACGACTACTACAATGAATTCTATTGATTTGCACATTGAAAATGGCTAACATACAGAATTATATGTTTTTTGTTTTTTGGTTTTTTTTTGGCCAGTCCTGGGCCTTGGACTCAGGGCCTGAGCACTGTCCCTGGCTTCTTTTTTTTTTGCTCAAGGCTAGCACTCTGCCGCTTGAGCCACAGCGCCACTTCTGGCCATTTTCTGTATATGTGGTGCTGGGGAATCGAACCCAGGGCCTCATGTATATGAGGCAAGCACTCTTGCCACTAGGCCATATCCCCAGCCCAGAATTATATGTATTTTTAACACAACTGAAAACTTTATGTAGAAAAAAACTAGAAAAGTCAATTGGCTTAAAGAAGATGATGCTGATTCTTATCCATGCACCATTACCTAGAAAAGCCTTTTGCGCTTGAGTCAGTGGTTTTTTTTTTTTTTTTTGCCAGTCCTAGGCCTTGAACTCAGGGCCTGAGCACTGCCCCTGGCCTTCTTTTTGCTCAAGGCTAGCACTCTGCCACTTGAGCCACAGCGCCACTTCTGGCCGTTTTCTATATATGTGGTGCTGGGGAATTGAATCCAGGGCTTCATGTGTAGGAGGCAAGCACTCTTGCCACTAGACCATATTCCCAGCCTGAGTCAGTGGTTGTTAAGATGAAGGTGGAAAGGATTTTGTTTGTCCTTCATTGTGGGTCTTTTCACAATGTTTGCTGACAATGCTTGGTGTCATGCCTGGGGGAAGATATGTGATATCTGAGTTTATATGTCCACATATTTTGGAGTGAATCTCTCCCTTTCTCTCACTGTCTCTGTCTCTCTGTCTCCCTCTCTCTCTCTCTCCCTCTCTCTCTCTCTCTCTCTCTCTCTCTCTCTCTCTCTCTCTCTCTCTCTCACACACACACACACACACACACACATCCCTAAAAAGGAAGCCAGTCCCTTTCTTCACCAGAAGAGTTGGTATGTGCAGTTAATGACTTACTCAGCACCTGCTGAGTCTCAGTGACTGTTCACACTGGAGTCCTGGTAGCTCAAGGGAAAGCAGAAGGAAGCCTGTGCGCTGAGCCCTGCATTCTCTGCAGCTGGCTTGGGTCCCCTTGCTCAGACTCAGAAAGCCATCCCAGTTGCTGGAGTGAGTCCAGTCTTGCTGCATCTTCCCACAGCAGCCATTTTCTTCTTTCTGATTTCCCTTGGAAGGCTCAAGCTGTCTTGAGGGCAAAGCTCTATTGATAGAGTGGCTTGAGGAAGGAGGAGGCTCTAGAATAGCCAGTGTGTGTGTGTGTGTGTGTGTGTGTGTGTGTGTGTGTGCGCGCGCGTGCATGTGTATGTATTTTTATCTATCTTTATATGTACATGTATATACCTACATGTGGAGTGGTATAGATAAATAATCTTTGTACATACACTCCCCCACACATACCCCCCCACACACACATACCCCACACACACATATTTTCTAAGCCAGGTGCCAGTAGCTCACACCTGTAATCCTAGCTACTCAGGAAGCTGCTATCTGAGTACCAAAGCTCAAAGACAGACTTGACAGGAAAGTCTACAAGACTCTTATCTCCAATTATCCACCAAAAGGCTGGAAGTGGAGCTGTGGCTCAAGTAGTAGAGGGTCAGTTTTGAGTGAAAAATCTAAGGGCTTTTCTATGTCCTATTATTAATGTTCTTAGTTACATAGTGTTGAATGTCCTTGAGAGTCATAAATAATTACTATTAGTCATTACCTTTATATTATAATTGATATTAGTATGTATTTTTACATTTATGTTATAATATATATTTCTTATACTTACCCTATATTTGTTCCATATATGCTTATATTTATTATTCATTTATTATATTTATTGTTGTAGTAGACATTTAATTATATTATGAAATGTTATTATTTATCATTATTACCATTACTGCCAATATTATTAGTACGGTGCTAGTTAAAGACCATCCAGAAACAGTTTCTCTCCTCTACACAACAATTCTTGCTTTTGTTTTGTATTTAACATAGGGAAACATAAATTTGGCTAACGATAGGTAGTTAGCAAGTATTAATAGGTTAATTCACTTGTGTAAAACTCCATGACTCCTACACTCTCTGAGCATTAGTTGTTCTTGTTTTTTTTGTTTTTTTTTTCTTGTATATATATTTATTTGTTTGGAGAAAGGGTAGGGAACAACAAAATGGTGAGACAAAAGATAAAAGGTGAATGAATGCAACAACAATACTCACAAGAAAATATGTTGGAAATGAACTTTACAACTTGGAGGAGGGAGTTGGGGAAGGAAAGTGGGAGAAAAATGAAGGAGGGGGTAATACTGTTCATCAAGAAATATATTCATTGCCTTATATATGCAGCTGTAACCCCTCTGGTACAATATCTTGACAATAAAATTAAATTTTAAAAAATAAATAAATGATAGTTGTTCTTGTTTTTTTAGGTGATTTTTCCCCCTGAATTTACTAAAGCTTTAGAGAAAAGGGAAGTGTGGGCACATTTCTCAAATCCACGGGTCTGTAAAGCCTCACATCCTTTGCCTCAACAGCCCTGAAGGAAGGAAGAACTGGCGACATTCAGAAGACCACAAGTAGAACCTGCTCATTAGACTTGGAGAAGACAGAGTTAGAGCCGCTTGTGGGGGCTTCTGGGAGTTCAGCAGGGACCAGCCGGAAGGGCCACGGGCCAGGTAGGCAATGCAGTAGCATCTTTCTCTGCTCACCTCTCCTTCTGAGGCAAGGATACAGGGGAATCCCATCGAAGCACCTTGAATGCGATGATCACCCTAGCGTTTCAGAATTCAAATGGGCAAAGAAAAATGACATCTGATTTTAACTACTCTGCTGTTTTCTTCTTTAGTTAAGATATAGCATACATCTGTTGCATGGGTGGTTTCATTATGATATTTCCATACTCCACATACCCAGTGCACTTTGAACAACTTTGTCCCTTCCAGGATATTTGTATTCTCATCTTCCCTCTTCCCAAACATGATATTTGATGGGTGAAATCTTCATATGTGTGTGTGTATTCATACATATAGTCATATATATATATACATATAGAGAGACAAATACATGTACAACCACAGATACATTCACATATATACATACACAAACATATGTAATTTCCTATCTTTTTTATCCTACCATTTATCAAGTGAATAATCTTGGTGAGTCCCATGGCTATATGTTTAATGGGAACACAGATCTTTTTTTTCTTATTTATTGTCAAAGTGGTGTACAGAGAGGTTACAGTTTCATGCATTAGGCCTTGGGTACATTTCTTGTACTGTTTGTTACCTCCTCCCTCATTCACCGCTCCCCTTTCTCCTTCTCCTTTCCCACCATGAGTTGTTCAGTTGGTTTACACCAAATGGTTTTGCAAATATTGCTTTTGGAGTTGTTTGTCTTTTTATCCTTTGTCTCTTGATTTTGACATTCCCGTTCACTTCCCTAGCTCTAATACCAATATATACAGTTTCCAATGTACTCAGATAAGATAGAGTGATAGTGTGGGTACAACCACAGGAAGGGCATACAAGAGGATCATCAATAATAGAAGCTACAGTTTCACATGGCATGTGGAAAGTAATTACAACTGTGATATAACAGTCATTTCCATAACATGGAGTTCATTTCACTTAGCATCATCTTATGCATTCATAAGGGCATAGCTATTAGGCTCTTGTAATCCTCTGGTGTGACTAGCCTAAACCTGTGCTAATTATTCCCTGTGAGGGAGACCATAAAGTCCATGTTTCTTTGGGTCTGGCTCACTTCACTTAGTATAATTTTTTCCAAGTCCTTCCATTTCCTTACGAATGGGGCAATGTTATTCTTTCTGATAGAGGCATAAAATTCCATTGTGTATATGTACCTCATTTTCCTGATCCATTCATCTACTGAGGGGCATCTGGGTTGGTTCCATATTTTAGCTATGACAAATTGTGCTGTGATGAACATTGTTGTGCTGGTGGCTTTAGTGTGTTCTTGTTTGTGGTCTTTTGGATAGATGCCCAAAAGTGGGGCTGCTGGGTCATAGGGAAACTCAATGTTTAGCCTTCTGAGGAATCTCCATACTGTTTTCCAGAGTGGCTGAACCAGTTTACATTCCCACCAACCAAGAAGTAGGGTTCCCTTTTGGCCACATCCCTTCCAACATTTATTATTGTTAGTTTTCTTGATATATGACATTCTTACTGGGGTGAGGTGGGATCTCAATGTTGTTTTGATTTGCATTTCTTTTATGGCCAGTGATGTAGAGCACTTTTTCATATGTCTCTTGGCCATTCTCATTTTCTCATCAGAGAAGTTTCTTTTTAAGTCTTTAGCCTACTTGTTGAGGGGGCTGTTGGTTCTTTGTGGTTTTGTTTTGAAGGAATTTAATTTTTTTAGTTCTCCATATATTTTAGATGTGAGGGTTTTGTCCATTGTATGGCCAGTAAAGATCGTTTCCCAATCTGTGGGCTTTCTGTTTATCTTGTGAGCTATGTTCTTCGCCCTGCAGAAGCTCTGCAGTTTGATGCAGTCCCATTTGTCCAACCTTTCTTTGATTTGTCGCATTTCTGGGTCTTTGTTAAGGAAGTTTCGTCCTGTGCCAAGGAGCCCAATTGTTTCTCCTACTCCTTCCTTTAGTGTTTTCATGGTGTCTGTTTTTATTTCGAGGTCTTTAATCCATTTGGAATTGATTTTGGTGCAGGGTGATATGTAAGGATCTAGTTTTAGTTTGTTGCAGGTGTTGAACCAGTTTTGCCGGCACCATTTGTGAAAGAGGCTATCTTTCTTCCAAACTATTGTTTTAGCTCCTTTATCAAAGATTAAGTAGGCATAGTTCTGTGGGTTCATTTCTGGGTCTTCAATTCTGTTCCATTGGTCTTCAGTCCTGTTCCTGTGCCAATACCAAGCTGTTTTTATTACTATAGCTTTATAATACAGCTTGAAGTTGGGTATTGTAATTCCTCCAGCATGGAACATAGCTCTTGGGTCTTTAAATTCTCTCTGGCTGTTTGTCAACCGGATAGAACATGAGCTGCCAGGCTGAGCTCAGCCACCGATTCCTTGGGCAACTTAGTTGTTATGACTGAAAAGTGGAGTTCTTTAACCTAGGGTTCTGACTCCTACACATCTTCTCATATTACCACATGCAGCTATTTCTCCACGTGGGATAGACTCAGAAGTAGGCTTCTGCTGGCAGGTAGGAAAGTAGAAAAAAAATAGCTTATATAGAGAATTGTGCAAGTGCTCCAGGCTGTAGCTGGAGTCCATCACCCAGCACTGGCTGACCAGTGATTATAACTTGAACCTACTCTTCAGTATTTCACTAAGTGGATACCATTCCCATCCACAACTTAAACATTTTATTCAGAGTTTCCTTAAAACTAAGATACATTTTACTAGCTAACTTGCTAACATTCAGGACTGGTGTAAGGCTTAAAAGTACCATGATAAAATATGAGGAAAGGGCTGGGGATATAGCCTAGTGGCAAGAGCGCTTGCCTCGTATACATGAAGCCCTGGGTTCGATTCACCAGCACCACATATACAGAAAATGGCCAGAAGTGGCGCTGTGACTCAAGTGGCAGAGTGCTAGCCTTGAGCAAAAAGAAGACAGGGACAGTGCGCAGGCCTTGAGTCCAAGGCCCAGGACTGGCAAAAAAAAAAAAAAAATATATATATATATATATATATATATATATATATATATATATATATATATATGAGGAAAGTCTCTAGGATGAATTCAAATAAATGTTAACATTAGACAAAAAATAACGTGCAGTTTGATTGCATGAGTAGTACAGAAATTGGAAAGGAGAAGAATGAAGGTTGAATCTTCATCATCTCTCATGACTTGAGGGGAGTGTGCTTGCTGTTGAGTGCTGGAAGAATGGAAGAGAGAAGGCTACACATTCCAAGTTTTGTAGGGCCTTTGCCAACAAACATTGGAGACCTTTTTTTTTTGGCCAGTCCTGGGGCTTGGACTCAGGGCCTGAGCACTGTCCCTGGCTTCTTTTTGCTCAAGGCTAGCACTCTGCCGCTTGAGCCACAGCACCACTTCTGGCCATTTTCTGTATATGTGGTGCTGGGGAATTGAACCCAGGGCCTCATGTATATGAGGCAGGCACTCTTGCCACTAGGCCATATCCCCAGCCCCTGGAGACCTCCTTTAAGGGGTTTATTATCTATAGTCAGTAGATTATGTCAAGCCTGGAGAAATCCTCATGAAAGCATAGCTTTGTGGTTTTATTCTCTTTGGGCATTGGCAGCACCACCATGATACCACAAGTGGTGACCAGGGAGACTGTTACAGTAATCAGATCAAATGGAACCATCTTTGACCAACCTCAACCTACCCACCAGATGGACTACAGCCTGAAGAAATACATCCTGGATGAAATCAAAGTTATTGGGGTAAATCCAATTTGGAACATGTTGGGATGGGGTGAAGGGCAGGGGAGAGAAGTATTATGACTTGTGTGATCCCTTGTGAGTGTGGAGACCAAAGGGTTTTGCTGGAAGGACAACAACCTGATCTTCAGGCCAGTGGAATTCACTCAGAGGGCTGTTGCAATCTTCTGCAGAACTTTATTCCACAAATGAAAAATGTTTATTTCCCCCTTATCCTGAATTTGAGTGTTTTTATTGTTTTAATATTTGGGGAGGAGGGAAATTTTTTTTACAGTCTAGTTCTTTATACTTTCTTTTCTGAAGCTGATGATAAAGAATTACATCATGTTTACCTATTGCGTGGCACTCATTGGTATTGATTTTTAAAAGAAAAAAAAAGTCCTTTGTTGTAAATGATAGGAAAATACATACCTTTTTCTTGTTTTCTCCTTTTGGGAAATGACTAGGGTTGTTTGCCTTTGGTTGATCTCAGTCTTCTCATGCAGGGCTTATTAAAGAAGCTCAGTTGGATCCAAGCCAAGATTGATTGCCTCAAAACCTAGGAGGAAAATATTCCTCAAAACTCCTGACTTTGAAAGCTCTCTCTCTGTGTTAACAGCTGTTAGGCTCAGGTGGCACAACCTTGAAAAGCTTGATACACGTCAAAAGCACTGTGCCTATGAGTTGAAGGTGGATGTAAAAACCTTCCCATTTGAGGGTCCTCAGGATAGGAGCATGAACTGAAGACCATGGATTGGATAGGCACCTGGTGCCAGGTTGTATCTAACAGGACATGGGAGATATGGAAAATGGCGTCCATATTTCCTGTGCTCAAGAGAGCATGATGATTTTCATGTGTCCCTAAAAGGTAGAAAAGGGGTTTCTAGCTGTGGACTCAAGAGAGCCCACCATTTGCATAAACTGAGGTACCCTGGCCGCTAAGCACTTGCCTGGAAGCTCCAAGTAGTGATATTGTGTAGCAGAACAGCTTTTCCTTCACAACGAAGGCTCGCTTACTGTCTTGTGCCTGTGGTCTCCCTGGAATCTTCTAGAAGGTGCTAAAACATGAAGTTCTAGGATAGTTCTAGAAGTTCTAGGCATACTGTCTTTACACATGATGATTTGAACTTTGGTTCCCTTTCTCTCCCAACAGGCAATCCAGATCCTATGTGCTATCATGGTGTTGATTTTTGGGATCCTTTTGGCATGTGCTCCCTTCTCTCCAGATTTCACTCCAGTATTTTCTTCCCTAATAAAATCAGGCTATCCATTCGTTGGACCCGTGTGTGTAAGTAGAATTCTGCTGGACAGAGGCATGGGGATGAGGAGAGAGAAAGTATCAGTGCTCACTATAGATTCTTCTACTGCATTGAAGCATTTCTGTTTGCCAGGAGTGGTGGGACATGGTGGGGCTGTCAGTCTGTATGAGTTTTCAGGGGAGAGAAGCACACAGGAGGATAGGAAGAATCTGATTTTAGGTGTGTTCCTCAGCTGACTTAACCATTTCTTTTGAATGTCATCTGATTTTCTTCATTCTATCATATAGGATGATCTTAGAGGCATCGTTCTGGGCTCAGCTAAAGTTTCATAAAGTAGGACACAGGGGAGGAAGGAATTTCTATATGGCAACTTTCTGAGATCAAATCAGACAAAGGATTCCACAAGAAAAGAAAACCGCAAGCCAGTATCCTAAGAACATAACATTCTTTAACAGAACCCCAGCACTCAGAGTTCAACAGCACATTAGATACATCATTCAACAAGATCAGATGGAATTAATCTCAGGAATAAAGGCTTATGCAAATCAGTAGATATACTATAGCAATGAAAGGAAGGATGTACATTACATGAACATCTTCTATCTTTTCTCTTTCTTCCCTAAAGACTACCTGATTCCAAAATTTCTTCTTTCATTAAAAGAAATCTATTTATTGGCTTTTAAGATCTCCATTTTGTTTATTGGGACCTATTTGTATTCATATATGACATTTCTCCTGCCTTCTGAATGCTACTTTGGAAAAAGGAGCAAATGTATGTACTTCAATGAGGCATACATCATTGATCATTTGTTCTGTAGGGATTTGGGGGGAGGGGCTCTTCTTGTTTTTTTTATGAATATTATGATGGGAATATTGTATCTCTCTTGTACCAGCAGTGGTCTTCACAGTGATTTTTTTCCTTTCCTGAGTAGTTTATCATCTGTGGATCTCTGTCTATCATCACAGATAAGAAGTCAACTAAACCTTGGGTAAGTATGAGAACCATAACCCACTAGCTGTGAGTCAAGAAACACGATTCTTTAGGGTCAGGGTCTCCATTGAAAAGCTGGAAACTAAACTGCAGAGTAGCTAGTGGGTGTACTTAGAAAATGACTTGGGACCCTTCACAACCCTGTCCAGATGACAGTATTCTGATTGTGGGTCCCAAAACAAAGTCTGTATTTAGGATGTTGTGGCATACCCTGGACCAGTGCCCAGAAATCTCATACCAAAAAATACTTCTTTTTTTTTTTTTTTTTTTTTTTTTTGCCAGTCCTGGGCCTTGGACTCAGGGCCTAAGCACTGTCCCTGGCTTCTTCCCGCTCAAGGCTAGCACTCTGCGACTTGAGCCACAGCGCCGCTTCTGGCCATTTTCTGTGTATGTGGTGCTGGGGAATGGAACCTAGGGCCTCGTGTATCCGAGGCAAGCACTCTTGCCACTAGGCTATATCCCCAGCCCCAAAAAATACTTCTTACTTGTGGTAATATACGGCAGGTAATAGACTTTCAAATTTAGCTCTGTACTGATGAAGAGGCTCATAATATGTTATTAAAAGGTGTATTTGTTGTAGGTTCAATGTTAAAAATCCTTCAGCAAGTCAAGATGAAGTTCTGGTTAATACAAAGAGTTAACTTTCTGTTATTTTGAAAGTCTTATATGGTCCATTTCCACCATGATCTTAAGCAGAAACTGCCTTTTTTTCCTTTCTTTTTAAAAAATTATCTTGGTTGTTGTAAGTTTAAGTTTATGAACATAATGAATCTTGATCTGTGTCTCCTCCTACAACAATCTCATCCCCCTTCAACCTCTACCGTCTCTTCCTTTTCTTAGTTTTGTGGTATATACAATGAATTCTTAACTGTGTTCTTTCTCCCTTTCCCATTTCATTGTCTATCCCCTCTCCCCTATGGCCCTATCTTCACCAACCCCCATTAGGTCTCATATCCTAAAGCTTTGACTGCCTGGGCAGAGTATGGACCACAGGATTAAGGCATGGAATTAGTTCAATGGGGAAATGGGACATCTCAAACTACAGCACTGGCTGAGTGGAGGGAAAAGGAGATGTTTAGTTTCTATCCCCAAGGGGGATTTGTAGGCAAGGCCTCTTGGAACAATCCTGTCAGTCTCTGGGGTGAAGAACCTAAGGAGAATCTTGGCTGCCACTTCATTGGCGTTCTGTCTGTGGGGAGAGGCATTGCATGTATGCATTTCCCCCACTTACAACTGACCTAGGTTCAGATTTTTTTTCTGGATTCTTAGAAATTAATCATGAATACCGAAATAAATAATGAGCCCAGACCTCTTAAGGCAGACAAGAGAAAGTCTTTGCCCAGCAAAGAGGTAGTTAGAGATGTTTGTAGCTCCTGAGAAGGATCTACACTCTACCTTTTTCATTCAGGTTCACAGCAGTCTGGCCCTAAGCATCGTGAGCACTCTATTTGGTCTTCTGGGTTTCATTCTCCTCTCTCTCAATTTGAGTGTCATGGATCCTGCAGTACATAAGTGTGAGCTGACTATTCCACCAACTGAGAGTAGTTATCACTATTACCATTGGAGCAGATATAATGAATGCTACATGACCAAGATCAGTTTGGCTGTAAGTATTTCTATCCATTTTGTGAATTTTGTTTTTTTGTAATTTATTTATTAATTAAACACAAATTTTTTGACAAGGTGTTGTGCAAAAAGGGTACAGTTACATAGTAGGGCAGTGTGTACATTTCTTGTGATATCTTACACCCTGTTTTTCTTTCCCTTCCCTAGGTCAGGTAGACATATATACAATACACAATTCACATTTTGTGAATTTTTTGAAGGCTGTGTTTTCTTCATATTCTTTCTTTTAAAAATATTTACAATCTAAAAACATACAAATAAAAATATTTACAATCTTTCATGTGTGGGCATCTTCGGAGGACCAGAGCTATGGAACAGAAAGGGAGCCATGAACATGAAATTCAAAGGTTTACATACTAATAGGACAAAACTGAAGAGTGAATTTCAATGGAGGTCAATTTTCAAAAACAAATCTAAAATGTATTATTAGTAGAGTGAATTAGGAATCCAAAATATTCCATATTAGAGGCATAAACTGAGTTTTTCAACCTAAGGATCTTGATACATGGACTGGTGAATTAAAATAGGCAAACACAGGAGCTGAGGATATAGACAGGAAGGAGACCATTTGCAGGCTGTGGGCAAATCTCTGGGATTTTTGGTGCCCAGAGCTGAAGAGGGGGAGGGAGAGAGAGAGAGAGAGAGAGAGAGAGAGAGAGAGAGAGAGAGAGAGAGAGAGAGAGAGAGAGTGATTTGAGCAAACATCTAGATGATCCCTGAAAAATGGAGAACAGGAGATAATATATATACATATATATATACATATATCACATATATATACATATATAATCACAGTAATGAGCAACCCTAATTATATGCAAATACTTTGGGGTTTTTATTAAACTTTTTTCCTTTATTGTCAAAGTGTGGTACAGAAAGTTTACAGATTCATTTGTAAGGCAATGAGTACATTTCTTGTTCAACTTGTTACCCCCTCCCTCATTTTTCCTCCACCTCCCCAAGACTTTGTTTTATCACAGCCTAAAGAGATAGAATTCATTAAGTTAGGAGGTAAGGAATATAGGGAGATGGAGAATGGTAAGGGTTAATATTTATAAGAGAATTCTACCTTATTGGAAGAAGGAAAGCAGTGAAGGTTGGCTAAAAATGTTATGTCTTTTGATTGTTTTTATATATACTATCATAAGTTAAGTAGCACAGGGAGGTTTCATTTTGACTCATTCATAATATATATACACTGTACCTTCATCACCCTTTGGTACCGGAACTTATCCCTTCTGCCATTCTCCCCCATTGTCTCTCTTGCTAAATCTCCATTCCTCATAGAGCTGGCCTTAGGCCATTCTCCTTCAGTTCACAAAATCATGAGAAAAAGTATTTAAAACTGAGGCTGAGGGTAGTTGGAATAAATTAACATCTGACATCACTAATTCAAGTGTGGGAAAGAGAGTTGAGGAAAACTTTGTGCAGTAGATAAACTATGAATGCAGGGTGGGAGGTTGTGTTTTGTAAGTAAGAGAGATTGATTTGAGCTCCTTGGCTGGGATAATGCCTTAGTAATGTAGAGGAATTCTTTCTCCTCTTTAAGAGAACAAGAGATGGAGGCAATCACTATATCTCTGTTTTCTGTCAAGGGGCCTCTGACTCAGGACAGAAATGGTAGCACCCAAACTGTTGCTGTGTGGAGTCCTGCTTGAGTTGATTTGGGTTGTTAAAAAAATACCATTTTGTTACCTTGATAGTTTTCTTGGGGCGGGGGAGTGGGGGAGGCCAAAGAAACACCCTAAGGATTTCATTTCCACATATGTGTCTACCATATACCTTTTCATATATATATATATATATACACACACACACACACATATATATATATGCCAACTCATTGATCCTCACAAATCCTTGAGAAGGAAACACCATTTTGCATAATTTATAGACAAGTCAATAAAAGCTAGAGATGCAGAGATACCAGGCTAGGCCCATACTGAGCAGTGAAGTTGAATGAGAAACGATTCGCTCTCAATCCTGAATGTTAGCTTAGCATTCTGCTCCTTTATTGACTGAATAATGCAACCAAGGTTGCCTATCTCTGAGGGATAAGAAGGAAGGGTATAAAACATCTTTGTGAATTTAACCACTCTTCCCATCCCTCTCCTCTCAATGAAATCAAGGAATAAAGAGATTGATTTCAGCCAATGGCTAGACTTGTGAGCATCTCAGTTTCCTTCCTTGTGAAGCCTTTACTCTCTGATGGTGGAGGTGATCTTCATCTCCTCAAATCCCTCCCAGCTGGGCCTGAAGACGAAGATGACTCAATGACTCCCAATGTCTCATCTTCTTGACCTCAGGGGGTCCTGGGATTGATGCTGGTCTGTACACTGGTGGAGCTGGGTCTGGCTGTCCTGTCTGTTGTGCTGTGGTGGATACAGTCTAATTCTGACTTCCCCGGGGTGAGTACACTTCTGGCCTCCCTGAATCTTTCCTGCTACTTCTTTGGAGATGTGTTGAGTTTGGACATCAAGGAGGAGTGATAGAAGGAACAATATGTTGGCATGATATGTCCAAGGGAGGGGCTTTGATGGAGATGCAGGGAGTCAAAGACAGTTGACCAGCTAAGGCTTCAGAGCACGTGTAGGTTGTTGAACATGAGAAATCACCTGGTCCATTCCTTCTATGTTGCTAGCAAAGAAATGGAGGCACCAGGATATGAAGTGTTTGTCCTGGCATTATGCTGTGAGCTTGTTCCTTTGTTTGGAACACAAAAACCAGATGGCTTCTCTTT
Organism: Perognathus longimembris pacificus; assembly: GCF_023159225.1. Classification (NCBI taxonomy): domain Eukaryota; kingdom Metazoa; phylum Chordata; class Mammalia; order Rodentia; family Heteromyidae; genus Perognathus; species Perognathus longimembris. The sequence continues at coordinate 53,922,136 of NC_063173.1, read as the reverse complement.
AAGTAGAAGGACTTCTGGCCATGGCAACTAGTGTCTTTAAAGGCCATTTGCACATGTGACTGTGTGTACTCGGCATCTTATGCTCTTCTTTTCCTTCCTTTGGACCTTAAATTACCTTTGTGTCCCCCAAAGTTATTAAAGAGCTGTTAAATTAATTTACAAGTGTATATGCTTATTACCTCTGTGAACTCATGGCTTCGTTTAACAGAATTTAAAAGTTTGCTTTACTAAAAATTTTAATTGTAGAGAGCAGACCTCAGTTATCGAGGGAGCTCAATGCTGTGTTATACTCATGTTGGGGGTAGTTAGGGAATCCATGTTTTTAAAAAAAGAAGGAAATTGTATCTATCTATTTATCTATCTGTCTATCTACATTCAGTGAATCCAAATGAAGTCTGAAACCTATTTTCTTTCTTCTAGAGAGTGCATTTTGTGTCCCAGACTTCATATGATAAACTCAACTTCTCAAACCAGGAGATATCTCAAAACACATACGAGGAACTATTGAAGAATTAAGAATAAAAAAGGAAAATATCAAACAGAAAGGTCATGTAGACTAACCATCACAAAAGCAATTCTTGTGTTCTGTAAAATTTAGGTCATTTATATAGCGAATAATAAAAAAGTTTTTGAATGTATATGTTCAGTGATAGTCTTTCATTCTATCTCTTTCCCTCTCTCCTTCCCATCTCTTAAACCTCTCTCTATCTCTCTCAGTGATACTTTAAAACCTAGGCCTCACACTTTCTAGACAACTAAACCCACTCTCCTAATCTTCTTGATTTTAGTTTGTTTATCAGATAGCCTCTTACCTTTGTGATCCTTTCACCTCCACCTGTGAGTAGTTGGGATTACAGGTATCCACCACCGTGCCTGTCACTCAGTGAAATTCTCTTGACTTATATAACCTTGTGTTCAGCAAAAGCAAAGGCCTATAATTTCCCTAGAGTTCCAGACATTATCCAGAGAACTGAGCAGAATCTGCCCTTAGAACGTAATGATATGGAATCATCCCAGATACCCTTCGAAGGGCAAATGGGTCAAGAATGTATGATATGTATGTATGTATGTATGTATGTATGTATATGTGTGTATACAGTGAGTGGAGGAATTTTACTCATATATTAGGAAGAATAATATTGTATCATTCATAAGGAAATGGAAAGACTTGAAAAAAATTACACTAAGTGAAGTAAACTAGACTCAGAGAAACAAAGGTTGCATTGTTTCCCTCATTTGTGGCAGAGCACATGTGCCTATAAATCTACAAGTAAACACAGTGGGTGGTAAGAAAGTGGCTACAAATGAATTAACTGGCATATAATAGACTCTATGGAGAGCTCAAATAGTATAATTCTGTAGAAAGTCTAAGTCAATGCCCAACCAAATCAGCACCAGGATGTGGATTTACCCAAGAGGACCAAAGGGAGAGGGGAAGACCAATGTGGGGGTGGGGAGACAGAATGCAGTCAAGAATTCATTGTCCATAAAACTAAGAGCTTGCATTGGAGTCCCATCCTGCTCCTACCTTCATTGCTCCCTTTATGCTCCTGAATGAATTTTCAAGAGAAACAGAGGAAGGTATCAACAGATGACCTGAAACTGGAGATCACAATGACTGATACTCACAGAGAAAGATCCCCACAGATAGTAGCCTGTTTTAGTCAGAAGGAAACCCTCCATTTCAGATGAAGTATGAGTAAAAATAGGCATTATAACACCCAGCCACGCTGTCATCAGCCCACTGTGAATCTGAGCCACGTGGAAGGTAAGAAAACACCCTCTGAAGAGGTGGAGCTCTTAAAAGATGCACGTGTATTACTGCATATGTATTCCTGCTCTTCTCTCCCCTCTCCCTTCAAAATTCCAAATCTGGGGAGACATCCTAGGAATGCCAGAGTCTATATATACATCAGTACTTCCCAACCCAGCACTGAACATTGCCCTGGGTTTTAAAGCATGTATTCATATTTGCTATCTGGACAAAAAGTGCAGCTTCTTCCATTGATGTGGAGCTTCATTCTACCCCTCCATTTTCTGAGTTTTCTTCAGGCTAGCAGGAGACACATGAGTAATTATAGAACTAAGATATGCTTTCATCTCAGACCTGTCACTAGAAGTGTTTCTTTTCCCCAGGCCTATGCTCCACTCACATAGCCGCTCACCCCTAGGACTTGAGGCTGCCCCTTTGAGAAGAGCTGCTGGGAGGGCAGGAGCCAAGCCCAGGCTGGCCTGGCTGTAGTATGTTCTCCCTCCCTGGAAGGGTTGTGGTCATTCCCTTGTCTGCATCTGTCCTGGATACCCAGTTATTGCTGCTGAACTGGGAAAGAAGGCATTTCTCAGTATAAGTCCATTTTCAAATCGCCCCTCATCCATGTCAAAACCCATCCAACTGGGAATTTGTGTTCTCTAGGGAATGAAATCATAGTCATTTGTATCTACTTTTTATGAGAGCACACTGGATTTTTTTTCCCTTTAGCCTCATTGTCTTACATTCTAAAGGAGTCAACTAGAAAAACTCTTAAGTAGCCAGGCGCCAGTGTCTGGTGTCTGTAATCCTAGCTATTCGGGAGGTTGAGATCTGAGGATGGCATTTTGAAGTATGCCCAAGCAAGAAAGCCCATGAGACTCTTATCTACAATAAACTACTCAAAAAGAAAAAAAAAGGCAGACATGGTACCTATGGTTCAAGTGGTAGAGTGTTTTCCTTGAGCAAAAGAAGCTCAGGAATAGTGCCCAGGCCCAAAGTTCAAGCCCCAGGACTGTCAAAACAAACAAACAAACAAATAAAAAGGGGCTAGAATGTGGCTTAGTGGTAGAGTGCTTTCCTTGCATGCATGAAGTCCTGGGTTCGATTCCTCAGCATCATATAACCAGAAAAAGCCAGAAGTGGTGCTGTGGCTCAAGTGGTAGAGTGGTAGCCTTGAGCAAAAAAAGCCAGGGACAGTGCCCAGACCCTGAGTTCACACAGAAGAAGAAGCAGAAGAAGAAGAAGGAGAAGAAAAAGAAGAAGAAGGAGAAGAAGAAGAAGAAGAAGGAGAAGAAGAAGAAGAAGAAGAAGAAGAAGAAGAAGAAGAAGAAGAAGAAGAAGAAGAAGAAGAGGAGGAGGAGGAGGAGGAGGAGGAGGAGGAGGAGGAGGAGGAGGAGGAGGAGGAGGAGGAGAGAAGAAGAGGAAGAAGAGGAAGAAGAAGAGGAGAAAGAGGAGAAAGAGGAAGAAGAGGAAGTAAAGAAAAACCAGAAGAAGAAGAAGAAGAAGAAGAAGAAGAGGAGGAGGAGGAGGAGGAGGAGGAGGAGGAGGAGGAGGAGGAGGAGGAGGAGGAGGAGGAGGAGGAGGAGAAGGAGAAGGAGAAGGAGAAGGAGGAGAAAAAGAGGAAGAGGAAGAAGAGGAAGAAAAGAAAAACAAACCAAAAAGCAAAAACACTCTTCATTTGTTAAAATTGGAGCATCTAGCAATGAGTATACAGTGGTACTCATCTTGAAGCATAGTCTATATCTAACAAAACCAAGAACTTTCCCATCCAATTCCAGAACAAAAGCAAATTGCCTAGTTGCAGAAAAATTGTCGATCATTTCTATTCTTTAGTTTTGTTGAGCTCTGATGGCACCTCCCCATAGAGCAGGCACTCTCATTCCCCTGACTAGACCCCCTTCTAAGAAAAAAAGAGAGAGGTTAAGATGAGGAGAAACTTCTTCCTACCTTTGCATCTTCAGAGCACACATATGGAAGTTAGCATCCTTTGTATTTACATAGACACTTTGCAAATTATCAAAGGATGCAACCAGTGTGTAGCAAAAGCACGACCAAGTGTTGGCCACTTATTTCCTGTAATTTATCTCACTTTACTCCCCAGACAAATGTCTGCAGGTGTCTAAGCATTGTTTTGTATCTATAAGACACACATCTCTCTCAACATCTTACATGCTAAAAGATTAGGAATCTGTCTGAATTGTTTATAATGGATGGATGGATAAAATATGATACATATACAACAGAGCACAGAGAAAGAATGAAACCACAGAGAAGAATGAAATCCTCCCATGTACAGAAAACAGATGGAACTGGAGAGCATCAGGTTAAGTGAAATAAGTCCAACCTAGAATGGATGCAAATGATGGATATTCATATCTCAAAGCTCAAAGAATTCTTGAATTCCTTGTTTCGATTTTTCTATCTCACATGCTCAATATATTTTTTGAGCACAAAGCATTGTAAACTATGCAATGCACATGCTACATAACCCTTCAGGTTAAATAGAAAACCTTTATCATAGTCTATGTGACAGGTAAATTTAGTAATGCTAATCATGAGGCCTTTCACGGGTAATTTTTGTGTTCACCAACTCAGTGTCATTTTTCCTTCCATCATTCACACTTGACCTTCACCCCTTTCAGCATTCTCACTCACCCCTCCCAACCTACACTCTCCCTTACTTACCTTAATGATAGGTTATGCATTGTGTATTTTGCAATTTAACAAAGCAGTTTATGTGTACAATGCATCTTGATCTGTGTCACCACTTTAACATCTTCGCCCCCCTTCAACTTACCCCTTCCCTTATGTTTCTCTGTTGGACCTGGGTAACTGCAACCGTAGTCAGGACACGGGGGATGCAGGCGAGTGGACCAATGCACACTTTATTTCAGGAGGGCCAGGGTTTATATATGGTTAGAAATCAACTTACAACTTCCAGGGTAAAAGTTAATACAGCATGATATCCATCTCAAATACAAAAATTGAGGATGATACTACTGGGAGGAAGGAAACTAATACAAAAGTTTACCTACTACAAAAGGTGGCTACTTCAAAGAGTGTTTACTATTAAGGGCTGAGCTACATCAAAGACTGTTGACAGAGGAGTAAACCAGTCAAGGCAAAACTTTACCTCCCAGCTACTATTTGCTCAAGACTTTGACCAAGACTCTCTTAACTGTGAAGAGACTTTCCTATTTACTGTGAAGAGACTTTTGCTAATGGCAGCTGGTCAAGCAAGTCTCCCAAGGGAGGCTTGGTACAGGGAAAGGGGAGATTCTCATAACAAAGAGTGGTTTCCTTTGGCCAGCAAACACAGGAGACCCTGAATGGAGATGTTTCCCCATAGGCCTATTAGTTTGCTAATAAGGCATCAGAACTTCTGTGCCACCAAGGCTAAGTTTTCCACTGGTCAGAGAAGTTATCCTCCCACATTTCTCAATTTGGTGGTATATACAATGAATTCTTGCTTGAATTCTCCCCATTTCCCCCTTTATCCTTCTATCCCTCCCCCCTTGGCCCCACCTTCCCCTCTTGCAAGTACTCATTTCTTGGTACTTTGTTGGGCTTTGACTTTTTAAAGAATTATACTATTCACACTCTCCATAAAGTCTATTACACTTCGGTTAATTCATTTGTAACTCCCTGCTTACCACCCAGTGTGCTTACTTGTAGATTTGTAGGCATATTCTGGCTACCACAAATGAGGCAAACTATGTAGCCTATGTTTCTCTGGGTCTGGCTTACTTTGATTAATATAATTTTTCCAAGTCTTTCCATTTCCTTCCTATACATGGTACACTATCATTCTTTCTGATGGATGACTAGAATTCCATTGTGTATATATGCTGTTTTTTCTTCATCCATTCATCTGTTAAGAGGCATCTGGGCTGATTCTGTATCTTGGCTACTATAAATACTAAAGCTACCAGCACAACCATGTTCATTGCAGCATTATCTATTATAAATATATTCTTAAATCTAAGTTAATTAGATAAGTCTTATATTAAAATATAAGGCAAAATATTATAAAACCTTTGGAACACCAGTAGGATAGGAGAACAGAACATCTTTGTCCCCAGAACAATATGTAAACCACGAAAGATGACATGAGTAAAGTGAGGTCAAGAGATGTAAACAAATGAAGGTAAGCTGTTATTAGCTTAAAACTGGTTGTACCTAAAGCCAAACAACTATTAAACATAAAAATGTCTAGAATAAACCTATCAGTGGATCACAATAGCTCAACAGCTATGTATACATGATCATATAAGATGAAGATAAGCAAAAATAATTCCAAGAGAAGGACACAGGAGGATTCTACTGTTGACATTATCTTTAAAGTTCTGGGTGAATTTCCTGTGGTGTACCCAACGTGGTTACTGTATATGATTTTGGTACACTGGATATTGTATATATGCCTACCTGATCTAGGGAAGGGAAAGAAAAATGAGGGTGTAAGATATCACAAGAAATGTATTCACTGCCTTATTATGTAACTGTACCCTCTTTGCACAACACCTTGTCAATAAAATTTAATTTAAAAAAGCAATATAAAAAACTGGTTGTCCTTATAACTATAAGGTATTTATAATCTCCATGGTAACAGTGAAGAAAATCACCACAGGAAACACATTGAGGACAATGAAAAGGAGCATTGGCAACATACAGCTCAGTGAACTCGAGGATATCCCTAGCACAACTGGAGATATTAACTCAGGTGTACAGAACTTTTGGGTATATAATCAGTAAAGGTAGTGTTGATCTCAAAACATCATTAGCCAACTAGATATGATCATATATTGCTTCATCCAGTAAGAGCAAAACATTTCTTTCAAGCTTCTCTTTCTTGAAATATTCATCAAGATAGGCCACATTCTGGCTCATAAATGAAAGCCCAACAGAACTGAATGTATAGAAATCATGCATTGTTTCCTCTCAGACCACAAGAGAATTGGCCAGAAACCAAATCTAAAAACCTAATGACAAAATCCCCCAAACCATGAAGATGAAACAATACTCTTCTCTTCTCTTCTCTTCTCTTCTCTTCTCTTCTCTTCTCTTCTCTTCTCTTCTCTTCTCTTCTCTCTCTCTTTCTTTCTCTCTCTCCTGTGTGTGTGTGTATGTGTGTGTGTGTGTGTGTGTGTGTGTGTGTGTGTGTGTGTCGTGCCAGTCCTGGGGCTTGAACTCATGACCTGGTGCTATCCCAGAGATTTTCTTTTCTCAAGGTAGTACTCTTCCAATTGAGCCACAGTTCCACTTCTGGCTTTTTTGTGTGTGTGTGGTTAACTGGAGATAAGAGTCCCGTGAACCTTCTTGGCTTGGCTAGCTTCAAATCAAAATCTTCAGATCTTAGCCTCCTGAGTAGCTAGAACCACAAGCTTGAGCCATCAATGCCCAGCTGAACAATATATTTCTTTTTTTTTTCCTGGGAGAATTTTAATTCGCTGACCCCTGCCTTACAGATATCTCAGTGAACAATATATTTCTAAATCTCACATGTCAAAGAAGTCACCTGAAAAGAAAATTTCTTAATTTTTCTTTATTATTAGTTATGAGTTAACATACATTTTAATATTTTTAATATGAAATGGTTTTGTTATGATATTTCCATATGTACACAGTATACTAAACAAATTCATCTCTTCCATCATGTTTTATTCCTCCCCTCTCCCTGCCCAGGTCAAACAGCATTTGGTGGGTTTCATGATGCTGTCTGTATGTGACTATACAGAAAAAGAGAAAACACAAAGTGAAAACACTTTCATATCACATAGCAAATAATTAAGAGTTAGAAACAATGATGAAGATGTGATTATTCATGATCCAGCTTCCTTTCAGCTTTAACTTACAGTTCATTAACAAAAGAGGCTTGGCATTATTCCTCTACACTGTTTTCTTCTGTCTCTGACATTAATTAGAAGTTTTCTAATTTGAAATAGGGTTAGTGGAATTCAGAAAATAATCTGGTCCTTGTCATTTATTTAATTGGTGCTAGATTCTCTTCTCTTTAATCATTCCTTCAGCTTCATGTGTAAACACAAACAAAAAATCAAGTTAGAGAATTCCAATTTATTACACAAATACTAATATAATAGTTGAGGACACAAACTATAAAACCAGGAGTAATTGTGATATAATGTGTCACAGGACAAAGTGGTTGTGGACCAAATAATAGATGCTCATTAGATGGCTATTTCAGGGAAGACAACCTTTCAGTGGAAATTTAGAAAGGTAACTCCAAGCAATGAGAAAGAAAGAAAGAAAGAAAGAAAGAAAGAAAGAAAGAAAGAAAGAAAGAAAGAAAGAAAGAAAGAAAGAAAGAAAGAAAGAAATTAAGAAAGAAAAGAATGCAGAGTTGTGTTCTTTGTGTGCCTGAAAACAATGGGTATGGAACAAGGGACTGAAAACCACACATCAATATTTTTTCTTATTTATTGTCAAAGTGATGTACAGAGAGGTTACAGTTTCATACATTAGGCCTTGGGTACATTTCTTGCACTGTTTCTTACCTCCTCCTTCATTCACCGCTCCCCATTCTCCTTCTCCTTTCCCACCATGAGTTGTTCAGTTGGTTTACACCAAATAGTTTTGCAAATATTGCTTTTGGAGTTGTCTTCTTATCCTTTGTCTCTTGATTTTGACATTCCCTTTCACTTCCCTAGCTCTAATACCAATATATACAGTTTCCAATGTACTCAGATAAGATAGAGTGATAGTGTGGGTACAACCACAGGAAGGGCATACAAGAGGATCATCAATAATAGAAGCTACAGTTTCACATGGCATGTGGAAAGTAATTACAACCGTGATTTAACAGTTGTTTCCATAACATGGAGTTCATTTCACTTAGCATCATCTTATGCATTCATAAGGGCATAGCTATTAGGCTCTTGTAATCCTCTGGTGTGACTAGCCTAAACCTGTGCTAATTATTCCCTGTGAGGGAGACCATAAAGTCCATGTTTCTTTGGGTCTGGCTCACTTCACTTAGTATAATTTTTTTTCCAAGTCCTTCCATTTCCTTATGAATGAGGCAATGTCATTCTTTCAGATAGAGGCAAAAATTCCATTGTGTGTAGATTTTGACAAGACGGCGGAGGAGCAGCAGAGCCCTAGCTGAGCTCCCTCCAACATCGCAGTTTTCTCACCCCATAGAAACTTTTACTCCTAGAAAGACAGCCAGAGTAAGTTCTAACAGTACAGGGATTCTGGCCAGGAAGGAAATATAGACTTTGCTTGTCTGAAAACACAGATTTGAGCTCTGGTCGGCGTCCCGCCACAGCACCAGTGCCGGCGCCAGCACAGCGCCCAGCACAGCAACCCGCACTCCACGCAGCTAAAGCACACAGCGTAGACCAGGGAGAAATCCTCCAGATGGCAGCTAAGCACGGACGACCTGAAATCACAGAGAAAGCATGAGTACCCCATGAAAGATATTCTCACTCGCGCCCACAGAGCAGCTTCTGGAAGGTAGCCCTTCCCCCACTGCCAGAGGAAAGCGCCATCTTTGCCACTGGCATAGCGTCAGACCAGATTGAAACTAAAGCAGGCCTGGGGAAAGCGAGGACAAAGGAGCCATCTTTGAAAAGGGCAAGAGGGCCCGACCAGTGAGAGCCAGCTCTGCCCAGGAGAATGCCCCCTGCCTAGGCGGGAGGCGAGTCCTGGGTCGCGGTTTAGCCAGAGGTGCCCCGCCGTGCCCACCGGAATTTATAAATTTAAAGCGAAAGTGGTGAGCAGCTCCCGGCGGCACGGAAACACCAGATGGGGGAACAAACAGTTCCTGAGACAGCTAAACGGTCCCGTCGCAGAGGAAGCCCAATTCCCAGGCTGAAACAGAGCTGCATTCCATAGCCACCTCCACCAAGGAGGCCACCCCTCCCAGGAGGGAGGAACCTCCCCAAGGCAGGCAACTCTCAGCCGGGTAAACCAGGCCAGAGGTGCCCCGCCCTGCTGAGTCCACAGACTATTCAAAGCCAGGCGTTAAAGGCCGCGGTCCCACAGCAGGCAGAGGAGCCATGGTTCCCGAGACTCCTCAAGTCCCCATCTACAGAGGATGCCCAAGGCCTACCTGCAAGCTGTGCAAACCACAGAGACCCAGGATTGCACCAACAGTGGAAAAGGGTCAGAACAGATCCACCCCCTGCAAACTGAAAACAAGTCAAACCAGCCAATCAGGAAAATAGACTGCAGACCATCGCAAGGAAACCAGAGACTGGGGAAAGACCACCCAAACAAGGAGGACTCCATTTTTTTTCTTCTCTTTTCAAACATTTTTTAAACTTAAAAAATTTTTTTTTAATTTTCTCACTTCTGAAACATTGGTTTTTTTGTTTTCCATTTTTACCTGTTTGTTTTATCAAGTCTTTTTTTGTTTGTTTGTTTTGGTTGTTTGTTTTTCTGGTTTTTTTCCTTTTTAAATAAATTTTCTGTTTTGCGCAACTGTCTTCTGTATTTTTACTTTATTTCTCTCTTTGTGTTCTCTTTCTTTAAAAATTACTTTCCTATGAATAACACCTCCACACTTTTCTACTAACTCTCCATTGTTTATCATTTTAACCTTGTTCTCTCTACTGATTCTACTCCTCTACACATTTCCACATCACTGAAACTAAACCAAAATCACCACCCCCCCCCCAATACATTTTACTCTATTCTCTTTACTACCTCTAGCTTACACTCCTGAATTACTGCCTGGACCTCCAGGTTCCATTGACTCCTGGTTATTGGATAGAGAGTATTCCTGCTTAATCCTAGTGAATCAAAGGGGTTCATAGAGAAAGCCAGTCCAAAAAGAACTTAATATAAGAACAAGAATTGCTTATAGGGTTGTAATAGTAAATAAGTAACTACTGAATACAGGGCCCAGGATCAGTTGTTATATTGAAATTGTATTCTTTAGGAACACCAAATCTAATTTTATAGACAGGTATACAAGGTAGCTGTATATAATTGTGAACTTATAAGATTTACACAACAGCTCTTGGTAAGGGCTGCTTTGGGTCTTAAACGGTGCTCACAGGTGCTTGTAGATTGGCATTCCCAATCCAAATGGGCAGAAGAAACACAAGAAAGATGGAAAACAATGGAGTTTTTTTCTCACACTCAAAACAAGCAAGAAGGGCTGGGAATATGGCCTAGTGGCAAGAGTGCTTGCCTCTTATACAGGAAGCCCTGTGTTTGATTCCACAGCACCACATATACAAAAAATGGCCAGAAGTGGCGCTGTGGCTCAAGTGGTAGAGTGCTAGCCTTGAGGAAAAAAAAAAAGAAGCCAGGGACAGTGCTCAGGCCCTGAGTCCAAGCCCCAGGACTGGCAAAAAAACAAAACAAAACAAAAAACAAACAAAAACAAGCAAGAAACAGAGCAGTCAATCAAAAACATAGAAGAGAACCCCAAAAATGATCTACAAAGTCTACTGATAAACATGATAAATGAAAAGTTTGAATCTCTTCAGTCAATTATTCTAGAGCGTGAGGAGGCAAAGCAAAAATTAATGGAGAATTTCATGGCCTCAACAAATAGAAAGATAAATGAACTTCAAGAGTCAAATGAGGGGGCTGGGATATGGCCTAGTGGCAAGAGAGCTTGCCTCCCATACATGAAGCCCTAGGTTCGATTCCCCAGCACCACGTATACAGAAAATGGCCAGAAGGGGCGCTGTGGCTCAAGTGGCAGAGTGCTAGCCTTGAGCAAAAAGAAGCCAGGGACAGTGCTCAGGCCCTGAGTCCAAGCCCCAAAACTGGCAAAAAGAAAAAAAAAATAGTCAAATGAAAAGATAGCTACCCAGGTAAAAGATTTGAGAGACAGCACTCAAAACCAAATTAATGAAGTAAAGAAGTCCATGCAAGACCTAAGAGATGACATGGAAATCATCAGGAAAGAACAGTCAGAAGGAAAAGAGATTCGAAATCAAGTAGCTGCCTACAGTCCTGACTAACTGAAGCAGAGGATCCAATCTCAGGAGCTGAAGATTCCCTAGATTCTATGGAGAAAGATAAAAAATCAATACAAATCCAGTCTAATCAACAAAACAGATCGCTACAGGAGATTCAAGACACGATCAGGAAGCCCAATTTAAGGATAATAGGTATTGAGGAAAACTTGGAGAAAGAAGTTAATGGGATAGGCAACCTATTTAACAGAATATTAGCTGAGAACTTCCCAAATATCCAGAAGGAAAGGCATATACAGATACAAGAAGCATTTAGAACCCCAAACCAGGGCTGGGGATATGGCCTAGTGGCAAGAGTGCTTGCCTTCTAGTGGCTAGAGTGCTTGCCTCGTATACATGAGGCCCTAGGTTCGATTCCCCAGCACCACATATACAGAAAATGGCCAGAAGTGGCGCTGTGGCTCAAGTGGCAGAGTGCTAGCCTTGAGCAAGAAGATGCCATGGACAGTGCTCAGGCCCTGAGTCCAAGCCCCAGGACTGGCCAAAAAAAAAAAAAAAAAAAAGAGAGACACAACAACAAAAGCAATACTTGCAAAACTGTATGGTGTAAGCGAACTGAACACCTCAGGGCGGGAAGGGGGAGGGTAGAGGGGGGTATGAGGGACAAGGTAACAAATAGTACAAGAACTGTATCCAATGCCTAACATATGAAACTGTAACCTCTCTGTACATCAGTTTTATAATAAAAACTTAAAAAAAAAAAAAAAAAAAAGAGTGCTTGCCTTGTATACATGAAGCCCTGGGTTCGATTCCCCAGCACCACATATACAGAAAATGGCCAGAAGTGGCACTGTGGCTCAAGTGGCAGAGTGCTAGCCTTGAGTAAAGAGAAGCCAGGGACAGTGCTCAGGCCCTGAGTCCAAGGCCCAGGACTGGCCAAAAAAAAAAAAAAAAGAAGCATTGAGAACCCCAAACCGACCAGACCAGAATAGGACATCCCACTGACACATTGTGATCAAAACAGGATCAGTAGAGTACAAGGAAAGAATCCTTAAAGCTGTTAGGGAGAAGAAAACAATCACATATAAAGGAAAAGCAATCAGAATTACCCCAGACTTCTCAGCAGAGACCATGAAAGCAAGGAGAGCCTGGTATACCAAACACTAAATAAAAATAACTACCAACCAAGAATTCTGTACCCAGCCAAACTCTCATTCATAGCCGAAGGTCAAATAAAAGTCTTCCACAGTAAGGAAAAACTGAAACAACATATCTCCACCAAACCAGCTTTACAGAAAATCCTCAAAGATGTATTATACAGGGAAAATAATCGAGATCCCAATACAGACAGAGAAATGAACCCTAAATAGTTAACATCAGATCAAGAAACGGGAAGACACAGCTTTTAACAAGATAGTGATAATGAAAGGAACAAACGATCATCTCTAAATCCTAACTCTCAACATTAATGGACTTAATTCTCCAATCAAACGACATAGGCTCATAAGTTGGATCAAAAATCAAGATCCATCTTTCTGCTGCCTCCAAGAGACACATCTATCCAGCAAAAGTAAACATCTTCTAAAAGTGAAAGGCTGGAATCAAATCTATCAAGCAAATGGCCCACATAAGCAGGCTGGAGTTGCAATCCTAGTATCAGAGAAAATTGACTTCAAATTAAAAAAGGTAAGAAGAGACAAAGAAGGTTACTACATACTAGTAAAAGAATCTCTCCTACAGGAAGATATAACCATTCTAAATATCTACACTCCAAATGCAGGAGCACGCAACTTCATCAAAAAAACACTACTGACTCTAAAAACACTCATAGACCCAAACACAGTGATAGTTGGGGACTTCAACACTCCACTATTGCCTCTGGACAGATCAAAACGCCAAAAACTGAACAAAGAAACCACAGAACTAAATAATTGCATAGACCAACTAGACTTAACCGACATCTACAGAATATTCCATCAAGCAACAACGGAATACACATTATTCTCCACAGCACATGGAACATTCTCCAAAATAGATCACATCTTAGGACACAAAGAAAATCTGTACAAATTCAGAAGTATCAAAACCATTCCCTGCATTCTCTCAGACCGCAATGGAATAAAATTAGAGCTCAACTCAAACAGCCACCACAGAAAATCCTACAACTCATGGAGACTAAACAACACATTGCTGAACCATCAGTGGGTAATTGAAGAAATTAAAACGGAAATTCAAATGTTTATGGAATTCAACCATGAGGACACAAAGTACCAGCTCCTTTGGGACACAGCAAAGGCAGTACTCAGAGGAAAATTTATATCTCTGAGTGCATACACCAACAAACTGGACAAACAGCAACTCAATAATTTAAGGAAGCACCTTAATTTCCTTGAAAGAGAACAACAAGCCAAATCCCAAGTCAATAGACGGAAGCAAATAATTAAAATCAAATCAGAATTAAATCAATTAGAGACGAAAAAACTATTGAAAGAATCAACAAAACAAAGAGTTGGTTCTTTGAAAAAATCAACAAGATAGACAGACCCCTAGCAAACCTGACCAAAAAACGAAGGCAGCACACTCAAATAAACAATATAAGAGATGAAACAGGTAACATCACCACAGAATTAACCGAAATTCAAAAAATAATAAGGGACTATTTTGCAAACCTTTATGCTAACAAATTCAAGAACTTGGAAGAAATGGATGATTTCCTAGAAAAAATTCATTTCCCCAAACTTAACCATGAAGATTTAAACCTTCTAAACAGACCCATATCCAGTATTGAAATAGAAACCGCAATAAATGATCTCCCATCCAAGAAAAGCCCAGGTCCAGACGGATTCACTGCAGAATTCTACAAGGCCTTCAAAACAGAACTCACACCAATATTTCTCAAACTCTTCAATGAAATTGAAAGAGAACATTCACTACCAGACACATTCTATGAAGCCAGTATAACCCTCATCCCAAAACCAGGCAGGGACTCATCACGGAAAGAGGACTATAGACCGATTTCCCTGATGAACATCAACGCAAAAATTCTCAACAAAATTCTGGCCAATCGACTTCAACAGGTTATCAAAAAATCATACACCACGATCAAACTGGATTCATCCCAGGGATGCAAAGTTGGTTTAATATACGCAAGTCAATTAATGTAATCCACCACATCAACCGGAGCAAGGTAAAGAACCATATGGTTTTATCTCTGGATGTGGAAAAAGCGTTCGATAAATTACAGCACAAATTTATGCTAAAAGCCCTGGAAAAACTGGGGTTCCAGGGAACATTCCTGAATATAATCAAGGCAGTTTATGACAAACCAACAGGAAGTATAACTCTACATGGTGAAAAACTAAAGCCATTCCCTTTAAAATCAGGAACAAGGCAGGGATGTCCACTCTCTCCCCTGCTCTTCAACATAGTACTAGAATTCCTAGCCAGAGCAATTAGGCAAGAAGAAAATATAAAGGGGATCCAAATAGGAAAAGATGAAGTTAAACTTTCTCTCTTGGCAGATGACATGATCCTATACCTAAAGAACCCCATAGACTCTACCCCCAAGCTACTAGAGCTGATCCAAAACTTTGGCAAAGTTGCAGGATATAAAATAAACCCTCAAAAATCAACAGACTTTCTCTATGCTAACGACCTGAAGACTGAGGCTGAAATCAGGAAAGCAACTCCTTTTGCAATAGCCCCCAAAAACATAAAATACCTAGGAATAACCTTAACCAAAGAAGTGAAAGATCTCTTTGATGAGAACTTTAAAAGCTTGAAAAAACAAAATTAAGTCAGAACTAAGGAAATGAAAAACCTCCCATGCTCCTGGATTGGGAGGATTAATATAATCAAAATGGCAATATTGCCAAAGGCTATCTACAAATTCAATGCAATACCCATTAATATCCCAACACCATTTTTTAATGAAATAGAGGAAGCAATCCAGAAATTCATATGGAACAATAAAAAACCTAGATAAGCAAAAACAATCCTAAGCAGAAAGAACAGTGCTAGAGGAATTACAATATCCAACTTCAAGCTGTATTATAAAGCTATAGTAATAAAAACAGCTAGGTATTGGCACCGGAACAGGCCTGAAGACCAATGGAACAGAACTGAAGACCCAGAAATGAACCCACAGAACTACGCCTACTTAATCTTTGATAAAGGAGCTAAAACAATAGTTTGGAAGAAAGATAGCCTCTTTCACAAATGGTGCTGGCAAAACTGGCTCAACACATGCAACAAACTAAAACTAGATCCTTATATATCACCCTGCACCAAAATCAATTCCAAATGGATTAAAGACCTCGAAATCAAGTGAACTGAACACCTCCGTGGGGGGGGGGGGGGGAGGGAAAGGGGGAGGAGAGAGGGGGATATGAGGGACAAGGTAACAAACTGTACAAGAAATGTATCCAGTGCCTAACGTATGAAACTGTAACCTTTCTGTACATCAGTTTGATAATAAAAATTTGAAAAACAAAACAAAACAAGAAAAAAAAACAGACACCCTGAAAACACTAAAGGAAGGAGTAGGAGAAACACTTGGGCTCCTTGGCGCAGGATGGAACTTCCTTAACAAAGACCCAGAAAGGCTACAAATCAAAGAAAGGTTGGACAAATGGGACTTCATCAAACTGCAGAGCTTCTGCATGGCAAAGGACATAGCTTGCAAGATAAACAGAAAGCCTACAGACTGGGAGAAGATCTTTACCAGCCATTCAACGGACAAAGGCCTCATATCTAAAATATATGCAGAACTAAAAAAATTACCTTCCTCCAAAACAAAACCGCAAAGAACCAATAGCCCCCTCATCAAGTGGGCTAAAGACTTACAAAGAGACTTCTCCGATGAGGAAATGAGAATGGCCAAGAGACATATGAAAAAGTGCTCTACATCACTGGCCATAAAAGAAATGCAAATCAAAACAACATTGAGATTCCATCTCACCCCAGTAAGAATGTCATATATCAAGAAAACTTACAATAACAATTGTTGGAGGGGATGTGGCCAAAAGGGAACCCTACTTCATTGTTGGTGGGAATATAAACTGGTTCAGCCACTCTGGCAAGCAGTATGGAGATTCCTCAGAAGGCTAAATATAGAGCTCCCCTATGACCCAGCAGCCCCACTTTTGGGTATCTATCCAAAAGACCACAAACAAATTCACAGTAAAGCCACCAGCACAACAATGTTCATCGCAGTGCAATTTGTCATAGCTAGAATCTGGAACCAACCCAGATGCCCCTCAGTAGACGAATGGATCAGGAAAATGTGGTACATATACACAATGGAATTTTATGCCTCTATCAGAAAGAATGACATTGCCCCATTTGTAAGGAAATGGAAGGACTTGGAAAAAATTATACTAAGTGAAGTGAGCCAGACCCAAAGAAACATGGACTCTATGGTCTCCCTTATTGGGAATAATTAGCACAGGTTTAGGCAAGTCACAGCAGAGGATCACAAGAGCCTAATAGCTATACCCTTATGAATGCATAAGATGATGCTAAGTGAAATGAACTCCATGTTATGGAAACGATTGTTATATCACAGTTGTAACTACTTTCAACGTCCCATGTGTATCTGTAGCTTCTATTATTGATGATGTTCTTGTATCACCTTCCTGTGGTTGTACCTACACTATCTCTGTAATCTTATCTGAGTATATTGGAAACCGTGTATACTGGTATTAGAAGTAGGAAATTGAAAGGGAATACCAAAATCGAGAGACATAGGGTAAAAAAAAGACAAACAACTACAAAAGCAATACTTGCAAAACTGTTTGGTGTAAGGGAACTGAACACCTCATGGGGGGAAAGGGAAAGGGGGAGGAGGGTGGGGGGAATGAGGTAACAAACAGTACAAGAAATGTATCCAATGCCTAACATATGAAACTGTAACCTCTCTGTACATAAGTTTGATAATAAAAATTTGAAAAAAAAATTCCATTGTGTATATGTACCACATTTTCCTGATCCATTCATCTACTGAGGGGCTGCCGGGCTTCGCCCTACTCCTCCCCATCCACGTGGGGAGGGGTCCTGGGCTTATCTATCTCTTCCATGTGGGATCCATAATCAATTTCTCACGTCCCCCTGGCCGGTAGGGTTTAGACATGGGAGCTGGGCCCCGGGTGAGCCTCGGTTCGCGTGTGGTCGCAAGAACCCCTTGCCCGCCAGCCCAAGGAAGACACGGGCGGGTGGGGTCTTGGAGACCATCTCTGGGACGATTCTAATTTTATTCAAATGAGAAGCCACAAAGATATACCCCAAAGGCGGGCACAGAAGAGGGACAACAGATTGGCCACGAGACCTGTTTGTCAAGTGATGTCAGGGGACTTCCCTTGTTGGTGGAGGCCCAGCCCCCTAAGGATTGGGTTTCTGGGGTTCCCCTTGCCATTGCACACGTGCTTGCCCCAGGAGCAGGGGGCTTCTCTTCCTGTTAAAGGTGGAAGAAGAGGGGAGGGGACAGGTCAAGGCCAGCTGTGGCCTCTTAAAGGCACAGCTGACCCCAGCAAGGGGCATCTGGGCTGTTTCCATATTTTAGCTATGACAAATTGTGCTGCGATGAACATTGTTGTGCTGGTAGCTTTAGTGTGTTCTTGTTTGTGGTCTTTTGGGTAGATGCCCAAAAGTGGGGCTGCTGGGTCATAGGGGAGCTCTATATTTAGCCTTCTGAGGAATCTCCATACCATTTTCCAGAGTGGCTGAACCAGTTTACATTCCCACCAACAATGGAGTAGGGTTCCCTTTTGGCCACATCCCCTCCAACATTTATTATTGTTAGTTTTCTTGATAAAGGACATTCTTACTGGGGTGAGATGGAATCTCAATGTTGTTTTGATTTGCATTTCTTTTATGGCCAGTGATGTAGAGCACTTTTTCATATGTCTCTTGGCCATTCTCATTTCCTCATCAGAGAAGTCTCTTTTTAAGTCTTTAACCCACTTGTTGAGGGGGCTGTTGGTTCTTTGCGGTTTTGTTTTGGAGGAATTTAATTTTTTTAGTTATCCATATATTTCAGATGTGAGGGTTTTGTCCGTTGTATGGCCGGTAAAGATCTTTTCCCAATCTGTGGGCTTTCTGTTTATCTTGTGAGCCATGTTCTTTGCCCTGCAGAAGCTCTGCAGTTTGATGCAGTCCCATTTGTCCGTCCTTTCTTTGATTTGTAGGAGGATTAATATAGTCAAAATGGCAATATTGCCAAAGGCTATCTACAAATTCAATGCAATACCTATTAATATCCCAACACCATTTTTTTTAATGAAATAGAGGAAGCAATCCAGAAATCATATGGAACACTAAAAGACCACGAATAGTAAAAACAATCCCAAGCAGAAAGAACAGTGTTGGAGGAATTACAATATACAACTTCAAGCTGTATTTTAAAACTATAGTAATAAAAACAGTTTGGTATTGGCACAGGAACAGGACTGAAGGCCAATGGAACAGAATTGAAGACCCAGAAATGAACCCACAGAACTATGCCTACTTAATCTTTGATAAAGGAGTTTAAAAAAATAGGATGAAAGAAAGGTAGCCTCTTTCACAAATGGTGCTGGCAAAACTGGTTCAACACCTGCAACAAACTAAAACTAGATCCTTATATATCACCCTGCACCAAAATCAATTCCAAATGGATCAAAGACCTTGAAATAAAAACTGATACCCTGAAAACACTAAAAGAAGGAGTAGGAGAAACATTTGTCTCCTTGGCACAGGATGGAATTTCCTTAACAAAGAGCCACACATCATTTTTTTTTCAGTGCCTCACAGACCTTTTCTACTTAGCTTAAAAATATGACCTAAATATTCTTTCTTTTAAAAATATGAATAGCAGTGAAACTAGTTTGCTTGGTTTCATTTTTATTCACTCTCCTCTACTTAAAATAGTCTGTCTTATTGCTCACATCCCCCCCCCCAAACTCTGTCTAAATCTCTTTGCAAATATTTGTATTGTCTGCTCTGTCTAAATAATGCAGGAATATTTTGTTCGTCTACTCATACCCCTGTATGAAATTCCTATGCATCGTTTGCATTCTTTCATGGCTGCTATTGTCTCTCCCCCATCTCCACATACTATCTGGATTCAATTTATCACTGTAGATTTTTCTCTTGTACAAGCGGACATGCACAATTTCTGTTGGTTATTTTTTTCTCTTTGTTTAATCTTTATCTACTTTGAACTCTTTATGGTCTAGTGTTTTGCCATGTATTTTTCTAACTCATTCTTAACGTTTTGTGGGGTTTATCTTTACTTTTCCCTGTTGTTATCAGCAATTGCAGCTTCCCTTGGCTTTGCTCCTATCTCAAAATAGTTATCATCATAAGCTCTGGATGGAGATATGTGATGGATCATTTATTTTCACCCTTGTGATAGGATTTGCAGTAGTTGCTCCCTCGTCTGCCATTTAAATTCAACAGTTCCTGATCAACTAAATATATTCTTCTCCATCCTCTCTATTATGGAAAGTTCAAAAACAAATCCTATTCAATATAGAAATTGTTAGAGCCATTTCAAAAAATACTTTAAGAAGCATTCACTTGGCAGAAATTCTTCAAAATTTTTGCTGAACATATCTAATCTTCTAATCTTCAAGTGAAAGAAGAGAAATTTGTTTTAGGAAATAGGTACCTTTTGTGTATCTTGAGTTTGGAAAAGTAAACCCCACCAAGCCTCTCATGGACAGGATTTATTGCTTAATGTTTTCAAATAAATATTTTCTAAATTTACAAGAATTCTGAGAAGACAATAACATTTTTTTTGGCATTTTATTTAGAACAAAATGGGAAATCTATCATATGTATCTACTTACTTTTATATGAGGTAATAAAAATATATACCAAAAAAAAATAATTCCTTTGGAGGTTAATGTCCACCATGTAATGACCTTTTTTAAGCTTCAGTCATGAAATTGTTTCATTACTACAACTTATGGTTGATGGAGTCAGGCCCTTTTCAACACTTTGCCTTCATCTCCTCAAAATCAAATCCTAAAACTGAACCTAACGATGATCTGTTCTCCACATTCATATTTCGGAATGCCTACACTTTTTCAGCATTACTAGTAGTTTCCTTTGATCTTATATGCAAACACATATTAGTCAAACAATTGCTTAACTTCAGTGAACTTGCTTAAAAAAAAACTATCAGTTTCCTTTGGTGAATATTCTTCTACATGTTTTATGCAATCAGTCTTCTTGATTCCTTTTGAATTCATTCAACTCAGGTGTTCATAATTTATTCATCTTTCATCACAAGTCTTAATAAATGGTATCTTCCATTTTTACCTATCTATTCCATCAGATACGGAGTAACTGAATAGTAAAAATTCCCTCTACCTATGCACCAATCTGGGAGACTATATCCTGTCAGTAAATGCACTCATGCAATAAAGATTTTTATGAAGTGTTATTTCTTGAACCAGGTTCCAGTGGCTTATGCCTATACTCCTAGCTACTCAGGAGACTGAGATCTGAGAATCAAAATTTATTTGTTTTGTTTTTGTTGCCAGTCCTAGGGCATAGACTCAGGGCCTGAGCACTGTTCCTGACTTCTTTTTGCTCAAGGGCTAGCACTCTACCACTTGAGTCACAGTGCCACTCCTGGCTTTAATCTGTATATGTGGTGCTGAGGAATCGAACCCAGAGTTTCATATATATGAGGCGAGCACTCTACCACTAGGCCCTATTCCCAGCCCCTGAGAATCAAAGTTTGAAGCCAGATTGGACAGGTAAATTATTGAGATTCTTATCTTTAATTAAGCAGTCAGAAAGCTGGAACTGGAGACATGGTATAAGTGGTAAGGCATCAGCCATGAACACAAAAAGCTGAGCAATGCCCAGGGTTCAAACCATAATACAGGCATACACACACACACACACACACACACACACACACACACACACACACATACACCATAAAAACTATTCTAAAAATACAGCTATTATCATTAAGGGGAGTGTAAACTATCTGTAGAGAGAAAAGTTTATGTCACGTAAAGAATCCCACATATGGGATGTGGGTATGAATTGATGGGAGCTTGTTATTCACAACTGTATGTGTTGAGAACTCTAACAGAAACAAATAACCAAATACGCTCTCACAGTGTCAATTTAGTCCAACTCTCAGCTATCTTCCTTCTTCTCTTCTCCATTTACACAATTGTAAATGGGTAAAAATCTCCACTTCTTACATGTGGGCTTCCCAGAGGAATGGGTATGAGATTATAATACAAAACAAGAAGCTTAGTGTCTAAGTTTCTATATATGTATACACAAGAGAGGAAATAGGGGACTAGAATCCACAAAATAAAAATATCACCATTCTAGAGCATAAATGTAATACTGGTAGACTCTGAAGAGAAGAGACATTTTGACAACAGCCTCTTAAAAGTTATTGAAAAACCTGGGCTCTCTAAAATCTTCACTGTGAATCAGAATGCTCTGGAAAGATGATTCTTAGGAGTCAACTGGAGAAGATGTTTCTCCTTTCTCTTCCAACTCACTGTAAATTGGTGAATAAATGTTTAGTTCTTCATAAATACGATCATCTGGAACCTGATAAGAGAAAAATAATTCTGTATAAGTCACCAAGAACTTTCTACAAGCCTTGTTCTACAAGCTTACATGCTCTCCTTTTGTCTTTCTCTCCCTCTTCCCTTTTCCCTGATACTTGACATCCCCTACATCTCCAAAACAAAAACAAACCAGAGTTCCAGGACGACTGAGTCCAGATGAAATATTACCAGTCAATGACATGCTGGTGTGATTTTGCTGTCTGAATAATTTTCTGGGGGTCGAAAAAGTGTTGTAGAAAATCTAGTCCATATTTTTAAATTCAGATTCTCTAGATAGCCATTCACAAGTTCATACCATGCTTCTTATTACCTTATTTCCATCTAACTCTTCTCCGATTCCATAGATTGTGAGGGACACAGCACTGCAAAATCCCAGGACGGTAAGAAACAGCATCACAGACACAATTTCCTATTGAAAAGCAACCAATCACAATCAAAGTGACAATCCATATGGCAGCTATCCCAAAAATATATTTCTTCATAGTAAGTCCTAATTTTACCATTCCCATCCCCCGCCACTTGATCATATAAAGTGACACCCACAGGGGAAAACCAGGAGGTGACCATTTGGGGAAGGTAACTTAGACAGGGGCGGCGGTCCTTACATTCTTGGATTGCATTATAAAATGGGCTTCCAAAAAAAGAGATTGCATGTATATGGAAAAAGAAAACAAGGATTCCCCCTTTGAACAGTAGCCAGAAACTCTACTTTTGCCTAAGAGATACATACAATGGTAAAAGAAGCCACAAAGCAGGTGTCATCTTCTTGAAGGTCTTCGCACTGGCTGATGTAAGCTGCGCTGTGGCTTAGGTTGAGGATCAGAATGACGATTCCTATTCCTGCCGCAATGCTGCTGACCGCGTTTGCTCCCAGGCTGCCTCTCCCCTAGTGAGAAAGAGGAATGCTCAATCCAGCTTCTTCCCCTGCCAGCACACTTAATCAATCCTCTGATCGACATTTCAGAAGTGGTCACCTCCAGCAATCTGCACTGATCACATTCTTAGATCCAAAGGGAATTTTGGGACAGAAAGGGAGGGACAAAGGGTGAACAAATGCAGCCGTGGTACTCAGTGGGAACTATGTCGAAAATGAACTGTACAACTTGTGGGTGGGGGCGGGAGGGGAAACCTGGGAGAGAGCAAGGGAAGGAGTAACTATGTCCAAAAAGGAATGTACTCATTACCTGAGTTATGTAACGGTAACCCCTCTGAACATCACCTTCATAATAATAATAAAATATTTAATAATTTTAAAAAGTTCAAAGATATACTCACAGATTGGGAAAATGTGGTACATACATATAATAGAATTCTATGCCTCTATCAGAGAGAATGACATTGCCCCATTTGTAAGGAAATGGAAGGACTTGAAAAAAATTTTACTAAGTGAAGTGAGCCAGACTCAAAGAAACAAGGACTCTGTGGTCTCCCTCATAGGGAATAATAAGTACAGGTTTAGGCGAGTCATAGCAGAAGATCACAAGAGCCTAATAGCTATGCCCTTTTGAACACATAAGATGATGCTAAGTGAAACGAACACCACGTTATTGAACCAAATGTTATATCATTGTTGTAATTATTTTCAACATGCTATGTGAAACCATACCCTTTTTTCTTTCTTTTTTTCTCTTGTATCCCCTTCCTGTGGTTATCCTGAGCTATCACTGTATCTGATCTTAGTACCCTGGATATTGTATATATGTGTATTACAACTAGGGAAGGGAAAGGGAATATCAAAATCGAGAGACAAGGGATAAAAAGACAAACCATTCCAAAAACAATATTTGTAAAATCATTTGGTGTAAACCAACTGAACAACTCATGGGGGCGGGGGGGGGGGAGGGGAGAGGAAAAGGGGGATGGGGGAGGGGGAAATGAGAGAAGAGGTAACAAGTTGAACAAGAAATGTGCTCACTGCCTTACATATGAAACTGTGACTCCTCTGTACTTCACTTTGACAATAAAGGGGGGGGAGGAAGAACATACTGCTTCCTAAGCAGCTCTTACTTTCTAGCTAGAACTGCACTGAGAAGCAGTATTACTTTCTTGCTAGGACTGCATTGAGAATACAAGGGCTGGGGCTGCAGTTCAGTTGTAGAGCATGTTCTTAAAGCAGGCCCAAAGCCCTGAGTTCAATCTCCAGCACCAAATCAGAAAAACAAACCTCAACAAATATGAATGGTCAGCAAATGCTATTGCCTCCTGCCTAGCTACTTAGGAAACTGAGATATAAGGATCACAGTTCAAAGCCAATCTGGGTAGATAAACCCAAGAATCTGTTATCCAATGATCCAGTAAAAAGTAGGAAATGAAGGTGTGGTTCAAGTGCTAGATTGTTATCCTTGAGCAAAAGCAAAGCAAGAACAAATGGAAAATGGTGAGACAAAGGGTAAACGTCGAACCAGTGCAACAGCAATACTTACAAGACAACCTGTAGTAAACTAACTACAAATTGAGGCTGGGGCAGGGATTGGGGAGGAGGGAAAGTGGGAGAAAAATGAGAGAGGAGGTTACAGTTTGACAAGAAATGTACTCACTACCTTATGTATGTAACTGTAACCCCTCTGTACATCACCTTGACAATATTTTTTTTTAAAGAACAAATGGCCCTTCAAATGACAGTACTGGCTTGGCTTACACTCACACACACACACAAGTACATGCACACACATGCACATGCCCATGCACACGCACACAGTGGCCTAGATAGTTTTCTTATTTTGAAATTAATTTACTCGATTACCTGACTATATTTAAAGACTTAAATAGGACAACACCTACATGGGAGTTTTTCAAACTGGTGTCAAAGAATTTAAACATGTGCTAAATGACCCAACTGATATTTCTAATGATTATATCTAAGTATTATTACCAAAAGACTTCCAGCACAAATAGATTGAAAAAAAGATCACAACTCCAGTTACTGCATATGGCAGTTGGAAACAGGTCTCCCTTAAGGCTTTTTTTTTGCCAGTCCCGGGGCTTGAACTCAGGGCCTGAGCACTGTCCCTGAGCTTCTTTTTGCTCAAGGCTAGCACTCTACCACTTGAGCCATAGCACCACTTCTGGATTTTTTTCTATATATGTGATGCTGAGGAATCGAACCTAGGGCTTCATGTATGCGGAGCAAGCACCTTACCACTAGGCCCCATATTCCCAGCCCCTCCCTTAAGGTTCTTAAAGTGACATAATTGCTACCTTCTAAGGATAAACAACTCACCAGATTCACTGCCTTCTTCTTTTCAGATACGATTGACAACAATCCAGAAACAGCAAACTGGCCAGAAGGAAAAAGGAATAAGACATAATAGGCATCTAATCTCCACTGTGCTCCTTTTCCTGTATCCTCCAATATAAAGTAAGAGTTGGGGTACTTCATAAAGCTATAGACACTAATGATGATGGTGAGGATCAAACTTTGGCCTTGCAGATGCTCTACCACTGAGCTATTTTCCCAGCCCAGATGAACATTGTTTTTATTCTTATCTCCTATAAAGTATCTCTCAAAATTACAAGCATATATAAATGATGTGAGAATCTTTAGAAGAATGTAGCATCTTGCTCATCAGGGCCTCTGTGGGTATTGAGATTCTTGGCTTTTTACCTAGCTTTGGGGTAAAGATTGACATTGAAAGTCCCTGGGTCACCCCTGGAGTGGGAAGGGTAAGCAGCTGGTGCATAACACTGGTGTTCCAATACTGCTGTCATTGCACTGTAGTGGTTTGTGTGTGCATCCTCAGGATTACACTGTCAACTCTCTGGAGATGTACATCTCCAGAGCCCAATATGTTTCAGACTATGATAACCATCACAGAGTGCTCATGACAGTATGAAATATGATTACAAATGGCTCAGACCTGTAATCCCAGCTACTCAGGTAGCTGATCCAGAGGAGTTCAACTTGAAACCAGCCCAGGAAGAAATATCCATAAGACTTTACTTTCCAAATAACTAGCAGAAAAGGAAGGCTAGAGGCTTTGTAAAATGTGTGTGAGTATACATACATGTATAGATATATGTGTTTGTAAAATGTTTGTATATACACATATATAATATATGTAAACATATGGAGATAAGTAATTGGTTAGAGTGGAGTAAAAGAAAATCTATGTTTAGTTTTGTTTCAGAAACAATCACGGAAGCTGGGTGCCAGTGGCTCATGCTTGTGATCCTAGATACTCAAGAGGGCTGAGATCTGAGGATCTCAGTTTGAATCCAGCCTGGGCAGGAAAGTCCATGAGACTCTTATCTCCAACTAAGTACCAAGATAAGTGGTGATGTGGAGTTGTGGCTCAAGTGAGAGAGCTCTAGACTTGAGCCCCAGAACCAGCAAACACAAAAGAAAGAGAAAGAAGGAAAGGAAGGAAGGAAGGGAGGGAGGGAGGGAGGGAGGGAGGGAAAAAGTAACTACAGATACATACTCACCAATACAGCTCCCCAGAATGGATATCCTGCTCTAAATGATAAAAATATTTTTTCTTCAAAGTCTGATATATCAAGTACAGCACAGACAATTATGCCTAAACAAAGGCATATCAAGCCAATCAGAATTTGTATCACCTGTGGGGGAAGACATAAAATTTGTGAAGAACCCATTTTCCTTAGATCACATTAATTTCCTTACCATTGAAACCAAATGGAAGCAATTGCTTTAGTGTTGTACACTGTCCAGACCACTACAAAAACTGAATCAATGCCAGCATGATCGGATGCATCAGTAGCTACAACATAACCTGTGGACCCCAATTTATGAGTGATGAAGGCACCAGTGATTTTTCTTCCCGTGGAAGTGATCAGAGGTCCGGAATACTTTGCCCTTTTCTGCCATGTGTGTCCCATTCATTTGGGATTAGCCTGGAGGACAGGTGTCTCTCCTCCCAACAGGGCTCAACTGGTCTCAAGTGTTAAGCAACCTAGAACGGCAGAGGGCCTTTCCTTGCTTATGAACTCAGGAAACAGATATCTTTCCTGGAGCAATCTTTACCTCCAGGCGAGGCTAGAAGACACAACTCACCCCCAGGAACTGCAACTCTCTCTTCAAAAAAGTCAGCCATGTCTGTGGTGGTGGTTGGGGGGAGACCGGCTTCTTTGGTAGCGGTTTTTCACTTGACACGTCCAAGACTTCGATTTCAGAGGCACTGTGAAATTTACCAGAAATTCAGCCATAAGGAAATTATTTCTCTCCTGTAAAGAAAAAAGTGTTAACTGTCTGAAAGGGGAGTTTTATTTGCTTACTTTAGAAACAAAAACAAAAATGAGTCCTACATTTGAAATCTTCAGGGTCATGACTGAGACACTGAGGCTTAGCAACGCTAAATCACTGGACAAAATGACTTGAACACAATCCAAGGGATTAAATGGAAAAAAGATAGAACAAAAATCATGCCAGGGCTGGGAATATGGCCTAGTGGTAGAGTGCTTGTCTCCTATACATGAAGCCCTGGGTTCAATTCCTCAGCACCATATATATAGAAAATGGCCAGAAGTGGCGCTGTGGTTCAAGTGGTAGAGTGCTAGCCTTGAGCAAAAAGAAGCCAGGCCCAGTGCTCAGGCCCTAAGTTCAAGCCCCAGGACTGGCCAAAAAAAATCATGCCAAATATTTTTTATTCTTTTTTTAGTTTTGGATTCTTCATCCTCTTCATTTCAACACACCAGGTATTTACTTATTAGTGAATACAATGCATCTTGATCAGTGTCACTCTTTCCACCATTCTTCCCAGTCTCTCCCAACACCATAAATATTTGTCTTCTTACTTCACAGTTACCCAACATCATCTCCCTGTCATCTATGTTGATAAGTAAAATCAAAAATAGACAAAGAAAAGTTGGCTGTGGCTTTCACTGTCATTTTAAATAGAATTTTGTTATTACTAAGGTGTTGTGCAGAAGGGTAACCTTCTCATAAGTAATTAGTCCAGGTAATTAGCAGATTTCTCTCTCTCTCTCTCTTTTTTTTTTTTTTTTGGACAATGTCACCTTTCCGCCTTCCAGTTTCCCAGCCCACAAGTTGTATAGTTCATTTTCCACATAGTGTATATGGAACACGGTGATTATACCCATTCACTCTTCCTCCCTCCCTTTCTGTACCCTTCCTTTGCTCCCCACCCTAAAAAATACAAAAAAAGAAAAAAAATGTTTCTACCACCACTACAACAACAAAACAGGTTTCCATTTCCTAGAATTCATTCCAAAGAATAGTCTTTTAAATGCACTTACACTTTTGGGTCCTTTCCCTGAGGGTATCCTCCTTTAGTGTAATTTCATGGTCATTTTTAACATAAAAATTTTTCTGACTGCATTTTGTCAATGGTCCACCTATCTTCATGTGCACCAAAGGCCGGTGAAGGAATAGCTTTTGAGGTGTCAGTTGCATCTGAACTCCTATTTTCATCTTCAGAGTGATATCTTACAGCTAAGCTTTGTGAGGACCAATGAAGTAGGAGATCACTTTAATAAAGACTCCTCAGCTCACATCAGACCAAGGGGTTAGGAGAACCAAATGAGTTGTATAGTCTCTTATTTCATACCTAAAATACAAGCTGCTAGTGTCAGAAAACCTACTTCCAGTTCACAAGCCAAGTGAACAATCTTCCCACCAGTAAGAGAAAGTGACTAGGGAAGTATAGCAAATAGTTTTCTTGTACCCAATATGTAAACCAAAGTAGGTGAGTCAATGTACAAATCTCACACACATTGGCATCTGTCTGTGCCTTTCTCTGGGCTGATAAATGATGGCATAGAAAAAAATGGTAGTTTTTGCTTACCTGGAAGGTCCTTGTGGGTTTGGGAGCGTGACTCCTGCTCTGCTCCTATGTTCTGTGCTCATTTTCCCAGGCTATGCAGCAAGGGATGAAATTGTTACACAGAGGCTTGGTGGACTTTGCTTGCAGTGTACTCTTGATAGATAGCTAAAATGGCTTGACTCATACCACTGATGGTTATCTACAGCAACCATTTGTCATGTGTTTCCTAGCTGATTAAGATCAATAGTCGTTTCTTTTTTCTTTTTTTTTTTTTTTTTTTTTGGCCAGTCCTGGGCCTTGGACTCAGGGCCTGAGCACTGTCCCTGGCTTCTTCCCGCTCAAGGCTAGCACTCCGCCACTTGAGCCACAGCGCCGCTTCTGGCCGTTTTCTGTATATGTGGTGCTGGGGAATCGAACCTAGGGCCTCGTGTATCCGAGGCAGGCACTCTTGCCACTAGGCTATATCCCCAGCCCCGATAGTCGTTTCTTTTTTCTTGATAGAATAAATAGACAAGGTAAGTGGTCTACTGAAGAACAGCAGGATTTAGGAAACCTAAACTGGAAACATCTTAGCAGGAGTCAGGAAGGTAGAAGACGACTGTAGACCAGAAAGTGTTATACTTCTGAAGTTTTCTGTGCTTGTTTCCCAGTTCAGCTATTTCTAGATCCTAAGTTCTCCAGTTGCACCCAAGAATAAAAAACCTTATCTCCTTCTCCCCCCCCCCCCCACCCCACCAACCGGGAAAGGAATACTTGGCTCCATACACAGGATCAAGGCTGAGACCCTCTCTATGTGCATTAGTGTTATTCTCTACAGCTGTCTCACTTTATGTTCTATTATGTCTTTCTCTCCCTGTCTTTTCCCATGTGAAGGCTAAGAAATGTGTATACCAAGGACTCTAGCTGGGTTCTGGTGGCCCATGCCTGTAATCCTAACTACTCAGGAGGCTGAGATCTGATGATCACAGTTAAAGCCAGCCAGAGTAGGAAAGTCTGTGAGACTCTTATTTCCAAATAACCAGGGGCTGGGAATGTGGCCTAGTGGCAAGAGTGCTTGCCTCATATACATGAAGCCCTGGGTTTGATTCCTCAGCACCATATATATATAAAATGGCCAGAAATGACACTGTGGCTCAAGTGGCAGAGTGCTAGCCTTGAGCAAAAAGAAGCCAGGGACAGTGCTGAGGCCCTGAGTCCAAGCCCCAGGACTGGGAAAAAAAAAAAGAGTGAAACCCTGGGCTCAATTCCTCAGCACCACATAAACAGGAAATGGTGGAAGTGGCATTGTGGCTCAAGTGGTAGAGTGCTAGCCTTGAGCAAAAAGAAGCCAGGGACAGTGCCCAGGCCCTGAGTCCAAGGCCCAGGACTGGCAAAACAACAACAACAAAAAAACCTACCCCAAATGACCAAAAACACAACCCACAAACAAACAACAACAAAAAACACCTCAGAAGTAGAGGTGTGGCCCAAGTGGTAGTACATCAGCTTTGAGCAAAAAAGTCAAGCAAGAGTACAAGAACCTGAGTTGAAGCCCCAGTACTAGCATGCGCGCGCGCGCGCACACACACACACACACACACACACACAGACACACACAGA
Source organism: Perognathus longimembris pacificus (assembly GCF_023159225.1). Lineage (NCBI taxonomy): Eukaryota > Metazoa > Chordata > Mammalia > Rodentia > Heteromyidae > Perognathus > Perognathus longimembris. Next base: position 53,891,556 of record NC_063173.1, on the reverse strand, counting down.
CACACACACACTCAAAGACTCCATAGTCTGCTTAAACATTAGAGGAGCTCTATAGCTTAGATTTCTGTGAGGGAAAGAATAGGACAATGAGCACGCTGACGGACATGAACTTGGTGGAAATAAAATCCCATGAGAAACTTGGAGGAGCGCAGGACTGAGCGATGTGCTGAAACCGAAGTGCTCATTCCGATAGCGAAAGGAGTCAGGGGTCACTCACAGGCCTGCATTGCTTATACTTGAGTGTCACCACAGACATAACCTTGAGTGGCTCTTCAGTAACTGCTTCCACCACCTTCATCTGGCCTCATTCTTTACGTGCCCACAGCCACGTCTGGTTACCTTTCGCAATAGTGGACATTGAAACATGGAGGGAAATGATCGAGATAAGTTTTAACCACACCTCTGCCTGCAAGGAAGAGATAGCAGCACACCATGGTATGAATATCTTTCCTCCTCTAGCACACACGGCCTTTGCATACGCCTTGCACTCACTCCTCATCTCTAGCTTCCTCTTTTGACAAGCCCAATTGCTTCTCTAGGTTATACCACTAGGTAGTCGATCTCCTCAAGCTCAAAACGGAAAATGCTTTCAGATTCCACATGCACAACTGTTTTCTCAAACTATATGTTTGATCTGCTTAAAATAAATGTGCGTGACTTTGCAAGTTACACCTTCTGCTAGTGCCATCTCTTGGGAAGCATGTTCTGATACTCTCAAAGGAATCACAGGTTCTGACCCTCTCCTCATCTTGCCCTTCTACTACCACCTCCTCCTCCTTCCTCCCTACTCACACACGTGCAGGCACACACAGAGCAAATTCTGGGTTCAATAAATGTGGCAAGAGATTGAAAGTGTCTGAGAGTGATACCAACTTCCAGTGTTCCATGAGAAATAGGAAAGAGATATAGCGGGCATGGTAACACAAGCCTGTAATCCCAGCACAAGGGGACCTGAGGCAAGACCATCATGAATTTGAGGCCACCTTGGCTATTTAGGGAGATGCTGACTCAAAAAAAAAAAATGGGGAAATGGGCTAGGAATGTGACTTAGTGGTAGAGTGCTTGCCTAGCATGCATGAAGCCCTGGGTTCAATTCCTCAGCACCATATAAACAGAAAAGGCTAGAAGTGGCGCTGTGGCTCAGTAGGTAGAGTGCTAGCCTTGAGCAAAACAAAGCCAGGGACAGTGCTCAGGCCCCAACTCCCAAGCCCCAGGACTGGCCAAAAAAAAGGGGGTGGGGAGGGAATGTAGATGAGAAAATATATTGTTTACAAAACAAGACAAATTGTCTTACCAACGTTTTGTTCCTTCATTTATAGGATTTTTTTAGAAACATAAAATGTACAATAATTTGTACAGACTATCCTGGCACTAAAAAAATCTCCTTTTCTTTTTGGTGGTAATTGTGTCACTAGATAGTCAGGAGGAGGTAACAAGTTTGATAACAAATGTACTCACTACCTTATGTACCTAACTGTAACCCCTCTGTGCATAACCTTGACAATAAAAGTAAATTAAAAAAAAAAAAAAAAAGGTCAATGCAGCTAAACCCTAGTTCTTATGTCTTGACGAGAGACTTCAAGCAAGGCCTGAAGCCTAATGAAAATGATAGAGAAAGTTACTTCAAAGAAAAAAGTATGCCTAGGGGCTGGGAATATGGCCTAGTGGCAAGAGTGCTTGCCTCCTACACATGAGGCTCTCGGTTCGATTCCCCAGCACCACATATATAGAAAACGGCCAGAAGGGGCGCTGTGGCTCAGGTGGCAGAGTGCTAGCCTTGAGCGGGAAGAAGCCAGGGACAGTGCTCAGGCCCTGAGTCCAAGGCTCAGGACTGGCCAAAAAAAAAAGAAAAAAAAAAGTGTGCCTAGTAAGAGCTGAGGGGCAGACACAATATCATATATGTGTATGTGTATGATGTATACAAATCATATATATATATATATCAATTTTATTGAATGAAAGAAATGAGTCAGTCATTAATTTCTTCAACTTCCTAGAAAACTTGGACTTAGTTCTGGACTGAACTGTGTCCCTTTATAAAATTTACATGTTGATGTCTTATGGGACTGCATTATTTTTTGTAGAGCCTTTAAGGAGGAAAAGTTAAAATAACATTGTAAAGATAGAGATTTGACCAATGGGAAGTAGAACCTTAAACTTCCTAACTTAGTCGGAAGAGGAAAAGAGCCCAGAGCTCATTGTCTCCATCCTGCTGGTTCTAAACAGTAGATACCAAGATAACAGAGGAAGAAATGCCCATGCAGTGATACCTCATAATTAATATTAAATCATTAATATTCCAATACCACCATGGGGTGAGGAAGGAGTTTGATCAATGGACATGATTGAACTGAAGAAGTTTCCCCCCACCCTTTGCTTTTAAAGGCTCCCATTGTCCCTTAAGGGACATAAGGGAACAGATCTAAAGAGCACATTCCATGAAGTAGATAACAGGATATCAGAAATATCAATAATATTAGTAGCTGGGGTAACAGATCCAAGATACCAGAGAGCAGTAAAAGGGTTCACATGCAGGCAATCACCCCTGGCTTTTGACAAGATCGCTACAGAAGGTCAAACACTCAGCAATTATACAGCCAGAGATTTCTGCTGGCCTCATCCATTCTCTAAGCGCCATCAATCAAGTCTTCTGCAGCCAACCACAACCCCTTTCCAACCCCACCCCCCGCCCCCAGGCCTTAGGGTCCCATACATTCCCCACCCCCACCCCACACATAGCATTGAGGCCAAAAAGAAGCCTCACCGGAAACTAAACCTTGCTGCTGCTTCAACCTTGACTTCCAGCCTCACAACTACTGAAAAAATAGAGTTCTGTAGTGTAAGCCATCTAGTGCCAGCATGTGAAAATAACAGTATGTTATTAGGTAGCCTAAGCAAGAGACAGTACCAGCCACAATGACACTGAAGGCACATTTTATAAAATGCTTAAACGGTGCTTTTTAAGAATCATCAAATCTATTAAAAATGAGAATATATACAGTTGAAGAACATAACATAAAATCCAGCATAAGTGTATGTATGTTGATGTGTAGTTATATATATTGAATTATAGTATATTTAATTTGATAAGTTATATGTTTAAAGGTCCTAATTCAAAATTTATGTCACAAATACAATAAAATGGGCCAGGTGCCAAGGGTTCATGCCTATAATCCTAGCTACTCAAGAGACTGAGAGCTGAGGATTGCAGTTTGAAGCCAGCCCAGGCAGGTAAATCCATGAGACTCTTATCTCCAATGAACCAGTGAAAAAGCCAAAAGTGGAGCAGTGGCTCAAGCAGTAGATCAACAGCCTAAAGTTAAAGGGCAGTGCTCAGACCCTGAGTTCAAACCCCAGTACTGGCATACACACACACACACACACACACACACACACACACACATACACACACACACACACACACACACACACACACACAGAGGGCAGAGAGATGAAATCACTTGCCCAAGTTCATACAGACGACCAGTATCAGCATCGGGATTTGAACCCAGACCTGCCAGATTCTAATGCCGGTACTCTTTCCTTCTCTGTTTTACATTTCCTCATCTTCCTTCCAGTGAGAAAGGCTGACTTGCTTTCAGTGACTCCCTGAGCCACTGTTAGTGTCAAATCAGAGGTGAATCTCCAAAGCTAATGAAATTAAATACAGCGAAACTTCATTTTGATGATAATGGCTTGTGACTGACTGGTTTGTTGTTTTTTTTTTTTTTTTGTTTGTTTTTTGCAGCACGGATGCCAGCTGTCATCGAGAAGCACTTTTTTCTGTGTTGAAAAGCAGCTCTGACTCATCTTCCTTCCCACTGGGTGGTTGGGATTTTCATTTTAGGGAGAATCCATCAGATACAGAGTACACTCACTACTATCCTTCCTCAAATGGCTTCAAGCAATGGAGTTGGGCGGGTGGGGGGGGGGAAGTAACAGAGATCCTATCTCTGGACAGAACTTTGGAGTCATAAGTCACCGAAGACACAAACTCAAGGATGTCTAGGGAGACAGGTTTATTCATCCACATTCAGAACATATGGCAGAATTGACTTGTAGTCAGGGCAGAAAGGATGAGTCAAAGACCCAGGTTTCTCATGATTAGGGCCGCGAGCAGAGACCGGGGTTCCTCAGCTCCCATCCTCTTGAGCACTGGGAGGAAGCGCTGCCTCACTGGACACTGGAGGCCGAATGTTTATGCTCGCAGCATTACTTTCATCAGCAGGTATTTCTGAACCCCCAGGATTCGAAGGTGGGTAAACTTCCTGGAACAGAAAGCAGTGAGTGTATTTCAAGAACAAGACCATCTTCCCTCTCTCTTCCCATTCTTTCCTGTTACTACCATGGTTGTTCCCAGTAACACTCAACTCGCTGGTCATTACTGCATTAAAAACACTGTTTATGGGCTCTCTGCAGAGGCTTCTTGTATCAGCAGAGAATAAATTCACTATTTTTAATTTGGAGTTCGAATACATAAAATCTAGGAAGAATGTGTGATTTTCCTGAGTCATACGGCTAGAAAATAACACATCACAAGAAACTAATTGTGTTTCCTAAAGGTTTGTTCTCTTTAAATTCTAAAGGTTTGATTTCTGTTAAATACTCTTTTTCACCATGCACTGGTAGCTCACACTTGTAATCCTAGCTACTTAGGAGGCTGAAATCTGAGAATCACAGTTCAAAGCCAGCCTGGATAGGAAAGTCTGTGAGACTTCAATTAACTGTCAGAAAACCAGAAGTGGAGCTATGGCTCAAAGTGGTAGCATGCTAGCCTTGAACAAAAGAGCTAGGAGACAGTGCCCCAGGACCTGAGTTCAAGCCCTATGATGGACAAATAAATAAATAAACTTTCCTTTTGTGCTTTCACTTTTACCTTTTCTGGCATATTTATAGCCATTTTTTTTATTCATTTGTTTTGCTGATGGATACAGATATGACGTCTGATTCTGAGCAGTGGGGTAGATTTTTATCTTTTTTTTTGTTTTTCTTTAAGTAGTTGTATAGAAAAGGTTTCAATTCAGCATGTCAGCTTATGAGTCCAATTGATCCTTTGTGTTTTCATGTCTGCATTCTTTCCCAGCCTTCTTCCTATCTCAGATATTGATGCAATCTCTTCTTCAAGGAATCGTGCCCATCATTTAACACATAAAAGTTTCTCTGCAATTCTGAGTCAGAAACAATTGCAAACACAAGAGAAAAGTCTGAAGATCGTGTGACTTATTAAGCATTTAAACAAACCCACCTCTCTTGAATCACAGAAGTTTCCTTGGCACCACATAACAGACATAGTGATAGTAATGGCCAGTTCCAGCAAAGTCAGGATCAGCATTAGGGACACCAGGCCCTAGGAGAGATGATGGTTCATATTAAATCCAGCAAAAGCACCCCAAAGCAAAATGTCAACAGCAGGCCTCTCCTCCCCACAAAATGGAATAAAAGAAACTACATATTAGATTGAAGATGTAGACACATAGATGCTGAGATCCAATTTCAATCAAAAAAGCATGAGGGGCTGGGAATATGGCCTCATGGTAAAGTGGCAAGAGTGCTTGCCTCGTATACGTGAAGCCCTGGGTTCAATTCCTCAGCACCACATATATAGAAAAAGCCGGAAGTGGCGCTGTGGCTCAAGGGGTAGAGTGCTAGCCTTGAGCAAAAAGAAGCCAAGGACAGTGATCAGGCTCTGAGTTCAAGCCCCAGGACTGGCAAAAAAAAAAAGCATGAAAATATTTTCTCTCGAGAATGAGATATATGTTATGTCTAGCCATGTGAACTACTCAAGAGGGAAGAAATTGTACAAGAAAAAAATCTGACACCATCAGACTTATCAATATGAATAACAGTAAACTAAAGAAATAAGCAATAAAATGGACAAATGATCCCTTGACTCTTTCTCCAACAGCATTTCTCAGAAGGCTAGGAATGTGCATCAACCCTACAAACCAAAAGAAAAGATAAAGCTGATATAAATACACAATAAAATTATCATTGCACCAGTAATCCTTCTATTATCACTGAAACATCCAGGAGAAACACAAAATCCAAATTTCTTTGGGGAAGCCCAATAGTGAAAGGCTCAGGTGGCTTGTAATTCTAGTTATTCAGGAGGCTGAGTGAGAAATGTAGTTCAAAATGAGAAAAAGTCATCAAAACTCCACCTTGAATTAACTTTCAAAACTTTGGGCTGGAGACGTGGCACAAGTGGTAAAATGCAGTCATGAGCAAGGAAGCAGAGAGAGAGAGAGAGAGAGAGAGAGAGAGAGAGAGAGAATTGAAAGTACTGAGTTCAAGCTAAGGAAGCAAAGAATACAAATAAAAAGAAGTTCTCTGAGGAGAAAATATTGCTAAGTCATCAGAAAAATCAGACTTAGAAAAACTTAACTCATTAAAAACATAATAAAGAAAATGAAGATACAAGGGGGGGATATGGCCTAGTGGCAAGAGTGCCTGCCTCGTATACATGAGGCCCCAGGTTCGATTCCCCAGCACCACATATACAGAAAACGGCCAGAAGTGGCGCTGTGGCTTAAGTGGCAGAGTGCTAGCCTTGAGCAAAAAGAAGCCAGGGACAGTGCTCAGGCCCTGAGTCCAAGCCCCAGGACTGACAAAAAAAAAAAAAAGAATTTAAGACAATTTTTGGGCTGGGAATATGGCCTAGTGGCAAGAGCGCTTGCCTCGTATACATGAAGCCCTGGGTTCAATTCCCCAGCACCACATATATAGAAAATGGCCAGAAGTGGTTGCTGTGGCTCAAGTGGCAGAGTGCTAGCCTTGAGCAAAAGGAAGCCAGGGACAGTACTCAGGCCCTGAGTTCAAGGCCCAGGACTGGCCACACAAAAAAAAGAAAAGAAAAGAAAAGAAAAGACAATGAAGATACAAATTTTTATTAGAATAACAAAAAACCCAGAAGATTAAGGATGAGAAAATAATAGTCCACAGATCATTAAAGTAATGCTAAAATAATAACTTCTGAACTGATCTCAAAAGAGGTAGAACACTAAACACAGATTTTAAAAATAGGAAGGCAAGGACATTGAAGAGCTTCCCTTTAAAATACCATCGTCAAACTCAAAAGCAAAATCATTCAAAGTGTCAGATCATCGTTTGAAAATCAGAACACCGCAGATTATACTTTCCTATGTTTGCTTTATCAGTCAAGAATAAATGAGGTCAGTGACTTTTAAAAATTAATCTCTCTTGATAGGGTCAGAGCAGCAGTAATGATAATACTACTAATATAATATGACTGCTAAGTACTGTTTATATGACCTATCAAATGTTAATGTATTTAATTATTATCCTCAGCCTATGAGATGGGTACTACTGTTAACTTCAAGTCACTTGAAACTTCAAAAAGTCATCTAATTTGTCCTTCACTAACAGAGACCTAATAAGCAGCAAAGTCAAGAAGCAAGTCATTGATTAGGATGCATTGTACTCATAATCTGACATAAAGACTCAAATCATGAGCTCGGTGCTAGTGGTCACACCTACAATCCTAGCTATTCAGGGTGCTTGCAATTTGAGGCTCATGGTTCAAAGCCAGGTTGGGCAGACAAATCAGAGAGACTCATCTCCAATTAATCACCAAAAAGCCAGAGTTGTGGTTGAAATGATAGAGCCAACTGTAAACAAAAGTGAGAGTACAAGGCCCTGAGTTCAAGTCCTGAAGTGGCACACATACACACATAATTGCAGCATGATAAAAGATATATTGGTTTTTATACATCATCTAAAATATTTTATAAACATATTTTTAGAAACATACATTTGACGAGGAACCCATGTAGATGCATAAGTCTGGAGACTGTGAAGACTGACAACCCTTGAAAGACTGGCTGTTCAGTGCTAAATGGACTGAGAGGAAAGCAGTCCCAACCAAGGCAATTGTAGCGCTTGCAATGTTCATCCCAAAGCTGTTTTGCATCTGTAAAAGAAAAGATGACTTTTCCATCCATTTATGTTGAACACCCCCTATGTGCTCTCTTGGACTCAAACCACTTGCACAAATACTGATAGAATGTAATTTACATGTCCACCTATATCCTAGATGCAAGACAAACTTCCATCAACAAAAATTCCCTACTGCCCGTGGCACTTACATTCTATCAATAAAGACAAAGAAAACAGCAAATGTATTGATGAGCCATTGCTACCCTGTTTGTGAAATCATTGAGTAATGTAGGATGATGGAATAGTTAAAGAAAAAAACCTAAAAATCCAGAGAAAGGAGTCACCATTAAATAGGAACGATACATAGGGGGAGGGGAAAAAAGAATTGCTTTGTTTCCCGGATGATTAAGAGGATGTCTTGGAGAATTCCCTGCACTCAAGAGGGGGGAGGAGATGAGCCATAAAATCCAATGCATATCCTACAAAATTAAGAAAGTGTGGGGGTGAGAAGTGTTGAGACGGATGAGGAAGAACGATGAAAGGGGTGATATTGACCAAGATGCATTGTTCTATACACTATGTTGTTGAATGAAAACTCCTTTGCACAGGTGGATGTGTAAAATATATTCAATTGAGAGGAGAAGGAGGTGTGGGAGGTAAGGGGGGAGGGTAGGAGGAAGGGGAAGAGGAGAACTCAGTCCAAAGCCTTGAGACCACAGTGTTTCTAGGAAGCTAAGGAATCAAGGTAGTTGGAAGCAAGCAAACAAAATTCAGAACAAGAAACCATAGTATAAGGCCCTGTAAGTCATCAAATCTTCTTGGTCTTATGAAGGTGATTGTAGATAAGAAAGATAGGAATTGGATAGTGAAGAGTAGATAGTTAGGGATTGGAGAGAGAGTATGGAAAATTCCTTTAAGGGAGTTTACCAAAGGAAAAGTACTGTGCCTCTAGCTAACAGGGAAGAAAAATAATGTTAGACAGACAGATAGATAGATAGATAGATAGATAGATAGATAGATAGATAGACAGATAGATAGATAGGCAAGCAAACAGACAATATGTAGTAGGTATATTGACTTGAGAATAACTGCTGATTAGAAAGGTCTGGTAGGAGAAGACAAATTGGAGTGATAGACTTGTTTGACAGGTGTCGGGGAGGGTTTCCACAAGGATCTGCTTTAAAGAAAAATCACAGGGGCTGGGGATATGGCCTAGTGGCAAGAGAGCTTACCTCGTATACATGAGGCCCTGGGTTCGATTCCCCAGCACCACATATACAGAAAACGGCCAGAAGTGGCGCTGTGGCTCAAGTGGCAGAGTGCTAGCCTCGAGCAAAAGGAAGCCAGGGACAGTGCTCAGGCCCTGAGCCCAAGGCCCAGGACTGGCCAGAACAAATTAAAAAAATAAAGAAAGAAAAAATAAAGAAAAATCACAGAGTTCATCTGTGGTCAGAGCTGGAATGGAAGTACATTGACATCAATCTATCCCATAGAGAGCAGATAGTACAAAGAGGGTCTGAAAATTCCCTTCTGGTAGTTTCTTCTTTCTCAGAATAGGAAACAAGAGTAAGGATGCCATTAAAGAGAATTATATTTGAAGATAGAATACAGTGGTAAGACAGTCATTTTGAGGAGCAGGGCAAATGGAGGAAAAAAAATGTCCAGATGACTCTGTAAGAGCACTTCACAAGGACTTAGTACTTATTTAATGAATGACTAACAAAATAGTCTTATCATTTTCACTTGGGGAACTAGTGGTAGGAGGCCCTACACTGAAAAGAGTTACAGTGGGTTAAACCTAACACACACACAAAAATTAAGCAGCTTCTTTTCCTAAGCTGCAGATAGATCAACAATTAAGAATCATCATGCTAGATATTCACAGCCACACTCTGTATGATTTCTGGTGACCCACCATCTGAAGGTTTTAAGAAAATGCAATTTTCCTGTGCATTTAACAAGACTCAGTGTCTCACTTGATCTCTCCAGCTTCTGCTTTCCCTTTGTAATTTTTAAATTATAGTATGAAGGAGTTGCCATTGAACAAAGCAGTTTATGCACATAATGCATCTTGCCTAGTGCTATCCCTGTCCAAATTCTCACCCATCCCTTTCCTACCCACCCATTCGCACACGCTTCTTAATTCTGCAGGATCTACCCTGAATTCTCAACTGCGTCCACCCCTCTCCTCTTCCTTCATCTACCCCATTCTCCTTTCCCCTTGACCCCACCCTTTTCAAGTACCTGTTTCCCCTGCTGTTTATTTGATGGAATTTTGACTTTAATTCCTAAGGAACTATACCATTTCAGTCCTACCTTGAATCAACCATATTTCAGTGGATATATTTGTATACACTTGCATACCCCCCAATGTATTTACTTCTAAGTATATAAGCTGAATCTAGCTTCCATGTCTAAGGGAAAACATGCATTCTTTGTCTCTCTGGACCTGACTTACTTCATTTAATGGTTTCCAGGTCTTTACATGTCTTTACAAATGGTGCAGTATCATCCTTCCTAATGTGTAAAATCCCATTGTGAAAATAGACCACTGAGAGTGAAAAATTCATTTCAACACCTGTGGTCATTGAAGAGGAAGAATTCCCACTTACCAGCATTCTCGTAGGATTTCTCCCTGCAGCAACAGACAACGATCCTGAACTGATAAACTGTTTGAAAATAAGAGGTTAAGCAGGTAAAGAAATATTAAGGCTCATCCATTTTCTTCTTGGACCTCCCTCAATTAAATGATATCTAGAAATAGTTACACAAATGTCATTTAAAAAAAATTCACAACCCAGCAGACAAAACCATACTTGATGTTGCTCATTATTTTATAGGACTAAAATCTACAAGCAATTGAAATTCTTTGTCAATTTATACTCCTTTCATTTTGTTTGATATCTAGCTTTTAATGGGTGTATGTGAGTCTGGATTCTTTAAGAGCATATGTACATATAGTTAATATAATATTATAGTTAGTATGTTGTGCTCATGTAAATGATACTGATTTATACACACAGACACATATGTGTATATGTGTCTGTGTGTATAAATCTAATTTTCACATTTAGGCTTCAGTCATCTGATTTATTCCTCCCAAACATCTTAAAAACCTTTCTATATACCAGCTAGATTTTATTATTTCAGTATGTTCTTATCCCCTTGACTAATATTAGAAATTAAATTCTCTCTCCACCTACAGTGGTTTTCAAAACCTTCATTCTATCTTTGACTAACAGGAGTCTCACAACTCTTTAGCAGGCCACTCCTGAGGATGGAAGAAAAAGTTAGCAACATCATGGCTAACAGAAGGTTACTTAAAATTCTCTACTAAATTCTGGCTGAACGTGAAAGTATAAGCCTTCAGAATCCCATCAAATAACAAAGAGGGTGTCACAGGGACTCCTGAGTCACTGTAGCATTGTAGACAAGCAAATTCCTATGCGTCAACCCCAGCTTCATCTCATATTCATCCTGGAACCTTAGCCAGGTGACTAGGCCCTTCCTTGCCTCTGTTTCTTTTCTAGATAAATGGCGATGTGTGTATTCTCACAGTAACATTGCTTACCTGTTAGCTATGTGGGGATGAAATGACATTATACAGAAGAGGGGATTCCTAGAGAAATTATTTAGGTTATAAATAATACCTATTTACTAATATCCATTTCAATGTATTTTACATTGAAATCCATACATTGAGAAAATATCCATATCATTTTGGAGATCCCAGGAGGCCTTTCTTAGACTTGGTCTGTCATCCTGGTGCAGAAGCAGAAGGGAAAGTGCTCATATATTTTTCTCTCATTTGATGTTGTTGATAAGAACCAGTAGGAAATGATGAACAGACAGCAAGGAGCGTGTCGTAGTCAGTATTCAGCAAGGCCTACATCCCAGGAGACGAGGGGATTGCGAGGCTAGTGTGGGGGGCAGAGAAGGAATCCCACAGACCTGAAATGCTGCCTGTAGGTGTTTCAGGGACAGAGAGAAACTTCCAGCAGCAAGTGGCAATGGTCAATTCGAGTTCTGGTGGCAATAGTGCAAAACGGAGCAATAGTCTGGCCATCGTTCTTTGTATTTTCCTTCCTTCTTTCCTTTCTTTCTTTTTATTTTGACAACCTGATCTTACTTCCTGGGGGGGGGGGAGGTGGAATCTATAGCTTTTGTAAAACATAGCATGAAAATTCTCAAGACTAAGTATGCAGAGCAAATGTGTGTCCTGAATTTCTAAGAAAAAATCCGTTTATCTACAATGCTATTAACTATTCAACAATTTCAGAAATATAACATTCAAATTACAAGTTTCAGACTGGACCTGAAAAGTATGTAGACTATGAGATCTAATTTGGGTTTTTAGAGTTAAGAATAATATCATTGTAAAGAACATTGAAGGATAACAATTTAAAAAATAGAAATATGATTAAGTTGGAGTTCAAAACTTGTTATAACTTTATTTCACTTTCCAACAACACATTCTGTTCAGCATTTTCAGTGAAGTTTTCCCATCTTAACATCTCCTCTTTGTTTTTCAATGTTCAGCTAGAACCGAACATTTGTAAATTTTCAAAGATAGAACAGACCATATAGGAAATTAACAATGGCGAATTAACAAATAATTTATATTCTCTACTTTAAAAAAAAAACCCATGCAGTAAGTAGAACTCAAGTGTCAAAGCTCATGAATAAGTTTTAAAGATTACCCAGGCTCTGATTATATTTTTTACTGAAATATGGAGAATGACTATTCTGATTTTCTGACAAAAATCAGAAGACAAATTATTTTATCTCTCAAGGTGCGAGTCTCACCTCTCAATTCACCAATATACATTTATTCATCCACATTTTTAGTATCTATGTATTTAGCAGAGATATTAAGCTAATGTTAGGGTCTTAATGCGTACTCCGGAAATGGGATATTGTTTAATCAGAAAGGGGTTTTTATCTTGCTTCTATCAGAAGTTATAAGTCAAAACTAGAGAATATGACTTTCCAATAAAGCACACTTGCAGTAGTGCTATATGAGACAGCCGGTAGCCAAGGAAACCAGTACTCACGAACACAGGGCCCCACAGTGGATAGCCTGTGTAAAAGGTGAAGAAGAAGAAGTGTCTGAAGAGGTGAGACAGATACAGTAAGGACGCCAGCCAGATACCCAGAGCCAGAACCATTGCTCCATTCAGGATCTGGACGGCCTGTGCAAAGAAAAAAAGTACAAGACAAAAATGCTATTTTAATTTGCCCCAGATAGGAAATTGCATGGCTTTAAATGGTCAAGCCTAAATCAACTGAGCAATACCTTAGTACAGAGGTTCCATACCCTTCTCTTACCCTGCCATTCCATTTCTACCCATTCTCACAAACTCCCCAGATAATGCAAAGTGTAAAGAAAATGATGGTTGGTAAAATAGAGTCTGAATGTCTTCCCAGCATGCTTTGGGGCCACGATACAATAAAAAAAATCAGATAGACATTAAACTTCTTTCTTCTTGGCCTTCTTCCCACCACAATGTGTGTGTGTGTGTGTGTGTGTGTGTGTGTATGTGTGTGTGTGTGTGTGTGTGTGTGTGTGTTGGTCCTAGGATTTGGACTCAGGGCCTAGGCACCATCTCTGAAATGTTTTGCTCAAGGCTAGCACTCTAGCACTTGAACCACAGCTCCACTTCTGCCTTTTGGGTCATCAGTTGGAGATGTGACTCACAGACTTTCCTGCCAATGCTGACTTTAAACCATGATCCTCAGATCTCAACCTCCTGAGTAGCTAGGATTACATAAGCCACTGACATCAGACTCCCACCAGAATTTTTATTCGAAATTACAGGACAGGAACTCTGTATAAAGCTCAGGCACCTTATATGAGAGCTCACAGGCACAAAGAGGGAATTTAGGATCCATTCTCTGTGGTGTGCTGGAATGTTTCCGGCTGTGAGAGAATGTCTATCTATTTCTTCTCTTGAAGTCGATAGCATGTGCCCATCTTTTCTTAACTACAATATTGTCTTAGTGAGAAATAACTCAACATTTTCTCTTCTAGGTATACACAATGGTTTGTTTCTACACAGATTTATTTTTCCTTTCTTTTTAAACCAGTTTACTTCAAAGAACTCCAACTTACCCCAAGGGCTTGTAACGTTCCTTCTTGGTAATGTGATTCATTCAAGGGCCGGTAAATAGAAATATTCACCCCATCTGATTCTACCTGGCTGCCTGGGGTGCCAGCTCCTTCTGTCTCCAACCCATCTGTAGCCACTTCTTGGGAGGCCATTTTGGGGGTGGCGTGTGGCTGACATGGAAAAAAGAAATCCAATGGTTTCATAGTTTTTCCTTTTGCCACAATCTAATAGTGTTTTTTCAGGGCCATAGAGGGGCTCTATTCTGTGCACACTTCAGAATGGAGAAGTGGGAAGGGTGGGAAGGGCAGGGCAAGGAGTCTGCACAATGCTCAAGTCGGATCCGTCTTGTCAGGACTGCCTCCTTCTTCGGGAAACTAGTCCCTCCAGCTTCACACAGATCTTTTGGGCCCTTCCACCAGGCTGAACCTCAGCCCCCACAACATACTTCCAGGGTGCTGTTTTCAGTCCCGATCAAATCTGAAAGAGGAATCCCTTTCATACAAAGCAAAGCATGGTCCTTGCTAGACACTATGTGGAAAATGAACTACACTCCTTGTGGACGGGGATGGAAGGGAAAAATTGGGAGAGAGTGAGGGAATGGGGTGACATAGTCCAAAAAGAAATGTACTCTTGGGCTGGGAATATGGCCTAGCGGTAGAGTGCTTGCCTCATGTACATGAAGCCCTGGGTTCGATTCCTTAGCACCACATATATAGAAAAAGCTGGAAGTGGCACTGTGGCTCAAGTGGTAGAGTGCTAGCCTTGAGCAAAAAGAAGCCAGGGACAGTGCTCAGGCCCTGAATCCAAGCCCCAGGACTGGCAAAAAAAAAAAAAAAAGAAATGTACTCTTTACCTGACTTATGTAACTGTTACCTTACTGTAAGACCCCTATGTAATAGTAATAAAAAGGTTTTAAAAAAAAGATGAACCCTTTCTGATTATTCCCAGAGTTCCTTCAATGTTCCTTTTCATAATCCCTGGGCAATCTGAGCGTCAGTTTCCAGAATGATTTATCTATATTTCATCATCTTCTCATCACTGTGACTTGAGGATCTCCCTCAGTATTTGTCACATGGATGGCACTAAGCTAATACATATTGCACAATTTAAAACAACAAAAAGCACTTTAAGCCATGCATAGATGGCTCACACCTGTAATCCTCGCTTCTCAGGAGACTGAGATCTGAGGACCATGGTTCAAAGCCAGCGCAGGAAGGAAAGTCTATGAGATTCTTATCTCCAACGAACCACTAGAAAACTGGAAGTGGTGCTGTAGCTCAAGTGGTAGAGCGCTAGCCTTGAGCTGAAGAACTCAGGGACAGCACCCAGACCCTGAGTGCAAGCCCAATGACTGACAAAAAAAAAAACACCCAAAACAACAACAACAAAACACTTTAGGCCCATCCTCACATAGCACTGTTTTATGAATGATAAGGGAAAAGATGCCTGCAAACACTAGATCCTCTCATGCTATGAAACCACAAAGCAGCTTTTTTTCACCCAAAGGGGAAGGGTGGGAAGAATCTATTCTAACTAAATCATTTGACCTTTAGGAAAACATCAATATGGAGAATTTTTCTGTCTTCAGGTAAAAGAAGCTATGTTCTATAAATTTATTCAACTCAGCTTTTTTACAAAAAAAAATCAGCAAAATCCAGTTTTCTGTGATCTTAACAATTAGGTTCAGTTGTCTACCTCTGAGTTTGTAGTCAAAGTCCTTCTAAGTGTCTTGCCTATATCAACTAGCTTAGGTTTCCCAACTCCCATGGGAATGTCTCCTTCCATTTCCCAGATGAAGAAGTTGAGGAACAGAGGAGAGGTGAAGTAACTTTCCCAAGGCTACAACAACCTGAAAGCCAACAACCTGAAAGCCAGGATCAGAATGTGGCGATCCGTCTGTAGTTATCATGATAATATACTGGCCTTCCAAGCTGAAGCTGAAATGTCCTTCCCAAAGTCTGCACATATCTCGCCAGGTTCAGGCTTTCCCTCATTGGCAACCTAACTCAGGTACAGCTATTTGAACTTTCTATGTCTAAGGAGAGAGAGAGAGAGAGAGAGAGAGAGAGAGAGAGAGAGAGAGAGAGAGAGAGAGAGAGAGAGAGAAATGACTCCAGGGTTGGGAGGTAGCTCAGAGAGAGAGACAGAAAGACAGAGACAGAGAGACACAGAGAGAGAATTGACTCCAGGGCTGGGAGGTAGCTCAGTGGCAAAGACCTTGCCTAGCAACTGCAACATACTGGGTTCGATCCCCAGTACCAAAAAAGAAAAGGCCAAAAAATACCGTTAAAATGACTCCATTTTTACTAAAGCAATCGTGTCTCACATTGTTTATAATGGAAGCAGGACAACTTTCACCATGTAAGGTAAGCTAACCTCACGCGGAAATATTCCATACCTCTACATTACAACCAAACAGAAGACTATGCAAACATCTCCAGTGGCCCAAACCAAAAGCCAGGTGAATCTTACGCAGCGGGATCTGCTGGGCTTACCTGGGAGTCTCAGGCTTTGACCGTCTCCTTTCCTCCCAAGGCCATTGTGTCACAGCGGAGGAGGAACTCAGTAATGATCAGCAGTTCAGGAAAACAGAATCCTCCTCTCCCTGAGGGTTCACCAAGCTTTCCCTTGTGCAATGCTTTCGTGGCGCCAATGGCGAAGTCTCGCTGAGTGTCTGGAAGGTGTGATAATCGCCTTTGCACTGCAGGCTTCTGACCACCAGCTTCCCCAAGGCCTTGTGATAAGTAGGGAACTGGCATGAAGAATAACGGTCCTCTGGCTCAGAGATGTTGCTTAACACACCGTTAGAACAAAAAAAAAGTTAAAAGAAAATACAAGCAGAACATATAGGTAGGTTGGTGGGGGAGGGGGTGTTATAGAATGAAGGAAGAGTAGGGTTAGCTGTGTGGTAAGAAGAGATGAAGCCAGACAATAAGAGTCAGGCTGGGGAAAAGGACTGTGGCCACTAAAATACTCAGTGTAAATAGTGTGCACAATTGTGTTCATTCTTCATAGGCTTAAAGAGGTTATTTCTTTTGCCCCATAATAGCCATCATAATGCAAATTATAGTATAAGTACATTAAAATATTACTCTGTACAAGTCACACTATTCAAAATACATTCTTGGTGTATTCACTCCCTTCATCCTCACAATAAGCTAAGATCTAGGTTCTACTACTAACTCAATGTGATGGAAGGTAACATTCTCATAGAAATGTTAAATGGACTTCTTCCTATTTAACCAGCGAGCTAAGTCCATTTCCTACTGTTATGAAAGCAGAAATGCCACTTCCTTGAGTAATGTATAGAAATTCACTGGGCTCGTGGATCTAGAGGCTGGGAGTTCAAGACCTTGGCCCTGGCCCTGGTGAGGCCTTCATGCTGCATTGTGGCAGCTGCAGAAGGGACAGTGAGCGCGAAGAGTACGCATGTGAGACAGAAAGGAGGGACGCTAAACCTCCTCTTGTGAGGAAGCCAATCTCTCGATAATGAATTCACATAGTGGCATTAGTCCACACCCCAGCCCTTGGAGACTCATCAACCAACAGCTGGCTGCCTTCATGCCTTTCATTTCAGCTCCATAGGACGATTATGGGGTATGATCAAGGTAAAATGCTCATGAGACTCTATCTCACAGAAGGAAGCTTCAAATCTATAATGTGAATTGAATTTCCTTCCACAATACTTATCCACATACTTACCCTTTTTTTTTTTTTCTAAGACCAGGACTCAAATTCAGTTAAGTTGTCTTGGCTCAATGTCTGGTACTCTACCAACTGAAACACGCCTCAACCCCTCTATTCTTTATTCTATTCTGAAAAATATGTCAAACGGATTTCTTGGAGGTTTACATCAGGTAGATCAAATCACTATCATTGAAGATGTATCAGAAATCTACTACGCATAACAGGAACAGAATTTAAATAGTATAAATAACTTAACAACTAATACTATATTAGGAGGCCATACATCTTGAATAAAATTATCTGAAAGCATACCTTCACTAATCCCAACCTTTACTTAGAGTATATAGGACTCAATATCTACCTAAGAAGTAATGAATACCAACTATTTTTTCTATTGAATAATACGTTTTCAAAAAATAATAATACTGCTAATACTAAGTTTCTATTTTTCCTTTAGGGAAGAGTCGGCAGAACTAGAATTTAGTAATCCCAACTCCTCTGATATCTTCTCATAGTCAGCAATGAAAGAGCTGGGGTCCAAGTTTATTTAATTATCAGTAGAAACTGTCATAAACCACACTGCCATCCTAAAGAGAACTAGAAGATAGTGTTGACATACACAAGGCCAGGTCTTCTGAATCTAGACTTGAAGCCAAGTTATTTTTAGCATTTGTACAGCATCATTTTTCAATACAGTGATTTAGGATTTCAGCCTACTGGCTGCATACTAGTAGGTTTTGGTATAGAATGTGGGCAGATATACTTATGAACTAATCCATATTATCTGCCTATGGTTTTGAGTCAAACACTGAATATGGAAATTGGGTCTTGGGTGGTTTGTAATGGATCCTAAGAGCAGTGAGCAAAAGCTTAAATGCCCCCAGTATAGTGGTGGAAAAATCTGTGTGTGAATGTGAGTAAATGAGTGTCCATCTGTATACAACCTTAAAATCCTACACCGAAAACCAGTCATAGACTGATAAGTTTTCAATTTTTTCTCTAAGGACGGTAATAGGATGAGTTTATAATCATCTTGTAGCCTAGGGAGAGGCAATTGCTCTGGGGCAATTAGATCAAAACTCTAACATTACTCTAAGCAATTGATGGTATGTGGGAATATTTATATGTGTGTGCGTGTCTCTATGCTTGTATGCATGTACACACCCATACAAAACTCAAACTGTTAAATGTATCTATAATGCCCATTCCAGAAACTGAGGAATATACATGTATATTATAAAATTCCTTATTGAATGACTTAAGGTGGATATATTACATCATTATCTAAAATTCTTTTGGTTATGTACTTTGTATGTTACTGTTGCTTATAAATATTAGTGCTATGAAATCTCCAGAAAAACTAAGAAGTCTTAATCGATTGTTAATAAACATTTTAATCTAAAAAAAATTAAACTTTGATTTCTCTCTGGGGTTCAGCTACTACATGACATCATCCGCTTTGCACAGCTGTAACAACTCTAGTGACATTGTGACACGTGTGCAGCTCTCTCGTTACATGGCAGTTATGTTTGTGTGGCCTGTGTTATTTCTTCTAGTGACGTTTGTGGTCCCCTCCTGCTCCGTGTATCCAGCCAGAGGCTGGAGTTCGCACAAATTTATAAACGTTATTAATAGAGACTGTCCCATGTGAGATTTGGGGGTACTGGTAAGTATCACTAAATCCTACAGCCTAGATTTGCTTTATGAAAACAAGGGGGAAGATCAAGAACATGAATGGTGTGAATCTACTTAATGCCACTCATTTGTGCACTTAAAAAGTTGTGCTACAGTAGAAAACATAAACAATTGTCCCCTAGATGTCCACTTGGAAAGTACTCTTCCAGCAAAATTGTTAATACCAGACCACTGCAGAGAGGAGAATTATCTCATGGAAAGCAGTTATGAACAACCCTTTCAAGGAAGCATTGTCTCAGTGGTCATTACCACCATGGTGTAAGCATAAGGTCAAATCAAGTCAGTCACAGAGACCTCCATCTGGGCAGTCCTCCAGCTCCGCACGCCCAGGAAGCAGGAAGTAGTGGCTGTGTTAAGTGATTTGGTATGCATGCTACGCTCAGCTGTCCTCACAGTCCTCCTTGGCACAGCTTCTGGAGATGGCATATCGCGATGCTCAGCACCCAAAGCCTTAGGCTCTCCCGATAACCAGAACACCAAAGCTCATTGGACAATAGCCCGCAGAAAGACTGTTAAAATCATCTAGAAAGTTCACATGGTACACAATACTTCCAGGAAATAGTAAATGGTGGGAAAACATTTCTACTCGTGTTCAGATGCCGTCAGCTTCTAACATGTACAGAAAACAAAAGCTATGGTTTTTGTAATCTGTTCTGAAGTCGTGTCAGCATTTTGATCTGTATAAGTTGGTGAACCAGTATTTATCATTCACTTTTATTTGCTTAGCACAATAACCAAAATATACCATCTCTATATCCACTGTATTGTCTGAAAAATGCAAACCCAGGGGAAGCAGTCTTGTTTTTCTGCTACAATGATCTATGTCAGAGTTGTGCTTCATGCAGTTTATGAGACTTCAGTAAATCTGGATTTATAGCAAAGTTCCTTCCTTTCAGATGAGTCATCCACACTATTCTGCTACCTGTGATCATGTATGCCTTTCAACCATATCAACTAATGCAATTATGACAAGGTTTTAACCACTATCTAAGTGATCGGCCTGTGATGTTTCATTCAGCAGCATGAGCTGGAAGGGGGGGGAAGGGATCAGTGGATTTTAAAATAAATGAACATGAAAAATTTATTGCTATGTTTTTTTAAGTTTTTATTATAAAACTGATGTACAGAGAGGTTACAGTTTCATACTATTGCTATGTTTTTAGATTCCACATTACAACTAACTTGGAAGAAACTATCCTTTGTCGATTTTTGCTGTAGAATCCAAGAATAGTTGTAACTCTTTGAAAAGGCTATTAAAATACTGTTCTCTTTTCCAACTATCTGTATGAGTCAGTTTTCTTAGTCTTTCACCAAAGTGACATGTGACAAAGACTAAACGTGCAGAAACACGTGAAATCCAGTTTTCTAGGAATGAGGAACCTAGGAATAAGATAATGTTGTGCCCCAAATGACCAGTTTTCCTCATGGAAAGGGCTGGCCTTCCTTTTCTGAGCCACAATCATTTGTGAGTGTGCCTCGAACACATACCAGCCTCCCTTGGAATGTGTTTGCTCACCAGCACCCTTACATGGTACATTCAAGCTAGGATTTCACTTCCAGACATATCTCTGATCACTTACATTCAAGGAAGACCTAGAAACTATGTCCTGGCCTGAAATCCAATCTGTGATGAGCAGGGATTTAGTTTGGAGTATTTGTGTATAGGGGGAACATAGTCACCATGCACTGTACCAAAACCACAGTGAATTTTCACACAGGAACAGTTTTATTATGAACTTAACTTCGCATACAATGTTCTAGTGACAATTCCACTCCAACTTAAAACGCATTGAAAGAGTGTAAACATCACATGATAGTTGTGTACCAGGTGACGTTCCAGAAGATGTTTAAACAGATAAATGGATGTTACTACTCTTCTTGGGACAGACAGAACTACAGCCCCTCTGAAACGGAGTCCTACAAAAGTATGCACTGCTTGCTCCTGTTCCTCAGGGGTGAGGGGACCTCTGAACACAGCCACTACTGGCCCAATGATTCACGGGTAGTTGGTCCTGTGGGAAAAGGGATAACAGTTAAAATTTTCCTCACATATAACTCTTACCAAACAACTTGCCCAGGGAACTCAGATACTTCAAGAATAAGTGTAAAAAAAACCCTCAAATGGGCTGGGAATATGGCCTAGTGGCAAGAATGCTTGCCTCATATACATGAAGCCCTTGGTTCGATTCCCCAGCACCACATATATAGAAAACAGCCAGAAGTGGCACTGTGGCTCAAGTGGTAGAGTACTAGCCTTGAGCAAAAAGAAGCCAGGGACAGTGCTCAGGCCTTAAGTCTAAGCCCAGGCCTGGCCAAAAAAAACACACACAAAAAAACCCTCAAATGTCAAGCATTCCTCAACTATATCAATTACTTCATTATGATACCAAAAGAGGTTGCCATCTCAATACTAGCTAGATCACCGCTTTTCTGAGACTTATCCCATCAAGTTGATTTCAGGTGGGCCTGGGTACTGGTAATGAATGAAGTTCATGTGCTTATGAACTATGCCTAAGTTTTATGGCACACTTGATCTCAGAAAGTACTACGTAGAGGAGATGTAGGAAATTCCTTTTAATTTGTTTAGCCTTGTTCACCTATTTTCCTACATTATTCGTGTTAAAATAAAAATACAAAGCTGATGCTGGGAGCTCATGCTTAGAATCTGAACTATTCAGGAGACAGATCTGAGGATCATGGTTTAAAGCCATCCCAGGCAAGAAAGTCCATGAGACTCTTGTCTCCAATTACCCCCCCCACACACACACACACCGCCTGAAGTGGAATTGTGGCTCAAGTAGTAGAATGCTAACTTTAAGCACAAAAACTCAGAGACAGCACGGAGGCCCTGAGTTCAAGTTCTAAGATTGGTATACACATGTGCACACACACACACTTTTTATGTATGTTACACACTTGTGCACATATGATTTTCTTTCAATTGGTAGTATAAAATGAATACCTATTTTAAGCTAACTATGACAACCATTTCACCTTATCAGAGGCTATACTGAAATTAAGCAGTTTAATGGTAGCTTGTGCCTATAATGCTAGTTTCTCAGGAAGCTGAGATCTGAGAATTGTGATCCTGAATCAACCAAGGCCAGAAAGTCCATGAGCCTCTTATGTACATTTAACCACCAAAAAGCCAGAGGCAGTGCTGTGACTCAAGTGTTAGAACACTAGACTTGAATGAGAAAGATATGGAAGTGTCCAGGCCCCACATTCAAGCCCTAATACAGGCACAGAGAGGAAAGAGGAAAAAGAGGAAGGGAAGGAAGAAAGGAAGAGAAGGGGGAGGGAGGGAAGAAGGGAGAGAGGGAAGAAAGGAGGGAAGGAGTGAAAAGAAAGAAGGAAAAAAGGAAGCAAGGGAGAGGGAGAAAAAAAAACGATATGGCTATATCCCTGTGAGGTCTACAACAAATATAACTATGTTGAGTTGAGAAATCTGGGCATATAGTATTATGCCTAAATTACTATTGATCATGAAGTGGGTAAACCATTTTGACCTGATGACTACTATGAAAGCTGGCATCACACATTTGACTCTGTGAGGAGCCCTCTGGCTGCTGCCCTTCTCTTGTTCCTTGAACGTCACTCATGAAAAGGGGTTGCACCTCATACCCATTCATGCCAAAAGGCAACAGGGGTGACTCCTTAAACCTAATAAAACAAATAAAAGCATTTGTTAAGGTGTAATATTGATAGTTGTACACATATTCTGTGGGAGAAATAAAAGCCTGATTAGTACATGAATAAGTATCAAAAACCTGAATAGGGGGGAAGTGAATTTGTTCTGTGAAAATTAACCAAAAAATCTCTAATGGTCTGGAACCTGTGGCTCATGCCTATAATCCGAGCTACTCAGGAGACTGAGATTTGAGGATCACAGTTTGAAGCCAGCCCTGGCAGGCAAGTCTGTGAGACCCTTATCTTCAACTAACCAGCAAAAAGCCATAAATGGAGCTGTGTCTCAAGAGGTAGAGCACCAGCCTTGAGCTAAGCATCTAAGTCCTGAGTTCAAGCCGTAGCACACATAGATTGTAAATTGTGGGCAATGAGTCTACCACAAAATACTCCATGATTAAAACTCAGCTTAAGTTTGAAAGTACTTAAGATTCCATCACCATTGACTTTCAACCCATCAGCATCCTATTTTAGGCATTACAGTGTTCCTGTTCTCTTTTTTCTTTCCTCTATAGGAGAGACAATCTCCCTTAGCCAATATGGCGGCACTCCAGGAGAGTGATGCATATTCCAAATGCTTATGTGAAAGAAAAAGCCCCTTCATTCTTTCTGTATCACTTTGTAAATTAAAAGGGATACTATGGCTCCGGCTTACTTGATTAACTCTAAGTGGGTTAAAGGCATTAACTACTTCTCCATTTTCTGTCGAAATAATATATCCTCTTCTTGAAAGCTTAGTGGATATCTGTAAAGAAGCAGTGATAAGACTGTCTTGTCGCGATCCCCCTTAAGAAGGCTGGTGGTGGCTCACACTGGCAGCTCCCACCTGTCATCCTATCTACTCAGGAGGCTGAGATCTGATGATCACCATTCAAAGCCATCTCAGGCAGGAGAGTCTGTGAGACTCATCTCCAACAAACCACCAGAAGACCAGAAGTGGAGCTGTAGCTCAAAGTGATACAGCACTAGCTATGAACATAAAAGGTTATTGTAGTTGTGCCACAGGCATTGCCTAGGTCATTGTTAAAGGCTGTAATTTCCACAGAGATATCTGTCAACCACCTAAGGCATAAATTACAGAAGCCAGGAGGAAGCAAGCACATACACAAACCTTTTCACAAAGCACACCACATGAAACTTGTGGGTGATATCCAGCGTTGGTCTGTACGTGATCTCAGATAATATAAAAACATCATTCCCCTGGAACAACTGAAATGATAAAAAGCAGTTTCATAGAAAAAAATCATTTTGGTGGTTTAATATATGAATATGAATACAGTTCTAGAAAAAAAACCTGAACTTTTTTACATTAATTTAACAGAGGTAGAATAATAGATCTAAGTGAGAAACCATTTATTCCCTCTTGGGCTCTGGTCCTTCAATCTCTTTGCCCAAGTTCTACAATCAGAGGAGATAAAAGGAATCACTTTAGACCCTCTAAAAGTATTTTTTTTCTTTTTCAAAGTAGTTCCCATTTGTGCATACCCATGCACAACGGCAGGTAGAGATAGGAAAAGGTGACAACTTCCATTTGACTTTCAACTTTATCAATATTCCTTATCTAAAATATTATCATTACATAGGTGATCCCCCAGCCCTTGTGTGAGAACTGATTATCCAGCTGCCACAGAACACAGGCTGGGCTGTAGCTCAGTAGTCCAGCCTCTCTCTAGCAAATGGCACGCTCTAGGTTCCATGCCCAGAATGGAGGGAGGAAGCAAAAGCGGGTTGGAGGGAGGGGAGAAGGAAAACAGAAGAGGGGGAAGCAGGAAGAGGGCAGAAGGCGAAGAGGTAGAGGAAGAAGAGCCATGGACAAGGGGAGGGGCCATGAAAAGGGGAGGGGCCACATCGAGGGGGCGGGACTATGCATGGGATAGGGAAGGAGAAGAACCTCCTTGATATTATGTAACCATGGTAACCATGGAAAATGCTGAATAACTTTTAGGGAAAATCAGCGAGGCACTTACAAGTTTGCTGATTCCACAGTAGATGACAGGATAAGAAAACTCATAAGAAAAAGTCAGCGTCCTGGTGACAGCGCAGTTCTTTCCCAAGTGTATTTCACCTTTTCTGATTTCTGTGTTATTCTCAAAGGGTCTCCTTTTTATTCTGGTTATCAGCCAATCATTAGAACACATTGAAGTCACTGCTAAAAATAATGCAAACAATAGGTTAGCTTCCCTTTACCTTCAGAAACAGGACTCCTCCGTTTGGCAAGAATATAATGCAAGCCATATGTGCAGCTTCTAGATTTCTAGTAACATTAAAGAATAAAAGTAAACAAAAGTTGGGCTTTTGTATTTTCATGTGTGTGTGGTGGGTGTGTGCAGTTGAGACTTGAACTCATAGCCTGGGCACTGGCCCTTAGCTATTTCACTCACAGTTGGCCCCATCACTTGAGCCACAGCTCCACTTTCACCTTTCTGGTGGTTAATTGTAAATAAAAACCTCAGACTTTCCTGCTCAGGCTAGCTTTGAGCCATAATCCTCAGATCTCAGCCTCCTGAGTACAAGCATGAGCCACTGACTCCCAGAAGCACTCTTTGAGCCACGTGTGGTGGCACACACCTATAATCACTAGTTTTGCACAGAAAAGTGATCTCACAACACATACCTTAAAGCTTTTGTAAGCAGGAAGAAAACAGGAAGGCTGAGTTCCTTGCCTCAGTCCTGTGGATATTTGGACATGGATTTTTGTTGCCTGCTGTTGGGTGTCCATTAGAGATATGCAGTAGAATTCTTGATTACTAGACACTAGGTACCCTTTGCGAACAGGCAGTAAAACCTCGAATCTCTCTACACATTGCCGTTATCTCCCCCGAAGAAGCTGGTCTCTGTGTAGAAACAGCATTCTAATAGGTGAAAGCTAAGATAGTTACAGATATACAAGTACGAAGGCTGAGCTCTTCAGCGAACACCCTACACCATAATGACACAAGTGCTCTAAGGTGGGCCATGCAAGAGGAAAAGTCAAGAGAGACGCTCTCAAGTACTTCGCAGTCATTCCAAGACTCATTTGAGCGTCTCCCCTTCACTGGCTCTCCTATTGTCTTATATTAAGGTGCAGTACATTTCAAGTAATGTTTTATGGGTAGCCCAAGTTAGACACATGGATTGTAGGTAAGTCACTTAGCTCCACACACCCACCAAGAACCAGTTATTGGGAGTTACCAGTGACTGGGACGGCAGTGTACAAAGGACAGAGCCTGGGCTATCCAAGGTCAGGTGCTGCCTGTAGCCTTCATTCACGTGTACTGACGAGCACTCCTTCTCAGAAGCCCTCTGGATCTCTGCCGAAATTATAGATTTCTTTTCCTGGTTTTCTCAAATTATATGAACTCAATATATTCTTTAAATATGGGACTGGTCATTCGAAAACAGTTAATTATTTATAGATTTATAGGTACAGTCTATCTACCTCATATGGGTCTGGTTTACTTCACTTAATGATTTTTTTCACGTCTTTCCATTTCCTTACAAATAGTACAATTTCATTCTGATGAATGAGTAAAATTTTATTGTGTACATATACCACATTTTCTTGATCCATAAATCTATAAATTTTGAAAACCTATACATCTTCAAGTAAATGCATTGGGGTGGTATGCAAGTGGTTACAAATGAAGTATAATAGATTCTGTGGAGAGCTCAAATACACAGTGTAATTTTTTTAAAGAAAGACTAGCTCAAAAGCCCAACAAAATCAGCACCAGAAAATAAGGGTGGGAGAGGGGCAGATGAATGAAGAGGGAAGGAGGGAGAATGCATCCAATCATTTATTGTATATACCACAAAATTAAGAAAAATAAGGGAATGGGTAGGTAGAAGGGGGTGACAATGTTGAAAAGGGGGTTGACACTTATCAAGATGGACTATACTCAAACTGCCTTGTAAATTATCTGGCACATTAGCATCTCCTTTGTACACTATTGAGATAAAAATTAAAAAGGGTTAATGACAAACTAAACCTGAAACCCTCTATACACACACACACACACACACACACACACACTCAGTTCAAATTGGTTTATATCAAGAAAATACCTTAGGCACAGCTTAGACACAACAATTTTTTTAGAGGATTTTAACCAGAAAACAAATTCCTACCAGTTGGGTTTACAACTCAAAGGGAGAGGGAAAAAAGAAACCAGCTTTTCACATAGTGTTTTAGAAAAGTCTTGTCACTTTAAATAACCTTCCTTCAAAGATATTTCTTGTTTTACCTGGTTCCAGTCCAGAAGCACCCCAACACAAAGAAAGGAGGAAGGACACTCCTAAAAACACAGAGACATTCATCCTGCTGCCAAGACACCACAGCCACAGGAAACGGGTCAGAGCTGGGCTCTCTCCAGCATTATAAACCTTTGTCCCACTCAGCTGTCTGCAGTTACCCTCTAGCAGGTTAACACGGTGAAACCCCGAGCATCCTGATTCTTCTCAAAGCTATGAGAAAACGATGAGGCCACCAGCAACAGCTGTGTGGCCTCA
The DNA here is from genome assembly GCF_023159225.1 of Perognathus longimembris pacificus. Lineage (NCBI taxonomy): Eukaryota > Metazoa > Chordata > Mammalia > Rodentia > Heteromyidae > Perognathus > Perognathus longimembris. The sequence goes on along the minus strand of NC_063173.1, from coordinate 53,863,993 downwards.
GCCAGGAGCCTGCGCGATGCAAAGCTCAGGTGTCACTTGTGAAATGCACTTGAATCACAGGAGCCAATCGTGAAATGCACTTCAGTGAGATTGCCAAAGTAATCATGTGCACACTAAATTGGCAGGGATGAGACTTAGCATGCAATTAGTCTGGCCCACTTTACCAATGAATTTCTAAAAATTACTTTAGTTTTGGGAATTACAGTGTAAAGAAAAAAATATGGCTTTGTTTTGTAATTCTAAGGATGTGGATGGACCTAGCTGATGGCTTATGTACCAGTATGATTCTTGTTGACTAACTTACAAGGAACAAGAGCTTTGGAATTTAACAAGAAGAAGGAGGCTGACACAGGTGATGTATTTCTTATTGGACCCTCCTCTGTCTCTCCCTCTCTCCCCCTCCCCCTCCCCCTCCCCCTCTCTCCCCTCACTTTCTCTCTCCTCTCTCTCCCTCTCCATCTCTTTCCCCCTCCTTCCTTCTTTTCCTCTTTCCCTTTCTCCCTCACCTCTCTCTCCCCCTCCGCCCTCCCTTCCTCACTGTGGTTTAATTCTAAACTTTCTGAACCACTGCTTGTGGCCCAGAACCTTTTCATTTTATGATTTCTTGTGAAATTAAATTTCTTGAACCTTTGAACCCTCTCTTTTAAAAAAAATTTTCCTAGTTTTCTATTTAGTCCTTTTAAATTTAATTCATAAAGGTCTTTTTATATTATTGGGACAAGACTCTTGGTTGATGTGGATTATAAATAGTTTCTATCACTTTTTTTAGTGTGATAGTTAATTTCATATCAACTTGACTGGGCCACTGGGTATCCAATTAGTTAAGTAAATGTTATTCTGGGTGTGATTTGGGGGTTCACAGCGACACGAATATTTGGCACAGTGAATGGTTAGATTTCCTTCCTCATCGTGGCTGGGGCTCATCCAACCTGTTAAAGACCTAAATAAAATTATAAGATTGAGTAAGGGAGAATTCACTTTCTCTGCCCCTCTCTCAGCTGAGACATTGGTCTCCCTCTGACTTGAACTGGAACTGGACCTTAGGCCCTGGGGCTTTCCTGTTCCAGCCGTTGGCCTTGAAATACCCTGCCAGTTCTCTTGGATCTCCAGTTTGCTGACTCCATATATTGTGGCTTCTGCTGGGCACTGGTGGCTCACGCCTGTAATCACAGCTAGAGATGAAGCGGGAAATGAGCAAGACCATGCACCGGGTAGTGCGTGAGGAAGTGACTCCACCTTCTCTCATCATTCACAAGAGTGGAACACAGGCGCTTCCAAAAGGGAAAGCCAAGCTGCCATCCATTTCCAAACACAAAAAGGATCTCACTTCAAGAAGAAACAAGTTGTCAGGTTTCCGAAGAGTCTGGCTTCGGAAGAGTAATTCCTCTTATAAACACAACTGTGATAAACCGCAGGGGATGTGATGACTTTGTTGAAATTTGGGTTGACAGCAAAAGAATGTAATTCAAGGGAACAAAAAGTTTGAGTCCTTGGGGCTGGGGATATGGCCTAGTGGCAAGAGTGCTTGCCTCGTATACATGAGGCCCTGGGTTCAATTCCCCAGCACCACATATACAGAAAATGGCCAGAAGTGGCGCTCTGGCTCAAGTGGCAGAGTGCTAGCTTTGAGCAAAAAGAAGCCAGGGACAGTGCTCAGGCCCTGAGTCCAAGCCCAGGACTGGCCAAAAAAAAAAAAAAAAGTTTGAGTCCATAGGTGGGATGCATGGCTGTAATCACAATGGCTCAGGAGGCTAAAGGCAAGAAGGGTCATGAGTTCAAGGCCAAGCTGGAGCAAAATTACTAAGATCCTATTTGAATAACAAAATACAAATAAAAGGCTTGAAGGTATGGCTCAAGTATGGCTCAAGTGTAGTAAGCATGAGACCCTGGGTTTAATCCCATGTAACATACACACACTAGTATTGTCAGCACTCAAGAGGCTGAGGAATGTGACTAAATGATAGATTACTTTCCTACCAAGTCCTGAGTTCAAAATCCACTACAGAAGAAAAAGGGATTGTTGTGATTGAGCCACCTACCTTGTATCTTCTGTCAGCTGACTCATAATCCCCAAACCATAAGTACAGTTTCAAGAGACTAAGTGTGTGAATAGAGTTTTCAGGTAATCTACTTTTTTAGGTAATCTACTTTTAGGAATTGGAAAATGGAAATTGACTGTGCAAAGCTAGCAGACCATACATAGAAACTGGCTAGAATCTTATTTTCTCTCCAATTTTAACTTCTCTTGATGGACAAAATGGAGGAATGTAAGTTTTTTCTTTTACCAAGCTGGTTTGAAATGATCAGTACATGGGAAAGGAAAAGGGATGGGAAGCGAAAAATATAAAGAAAAAAGTGGAAATAGGGAATAGTTTCCTATCCCCCTAACCAACTCTAGAGAATGCTCAGATTTCATCTTCATATACACATTATCAGAAAGAAAGGATAGAAGAGGACTAGAATTACAGTGTAAATATCCAATTATAACTTATAGGATTATAGCATAATGTCACCTCCATCATCATTCAAAGTATATGATGAATGCAGTCTATGTTAGTCGATAGTGCCAGGACTTTATGGTCTTCTCCAAAAATAAGACTTACAAAACTTTATTTTCTTAAAATGCCATCATTACAAATTTAAAATCCAAAGGAGTTCCCTCCCTCTTCCCTCCAAAAGTGTTCATGAAGACTTCAGGTGGCTTCTTCTTAAAAACAGAATGTTTCAATTGGTGACAGATGGTGTCCATAGGCGTTCATGCATTAGGCTGACCTCCGATGGACAAAGCACTCTTCAGGCTGCCAAACAACCAGGGTTCATAAAGTTGCCTATCTGGAATTGAGAGCTTAATTCTGTAGCTATTTTGGCGCTGTATGATGTACTTGGCTCCTCCCCAGTTATGTTAACCCTGAGGAAAGGGGAAAAAATTTCATGACATATTACTGACCTGAAACTTAGGTGGCTAAAGGCTTTGAGTCTAAAAAAAAGTGGGAATAAGGCCCAGAGACAGGCATCACTTTTGAACCCAAAATCCACTAAAGTATCTCAATGATTGGAGCGTAATTGAAATACCATTTATATATACAGGTATTATGAATACGTGTTTATAAATTTTCCATTCCTTTCTTGCTGGTACTAGGGCTTGGACTCAGAGCCTCCCTTTATTTTTTTTAATTAATTAATTTATTTTTTTGGCCAGTCCTGGGGTTTGGACTCAGGGCCTGAGCACCATCCCAGGCTTCTTCCCGCTCAAGGCTAGCACTCTGCCACCTGAGCCACAGCGCCCCTTCTGGCCGTTTTCCATATATGTGGTGCTGGGGAATTGAACCAAGAGCTTCATGTGTAGGAGGCAAGCACTCTTGCCACTAGGCCATATTCCCAGCCCCCAGAGCCTCCCTTTATAACTCGTTTCTTTTTTTGCTCATGGTTGATGCTTTACCACTTGAGCCATGCCTTCAGTCCAGCATTTTGCCAGCTAATTGGAAATAGTGCCTCTCAGACTTTTTCCTGTTTGGCCTGGCTTTGAACTACGATTTTCTACATCTCAGCTTCCTGAGTAGCCAGACTTACAGATGTGAACATCTGTAAATTGTTCATAAGAGCAGTATCTCAACTTTTAATTTAAAAGCACCAATCTGATATACAGTAAGAAATAAAGAATCAATTCCATTTGGGATATCAAAGTCCAAAGGCAATAAGCCATTCTTAACAACTCAATCAAAAAACTGATGCTAGAGCTAGAATTCATATCATCAATTGCTCTGTTATGCAGATTCTTAACCATTCATATAATTATTATAGTCTCAAAGAGTCTTCTTTTTGATATTGATAAAACAAAATATCTATCAGAGGTACAAATGCAAAACATTAACAAAGAGGAAAATAATATAAGAAAAAGTTCTTAAGCCAATTGTATCCCACGTCACCACAAGAATTTGTGATTATTTATCCAAAATAATTGGGGCCAATTACTATATCATGATCCAGTATATAGTCCTTTTTATCAAAGGTACAACACTTTTACATCATTGCAACACTATTTACAATGACCAACATGTGGAAGTAACTCAATATCCACTGATAAATAGATAAAGAGAATAGAATGCATTAGATACAAATGATATAGGTACATATAAACATTCACAATCATATATATACAATAAAATATCATTCAACCTTTAACTAAAAAAGGAAATTCACTAAGCATCAGGGCTCACACCTATAATCCTAGCTACTTAGGAAGCTGAGATCTGAGTACGGTGGTGGGTTTTTTTTTTTCTTTGGCCAGTCCTGGGCCTTGGACTCAAGGCCTGAGCACTGTCCCTGGCTTCTCTTTGCTCAAGGCTAGCACTCTGCCACTTGAGACACAGCGCCACTTCTGGCCATTTTCTGTATATGTGGTGCTGGGGAATGGAACCCAGGGCTTCATGTATAGGAGGCAAGCACTCTTGCCACTAGGCCATATTCCCAGCCCCCTGAGTACTGATTTAAAGCTAGCCTGGGCAAGAACATCTGAGACATTCTTATCTCTAAATAATTACCAATAAAATGTCAGTAGTGGAGCTGTGGTTCAAGTGACAGTGTGATGACAGAGTGCTAGCCTTGAGTAACATACTTAAGGACAGTGCCTAGGCCCCGAGTTCACCAGTACCAAAAAAAAAAAAAAAAAAGAGGAAAAGGAAGAAGAGGAAATTCTGAAAACTTGAAGCATGAAGCTAAATGAAAGAAGACAAAATACTGCACAATTCCACTGCTACAAGGATTTTTAAATAGTCAAATTCATGAACTCCTAGACTAGAAGAAGGATTGGTCTCAGGAGTTGCAGGTATTATGTTTCAGTGAAGCAAGATGAGTAAAAATTCTAGGGGTTTTCTATGCAACGCTATAGTCAACGACAATATATTACATATTTAAAATTGTTCCAAGAGGGCAGGTCTCAAGTGGTGTTCTGCCCAAAATAAGATTTTAAATTGAATAAATAATAATTCATGCTTACAGTATCCCTGAGCTGAAATTAAATGGGTACCTGGGGGCCTAGTACATTGTTTACATCACCAACTTTTTCATAGGTTAGGAAATATTTATAGGGCTGAGTAAAAATACATACGCAGCTGTAGACTGTTCCACTTGACTAGATGAGGTTCTTTTTCTTTTAGTACCTGTGGGGTTTTTGCTTCTGCTCCCATCCTCGTCTTTTTTGCCACTGCTCCCATCCTTGTCTTTTTTTCTCTCAAAGGAGAACATCGTCGGGCTGAAAGAGAAAACAGGATTCGCTCTACACTTGAAATGTATTCACGTTGTGACACAGGCCTGTTTATGTAGGAATGCAGGAAGACTTAAGTAAATCGTGGTTGTATTTGGAGAGAAATCATCTAACCGGACACTCTCGTATATCCATTGTCTAGATCTTAAGCATAGCAACTGGTTAAAAAAAAAAAGTGCTTGTCAACTGAAGAGGAGACTCCCTCAAACAGCAAGATGCTAGAATGATACAGAAGGTGGGAGAGGGTGAGTGTCCTGTTGAATGAACTCGGTACATCTGTGTCTATGTCGTGCTACAAGGAACTGTGCAGGGGAGATTATCTTCCCACACAGGGTGCCAAGAAAAATCTCACGTATTCATTCAACATTGGGACTAAGTTATACCTCAGCACCTAGGGGTTATTACCTAGCCAGCATTATCAGCAGAGGAGTCCAGCTCCATCTTTCATTCTCTGCCATTTCTGGAGGCATCTATAGATTACACTAAGCCCTCTCCCTCTACAAATCTTTTGTATACAGCCTAGGAAGTGTGGAGTTCAATTTCATACCAAATTGACAATGAGAACTAGAACTTATGTTTTCTCCTAGGAGAGACATTATGGACTAGCCTTCAGTATAGCATGGGTAAAAGTCTGATTTTTAAAAAAAGATACTACTGCTTCCTTTCTAATTCATTTTTTTTCAGAGATCAAACTGTTCAAAAAACAAGTTACACTGAAATGACTCCACGTGTACACAACTAACTCAGCGTTGCCATATCTCTCAGAGCTTCAGTAGTGTTTGTGTGTGTGTACGCACACACGTGTGTGCACACGCGCGTGTGCCATTCCTGTGGTTTGAACTCAGGGCCTGATTCCTGTCCCTTAGCTTCTTTTGCTCAAGCTTAGTTCTCTACTACTTGAGCCACCACTTTACTTCGGCTTTTTAGTAGTTTATTGGAGATTCTAGAGTCTCACAGATTTTCCTACCTAAGCTGGCTTTGAACCATGATCCTCAGATCTCAGCTGAGCAGGTAGGATTACAGGCATGAGCCACTAATGCCAAGCTAAGCTTGAGTATTTTTTTAACCAAGTCAAGAGAACATGTTTCTCCCCCACAGGTCTTGTTTTGGGGTTACACAGTAAATCACGAGGAATGGACTCAGTTCTAGTTTAAAATTTTTAGAGTCGTTCTCTGCTCTTGAGTCCCTTGTGCCATCCCCAGCTCTTGACTCAAGTCATCTGCAGATAGATGATATGTCTCACAAAACAGCTGCTTTTTAAAAACTAAGATCTTGGGATTAGGCAGGCCAGAAGTGGTCAATGAAAACAAAACCCAATATCTAAGAGATGAAGAGCTTACCAATAATAATCTTCTAGCTCATTATCTTTGTTGAATCTGTGCTTTTCTGCTTACCATTCAAGTCCTAGCTGAAGGGAATAAGCAGACAATACGGAAGCTCATACACCAAATAAAGCTCTGAACAACTTGCTTGTGTTTTTTTCCTTTTTAATCCACTGACGTTGAGTAATTTTTCTTTTGAATCCTTCATATTCATTTTCACTGACCTATTCATCTAAAAACTGCCAGCACCACTTGATGTATTTGTAATTTACAGTGGTTTTGAATAAATCTAGCACAAAGGATCTAGCACAAGAAAGCTGGCTTCTTTTGTATTCGTCTTAGAGGACATTCATTGTAGAAAGGCATTTCACTGTGATACATGCATACAAAGCACTCTCATCCAATCCACACCCTCTATGACTTCCTTATTCCTCCTCCTCCTTCTCCCCACTTTTGAAAGCTTTAATGTGTTTCACTATGCTATTTTCAGACACATACAATGTACTTGGATCATACTTACTCCTCATACACTACCCCTCTCTTTTCGCCCTTCCTGCTTCCCCTGCAACAGTCCATATTTTATAATCCTATCATTTCTCTATGTCTGCATTTTACACAAGAGTAGAAACACAGGATGTCTGTCTTTGAGAAATCTGATGTCTGACTCCGCTTACAGTAAACTGCCAGTGGATTCTTACAGGGGTGAGCTTCAACTCCTGCAGACAATACACTGACAGAAGAACCTGGATGGTTTTTAGATCCATTCACCTGGCTAAGGAGAACTCTTCAGATCAAACTGGGCCTGGTGCTCAACCTTGAAATATTGCCTGACAGTATTACTGTGGGAACACTTAGCTAAGTGTCGGAAAGGCTTCATCTCGGTGCTCAGTGATGCTCACCTCTCAATGAAGCATGATATTGGTAAGATGCCACGCACGTCATAACGTTCCGGCTCATAAAAGATTGTGGTCTCAACAAGAGTACCACATTGGCAAAACTATGGAAGGGAAAGGCATAAACCAGTTAGGTTGTCATTAGATCTAAAGGGATAAGGAAAATAAAATCATACAAGACCTCATTTTCACATGACTGTAAAATTAGATATAAAGAGATGGTATAAAGTGGAAGATCAACAGTTAGGTAATAAGAAGTGGTTTTTAAGCCGGGCACCAGTGGTGGCTCACACCTGTAATCCTAGCTACTCAGGAGGCTGAGATCTGAGGATCACAGTTCAAAGCCAGCCTGGGCAGGAAAGTCTATGAGATTCTTATCTCCAGTGAACCACAAGAAAACCAGAAGTAGCACTGTGGCTCAAAATGGTAGAGTGCTAGCTTTGAGCTGAAGAACTCAGGCCCAGAGTTCAAGCCCCATAAAACCCCCTGAAAAACAATGGGGATTTTAACCAGGCACAAATGGGAATATATTATCCCATACTTCTATGACATTCCTTGGATAAGCAGACAATTTCTCTCTCAGTCTCTTCCACCCCGCCCGCCCTCCCTCCAGTTCCTATATCTTTTCCTTTCGCTGGACTTTTTTTCTAGGCAATTATTTTGTGGTATATGGCTTGCAAATGGAGACCTTAGAAGCCATGTGCTTATAGATTATCTATTTACAATTCAGGAGGGAAAAAGTGGATCCTCTGGCCGAAAAAATCCTGCATGTGTCTCAGAAAAGAGGCCAGAAGACAGAACATTGTTATCTGAACTGACTGTGGAGAATAGCCTGGTCATTTGCTCCATAAATATTTATCATTAGCCAGTGCTCCCAGAATGGCTGCCATCTGCAAGATCAATGGATGCAAGTGAAGTCAGAACTTCAGCACTGACTCTCATTCAAATTCAGACCCTCCACGGACCATGTGAGACACTGAACTCTGCCTCAGGGCCTTCAGCCTTAAGATGGACATAAGAGCACCTAGTGACTAAGGTACTATGGAGGTTAGTTGCTAGAACACCAGGCACTGAGGTCTATTCCTTAAAAAAAGAAAACCTGCTCTCAACATTATAAAACTCAAAACAACTGATGCCTAGGAAAGGCACTTGCCACTCGTCAGTCTCTCCTCCCCTCTCCTCCATCTCACTCTTCTTTTTCTTCACCACCCATTTAACTTCTAATGGGGAATGGATTTCAAGTTTGCTGATTTCACAAATATTGTTTCCACAGGCTGCCAGTGGCTCCTACCAGTCATTGAGGATCACAGTTCAAAGCCAGCCTGGGCAGGAAATTTCATTGAGACTTTTATCTGCAATTAACCACCCAATAGCAGGCGACGGAGCTGTGGCTCAAGTGTAAGAGTGATGCTAGCCTTGAGTGAAAAAGTTCAGAGCAAGTGTCCAGGCCGTGGGTTCAAGTCTCAGGACCAGCACACACAAAAATTACATATATATATGTATCATATATACATATATATATATCTCTTTTAACTATGCATAAGCTATGTAACTTTGTAACTTTTCATGCATTATTTTGGTTAGAGTTTCTAGACAACAGAAAGGGGAGATTTTCAGAGCATTTCAATACAAAAATATTTCCCTCAAGCTAGATTTTTGCCACAGAGCATATAAAATTTGCCCAATGAATCAAGAGACATGTTATAGTAGAAGTTAAAGGAATATGTAACATTTGAAGTCTCATATTTTACTTGATCTCTTTGAATGTGAAAGAATCCAAAATCCTGAGCTCCACAGTGGTCAGTATTACACAAAATATAACATTTACTTAATAATTTGTGTTTTGTGGGTTGTGGGCCTTGAACTCAGTGCCTGGGTGCTGTCCCTGAGCCTCTTTATGCTCAAAGCTAGCATGCTACCATTTGAGACACAGTGCCACTTCCAGGTTTTGAGTGGTTCATTGGAGATAAGAGTCTTATGGGGACTTTTCTGCCCATGCTGGCTTCAAACTGCAATCCTCAGACCTCAGCCTCCTAAGAAGTTAGGATTACAGGCATGAGCCACCAGTGCCCAGCAACTTAATGATTTTTTTTTAAATTTCGGTGGCACTATTTCAATAATCATTTGCAATACTAGGACAAAGAATACGAGTTATTTAAATAAGATGTCTTCTTACTTGTACACGGATTCCACAAGCATACAGAGGGTATTTGAACTCAAAATAGCCGTCCACCACTTTAGACACCAAACAGCCAGTTCCTAGAGATAGTTCTGAAGACTGAGGTAAAACATCAGGCAAATAAGGCCTTTGTTTGATTTGGACCCGAAGCCAGCAAAGACTACACGATATATACACTGATAAAACAAAGAAATGGAAATGTCATATATCATATCTGTACAAAACAATGAGTGCACAAAACTTTTACCTCTTAACCTGAATCTCAACTGGCTTGCTTCTAGATTTCCCACAATGTGATCTTAGACAAGTTATCTCATATCTACATGGTTCAATTTCCTTATGTGAGCATAGAAAAGGAAATCACAGGATCCCTGAATCCAAATATCCACCAGGTTCCTTTGAGAATTTTTTTTTAAATATTCACTTACAACCGGGCACTGGTGATTCATGCCTGTAATCCTAGCTACTCAGGAAACTGAGATCTGAAGATCATGGTTCAAAGCCAGTTCTGGCAGGAAAGTCTGAGACTCTTATCTCCAATTAGAACCACCAGAAAACCACAAGTGGCACTGTGACTAAAGGTGGTAGAGTGCTAGCCTTGAGCAAAATTACTCAAGAACAGCACCCAGGCTATGAGTTTAAGACCCATGACTGACAAAAAAAAGTTTACAAATTTCAAAAATACATCTCCAAAATATTTCCAAATACAATTGATACAGATCTCCTTCAGGGATGAAAAAGTCTTAGTACTTACTTGTAGACACATCAAAAACATCAACGGCTGCTTCCATTTTACTCATGTTTGAGCCAATTAATACTGTCTTTGTGGGCTATGTGAAACTAGAAACTTCTATTGAGATAAAAATATTTCATTTACAGCAGCAGTAGGTTTCCTATGACGTTGGTAGGAATTTTATTTCTTTCTTTGCTTTCTTTTCCTTACATCTGCACGCAGTTGATTCTATTATTCCGCACTTCGGTTGAATAAACCGAAGAAGCTCTTTTGGCTGGGAAGTGGCTGAACAGGATTCAAACATAGGCAGAATCTGCTCAGAGTCATCCCCTTGCTAGACACTTCAGTCTTGCCTGCCTTCTCCATGCACTGCACTGGAGATTGTGCAAAGTGACCTATCCCCCAGACAAGCCAAAATAAGATTCTCAAAGGCTTTTCAATGGAAGGAAAACAGAAGAAAGTCACCTTATCACAGACTGCAGAGAAAGAACAATGGGGAAGATGCTGGGGTAAAAAGTGCACTGGAGTGGAAATTGGCAATGATGAGTGATCGCAATGCAAATGATCACCAGATTCTAAAATACAAATGCCCCAGACCCTGGATTTACTGGGAAACATGCTTCTGCCTGAAATTCCACTTCCCAGCATCTCCACTATCTTACCATCATCAAGACTATGAACAAACACCAAGGTGAGGAAGAGTCCAACCAAAATACCAGTGAGCTTCATCCTTTCACATCTAGATCCAAGGCACCATGGGAAATGGGAAATCAGGTGAGGTGGGTCTCAGGTGTTTATAGAACACTGGTCTTCTCAGCTGAAAGAGATGATCCATCATTCGAAAAACACAGACAAAAGTGAAGCTGGCTGCCAGGTGTTCACCTGTAATTCTAGCTTCTCAGGAGGCTGAGATCAGAGGATTTCAGTTGGTAGCCAGCCCAGTCAAGAAAGTCCATGAGACTCTAATCTCCAGTAAACTACACCCCAGCCCATCCCCCACCCCCAAAAGGCTAGAAGTGGAGCTCTGGCTCAAGTAGGAGAGCACAAGACTTGAGCACAAAAGCTTAGGGACAGGTGCCCTGAGTTCAAGTGCCAGGACAGTTACCAAAAAAAAAAAAAAAAGAAAAAGAAAAAAAGACAAAATCCTGGCACAATTAGCTTTTTCTCTCCTAGACTAAAATTACTATAATGATGATTCACAAAATCAAGATGAGAGGAAGATGTGTGTGTGTGTGTGTGTGTGTGTATAATATATAGATGTTAGACTATATCCCCCAAAATTATTTCTTCCTAAGCATGTGAATGTATCTGAAATTGTGTCTTATGTAACATTTGATATGTGACTACTGGACCACAGAGGGCAGGGGTTTGCAACATGATTTGAGTATCTACATGTGAGTGATACAGATAAACAACTTAGGGTTAGATTGATGACATAATGCATTACAACCACTGTGGGTTCCTGTCAGAAAAATACCAATTATACTGATCTAATAAAGCTGTGTTGAGGGCTGGGGATGAAAACTACTTATGTTTCCTTCTACAGGCTCCAGGAGTGTCTGACTCAAACACACAGAAAGGTGGTCTAGGATTTAGGAAAGCATGGCTTTCTTATTTGCTGGCCTAGAATAATTTTTTATCATGAATGATTACATCTACAAGGAACTGAAGAGAATCCCTCCGAGGGGAAGCTTCTTCAAGTAAAATCTAGTCATGTTAAATCTTAAGAAAAAGGAATGTAATGAGGATACCATTGACTTGGCATTGTACTTTGATGCCATCATCAACCTTTTTAAAGTCTCTTCAGTAAAGCAAGAAAATGTTCTGAGGAGTTCAAGATGTAGATCAGTAATAGAGTGCCTTCCTTGTAAACAGAAGGCCTGCCAAATACTAGTACCGCCAAGAGGAGAAAGAAGAAACAGGAGAAAGATATGGAAAAAAGGAGGAAGGGGGGAGGATGAAGAGGAAGAGGAAGAAGTTGAATTTGCAATCTCTCAAAATTATATGCCTCCCCTATTGCCTCAGTTTCAAGATTTTTAACAATTGGCTACCATCAAGCAGATACCGGAATCTCCAGGTTTTTACATCTATATGTAGCAAATAAATAAAACTGTATAACTGCGATCATTAGAAAACTCAATGGAAAAATCCACCTACTAAAGACATCCATTACATTTTATGACATTTTAATCAACTGATTCTTATTTTAGGATCTCAATTTTTTACACTCTAACTGGATGTTAACAAGTTGGTGGATGGAGATCTTAGACAATGATCTTATTCTAAGTATAGTCCATATATAAAGCAATCAGGTTTACCTGAACCACTAACTCTCTGTGATTTCCAGAGGCAGAAATCGTACTCAGTTCTGAGAACAAAATATGTAATCATTTGTCAAATGTGTATCTTTAAAAGTTTGTTTTTAGATGAAAGATATATTGATCCAGATGTGTTGTACCCATAAATTGACATGTTGAGTGGTAACCTCGTTGTACAACTAAAGATAATTTTTACAAAGCTATTTAAAATTTCATTTTCCTCAAGGCTGTAGCTTCTCCTTGTATCATTAATTTCTTCTGCAGAATAACTGGGGCTTGGGGGAGGGGGGAAGCGTTGCTGAAGGTTGAACCCAGGACCTTGTTCATTCTAGGAACATGCTCTACAAGTGAGCTACACCTCATTCTTTCCTTTGATTGTGTGTTCTCATGAGTCTGAAGCAACCTTAGGAATCCTTTGCTGTGGGTTTGCCAAGACTATTGATAGTAGTATTAGCCTTGATTGAATTTATAGTCACATAGTATGTTAAACTCAATATTTCAGTGGCGTGACATTTATGAAGCATCTTTTCTTTGAATAAACAAGTGTTTTATCAATTCTTTGAGTACATCTTTTCACACAGTTTTTTATATATTAAAAAAAGTATCACAAGAATAGAGAGGAAATCTAGCACTGCCAATGACTGGATTTGTTCTTTGAGAACAAGGTCAGCATAGAAAACGAAACACATCAGTTCCCTCCACACTGAGGATTCTTTTTATGCACACAAGGTTTCATTTAAATTTATTTAAATGTTTTCATTTAAATTTTTAAGAAACAATACTTCAAATGTTATAAAGAGTAATCTAGGACAGCTTTATTAAAATGTTTGGAATGAAAAGACAAAGGTATATTCAAAAGTATAACAAGTGGAACAATATTAAGCATAAGCCTATGTAGAAAGTTAAACAAACACAGTGAGTTGATCTAAAGGAAAAGGTGACAATGAAAGTAATGAGCCCTGTGTTTATGTATTATCTGGGTGCACAGGTAGGATACTTGCAGGGTCTTTAATCGAAAGAAATGAAATAAAATAAAAATACAACATGGTGGCTTATGGACATAAAATCTGTGAACTAGAATTGTACACAGCAGCTTAGATATGCTTTAGCCCAATCCCTCAGGAAAATTGTGGCACAGACAAGCTAAAGGATGTGTACTCATTTAGACAGGCATTAATAGAACAAGGATTAATACAGAGAAATTCTACTTTGTTTAGTGATTTTTGTCTCTATAAGAAAATAAACTTCATTTATCCCATTGATATATGTGTGCAAATATTTGTTGAATCTATATTGTTAATTGGGGTTTTTTCCCATAGAGTAGATGATAGAGTTTAGAGTACAAGGAGTTCCCTTGTGGGATACTGATTAAAATGTTATTGGGGGAAAAATTAAAGATTGGAAAAAAAAAAAAAACTAGGGGCCTTGGATGTAGCTTAGTGGCAAAGCACTTGTCTCGCAAGTGCAAAGTCCTGGGTTTGATTCCCAGTACCAAAAAAAAAAAAAAAGACAAAGGAAAAAAAAAAAAGGCAGGGCTGAGAGCACATGTCTATAATCCCAGGACTCAGGATGCAAAGCCGGAGTCCCATGGGGAAGAACATGCCACCATGTGCTACATAGAAAGGCCATGTCTCAAAAGAAGTGAGAAAATATAAGAATATAAAACAGGGCAACCACTATGGAAATCAGTATGGCAGTTCATCAAAAGATTGAAAGTAGACCTTCTGCACCAAACCAGTGTTGGGCATAGATCCCAAGAGAGTAAATCAATATACTGGGAAGACACCGTATTCCTGTGTTCATAGTGGTTCACAACAGTCAATAGTCAAATGATGAGAGCAGAGAACTTGCCCAACAGACAAATGGATAAAGAAGATGGGACATGTTGTTTTGATTTGCATATCTTTTATGGCCAGTGATGTAGAGCACTTTTTCATATGTCTCTTGGCCATTCTCATTTCCTCATCAGAGAAGTCTCTTTGTTAATCTTTAGCCCACTTGATGAGGGGGCTATTGGTTCTTTGCAGTTTTGTTTTGGAGGAAGGTAATTTTTTTAGTTCTGCATATATTTTAGATATGAGGCCTTTGTCCGTTGTATGGCCGGTAAAGATCTTCTCCCAGTCTGTGGGCTTTCTGTTTATCTTGCCAGCTATGTCCTTTGCCGTGCAGAAGCTCTGCAGTTTGATGCAGTCCCATTTGTCCAACCTTTCTTTGATTTATAGCCTTTCTGGGTCTTTGTTAAGGAACTTCCGTCCTGCGCCAAGGAGCCCAAGTGTTTCTCCTACTCCTTCCTTTAGTGTTTTCAGGGTGTCTGTTTTGATTTCAAGGTCTTTAATCCATTTGGAATTGATTTTGGTATTAGAACTAGGAAGTTGAAAGGGAATACCAAAATTGAGAGACACGGGGTAAAAAAAAGACAAACAACTACAAAAGCAATACTTGCAAAACTGTTTGGTGTAAGTGAACTGAACACCTCATTGGGGGAAAGGGAAAGGGGGAGGAGGGAGGGGGGTATGAGGGACAAGGTAACAAACAGTACAAGAAATGTATCCAATGCCTAACGTATGAAACCGTAACCTCTCTGGACATCAATTTGATAATAAAAATTTGAAAAAAAAAAAGATGGGACATGAATATATTACACACACACACACACACACACACACACACACACACACACACACACACAGAAACTGTGTCATCTGCAGGGAAGAAGATGCAATTGGAGGACATTGTTCTGAGTGAGACAAGCTAAGCTAAAAAAAAAAACAACCAAAAACACGGGGCTGGGAATGTGGCTAGGTGGTAGAGTGTTTGCCTGGTATGTATGAAGCCCTGCGTTTGATTCCTCAGTACCACATACACAGAAAAAGCCAAAGATGGTGCTGTGGGTCAAGTGGTAGAGTGCTAGCCTTCAGCAAGAGAAGCTCAAGGACAGGGCCCAGGACTAAACTCCAGGACTGACAAAAAAAAAAGTAAAAACAAACAAAAAACCAAAATATGTGTTTTTACTCATATGTGGAAGCTAGATCTAAAAAAACATACATATTCATGGGCTTGCACACATATATAAATATGTGTAATATACACACACACACACACACACACACACACACAGAACATGAACCAAATAAAGGAACTACTTAGAGGGAGAAGGACAAAGGAAAATAGTTTTTGCCAGTCCTGGGGCTTGAACTCAGGGCCTGGGCACTGTTCTTGAGCTTCTTTTGCTCAAGGCTAGCACTCTACCACTAGAGCCACAGCGCCACTTCCCATATCCCTTGACGTGATAAATAAATATGAAATCTTTTTTTTTTTTTTGTCAGTCATGGGCTTATTTAAGACCTTTGGCTTAAGACTAGTGCTCTACCACTTTGAGCCACAGCCCACTTCTGGTTTCGAGGCTTCTCTGAGCCACAGTCCACTTCTGGGTTCAAGACTTCTCTTCCCCCCTATCAGCCACTGACCCACAGACCCACGGACAGACAGACAGACTTCAGTCCAAGGATCTAACCTGTCCAGCTATGGGAAAAGGGTGGTGGGAAGCTTTTCCACCAGCCGGCTGTCCTATCTCCATCCTCAGGCCGCCCACCGGCTCCACAGCTCTCCCAGGCTTCGCCTCAATGTGCTTCCCGCTATGAGGACCAGGCATGCGCAGTCCCCGCCCACTCTAGGTGGGCTCACCAAGCACTGGGAAGGGTAGTGGGAAGCTTTTTAACCAGCCAGCCATCCTGCCTGAATCCTCGGGCCTATGAAGCATCTTAAGTTGTATTAATGGTACAGGGCAGCAGTTGTGTTGTAAGGGGCTCTGCCCCACGTGGTCGCTCAGGGCCCTGCCTTCAGCACCTCCTTATGCCTAAGGAAGCATCGCACAAGAGTTCCAGTCACAACTCATTGGCCAGCATTGGCAGCAGCATTCCCACGTGAATCGGTACTGGTAAATGGCTTGCATATATAGTGGTCAGCAAATAGCTTTGTCACATGAATTACATAGAAAATCATAGTCATTTAATTATTTCATATCAGTTTTTTGTGTTTTGGTCAGTCATGGGGTTTGAACTCAGGGCCTGGGCTCTGCCTGAGCTTTTCTACCCAAGGCTAGTGCTCTACCATTTTGACCCACCGCACCACTTCTGGTTTTCTGGTAGTTTATTAGAGATAAGAGTCTCATGGACTTTCCCACCTGCAGCTGCCTTTGAACCATGATCCTCAGATCTCAGTCTCCTGTGAAGCTAGGATTACAGGTATAAGCCACCAGCACCCAACTCATTAACCTACATTAAGGTATATTCAATACATTAATACTTGTGGAACCTGGCCCACTTGAACTCCCATTTGGCAGGCAGACATCTATTCTGAAAGGGGATTTCCTGGTCTTTTAATTGTACAGTGGGTTTATTTTACATAAATATAGTGGGCTTTGATCACATTCACCTCCTCTGTTATTCTTATTCCTCTTATTACATTAAAAAAAACAACTACCATGGCTATTGGGGTTGAAATTCGGGGCCTCAAACTTGCCAGGAAGCTGTTCTGTTACACCATGCCCTCAGCCCATTTTTGCACTTATTTTTGAGATGGGCAAGATCTTCACTTTTTGCCCAGGCCTGCATCTTGACCACGATACTTCCGTTTTCTTCTCTCACTATAGCTGAGCTGCCACCATGTTCAAATTCTTCTGCTGAAATGAAGTCTCAAGACTTTTCTGACCAGGCTCACCTAGAACCACAGTATTCCTGACTGGTCCCCCAGAGTAGCTGGGATGACAAGCAAGAACCACTGGCCCTTAGCCTTTCATCAAATATAAACATGCAAGGTGAAAAATAGTTATTGAATTTTACTTTATTGTCATTTTGAAATCTCTCCTCTCAGAGTGATAAAAGGGATATCCATTTATTAAAAATGCAGACTGATAGAAATCTTCTAAAAGCATCTGGCTTCAGTAAAACATTTTTCACTTGCAGAAGGTTGCTACCATGTAAGCATATTTCTTCTTAGATTTCAAGTGGCTGCAGTTGCTCCATATACTTCATTGTATATCCCATTTCCATTTCCCAGTGAAGAGAAAATGGAATGATTTATAGGCACCTCCTATTAAAACAAAAGAAGAAAAGTAAAGCAGCTTATATATGAGGTATTATCTACCTGAATTTTTTTTCTTTTGAGATAGAAAAGAAAAGAGGAACTGATTTGGACACTTGAGACTACATCCACAAGATCACAATTATGTTAAATTCTATAAATACTTAAATTTTTGGTACTATTGGGAACTGTTTTGGTAGGATTAGTTTTACATCAAACTCTTAGTCCTACCAAACAAGTTCCCAATGATACCAAATACTCAGTTTTATCTTAGTGTCCTGAAGGCCTAAGAAAGAACTATGCTTGGAAAAGAGAATTCACCTTTAACTTTGTACAACTGCTTAAAGATAATGAAAATATAATATATTAGAAAGGAACTCAGGGGGCTGGGAATGCTTGCCTCGCATGCATGAAGCCCTGGGTTCCCCTTCCTCAGTACCACATACACAGAAAAAAACGGAAGTGGCACTGTGGCTTAAGTGGTAAAGTGTTAGTTTTGAGCACAAAGAGGCTCAGGGACCATGCCCAGGCTCTGAGTTCAGGTCCCAGGACTGGCAAAAAAAAAAAAAGAACTCATCCACGTGCCAGTGGCTCACACCTGTAATCCTAGCAACTCAGGAGGCTGAAATCTGAGCATTGTGGTTCAAAGCCAGACAGGGCAGGAAAAGTCCACGAGACTCTTATCTCCAATAAACTAATCACAAAAGCTCTTATTGCTCAAGTGGTCAGACTCTAGCCTTTAGAAGAAGAATCTCAGAGACAATGTCCAGGCCCTGAGTTCAAGCAAAAAGGAGTTCATCCTTTTTAAAATTTTTGCTATTATGTTAATAGAAGCCAGGCTTATAGAGACAAAGGGTGGGTGAATACAGTCATACTATGTACCCAGTAACTTAAGGGCATGGGTAGGGTTGGGAGAGATGGAGAAGAATGATGGAAGGAGTGACATTGATCAAGATGCATTGTATTCACAGACATGTTGAGTTGAAAGTCCTTTGCACAACCACTTAGCAATAATTAAGTTATAATAAAAAACCTTTTTCTTGTTGTTATAGTTGCAGACACTCATACACCTATGTAATCTTTGCTGGAGAAAATAAGATGGAGAAAATATGGAGGAATTAAGGGAACAATTATAGGAATGAGAGGAAGTATTAATAGCACGTAAAAAGAATTAATGATCCCTAAGAAATGATCTACTGAAAGGGGGAGGGAGGAAGGGGGAATGAGGGAGGAGGTAACAAACAGTACAAGAAATGTATCTGATGCCTAACGTATGAAACTGTAACCTCTCTGTACATCAGTTTGACAATAAAAAAGAAAAAATAAATTAGTAATTATATACCTACAAAAAAAAGAAACGTTCTACTTTGTCTACTGATAGAAGGCATCCAATATTTTTAGAGATAAAGACCTGTTATACTAAATAACACAAAGTATGAAATCAGAAGCTAGACAGGTCTTGGTGTACAAGAAAATATCTCTTTGCCTCATTTTCAAAATGCCTTTTGGCAAATAGATAAAAGATCCAATGAGACTGTATAAACTTTAAAACAGAAAATCAGTATTATCCTCACAGAGTTCCACAATCAGTGTTTTTGATACTCTTCACATAATACCTTAGGTCTTTAATGGGAGATGTAATGAAGAGTAGGATTTCTCAGCAGCACATGTGATCGATATGAATGCTCCCCCTTGGTGTTGTATTTGAGATAAATGTGACTACAGTACTAAAAACAATCTCCTTGTTTCCAACCTGGAGGTATAAAATAAAATTTAAATAGATGTATCAACAATGCTTCAACAAATTAAATCTGCACACTGTTTATAATAAAAGAACCCCTAGTAAATTTTAATGAAACTTGAATTTATTTCTTCTAAGGTACAGCACAATTTGCCAATTATAGAAAATTTCTGTAAACCATTTCTTTAATACGTAGATTTTTCTGTGTGCATATTCTGTGTTCTCCCTTAAATAGTTCACTCTTTCTCAAAGTTGCTAAAAAAAAAAATCCAAGGTTTTCTCTTTGGAAATAAGACAATGTATTGCAATTTGTATTGCAAAACCAAACAGCAATGTTTGTAAAAAGATTGGCAAATGATAAGTCAGTGCAAATACACACAAGTTACATCAAAATGACTCAGCCAGGACTCAGTTGATGGTAGTATTTTTGTAAGCACATCATCCGATTTATATATATGTATATATATTAATATGATGTATATATATTATATCAGCACACAGTTGCTATATTTAGCTTTTTGTTTAGTAGTAGATAGGATTAGTCTTGCTACATGAACCATCTTTGAAGCACTTGGTTCCCAGGCCTGATACAATGTGCATGACTCAGCCAAGTTCTTTGGCATTGCTCTTACCTGCCAGCTGATACCACAGTCGATGGATGGGTAGGTAAACCTGTAGAAATCTTTCTGTACATCTGTCACAGGACATCCAAATCCCAGGAACACCTCTTGGGGAAGTAGAGACCAAGCCTTGCTTACCAGTGGGTTAACAGTGACATCAATCCAATTGTAAGTACACTGGACCCAAACCACTGAGAGATGAAAAAGGACAGGTCAGCAATGATGTCCTGGGAAACAGCACAGGGCAAGGGGGATCATCTTCTTAAATATTATCTACTTAATATTAAATACTAAATATTAAACATTAGCTACTCAGGAGGCTGAGATGAAAAGATTGTGGTTTCAAAGCCAGTCCAAACAGAGAAGTCTGTGAGACTTTTATCTTCAATAAACAACTTGGAGAAAGCCAGAAGTGGCACTGTGGCTCAAGTGGCATAGTACTAGCCTTGGGCATAGAGAGGATGAGGGACAGAGCCCAGGACCTAAATTGAAGCCCCAGAACCCGCCAGAAAAAAAAACCTCTCACCTTTCTTTCATGGGCTTCTTCTGATGTATAAATCAGAGCATTTCCAATCTTACAGTGTTTTACTATAGTCCATGAACAACATAATTTTCACTCCAAACTTTGTCCCACTTCTATTTCCTGTTTATAGAGAGCTATAGCATGAACGTAGGCACTTGCTTGGGTTTTGTGTTTTTCTGTGTTGTTTGGATTGGATTGTACTTTTTCATAATGCTTAAGAATTTGCAAATTACTCCGAGAAGAAAATCTTCTAAGTTTCTAGCTTGCTTCTGTGTTTTTTTCCTACTCTGCAGGCTCAGCAAGCTTAGCTTTTCAAGACCTGTTTTTGCAGAATGTGGCAAATTCTAATTTCACCCTCATCCCCATAAACTACACTTTACTGTTTCTTTGCACCTCCTTCCCATCCTTAGTGCCAAAAGAATTCCAATGTCCTGAATGGGAAAGTGTAATGGAATGTTGGGGTCACCTCCGTGAGGTTTTCTTCTTTGACATCTCAGCACACCAACCACTCAGGTGAGGTCAACCAGGTAAATGTGTATTTGCTGAGCTTTTTTGAGTTTTTCCTCAGTATTATTTATCACATGCTACCTCTGAACATAGCCAGAAGTAGAAGTCTTTCCAGTTAAACTTCTGAGGCAACTATATTGCCATGAAAACTATAAATCTCACCCTTTCAAAGGACAGCAATTCACTGATTCTGAGGGCAACTTCAGGCCCCCAAACTTTGCCTTCAGGAAAAAAATATTCAGATGAGGCCGTATAGAAAGATGTTTTCAAAGGTACAAAAAACTAAGGACCATCAGAATATAATTCAAGGAATTCCCTTTCTGAAAACAGAACCTGTGTCTGATAAAGAACTTAATCCCGTGAGTATGCCCGGTGATAGCTCACACCTGTAATCCTAGAGACTGGAGGAGCAGGATAAGACTATCATGGCTTCCTAGGTAAATGTAGGCCAAAAAGAGGGGTTTGCAAGAGTCTGACTCAAGGAGCCAGCCAGATAGGTGATGCATGACCAGATAAACATAGGCAAAACATAGGTAAGGGAATCTTGCTGAAGCCAGCCCCAGACAAAAATTGCGAAGACTATCGGAAAAAATTACTAAAGCAAAAAAGACTGAGGGCATGACTCAAGTGATAGAGCGCTTTACTTGGCAAGCATGAGGCCCTGAATTCGAATCCCCGTACCATAAGAGAAAACATTATTAAGTATAAAGTAAAACAAAAGTATGTGAAAAGAATATTTGTGGCACATTATTTACATCTGTAATACATACAAAGACCCTAAAAATAAGCAAGAGACTACCAGTACTCCCAGCACCAGTAGTTGAAGAGGCTATGTTTATTCCATTGTATGTCTTTAGCTCCTTTGTCGAATATCAGCTGACTGTAAGAGTGCGGTTTTATTTCTGGATCTTCAATTCTAATCCATTGGTCTTCCGATCTGTTTTTATACCAAGACCAGCCTGTTTTTGTTATGATGGCCCTGTAGTAGAGCTTGAAGTCTGGTATTGTGATACCTCCTGCACTGCTTTTTTTGCCTAGAATTGCTTTGGCTATTCTAGGTTTTTTGCTGTTCCATATGAATTTATGGATTGGTTTCTCTATTTCAGTGAAGAATGTGGCTGGGATTTTGATAGGTATTGCATTGAATTTGTATAACAATTTGGGCAATATGGCCATTTTCACTATATTGATTCTGCCTACCCATGAGCATGGGAGGTCTTTCCATCTCCTTGTGTCTTCTTTGATTTCCCTTATTAGATTTTTATAGTTCTCATTAAATAGGTCCGTCACGTCCTTGGTTAAGTTGATCCCTAGGTACTTTATTCTTTTCTTGGCTACTGTAAATGGAATTGTTTCCATAATTTCCTTTTCTGTTTGTCTATTGCTGGTGTACAGAAAAGCTGCTGACTTTTGTGGATTGATTTTGTATCCTGCTACTTTGCCAAAATGGTTTATTAGGTGTAGGAATTTGGGGACTGAGTTTTTTGGGTCCTTCAGATATAAGATCATGTCATCTGCGAACAGGGATAGCTTGATTTCTTCCTTGCCGATGTGGATCCCTTTGATGTCCTCCTCTTGCCTTATTGCTATGGCTAAGGATTCCAGCACTATGTTGAAAAGAAGTGGGGAGAGTGGGCATCCTTGTCTTGTTCCTGAGTTTAGGGGGAATGATTTAAGTTTCTCTCCATTTAATATGATGTTAGCAGTTGATCTGTTGTGTATGGCTTTTATTGTTTTGAGGAATGTTCCATCTATTCCTGTTCTCTCCAAAGCTTTTAATAAGTATGGATGTTGTATTTTGTCAAAGGCTTTTTGGGCATCGACTGAGATAACAATGTGATTCTTGATTTTAGTTCTGTTTATGTGGTGAATTACGTTGATTGATTTATGGATGTTGAACTATCCTTGTGACTATGGGATGAAGCCTACTTGGTCATGATGTATAATTTTCTTGATCAGTTTCTGGATCCTGTTAGCTAACATTTTATTGAGGAGCTTTGCGTCTGTGTTCATTAGTGATATTGGTCTGTGGTTCTCTTTTTTTGTTGGGTCTTTGCCTGGTTTGGGAATGAGTATGATAATAGCTTCATAGAATGAGTTTGGGATTTCTCCCTCTGTTTCTATTTCGTGGAAGAGTTTGAGGAGTATTGATATTAGCTCCTAACTAAAGGTTTTGTAGAATTCATTAGTGAATCCGTCTGGGCCTGGGCTTTTCTTTGTTGGGAGGCTCTTGATTACCACCTGTATCTCACTATAAGTTATTGGTTTATTTAGTTGATTTATTTCTTCTTGGTTCAGTTTGGGCAGTTTATACTTCTCTAAGAATTGATCCATTTCTGTAAAATTATTGTTTTTTACTGAATAGAGGTTCTGGAAATAGCTCCTTATGATTGTTTGAATATCGTGTGTACTTGTTGTAATTTTTCCGGTGGAGTCCCTGATTTTACGTATATTAATATCTTCTCTTCTTGTTTTTGTAAGTCTTGCAAGGGGTCTGTCAATTTTATTTATTTTCTCAAAGAACCAGTTTTTAGTCTTATTTATTTATTGAATGGTCTTTCTATTTTCAGTCAGATTTATCTCTTTTTTAATCTTTGTGATCTCTCTCCTCCTAGTCATTTTAGATTCGGTCATTTCTTGTTTCTCCAGTTGTTTTAGTTTCATTGTGAGGTTATTCATCTGCTCTGCTTCCATTCTTTTAATGTGAGTGCTGAGGGCAATGATCTTGCCCCTCAGTACTGCCTTAGCTGTGTCCCATAGGTTTCTTTGTGATGTATTTTCATTGTCATTGTGGCTTATGAATTCGTTAATTTCATCTTTAATTTGGTCTATGGCCCATGTGTTGGATAACAGTGAGGGGTTTAGCCTCTAAGAATGTGTATAGCCTCTGTGGTAACCGTTGTTATTGAGGGTTACCTTTAATCCACTGTGATCAGATATAATACATGGGATGACGTCAATACTTTTGTATTTGCTGAGGTTCTTTGTGTGGGCTATGACATGGTCTATTTTGGAGTATGATCCATGGGCTGCTGAGAAGAAGGTGTATTGGGTCTCTGTAGGGTGGAAGATTCTGTATAGATCTGTCAGATCCATTTGGAATATGGTGTTACTTAGGTCCTCAGCTCCCTTGCTGATCCTCTGGGTGTTGGATCTGTCTCTTGAAGAGAGTGAGGTATTTAGGTCTCTCACTATGATTGTGTTTGGGTCTATCTTGTTCTGTAATTCTGTGAGAATTTGCTTGACATATGTGGGGCCTCTTTTGTTCGGTGAGTATACATTTATCACCGTGATGTCTTGAGTCTGGATTTTTTCTTGTATTAAAATGTAGTGTCCTTCTTTGTCTTTTTGAGTTGATTTTAATGAAAAGTCCAGCTTGTCTGAGATCAGGATGGCTACACCTGCCATTTTGGTAGGTGCATTTGCTTAAAAGATCTTGCTCCATCCTTTCATTCTGAGCCTGTTTTTGTCCCTTGCTGTAAGGTGGGTCTCTTGTAGACAACAGATGCCAACTTTTTGTTTGCAGATCCATTCTGCCAGTCTGCTTCTCTTTATCAGAGAGTTTATACCATTTATATTCAAAGAGATCAAGGATAAGAGTGTTTTTTTCTCCTTTCATTTTCTTGTTGGGCTGTTTTTTCCTCTTTTTTTTTTCCTTCTCTTTAGTGAGCTGCTCTTTCTGTTTCTATTTCTGTCTGTGTGTCCTGTACGATCTCTGTTGCTTGGGATTCCTCTCTTAGAATTCGCTGTAGGGCTGGTTTTTTTATTCACATACTCCTTTAGATCCTCTTTGCTATGGAAAGATCTGGTTTTCCCTCCAAATGTGAACTCCAATTTCGCTGGATATTTAATCCTAGCTTGCATATTTTTGGCCTGTAGAACTTGGATGGTGTTCTTCCACTTACTTCACGCTTGGTAGGTTTGTGTGGAGAGGTCTGCTGTTATTCAGATCCTCTTCCCATTGTAGAAAATTTCTTTCTTCGTTTTGGCTGCATTCAGAATTTTCTTTTTATTCTTGAGATCTGAAGTCTTGAATATTATGTGCCTTGGGGTAGCTTTCCTGGGGTCTGGCCTGCCAGGTGTCCTATAGGCTTCGGTTACCTGGATGGGGTCCCTTGTGAGATTGGGGAAGTTTTCTGCAATAACTTTATTGAAAAAATGATGAAGCCCTCTGCTCTGGTATTCAGCTCCTTCTTCTATTCCAATTATGCACAGATTATATCTCTTGTCTTTGTCCATTAGTTCCTGGATTAGTCTGCCCTGAAGCTTCACCGTTTCTTGGAGTGTGATAATTTTCTGGTTGTTGTCGGCTGCTTCATCATCCAAGTGAGAGATTCTGGATTCCATATGGTCAATTCTTTGTGCTGTGGAATCAATTGCAGAGTTTATGGATGTCAGAAAGCTATTTATGGTTGTCAGGTCAGCTCTGATCATGGAAATTTCTTCCTTTAAAGAGTTGTATTTTAAATCTATTTTTTCATGCATTTCACTTCTCAGGATGTTAAGGTCTTCTTTAACGGAGGTTTGCATTGTATCCATTTTTGCTTCCATTTCTTTCTTGGCTTCCTGGATGTCCTTCAAGACTTCCACTCTAGGGCTGGGGATATGGCCTAGTGGCAAGAGTGCTTGCCTCATATACATGAGGCCCTGGGTTCAATTCCCCAGCACCACATATACAGAAAATGGCCAGAAGTGGCGCTGTGGCTCAAGTGGCAGAGTGCTAGCCTTGAGCAAAAAGAAGCCAGGGACAGTGCTCAGGCCCTGAGTCCAAGCCCCAGGACTGGCCAAAAAAAAAAAAAAAGACTTCCACTCTAAACTCCTGGAATTGTTTTCTGATTTCATTTCTGACGCTTTCCATCATTTCTGTTAACATGGCCTCATTTGCTTTTTTATTCTCCATCTCCTCTTCAGTCGTTCTGCTTTTTGGAGCTAGCGAGTTGGCTTGCCCTTTGATGAACTGTGTTATATTTCTTTGTGATTTACACATCTGGAGATCTGTGGGTGGCTTCCCTGTTCTGGTTTTGTGCTGGTTCTCGCTGGTCCGTCAGTGGGAGCCTTGTGCCCTGGTGTCCTGGCTCTGGGTTGGGTTTGGCTGTTGGACCTTGCTACCCAATGGGTGAGCGTGACCTTCTCAGTTGTTGCTGAGGTGGTCACTCTCCCTGCACTTGGGGGCCGGTAGGTTCTGTGTCTTTCTGTGCGGGACAGTGTCCTGCAGCTGTGCTGTGCTGACCCTAGCGTGCCCCTGTTGGGGGTTTGTTGGTCGCTAATTCAGCATGGCGTGGAGGTTTATCTCTTTGGTTCTTTTTTCCACTCTATATCTTGGTCAGAGGAGCTCACATCTCAGACAGTTCATCTCCCTATGTGTACCGCTCTGGGGCTGGTGTTGTTGGGGTGCAGCCCACCCACTTGTGCGAAATGCACCAAACTGAGTGGGCACGGGCCAATGGAGAGCTCTGCCCTCCTGTGTAGGCGCGCCTACCAGAGCGGGCGCTGCCGCTGTGGCCCCGCCCACCTGTGCGCTGTGCACCCACTACAACAGGCGCTGCCGCTGTGGCCCCGTCCACCTGAGCGGGGTACGCCTACCAGAGTGAGCCCCGGGTTGTTGGGTCGTGCTTGCACCCTCCTGCGAGTCCGCTGTGGGAAGTGGTATGTGAGGGGCCCAGTAGGATCAACTGTCCGGGTGCGGGTTAGTGCCCACAGACTGCGCCTCCACTGCGGGGGGGGGGGGGTGATCAGGCCCAGGTGTCCCTGCTGTGCTGGTATTACCCACCAGCACCTGTGATTTTAGTTGTAAAGGTCCGCAAGGTCCAGGCACCTCGGGTGGGGCTTGCACTGCCGGCCGTCCACTGGCCCCTGTTGGGAAGGGGGCAGGCAGGGCCGGTTCGGCCAGTTCCGGCTCCGCCCTTCCCCTGCTAAACTCCTGCGACTTCACAGCGCCTGATGGGAGCTTCCCACCTGATTTGAGGGTTCTTTGTTCCCTCAGGGTGGGGAGGGGGAGGGAGGGAGATCCAGCTTCTTTGTAGGGTTTGGGTCTCTGATAGCTGGTCTCCTGTTGGGGGAGGGGGTAATGGGGGACTCACTGGTCCTGGATTGTGTGTGTGTCCCGTGCCACCGTTGGTCCTTCGGGTGTGGCAAAAGGTCATGGTGGCATCCCCGGCTCTCCTCTTCTGCACCGCTGGGTTCCCCAGGCACTTACGTCCGTTCCCGGTGTGGACCCGAACTTCCCATCGCCGCTGTTGCTGTATGTCTTGGTCCGCACTCTCCCTGGTGTCCGTGAAGTCCCTCTGTCTGGACTCTGCACTCCCGGCAGTCGGTCTGCTGATCACCAGGTCCCCTTTCCCAGCCTGGCCCTGTTCTGGCCAGGGTCGGCTGGTGGGGGGAGGGTACCCCGGAGATTCTCTGGCTTCATGCAGGTTATAGGCTCTTCTTTTTTGCTCCTTTTTGTTTCTTGCATTACTCCATTGCTTCTGGCTGCTGGTTTTGCTGGGTTCTTGATGGGGTGTTGGGTGCTGGAGTTCCCAGCTCGCTATTCAGTTGGAGTGAGTCGGGGTGCCTCCCTACTGTGGTGGCGCCATCTTCCCTTCTAGTGAGAGAATTCTTGACTTATTCTGATGGAAAAGGTTAAAAGCTGAAAGAAGTACTTGATAGAAGAGAAAGGGGAGCACTAAGACTGGAAGAAAATGTCTGATCTCTGGGAAGCATCTCATAAAAATAAAGACTGCTTCATTTGAACTCATTACATCTAGCTGCTAGAAAGAAAATAACATGGTGACACTTATTTCACCCAAGTCTCATCAAAATCAGAAAATCTTTACTTAGTAGCAAGCCAAAACAATTCAGAATCAAAGTAATTCAGTCCTCTAGCACACCATGTGCCTAAACAGCAACAAAAGCTCTTTTCTTTGAGCAAAGTGTTCAAATTTCTGTGTTGTACCTGCTGACTCTCCATATCCAAACAAAGTCACAGCAAGGAGAAAGCAGAAAGCTGATTGTAGAGGAGACTTCATGAAGCCAGAGGAAAGCAACCACCACAGGGTGCAGAAGATAGGACAGGCTGGGTTTCCTCGCATCCCTTTATAGTGCCCCCTGACCCCAGGTGTTACATGTGGACAATCCATAGGCCTTTCTCGAAACCCAGTCTCCCACCAACCCTATGGGTTTGAAGCTCAAGAGAGAGACTAAGCATGAGTATCACTTGTACTTGAAGTGCTGTCTATTCCTGAAGTCTACAGTAGTGATTGAGAAGAAATTATGTTTAATCCTAACACCATGCTACTTGTTGAAATGTTGCAGTCTTGGTCACGAGGAAGTGGGGGTCATTTGTGCAAGAAGTGTCCACCACACTCACAACTGCATGTATCCACAACCTCTGTTATTTGTTTTTCTTTTTTTGTTGTTATTGTTTGTGTGTGTGCCAGTCCTGGGGCTTGAACACAGGACCTTGGACTATTCTTGAGCTTATTTTGCTCAAGGTGAACAACTCGGCCACTTGAGCCACAGTTTCCCTTCTGCTTTTTGGTAATTTATTGGAGATAAGAGTCGTATAGATTTGTTTCCTTCCTGGGGTTGGCTTCAAACTGCAATCCTTAGATCCCAGCCTCCTGAGGAGCTAGGATTACAGGTGTGAGTCACCTGCTCACGGGTGTTGGCTCCCTTTTTTTATATTTGGCACTGTAGCAACCCACCTTACTCCCTCCACCTGTGAATTGGCTCCTGGCTCCACTTTTCCCCACCACAACACCATTTCAATTCTTCTGACATCCAGGGAAAGCTGATTATATTCTCTATTTGGAGTTTCCTTCTTCTCAGCATCTTTTAATAAAGTCTCATCAAGAAAAACACAGTCCAAAATGTCCAAGTGCCATTAACCAATTCTTAAAAATAAAGATAATATGAAATGAGGGCTAAACAATGTAATCTAACTGCCAATTAAATTACATAGTACTTCTGGTCTTAGTTGCATTTGATATGGAGTTGTATAACAGTACACAGCTTCCCAGTGGGCTTAGTAAAAACATAGGCATTGAATTTTAATTGCAACCAATGGGGAATCTCAACAGCCTGCAGGCTGAGCTTTAGTCTGTGTTTTTCTATCCTGGTGTTTTGTGAACAAGCCAAAATTTCTACAAAGCCACCCTAAGTGCTGCAATTGTAGAAGAACATCCCATCCCTCTTGGTGACGTTAGAAAACAGTCCAGGGCTGGGGATATAGCCTAGCGGCAAGAGTGCCTGCCTCGGATACACGAGGCCCTAGGTTCGATTCCCCAGCACCACATATACAGAAAATGGCCAGAAGCGGCGCTGTGGCTCAAGTGGCAGAGTGCTAGCCTTGAGCGGGAAGAAGCCAGGGACAGTGCTCAGGCCCTGAGTCCAAGGCCCAGGACTGGCAAAAAAAAAAAAAAAGGAAAGCAAACAGTCCAGGTCCACTGAGTCCAAGATTTGGAACTCACCCAGAAAAACTAGTGGAGAAATATTTAATGTTTCAAGTGTGTTTGGCCTTTCATAACTGGGACAATGGGATAGAGAGGGTAGGAAGACAAGCTTGAGAGCCAACACAAGGTAGAGGTGGAAGAAACTCCCGGGTCCCAGAAGAGAATGGGTTTAGAGGTGTGTGAACTTGGATCCTCTTTTTTACTTAGATTGGGGGTAAATTCTTTGATACTGTACTCTGAGAGGTTCTTTCTGTTGAACTTACCTAGAATAGGTAGACTTGAATCCTCAGAGGATTCATAGATTCCTAAAACTTTTTTTCAGACTTGAAAGATGGAGAGAAAAATTCTAGCTCTAAACCATCCCAAAGATATTCTGTGGCCTTAACAACTCTTCAGTAAAGTAGCACTGGTAATAGAGAACATTCACCTTCCTAGTAGTGTAAACAGCTTAGGAGGGGGAAAAACAGGTGAACAGGACAAGGGATGAGTTTTATCAGGAATAGATTTAAAATTGTCAGGTACATCAGTATACACCTCAAAGGGTAACACCGCAAGAAGGTGGACCACAGGGTATCCAATCTGCATTTTGTCTTTTGGGACCCAAGGCCAGGCCATTCCCTCCTTTGATTTGCTCTCAGATGAGCATGCCAGATGGGATCAAGAGAGAAAATGGGTGCTCTGCTTCAGGCTGTAAAAATGATGTCACCTGCATTATAAAGCCTATGACATGTCTGGCAAGCCTGATATTCCTGCAGGAGCAGTGACTGATTGGCAGCCAATGCTGGTTCACCCAAAGTATCGGTGCTTCTCACCTAAAGCCAGAGTTCAGCACTGCATGTTGACCAGGAGGATATTCTGTAATATAAATGCTCGTTTGGATCCAAAAGGAAAACCATTAAAAAATAAAAGAAAGATGAACAACTTTAATGTTTTTTTGTGGGGGGGGGGGTCAAAGTGAAGAACAAATAAATAAAACCTTGTTGTAAAGAATTTAAAAAAATAAAATCTCATCAACTG
The DNA here is from genome assembly GCF_023159225.1 of Perognathus longimembris pacificus. Lineage (NCBI taxonomy): Eukaryota > Metazoa > Chordata > Mammalia > Rodentia > Heteromyidae > Perognathus > Perognathus longimembris. Next base: position 53,833,363 of record NC_063173.1, on the reverse strand, counting down.
ACTTTTCTCTCAGCTTTTTACCACAATTGCTTTGGTGAAGCCGTCAGCACTCTCTGCATGGCTGGATCCAATAATTTTAGTCTTAATTCTCATTCTACTTTGCCTTTCAGCAACCACCAAAGGCAGCTCCACCTGTATGCCTTCTAGCACATTCTGCCCCAGCTTGACTTCCAGTCAAAGGTGCTTTGGGACTTATTTGAAGATTCTTCCCTGTGGGCTCTCTCTCTCTCGACATCCCCTCGCTTGGGGGGAAGGGGCTTGTCCACCCCTTCCTGGGTGGTCCTCTATCGCTCTCACGTGGGAGCGATGGCCACAGGTAGCCTCCTCTCTCTCTCTCTCTCTCTCTCTATTTCCCCTAGCTTGGGGGGGAAGGGGCTTGTCCGCCCCTTCCTGGGTGGTCCATTATCGCTCACGAGGGAGCGATGGCCACGGGTAGCCTCGGTGGCGTGTGGTCGCAGGGTGCCCCAAAACCACCAAGACAAGGATGTGTGGGCCCCTGGAGAAAAACCTCTAGGGCTTCTGTTTATTCAAATGAGGAGCCTCCCAGATATACCCCAAAGGAGGGCACAAGAGAGGGGCCCCTGATTGGTCCCAAGGAGCTGTCCCTCCAATGATGTCAGGAGACTTCCTTTGTTGGCAGAGGTCCAGCCCCCTATGGATGGGCCCCTGGGGTATCCCTCCGCCATAGCACCCGTGCTAGCCCCAGGGACAGGGGCTTCTCTTCCTGTTAAAGACAGGAAGGGGAGGGACAGGCCGAGGTCAGCTGTGGCCCCTTAAAGGTGCAGCTGACCCCAACACTGCCCCTACTCCCTTAGCTACTTAACAATGGAAATCCCCAGAACCAAGCCTTGGACCCTTAGTCTACTTGCTTTGAAATCATTCTGTTTGATCATCTGTGGATATTGCTCTTTTAATAAGGAACCAAAATTTCTACATCTCTAGCTTGGAACTTCCCTCCTGAGGGTCAGACTAGGGTATTTCCAAGCAGAAAACCAGTGAGCATATTAAACAGTCCTGAAGCAGTGACTCCCAGGTCTCCTAAAAGCTAGTGGAACTTCCAACTATCCATTCACTTACAGGTCATAAACTGTCCCCCTTCTCATACCTTATAACTAACCATCTGCATGCGAGAGAGAGAGAGAGAGAGAGAGAGAGAGAGACAGAGACACAGACACAGACACAGACACAGACACAGACACAGACACAGACACAGAGATAGAGACAGACAGACAGAGAGACAGAGACAGAGAGGAGAGAAGAGAAGAGGCCACTTCCTATGTATTCCTCTGGTTCATCCAGGGTTCTTCACCTCCACATTGGTGGAGTAGAGGCAGATAATCACCAGTGGCTGTGGTTAGCAGCACACCTGCCCTATGCCCACTTTATATGAATATCACACTAACACCATGCCCATTACAGCCAACAAAATTGTCTCCAGATATATTTTGTGAAAGAAAGAATGACTCCTATATGGGCTAAAAGCTTAACCTTAACCAGTGACCTTCACCAAGCTCCATCTTGATGTCTCACATCTACACAGCAACCAGAGTGAGCTGTCGACATTACATTTAAAGCCCTAGGCGAATTTCCTTTGGCGTAGGCCACGTGGCTACTGTATATGTTCTTGGTACACTGTGTATTGTATATACATCTACCTGACCTAGGGAAGGGAAAGAAAAACAGGGCATAAGATATCACAAGAAATGTACACACTGCCCAACTGTACCCCTTGTGCACAACACCTTGTCAAAAATTTTTGTTTAATGAATAAATTTTTTTAAAAAAGAACCAAGTCATGCTTCTGATAGTTTTCCAGTGGCTTTCCACTGTATTGCTAATAAAGTCCCAATTTTTAAATCAACTTTCAGAAACTAGATGTTTACCCAGCTCCCGTGCCATGGTTTTAGAGTTGGTTGAAGGCGGGGGGGGTTGTTTCTGTGATGGTCCTGGGGCTTGAACTGGATGTTGTTCTCTGAGTTGCTTTTGTACATGGTTAACCCTCTACCACTTGAACTCCAACTCCACTTCCAGCTTTTTTGGTAGTTTAGGGGAGATGAGTCTCACTTTCCTGTCCAGGCTGGATCTGAACTGTGATTCTCAGTTCACAGACTCCAGAATAGCTAGGATTACAGGAGTGAACAGCAGAAGCCTGGCCATTTTGTTTGTTTTGTTTTAACCTCACTAAGCTTTCCCCTGTTCCCCATAACTTCTCTGTAGACATTTTATGCATGCTTGCTCTGTCAACATTCTGTGCATGCTGACAGACTCAGGGACTTTATGTCAGCAGTTTCCATAGTCTTTTATTTTACTTTTGACAAATTGTATTTCTTTATGGCATATGATGTATATATTTATTTACTATGAAAAATGTGCAAACAAAGATAGAAAGAAAACCCATACTTATTCTTGTGGTGAGAACATTAAAAACAGTTTGACAACATAACATTTATTATCACCAGCATTCTATGCAGAACACCACATCATTTATTCCCTCCTGTCTAGCTGAAATGTTGTACCTTTCATCAATATCACCTTTTCTCCATCTGTTTCTCTTCCATAACCCCCAATAGCTGTTATGCATTTTAGTGTTCCTGAGGATTTCACTCAGAGCCTTGTACCTGCTAGGCAGGCATTCTACTACTTGAGGCACACCTCCAATAGCTCCCCTCCCTCACACCGCCCCCTATTTTTTTTAAAGGTAAAGTTTAGCTCTATGTCTCAGTCAGCCTGGGCTGTGACCCTCCTATTTGTGCTTGAGATGACAGGAAGTGTCTCTGGAGATGACAGCAAGTGCCCTACTGTGCCCAGCCATTATGCTTCCCCCATAGCTGGAGACACAGGCCTGTGCAACCATACCCAGCCATCCGTTGAGGTCTGGCCTCTGATATATGAAGGACTACAGTTTGAGGACAGCCCAAGTAGAAACGTTCTCCAAAATATCCAGCAAAAAGTAGGGCTAGAAGACTGGCTTAACTGGTCGAGCACCAGCCTAGCAAGCAAGCCTGGCAAGCATGAAGCCAAGTTTGAACCTCAGTACTGCCAACAATGAAAGTGCTTTATAATGAGTATTGGAATTTAAAAATGACATGCAGCAGCTGGGCACCAGTGGCTCATGCCTGTGATCCCAGCTACTTGAAAGGCTGAGATCTGAGGATCGTGGTTCAAAGCCAGACCAGGCAGAAAAGTCCCCATGGGACTTTTATCTGCAATTAACTACTTAAAACCCAGAAATGGCACTGTGGCTAAAGTGGTAGAATGCTAGCCTTCAGCACAGAGGTTCAGGGATAGCGCCCAAGTCTTGAGTTCAAGCCCCACAACCCCCTTCCACACACAAAAAAGACACCCACGATGTAATAGAGCAGACTTTATTCATAAGTAGACTACATACAGTTAAAATCAGGGACAGCTCCTTCATAAAGGGAGGGGGATATAAGAAGGCAATATGCCATTTTGTTTAAAACTACAAGTTACTTTCCTTGATGAAGATTTGAGATCATCATTCAGATCCATTCCAGCTTCTCAGTTTTCTACAAAACAGCACATTAAATTCCTCAGTCGTAAACATTCACTGTAGATCCTAGATTGACTCTCCATAGAATGAATGGCTCAGTTGTTCCCTTGAAATAAAAGTGCATCATTTAGCAAACAAAAATATGCATTATTCAGGTTATTGGTATGGAAAATTAAAATAAAAACAGGTTCAAATATAACCTACCTACTAAATAACCTAAATAACTTAGCTACTTCTTTCTAGCTACTCTTTTTTATTTTTTTATTTTCTTTAAGTAGTGGTACAAATGGGTTTCAGTTCAAGATGTGAAAGTTTATGGGCAGCTTGATCCATATCACCCCTTCCATCTGTCTCCATCTCTCCCAACCCCACCCATCCCCTCAATATTCTGAGGCCCATTTTCACATGAGTATACTGAAGATTATGAGTGTGTTAACTCACCCTTCTCTTTCCATTCACCTGTGCCCTGCCCCTTAAGTTCACCCCACCACTACTACCCACTAACACAAGTGCCAGCTTCTTGGTATTTATTTTGTAAAAGTTGTTAGCTGTTCAAAGAAATTACACTATTGGAATTCCCCCTCCCCCACCTGTGCTGTGTATACCCTACTTTCAAGTAACAGAGTGCAAATGTGTGTAAATAGGGAAGAGAGTATAAGTGGAAGGTGAGAAGAAAGAAGAATTTGGCCGAAAAAATATTCCATCATCAGGACCATATCCTTAGGTGTCTAATTATTCAAGTAGAATACATGAATGAGTGAATAAAGATGTTCTGTTTTTCAAGCTATGTGGTATATTTTAAATGTTCTGAACCAGCGTGGGTAACTCTCTTTACAACATAGTTCCATCCCTTCATTCATAACCAATCAACCTATGTGTGAAGTTTTCATAATAGCCCTTCATACAGAACTCAAGCATAAGAAGTACTTATTACAGGCATTTCATCCTCCTAGAGAAGCTACAACCAGGATTTATGACAGTGAGTTGACATCTCAAGGAATACCAACGGATCTGAGCCATGGTGGAGGCTCAGTCTGAACACTCATTGTTCTTTATCATTCTGAATTTTGTTGGTATTGGACTGAATAGGTATTCCATCTTTCCATTGATCATAGATGCTGAGACATCTCTAATTCATACAGCAATCTCTAACCAACGAGTGGTAGCCTACAAAGGCCACTGTGAACCGTTCATACCAGCCGAAAACCAAAGCATGCGTGCATTTGCCATTCCTGGTCTGGAAGTGTGTTAAGTACTTTGTACCTGAATACAAATCCACACCATGTTCTTGTCAAGGACATACCTTGAATACATATTTGGCTGCCAAAGTGGGTTTCCTTGCCAGTTTAGTGCATCCTCATCACCTTCAGAGATGTCCCTTCCTCTTGCACTTGTAGGACGCCGACTAAAGTGAGAAGCAAATAGAGAAATAGCACTGAGTACTTCGTGGTAATAGTACTTATCACTTAGTACTTCAGGTCCTAGAGTTTACAAAAACTCAGGACCAAATTCCTGTTACTAGTGGATGTATTGGTTTCTGGAACATCATGAACAGTGTTTGCATTAGTTATTATGGGCTTAGAAACCTAAATGTGGAAGTTTACTTTGTTTCTACCTTCATCTGGGGGCAAGAAACACCCAGTCTCACTGTGCCTCAACTTCCTCACCTGGCATAATAATCATAATTTTTATTATTAATAATACCTACCTCCTTGATTTATCATGAGTAACAGATAGTTATACAAGATAAGTGTTCAAAATAGTGTCAGTGTATGGAAAGTGACTTGAAACATGTTAGCTACTCTTAATAACTATTGTTTTCTGTGGGAAGGACACATATAAGGTGATTCATCTGAAATTAGAGAGTTTTGGATCAAGGATATTTTTTATGATACCTGCTTATTAAGACAGTGACCTATAGTACCACCGAGCCTCCAACTCAAGCCAAGATTTTAACCAGAAAGTTCTAATAGGAAAAATAATGCCCAAAGAAACTTCTGCCCAGTATAATCAGAGTTTTGCTAAGACCTGAACAATGGGATTCATCTAAAGACTAATTATTGAATTTTAACCCATGCAAATTCTTATTGGTTTATCATACACACACAGTTTCTGTGCTCATAGTACATGCTAACCTTGAAGCTCTGATTTACTTTTTTCTTCTTTTACACCTTTTATTATGCTTATTGCCTTCAGGAATCTTGAATGTAGGCTCAAATCTAAAAGTTAATCTGATTTGGTTGACACTGATCTAATTTAGCAACTCTCACTTGTATCATAAAATGAATCCATTTTCATTCTGTCTTCTTAAGTGTTCCTTACATACTCATATTCCAGCAGGCAATTTTAACTACTGTATTTTGCATTATAATAATGTATAATTAATTGTAATTGATTTTTGGAGAGTTCAAGGTCAAGGAAGAGATGATGTTCCTGTTAGGGTTTCATGTCTTGCCATTTAGCCTTGCAAGTGGGGGGAAGGTCTTTTATCTGGAACTTAAAGATGAAGCTAAGGGCTGGGACAGGTGGTTAGCATATTGTATTTACCTGTGGTAAACACATGTCACGGGTATTTCAGCTTGGACGCTAGAGTTACTTGCGATGAATTTGATTTTAGTTTGGAGCCGAAAACAATTATTGTCCGTCTTCTAAAGGGACAAAGAACAACATAAAATAAAAGGTTTGAATGGACATTTGTTTCAAGTAACTTGAGACAACTTCAAGGTGTTTAAATCGGAATTAATAGATATGCCACACCTCCCTAAAAATGGTCACTATCTCCTTAAATAAACACCATCTGGTCATGGGAAATGGACCATTCTCCAAATGAACAGATGATGTTAAAATCTGGTACAATGCTTGTACATTGAAAGGCAACCTGGCGATTAACATGTAAGTGTATGTTCATAGGCAGGTGTAGCTAAAGCCTTTCTTACAGACAATGCTTTCAGATCAGTAGACTCCCACTTGGTAAGTTAGTGCAATTCTGTTCCACTGGATACCAGTAGCTCACACCTGAGATCCTAGCTACTCAGGAGGCTGAGATCTGAGGATTGCGGTTTTAATCTAGCCAGGATAGGAAAGGCTGTGAGACTCTTATCTCCAAAAAATGAAAAGAAAAAAAACACCAAAAATCCAGGAGTGGAGCTGTGTCTCAAGTGGTAGCTTTGAGCAAAGAAACTGAAAAGCAACAACCAGGCCCTAAATTCTAATCCCAGGACCAGCACACATATAAAAGCCATGATTTTGGGGGTAAGGAACACTACTTATCAAGTTCCAATTTCTAATCTTGTTCATCAAGAATGCTAAGGTTTCTGCCATGTCAACTAAAGCTGTCTTTGAGCATACATCACAGCTCAACTTCATCTTTCAGTCCTCTTTCTATCATGGCACTTAATAAACATCCTGCATACTCAATCCATCTCAGTTTCCTTTCAGTAAAATTCATCTAGACTTGACATGGTCTGATTACTTCTCTTAACACTTATGTGGGATAATGAATCAAATAAAAATGCCAAGGCAAAATTTCACTGACCTTTCCATATCCCCCCATATTTTATTAGCATAATAAATTAGTGGCACAAAGGAGTGATACTTTTCAAGTAAAAAATTCCAATTAGTCTTTTATGCAGTATGTATAACTGAGCGGTTACTATGCCTGTCAAAATCTTTGGACTCAGGACTGCCTGTAGTTTTGTGTTTGAGCACCAGTACTAGGGCTTGAACTCAAGTCTGACTTTCTTACTCTGCCTTCTTGTTTACCATTAGCAGTTTACCACCTGAGGCAGGGCTTTATTGGAGATGGGAGTCTCACAAATGGGTCAACCTGTGCTGGCTTCATACTAAGACCCTCCAGGTCTCAGCCTCCCAAGTTGCGAGAATTACTAGCCTAACCAACTGGCCACTCCACTTTCAGGATCGATAGTACACAAATTGGTTTTGCGAAGCCTTCCGACGCTTAGCCACAGTCGCTCCCTTCTTCTGAGTGCAGTTGGCCAAACTTCATGTATTGTCATGTGTAACTGTACTAGGGAAATACTGGGTAAGAGCTATGATGCAAAGAAAATATTTTTTCCCCTCAAGACTACTGCAATCTGCTCTACCATTCATTAAGTAATAAGAATTTTCAGTCACGGCTCAACAATAAGGGCATTCAGCATGTTTTCTTTTACTTTGTTCATCCTGAAAATAACTGGTAGGAGGTTTTATCCATTCACATTGTGAAAAGAGACTTACTTAGTGGCCTGTGTCTTATAAGCCTGTCAAGGGAAACATAACCATTGAAGTTTTAAGTAAAATAGTCATTTCTCTTACATGAATTAGGATGCCACATTGATGACAATAGTAGTAGAATTCATAGAAGCCATCTGGAGTTACGCGGGTCACGGGGCAGTTATGTCCTAAAAATGCTTCTTCAGGGTTCATATACCAATTGTGAAATAGCGTCGGTGTGACCTGGACTAAGAGCCGAGTGGAGCTGCATAGTACTTTAATGGCTGAGAGGCAGAAAGAGATGCTTTCCGTTAATAAGTAAACTATTACATGAACGCTTTAGCTCAGTTCATAAAAACAGATGAAGAGATTGTCCCTGATTAAAATAAAACATGGCCAGACAAGTCTGCCATAGAAAAGCTCTCCGTGATGGCTCCCTCCCTTAAAATACTCACATGTACATTCTCATCCTCCAGATTGTTCCGTGAATCTTTATGTAGAAAAAAACATATCAGTATAACACAAGCTATTCTCAACCCACACTCCAGAGCAAGCTTTTTATACAGAGTTAGCCTCATATGAATTGATTGATGTAAGAATTGAGTGTTGATGCTCATTAAGACTCACACTGATATTCCAACACTTGTGCTAAGCACTGAGCATCTTCTAGCACTCTGGTTTACTGAAACGCCTAGAAGCAAGCATTGGCTTCCATCTGTGCATCTACTGAGCATTGATGTGGCCAAAAAAAAGACTGGTCCAGCACACAAAGGCCTAGCAATCAGCTTTGTGAATGTGTAGAAACAATAATACCACTGTCCCTTTTATTCAAAATAACTGTCCTATTTAGTCTATGTGTGTGTGCACGTGTACATGTGTCTGAGAAAAAATATTTTCTCACATACTCTGCTACTTGAGCTAGGTTCCAGCAGAAGAGAATTTGAAAGACAAATCTAGAGATTATGACTATGTAGGCATGAGGTCAAAAGGAGAAATGGGCTAGTTACACATCCCACACTAAGGAGAAATCCCCTTGTTTGCATTTAGGGTCTCAGAAAATACTGGAAACTCACTCTTCAGATGCACACTCTACTAGTCTGCCATCTTTTCCCTGATGGCAGTATTACACAGATGCACATAAAAAATACTGAAATTCAAACTAAAACCACCAGGAAAGCACTGTACACATGCAGTAGAATAGATAAAATACAAATTAAAAACATCATGTGCAAAATGAGGGCCCAAGAAACTGTATCACTCATACGTAGCTGATGGAAACATAAAATGAATCAACCATATTGGGAAAAGTTCCACAACTTCTTTAAAAACCTAAATATACAACTACCATACAGCCCAGGAAATAAACTGTTGGATAGTTCTAGAAAGGCAGATAGGCATTTATCTTCCCATAAAAGCACACAAATGTTTAGCAATAGCTTTATGTATGATAGCTAAAATCTAGAAACAGACCAAATTTCATTCAGAGGCAGAGACTAAAGGACTCATTCAGCTGAATGAACCATTGGAATACTATTTAGCAATAAACAAGAATTATATCTCCAGGGATTTATACTGAATTTTTTTTAAAAAAAGCTAATCCCAGCCAGGTGCTAGTGGCTCACACCTATAATCCTAGCTACTCAGGAAGCTGAGATCTGAAGATCAAGATTCAAAACCAACCCATGCAGGAAAGTCCTTGAGACTCTTATCTCCAATTAAACACCAAAAGGCTAGAAATTGAGCTGTGGCTCATGGGGCCTTGGGCTAAAAAGCTCTAGGACAACAGCAAAACTCTGAGTTCACGCCACAGGACAAGAACAAGAAAAAAGAATACAGTAAAGAGTTGGAAGAAGAAAGTGATTTACAACTTAAGACACATTCTCTAATATTGAGAGGAGGAAAAGATGCAGAATGATCTCAGGATGTCATAAAAGAGGACCCCCCCCCCCCACCATATGCAGAGAATCTAAAAGTGACATCTTTTGGCAAGTGGTTAACAATTTCCAGCCCTCCAAATCATAGTTGGTACCTGACCAGTCTTCGGCACAAGTCCATACCAAGGAAAGGAGGACAAAGAGCCCTTTCAAACCCAGAAAAGTCTTCATCTGCTCAGATTGGAAAACAAACCCTACCGAGGAAACTGGAGGAAGCGGAGTAAATGGAGTAAGTGGAGAAGTAAGTGGCCTTATATACCCAAAGCAATGGAGCCACCCTCAGGAGGGAGCAATTATCAACCCTGTGCTTCAGACAGCACACACCTGCCATCCATTTATGATCAGTTCACTTTCTAAAACTTTCTAAAACTTAACAGATTTTTATTCAATGATCAAAGAACACAAGCAAATACAAGCTAGGGGTGCTATGTGAGTGTAAAGCAACACATTTATATTAAAAGAAACACACCCCAAACTCACGTACAACATTTAATGACCATTGAGAGGAGGAAAGCCTGTGGGAGGTAATTTAAAGATAATACTATGTTCTGCACTAGCTGTAGAGCATGGAGCATTCAGTGTGGTTATTTTATGCATCATGGTATACTGTATTAAAACTCCACATCTGAACACCAAAGAAGTACTGTAAGAGAATTTAGTTGCCCTCTGCTCCATGTACCTCGGAAAGGAAAGCTTAATAATATAACACTATCTACTTCGACTTTATTCCACCAACCAACTAGCATGGCTGTCAAACTTCACAGGCAATGGAGCCATTACAAGTCTGAGTCCCGCCCACTTTGCTGACTGGGCAACACTGAGAATTGACACATCTATCAATTCTCAGAGGATGCAGGTACAGTCCAGCAACCACACCTTGAGACCCACTGGTCTACAGGGTTTTGCCTTCAGAGAGCACACTTGTCTGGTTCTCACTAGCAGTTTAGGAAGGAAACCTGAGGATCTTGTTACAAGACAGACTCTAATTCAGAAAGCCCAAGGTGAAGGTTGAAATTCTACATTTCCAGGGCTGGGAGTATGGCTGAGTGGTAAAGTGCTTGCCTTGTATACATGAAGCCCTGGGTTCAATTCCTCAGCACTACATACATAGAAAAAGCCGGAAGTGGCGCTGTGGCTCAAGTGGTAGAGTGCTACAGCCTTGAGCAAAAAGAAGCCAGGGACAGTGCTCAGGCCCTGAGTTCAAGGCCCAGGACTGGCAAAAAAACAAAACAAAAAGAAATCCTACATTTCTAATTTTAGATAATAAACCATCTCAAGTACCCAGGATGATTGGTGACTGCATGTTGAGTAACAAGGCCTGAAAATTCACTATGGACATTGAGCTATACTTTCTTTAAAATAGAAGATGGCAACATAAAAGGAGACAAAATTTAAATCTCACTAGGAGGTTTAAATGAAAATTAAAATCTCACTTGGAAAAGAAGCTTCAATGAATACTTGGAACTAGGATGTGACTCACTGGTAGAGCATTAGATTTACCTTGGGCAAGGATCTAGGTTCCATCTTCAGCTCCACAAAAACAAAAAATTTATCCTGCTTTTTTTTTCCCCTTTAGATTTCTGGTTACTAAAACTTGATCACTGTGTGCTATGTTGATACAGAAAATCCCAGAAATTTGAAAAGACCAGATGAATTCATTGAGCTACCCTCTGCATTGCCTGAATTTTATTGTTGTGCTCACTGACTGTTCTAAATGTTCTAAAAGGCCACTATGTAGAAATTTCTTCATGTATTTTCATATCTCAACTTGGCATACCTGGCATTCCATAAGAGATGGGGGTGGGGAGCAATAAAAAATGTATTTTTATAAATGTAATTAATTTGCATTTTCCTATTTAATAATTCCATAAGTCAGGTTATGAGTCGAATGCTTCCATATTTTCCCCCACTTCTCCCTCCAATCCCAACCCTCAAGTTATGACATTGAGTTTTTATAGAATTTACATTGAATATAATGACTTCATTTGCTCACCATAAGCTTGTCTTAACTGTAATGATTATGGCTTTTAAACTTTTTATGTGTATTGGAACCAAATTATTGCCATTCAGAGTGCTCAAGAAAAAGTCTTCAACTTTCATCAATCTAATCCTAGTCTTCTCTATCTGCCAACCTGCAAACACAGTCAGCAAATTGTAAACAAACTGGGCGAGAAAGGAGCCTAAATCACCAAACTACTTGGTTGTGCAATGCTTGGTTTGTGATGCATTTACAGTGGTTCATTTCTACTCATGAATCTTCAGTTTGGGGAGGATGTTTTTGGTGCAGGAAACAATAAACCACCCTTTGCTTTTGATACACTGAAAAAATAATAATAAGCTATCTCTAGGTTGAGTACTTTTAATGTTTAAAACTATACTTTAAGGACTTAGAAAAAACTAAGTACATTAATCATATACATCTTAAATGATATCTCAGTTGGGTGAGTGGGTTATGCAAGAAGCAGGTTAGGAGATAATAGGAAAGTGAGTTAAGACCTCCCTCCTTTTCCCTACAATATTTGAGATTCTAGAAACTTCCAGATTCATTTGAGAGGTGAGAGAGTAGACATCTAACACACAGGCCAAATTTAAGGTTTGGTTTTTTTTTTATGTCCCAAAGTTGCCTGGTTCCATTCATATGAATATGAGCTCAGAGAATCCTCGTTTTCTTTTGGACCGTGTCCTTGAAACTTTGATTTCATGAAGAGCAACTATCAGTTGGTTATGAATTTTGATTTTTTAATCACATCTCTTTATTTTCAATCAAATTGTGAAATATACCCATATATATATATACTTACATATATGATAAGACCTCTGTTTCCTAATTTTAATCAAGTAATCATGATTCCCAGCGTGTACCACAAGTCAACTTTCTTGAATCTCCCTCCAGATTGAGTCAGAAGCCAGGTGATAGGCATTCTTGTTTAATAAAATAAAGCAATTCCACAATAGCATTAGGTACTTCCTAACATTGTGTTAACCAAGAGTTAGCCTTAGGACTAGGCTTTGGCAAAGGTTGCCTGTTGGCATTATATGGGAACAAGTTAACTGACCAGCCTGGTCCCATCCATTCTCAGAGCTTTGCTCTGGAGATTTGCAGGAAATGTAATATTCCTTGGAGATGTTCCCTTCTGTCCTACTAGCTCCCCACTTAGGAACAATGTATTCAGGAATAGAGATACTGGCAGATAGCTATAAGACTGCAAGGACTTCATCAATTCAGAGTCATGGGTGATAGAATTGAGTCTGGGCTTTACGAATTATTTCCCAAGGATCAGTCCTCAGAAATCCAGTGAACACACACCTGAAATGGATGGAACCCCAAATATGTTCTGTGATATCCCTCCCCCAGAAAACAATCGCCATAAACCATTTAAATGCTACATACCATTCTACTTCCCTCATTGATCTTTGGTACGTGTCATAACAAAATGTGACATTTTAGATTCATATTCTGAGTGAGTAATGGCTGTCTCCAAACTACTCAATGTCATGTATAATGGTGAACACCTGATGGGTTTGGTGAAGATAAAACAACACAGATGTTCCTCCCACAAGTTCCAGTCTCCTGTTGCCTGAGCTGTGACCAGATGAAGGATTTTCTGATGTTCAGAAGACTGCCTTTCCTTTTTTGTCTTTTTTATACTTGCTTTGGAGACTACCCACCAGGTATTTGCAAAGAAATTGGAGAGATGGCGGGTAATGGTGGTTCATAATGAGGTTTCTGAGCTGGGAATGTAGCTCAGTGGCAGAGCATTGCCTAATATTCTCCAAGTCCTGGGTTCAATCCTCAACACAATAACAATAAGGTAATAAGCAATCATAATAAGCCCCTTCTTTGGAGACTTCCTGGCTGTTTCAATCCAGCATTGTGTTACTGTGGGTTAAAGAACTATACTACCTCTTTTGCTTTTAGTATATAACTGAAGTTTGAATAGCTTCTATCCTTACCTGGAGTGACCACTGGTAGCTTCCTTTTCCTTGCAAAACTTCTTCCCCCTTTAAGGATAGTTTGTCATATTGTAAGGAGAATGGCGTTCTCTGCATAGATGCAAGAAAATTCCTTCTGTCTGAGATGAAAGAGTGATCAGCTATAGATATTACCTGGTGTCAACTCTTCGAGAGAGAAACACCTTCCTCTATTTGGATTCTCAGATCTGTGTTTTTCTGTTCAGTACAGTGAGATTTTTTTTATTTTTTTTTGCCAGTCCTGGGGCTTGGACTCAGGGCCTGAGCACTGTCCCTGGCTTCTTTTTGCTCAAAGCTAGCACTCTACCACTTGAGCCACAGCGCCACTTCTGGCCGTTTCCTATATATGTGGTGTTGAGGAATCGAACCCAGGGCTTCATGTATACAGGCAAGCACTCTTGCCACTAGGCCATATGCCCAGCCCCTTGCCAGACAATTTGACGGAGACTAAGTGACTTCTGTCACCATACATTTTTTAGAGGTAGTCTGACACATAGCTGTTTGAAATAAAACACTTCAGGACATTAGAAAAGCCTTCTTAGTGCTAAATTACTAGAGGAAAATAATCACTCACTGTTGAAATACTAAGTTGAAATTATAACACATGTAAGTCTCATCTGTCTTGGTGATTTTTGGAGACACCTAGAGGACAAGTTCAAAATACAGATGAATGAGCCTACCTCATGTCTAAGGAGTCCAGATTCTGAGAATTTTACCCAAGAATCTGTATTTTCTTTTTTATTCATTGTTTTTCTTAGCTTTAAGTAGTTGTACAAAGGAGTTATCACTTAATAAAGCAGTTCATAGCAGTTTATGAATACAATAAACCTTCATTAATGTCACTCTTTTCAACATTCTCACCCTTCTTCATTTTAGAGGAGATACATTGGATTCTTTCATTTCTTTTCTTTTCTTTTCTTTGCCAGTTCCGGGCCTTGAACTCAGGGCCTGAGCACTGTCCTTGAGCTTCTTTTTGCCCAAGGCTAGCACTCTACCACTTGAGCCACAGAGCCAGAGCCACTTCTGGCTTTTTCTGTTTATGTGGTGCTGGGGAATCTTGACTGAGTTCTCCATCTCTTGCCCTATTCATTCCTCTACCCCCTCCCTTTGGCCCAATTCCACCTCTTTTGAATACCTGTTTCCTGGTGTCTTATTTTGTTGAACTTTGATTTTACCTTTCTAAGGAATTACACTATTTAAGTTCTTTCTTGAGTCTACCATATTTCAGTTAATACAGTTTGTATATACTTGCATACAACACAATGTATTTACCTATATGTTTATAAGGTAAGTCTAGCTTCCACATAGAAGGGAAAGTGTGCATTGTTTTTCTCCCTGGGAAAGTCTGTATTTTCAGTAAGCACTAAAGATGACTCCACAATGTAATTTAAAGAAAAAGATGTAGAGACTATATATTTTTTATTCTGACAGAAGTTAGGATTCCATGTGAAGTTATTTTACATGCATGTTCTTAGTGATCACACTGAACAGAAGATTGGGCAAGATACCACATATCAGCTCATCTATACATTACATTCTCAGAGTGATTAACGTGTAATAGGTAATATCTCCTTTGAGTTTCACTAACTATGTTTTGAACACATTTACTTAGATTCCACTCTGTATGTTAAAATTACCACAGCTACAATGAAATGAATTGTGTGCATTTTTTGTCACCAGTTTGTTTCTTCCCATATCTTAGACACCTCAAGCCCACACCACCAGTAGCTCATCACAGTCTATTTGAATGTCTCTAGAAACTGCCCTTGCTGGGTGCACTTGTAATCCTCACTCCTCCAGGAGACATCCTCTTATCCTACCCACCATATCATGCATGGTTCTTATTTCAACTTCTGGAATTCACTAAGCATCTTTGCACTTCCTCACACAACTTAGAATGGCTAGTGACTCCTCTGAGACAGCTTTTTTCTATCTCTGGAAAAGGAGAAATATACTTGATCTATCAACTAGATGTGAGCTGAAAAGAGAGACTGGGCTGGCCACTGTAACATGCCTTTAGAGGTTGTAGAACCGAGATTCTGCAGGGCTTCGGTAATTACCAGCAGCTCAAGGTAGCAGCTTACCCCTAAAAGCAAACCAATCCCAGCTTAACCTACCTTTCCTACGGTTCTATGCCTCCCTTCCTAAAAATAGTACAGAACTTCCTTCTCAGACTTTCCAATTTAGCCTCTACAAATTACTTTGTGATTTAAATAATGGATCTTGTACTTTGTAGTCTTGCTTCTTGACCTCAGGACTTCACTTGAAACTCACAGGATAGAGAAACAATCTAGGTATCCATTGATGGATGAATGGGTTAAAAAGATTTGTGGGATAAATAGATAACATATGCACGCAAAAAAAAATTATTCTGCCCTAAAAAAAGAGAAGTCCCTGCCACTAGCCATCACATGGGTAGACCTCAAGGATATTATGCTAACTAAATGCCAAACACAGAAAAAAATTACACTGATCTTGCTTACACATAGAAAAAATTTAAGTCTAATACACAGCAATGGGAAATAGAATAATAATTACGAGAGTTGAAGTGGGGAAGGGAAATGAGAAGATGGACCTCAAAGGATATCAGGTAGTAGGATGGACAAGTGTAAAGACAATGTGCAACATGATAACTATAGTGAATAGTGTATTTGCACTCAGGGTATTTACTAAATAAGTAGATTATAGCTGCTCTTGCCACAGAGGGCAAGAATGAGTAATAGTATAAAATAAAGGCT
Organism: Perognathus longimembris pacificus; assembly: GCF_023159225.1. NCBI lineage: Eukaryota > Metazoa > Chordata > Mammalia > Rodentia > Heteromyidae > Perognathus > Perognathus longimembris. Next base: position 53,816,996 of record NC_063173.1, on the reverse strand, counting down.
ATATTGATTCATTTCACTATGGTAGCTATTTTATTATGTATATATGCTTCTCATAGAATCATATTTACCTTAAGCATACATTAAAAATAGAATTTATATTGTAATCCAGGTGCTGGTAGCTCACACCTATCATCATAGTTATTCAAGAGGCTGAGACCTGAGGATCATGGTTCAAAACCAGCCCAAGCAGGAAATCCTGAGACTCTTATCTCCAATTAAGCACCAGAAAAACCAGAAGTGGAGCTATGGCTCAAGTGGTAGAGCACTAGCCTTGAACAAAAAAAGCTTGGGGACAGCACCCAGGCCCTAAGTTCAAGCCCCAGAACTGGTGCGCATGCACACACACACACACACACACACACACACACACACACACACACACACACAAACACACACACACTTAAAAATAAAATAATTATAGTCTCAAGTGCCTTTTGGTTGACAGAGTTTAGCAAATTCTGAAGCTAGAAGCTCCTCCCAATTCCTCACCAGAAAGATTCAAGAGAATATTGTCTTTGGCTTTTAACCCAAATTGTGCATTTGTGTGCGTGTGTATGTGTGCCAGAACCAGAGCTTGAACTCAGGGCCTCATGACTGGTGTTCTGTCACTTGAGCCACACTTCTACTTCCAGCTGTTTGCTGCTTAATTGGAGAAGAGTCTCAGTGACTTTTCTGCCCTAGCTGGCTTTGAACTGTGACCCTCAGATCTCAGCCTCCTGAGTAGCCAGGATTACAGGTGTGAGCTACGGATGTCCTGCTTCCAATTGTATGTTTGATTTCTTCAAAAGCAAAGCCTAGTGATCAGGGAGTATCTGCATGTGTTTCTCCTTCTCAGTAAAGGAAGTATTGTTCACATAATCATTCAACAAATACATATTGAATATGTGATGTGGGTTTTTTTCCTTATCTCTGAAGTAATAACAGCAATTAACATTGTAAAATACCACCTAATTCTTTGCTCAGATTTTTACAAGCTAGCCTGGTAGTCCAATTATTCTGGGTTTTAACTGCCAGATTTATACATTTCAGCATCCTGCTTTCATTCAAATAGAAAGAGGGGAGAAAAACTGCAAATATAATAAAGAGATCACAATTACTAGTAGAAGGGAAGGAATATTGCATTAAACTATGACCCCTATATTTCTTTTCTAGTTTTGTTAATATTAAGTGGATTGAGTAACTGAGTGACTTCAGAAAAAATCCAAGTTTAGGCACAGACATCAGGATTAGAACATAAACTTTGCTCCCCAGGAGTTTAAATTAGGATTGACAGACAATCGCCCACAATTACTAGCATCAGTGCTCAGTGCAGATGGCCTCCCACTAGAGAATTGCAAAGTGGAATTAAGATCGTTCAGGTGTTGGTTCTTATGTATGTATAAGATCCTTTTAGGTCTTTCTAGATTCTACTAGATTCTTTGGATTCTTCCAGACCATGAGAGGACATGTGACTATTTTAAGGGAGAAGGTAAGAAAATCACCTCTAAAATGTGTTTTTTCTCCTTCCCCACAAGAGCACCATTTACAATTAAATAGCCTTGAATTCCCCTGAGCTCCCTGATACCAATTTTGCCTGACACTTTTTCTTTTTCTCACCTCTTAATAGCGACTATACAGTGCAACCCCTTTTGGTTCTGGGTCAGACTTAAGCCAACTGTATTTGATTACAAATTCCTGATGCTCCCTGATGAATTACGCCTGGGATATGTTTGTCCTATAACCTCAATAAACAATGGACAATATGAATTTCTGTACCATACCAGTGACTGCAACATCCGGAGACAGGTAATTAGATAATTGCCTGATTAAGTCTTCTTAGAGACTCTGTGGCTCCTAAGCTGCCTGCTATAGTTTGGGGGGAAAGAGTTGGCGATAATAAGCTATACCAATTTGGGCAAATGGAGTGAGAGTTAAGAATAAACAAATGAGCAGGGTGCTGGTGGTGTCTGCCTGTAATCCTAGCCACACAGAAGGCTGAAACATGGAGGGTTGCAGTTTGAAGCCAGCTAGGGCAGCAAAGTCTGTGAGACTCCTTATCTCCAATTAATCACCAGAAGTAGAACTGTGGCTCAAGTAGTAGAGCACTAGCCTTGAGCAAAAACACTCAGGGACAGCTCCCAAGCCCTGAGTTCAAGCCCCAGGATTAACAAAAATTAATTAAACATAATCTTAAAAAATGAACAAATTGGTATATAAGCTTTTGATTTTGTCAGTCAGTTCCCAAAATGTCCCACATAACTTCTCCTAATTTTACAGAAGAACAGATAAGGGAAATCCTAGGATAGTTTGAGTAACTATCACCGCTGATATTTTCCAATAACAAGTGCTTACTGTCTGGCTCTTCAGCTCATATCTCAGTTCTTCCAGATACACAAGCATCCTTCCCTTGTTCGAGACCAAAGAAAAGGAGGAGGAAGGCATCAGTATAGGGAAGAGGTGGGATCATTTGAAAGCCTTATCACTTAATTTGCCTTCAGACAAAATCAATCTCATTCCCTCCCACTTCCCCTGAGAAACTCTGCAGAAAAAAATATTACCAAATACTATTTCTTCTAGTAGTTATCATTTTCTTTAAATAATTTTTAACCTTTTCATCCAAAATATAATCAATACCTTAAGAGGTTTCTGCTTTTGTTGCTGTTGTGTTCTGGTCCTGGAACTTGAACTCTGGGTGTAGGTAATGTCTCTCAGCTTCCTTTGCTCAAGGCCAGTGCTCGACCACTTGAGCCATAACTCTTACTTCTGGCTTTTTTTTTGTAGTTTATTTGAGGTAAGAATATCACATATTTTCCTTCCCCTGGCTTGCCTTGAACCATGATCCTCAGATCTCAGCCTTCTGAGTGCCTAGGATTACGGGTGTGAGCCACCTGCACCTGGCTCATTTTGAAAGCTTTTATAAAAGATTGTGTTCATGGCATGATATAAAACATTAGGATGTTCATAAGAGTTTGTTGACATGGCCAGAAAAACTAATAGGGGATTTCTGATTATGCTAACTGAATATTAAAAGTAAATAGTTATAAAGAGACGTAATTCATCACAGCAATCTCCATATGGTATTGGTAAAATCTTCACATTCTCTCGGCCATATTTTTCCCAATTCCAAAAAGCTTCATGTTATTTCTGAAAAACATGTCAAACTACTAGAAGTATTCATTGTAATTAGATGTTATCTTTTGCTTATCTAGATTTCAAAGGCCCGAATTGTAAGGTCTCATAGAATCTAAAGGAAAGTGTCTCAAATGTTATTACCACCTTTCTTGGTAATGGTGTATACACAGCACAGAGACAATACTATTTAAATTCAAATATCATGTATTCTCATCTGAACCATGCCTATACAAGGTATTAAATCCTTCCTGGCCACTCAGGAAAGATCTCTTTCATGACCCCCAGAGAGACTCCTTGTATAAGAAGGTGCCATGTTTTAACTGAACCACTATTTCCTGATGGATCTTTTAAGTCCACTTAGACTTTCCTTTTGTCTCCTCAGGTTTACCCAGGTTATGGAATCAAGTTTATATCTGAAGTCACCTTTCAATCCAGATATTCAACTATTAAAGGTTTACTTCCTGTGACCTGTTTTACCCCCTAGTGAGTCTAACATGTCAACTGGATTGCGGGGGGGAGGGGGGGTGAAACTGAGAGGCTCAGCCAGGGTCACAGGGTTGACCAAGCCCTTGTGAGAATCTCACTTTCTTGGCACTGTAATCTGTGTTCTTGATCTCCTCAAAGTGACGATGATAATACCCAGTACAAAGATTTCTACTGAAGATTACATGATATAATACACATAAAAGGATTCAAGTAGTGATGAGTTCAAATTGCATACAAGATATAGTGGCTGGGCCAGGTACCAGTGGCTCACGCCTGTAATCCTAACTATTCAGGAGGCTGAGAACTGAGGATTGCCATTCAAAGCCAACCCAGGCAGGAAAGGCCCTGAGACTCTTATCTCCAAATAATCACAGAAAAGACCAGAAATGGCACTGTGAATCAAGTGGGTACAGTGCTAGCCTTGAGCAAAAGGAGCTCAGAGTTCAAAAAGGCCCAGAATTCAAACCCCAGGACCAGCAAATAAATAAAAGATAGATAGATAGATAGATAGATAGATAGATAGATAGATAGATAGATAGATAGCTGATGCCAGTGTTACCCTACATCGAGTAACTTTCTCCATGGTTGTAAAAATCTCTATATACAACTACAAGGACTACTTTCACTATATATAATCACTACAAATTCCATAATCTCTTAGTCAAGACCAGCCAGGGATATTAGAGGCATGGAATGAATCAACAAGGCAATGGGCATAGACAGTTTTATTACTATGGCATTAGAGGCTAGAGAAACAGACTGGAACACCAGTTTTGTTAAACATTTTAACTGTCTCTATTCTCCATAGATAGGATTCCTATTAGGGCTCATTGAAATACACCCTAATATATAATATTATGGTGGTCTGAGATCACCAAACTTTTAAGTCAATGACTTCCAATCAGCTAATAGCAAGCCTTGTGGTATATTTTGGAGGATCTCCTTTTACATAAAGCTTACCAGTGCCTGTTGTTAAATGTACAACTCATTCTTAATAATGAGAATGGAATGGCAAAACTCACAGTGCTCCTCGAGACCCAGTGAGAAGGAAATGGTCCAAAGTCAGGGAAACCAAGGATTGCCTTGACTTCAGGCCCCAAATATTAAATACTTGAATAGATCTTTATACTTCTATAGTCTTCTTCCCCCTTTCTGCAGCCTTCCAGCTCCAGTAACTAGTAACCAGTATGGCCCACAGAGAAGATTCGAAAGAACAAACCCATGCGTCAGAGGCACGTACGGCTGGAATCCGATGGTGAGGTTACTTGAAGGACGTGGATTTGTGCCATCCAATGTACTTTAGAACATGAAACAAGAATTTTACAAAGAAATTATGTAAATGTCTGGTTTCTCAATTGAGGAAAAGCTGGGAAATACATTTTGCATTTCTAATATATATATACTATATATCATGGTATATACTATATATAACATATTATTCATAATGATATACATATTATAGACATTATATATGTTATATTAGAATATGTAATATAATGTATAATATGTTATATATTATGCACTATTGATTACATATTATATAATATTATGTATATATAATTGATATAATGTTTACATTATATATTGTATATTCTAATATAACAGATTATATAATGTATATTATATAAATTGTATCAATAAAACATGTTATATTTGTATACAACATATAGTTATATGTAACATATAAATAATATATACATATTATATTTATATGTAATATATGATATAACATTATATGCTGTGCATTAAATAATAGGCAATAGATGCAACATTATCTAATATAATAATATATTGTTACATTATATTATTATTTACCATACTATGCAATATTATGCAATATAATAATTATAAATAATATATAACGTCTAAAATACATATCATGTATATTTAAAGTGACACTGTAGCTGCTTCTGATCCGTTTTCTCTTTGCAGACCAATACCACTGCTTCATACTGCTCCACAACTCATCATCCTCTCTGGAGATATTAGAAGTCCATACAATTCCCCGATGAGGCTGCATACTGCCTAAGGTTGCTGTTTGTTTTTTACTTTCAAATGTCTTAAACTATTTGACTTTTAATAAAGTGCCCCTTCACAGGTTTCATGATCTTGTGAAGAAGGGTCTGTTTTCAAGTTCCCAAGGAGTTATAATAAAATGTGCTTTTGTTTTAACAGATGATCAGATGTTTGTTAATTCCCTGTCACTAGGATCTGAATAGAAGTGCTCCCACATCCAAAACCCATTTGTTGAAACCCCAGTGGGGTGGTAGTAAGAGGTGAGGATGAAACCCCCGTGAATGAGCTGAGGGCCCCTATACAGAGGCCCAGGGATACTAAGGAACAGCACCCCAGCACCAGAAAGAAATAATGAGCTGAGGAGTCAAGGGAGTGAGGGCAGAGCATTGGCACTGGCCAAATGGCATAGATGAAGTTTCATTACAGAGGGACAGCATGACCGGCTTTAGAGGAAGTGGTTTCTTATCTAAATGTTTTACTTCTCTCAGCTGTAAACCAGCTGGTCCATTGTACACCCCTAGACACAAATCCCCTCAGAGAATTTTCCCAGTGACTCCTGTTCCAGCCGCTAGAGGAGTGGCTCAAGGACAGAGAGCTTGCTGAGAAAATCAAGGCATTGAGTTCAAAGCCATGTGCCACCCCCCAAAAAAGAGAAAGTTCCATAAGGGAAAATCTAATGGGAACAAAAGGCCTTTTAAATTGAAATACGTTGTGTCACAAAGGAATTTTAAATAAATGTGAACATGAAACAGGTTGCGTTGAGATTTAAGCGTTTTATTTATTTATTTATTTATTTATTTAGGCCAGGCCTGGGGCTTGAACTCAGGGCCTGAGCTCTGTCCTTGGCTTCTTTTTGCTCAAGACTTGCACTCTACCACTTGAGCCACAGCGCCACTTCTGGCTTTTTCTGCTTATGTGGTATTGAGAATTGAACCCAGAGCTTCAGGCATGCTAGGCAAGCACTCTACCACTAGGCCATATTCCCAGCCCCGATGTAAGATTTTTATACCAAAAACTCTCCTGCCTGAAGGCCAAAGGGTCTGTATTCACCAAAAAATACTTAAATAAAAAAAAAATCAAGGCAGGGCTGGGCATGATGATTCACACAAGTAATCCTAACTGCTCAGGAGGCTGAGATCCAAGAACTGTGGTTTGAGGCCAGCCCTGGCAGGAAACACCATGAGACTGTTATTTCCAATTAACCACCAGAAAACTGGAAGTGGCACTGTGGTTCAGAGTGGTGGAGTGCTAACCTTGAACAAAAAAGCTCAGAGGCAGTACCCAGGCCCAATTCAAGTCCCTGACCAAAAAAAAAAAGATAGGCTCAATAAGAAAAATAAACTTTGTGTTATAGTAACACTTTCTATTCCAATACCCAGCCCAGCCCACAGTGGCCTTGAAGACAAACAATCCAGCTGCCAATATTTAACCTGTGTGGCAATTTTCCTGGAATACTACTTATTTGACTTGGAGTGGTGTTTAATCTTAGTAGACCTATTAAGTTATTTACTAGGTAATATTTACCTATTAAGTCATCTTAATAGACCTATTCAGGTGAAATTATCAAATCTATCAACAAAGAAAAATAAAGACCCTATTTGGTTTCCCTGGTAAGAATTCTAACAAATATTTAGAGAAGCAATACAACATCTTCCCAGAAATGAAAGAAGAAACATATGAGGCCAATATTTCACTGATATCAAAACCAAAGGCATCATGGGACATATTCCTTACGAAAATAAACCCAAGAACTCCAGCAACATACCACCAAACCAAATGCACAGCATACAGAAAAGGGTTTTGTACCATAGCTAAATGGGACACATCTTCGGAAAGGAATATGTTGACTCAACATACGAAACTCATTGGACTGCCATATTAATAGAATGAAGAGCAAAAACAATATGATAATTATCAACAGAAACAGGAAAAAAACCACTGTGAACAATGTAGGAGATGGAGATCAACTTCACAAGGTTCATACGATACAGAACTATGATACACCCATACCATTCATGAACATAGTTTTTAAATTCAGAAACAAAACATCCACAAATTCCATCTCTACATTGAGCCCTCTCTAATGCCTCCTCCTTCCGAGTTCCCTCATGAATTCTAGTTCTTGTGTAAATTTCCATCCCACTTTAGCTCACTGCCTTCTCCAAAGGCTATACCTTCCAGCTTTCCAACATCAAAGTTCAGTGACAAATCTATAGGACAGTTGAGCTCAGGTAACTTTCTTAGCAATTTGGGCCCCTGTGGTTTAATATGAAAACTAATAAAGATGTCTTCTTAACAGTGATTCTAAAACTTGGAGACTAACGGAAAAGATACAGAAGAGTACTTGAGAATCATTACACACACACACACACACACACACACACACACAAACACACAAGCTATATATATCGAAATACTCTCCTCTTCTAATGAGCTCTTCACAACCAATGGCTCCCCGTGGTCTCTGCATTCTGATAGGAGCAATTAGCACCAAAAGAATGAGTGGGTTTTGCCTCTTGGCTTGGGTGTCCCTGTTTTGCACTGATGGCATGCAAAGTGCCATTGCAAGGTCTAAAGAATAGTTTATTATTTGAAATGGCTGCCGTGCTTTCTGAATCCCACACTCAGTGAGAGCATGATTAAATATCTATCTGTAGGTTATTTTGACATATCCATATTGGCTTACAATGGACTCTGATCAATTTCACCCCTTCTTTTATAAACCATTGTATTTGTTATGAGGACATTCAAAATCCTCTCTTCTAATCTTTACCGGCCATTCAACAGACAAAGGCCTCATATCTAAAATATATGCAGAACTAAAAAAATTACCTTCATCCAAAACAAAACCGCAAAGAACCAATAGCCCCCTCATCAAGTGGGCTAGAGACTTACAAAGAGACTTCTCTATGAGGAAATGAGAATGGCCAAGAGACATATGAAAAAGTGCTCTACATCACTGGCCATAAGAGAAATGCAAATCAAAACAACATTGAGATTCCATCTCACCCCAGTAAGAATGTCCTATATCAAGAAAACTAACAATAACAACTGCTGGAGGGGATGTGGCCAAAAGGGAACCCTACTTCATTGTTGGTGGGAATGTAAATTGGTTCAGCCACTCTGGCAAGCAGTATGGAGATTCCTCAGGAGGCTAAACATAGAACTCCCCTATGACCCAGCAGCCCCACTTTTGGGTATCTATCCAAAAGACCACAAACATAATCACACTAAAGCCATCAGCACAACAATGTTCATCGCAGCACAATTTTTCATAGCTAAAATATGGAACCAATCCAGATGCCCCTCAGTGGATGAGTGGATCAGGAAAATGTGGTACATATACACAATGGAATTTTATGCCTCTATCAGAAAGAATGACATTGCCCCATTTGTAAGGAAATGGAAGGACTTGGAAAAAGTCATACTAAGTGAAGTGAGCCAGACCCAAAGAAACATGGACTTTATGGTCTCCCTTATAGGGAATAATTAGCACAGGTTTAGGCAAGTTACAGCAGAGGATCACAAGAGCCCAATAGCTATACCCTTATGAACACATAAGATGATGCTAAGTGAAATGAACTCCATGTTATGGAAACGATTGTTATATCACAGTTGTAACTACTTTCAACGTGCCATATGTAACTGTAGCCTCTTCCTGTGGTTGTACCTACACTATCACTGTATCTTATCTGAGTATATTGGAAACCGGGTATACTGGTATTAGAACTAGGAAATTGGAAGGGAATACCAAAATCGAGAGACATAGGGTAAAAAAAGACAAACAACTACAAAAGCAATACTTACAAACTGTTTGGTGAAAATGAACTGAACAACTGAACAACTCATGGGGGGGAGGGGGAAGAAAAGGGGGAGGGGGAGGGGGGAATGAGGGACGAGGTAACAGTACAAGAAATGTATCCAATGCCTAATGTATGAAACTGTAACCTCTCTGTAATTCAGTTTGATATATATATATATATATATATATATATATATATATATCCTCTCTTCTAGATTTTTGAACTGCACACACACTGCATTCGTGTGAGCTGTAGTCACTCTCCAGCCAGAGTGTGTATCTGGGAATTGCACAAGGATGTGTTAGATGACTGTGAGAGTAGCAGCAACCTCACAACTTAGAATAATAAGTGAGAAGGGAAGGAATAAAGGGCTCTGTCACCACATCATGATCGAGAGTCAACACTTGATCATTGGTGGGGGAAATGGAGCCTGACAGGAGGCAAGTGGCTGTATTACAAGCAAGAAATTAGGAGGGCACAAGCACAAGCTGAAACCTCAAACAGGGAAGTGGCCTTGCCCAGGAAGGATGAGTGGGATGGGCGCTGCCCAAAGGAAATCACACACATTTTAAAGGAAGGATTTAAAAATGATCGTTCTTTCTTTCACAAGCATATGAATGAATAAGATAAGCTATTTGCTTTGGAGGAGATGGAGAGCCAAAGAGATAAAGCAACACCACTTCAGAAGTCAGAAAAGTGGATGGACAAATCACTTCCATTCAAAACAATGGCTCAGCCACCTTTGTAGAACACAACACAGACGACATTTTTGTACCTCACTTTTGTGCAGAAAGAGCCACAATCTCAGAGAGACCAAGAGCATGTGTTTTCTCTCATATATGGAAGTTAGGTCAATATTGTAAACATAGATGAAAACATACACAGGGTCTTATGCATAATATACAAACAAACTGACTGAAGTATGGTATACATAAATGGGAGATTGTGATAATATAACTCCTTTGAACAATGAACTTACAGTTTAACAGAATGAATACCGGGAAACTAAAACATGTTGTTAGGGTAGGGAAGAGGTTGGGGGGGGGCGTGGTAGACAAATAGAGAGAGGAAAGGTAGGCAAAGACAGTCATGATATTCAATGTACATATGTATAAATGGAACTAGGTAACTTGAGGTGATGGGTAGGGTTGGAAGAGATCAGAAAGAATGATAGAGGGATGACACTGATCAAGATTCATTGCACTCCTAATCTGATATGTTGCACTGACACTCTTTTGTACAACTACTTAAAGATTTAAAAAAAAATAAAATGAAACAAGAGAGAAAAACTGGGCGAGAACAAGGGAAGAGGTATCCAAAAAGATATGTACTCATTATCTGATTCATGTAACTGTAACACCTCTGTATATCACCTTTATAATAGCAATAAAAAAACATGTTCTATAAAGAGCCAAAAATCACACACAAAAGGAAGGATTGGAACCCTCCAAATTCTTTCACATGTCAATTGATAAGTAATAGTCCTGAAAAGCAAAGGAAATTGGAAGAGGCATTTTGTTTGGGGCAATTTTATACCTAAAGTCATATTAGTTTACAAATCACTTTTTCCAGCCCATATTTCCCAAAAATTCACTGTATTTTTTTGTGATCTAAGCTACATAATAAGTGGGGGGAGGGGGGAATACTATGCTTGATCTTAGCCAAAAGGCCGGGAAGCCATGGGGGGGGAAAAATACAAAGAACAGAATCAACTGTTTAAAATAAAACCACTGTGTTTTCTATTCAGAGAAGGACTTATTTGGCTTAAGGATCTGAGGAGATTCTCAGCAAATATCTGACAACTCACATGTCATAGGCATTTGGGAGGGGGTAATAGGATGGGTGGCGGGGAGAGATGAAGTCCCAAGTAAGAAAGAACTTCCTTTGCCACGGTGGAACTGAGTCTGGCAAAGAGATAAACATTTAATAGATACAGGCAGCTACAAAGGAAAGCAAAGAATATGACAGAAGTTACTAACAGGAATATGCCCAGACTGGAAGTGCAGAGAGAAGATCCCTGAGAACACAGCACTTCCACATTCCACAGAAGGATGAGGCTGAAAGTAGCACCCTGTGAAGCAAGCATTCAAGACAAGAAGCTACACCAATAAAATCCCTGTGGCTGGAAAGAAGTTGGCTCATCAGAGGAACTTTCCATTGAGAGGTCTTACAGATCATGATGCTTAGTCCAGACTTTTCAGATGAGGCTTAGTAGAAGCCTTCATGTCTTAACCAAGAATAAACATTTAAATATATATGTATATGTATATATGTATATATATATATATATATATTATTGGTTGATTGATTTTTGTTTGGTCATGGGCCTTGAATTCAGGGCCTCGGTGCTGTCCTTGAGTTCTTAGGTTCAAGGCTAGTACTCTACCACTTTGAGCCGCAGCTCCACTTCCAGTCTTCTGGTGGTTAATTGGAAATGAGAGTCTCATGGACTTTCTTGCCCAGGCTGGCTTCAAACTGCAATTGTGAAATCTCAGCCTCCTGAGTAGCAAGGATTACAGGTATGAGCCACCTTACAACTTTAAGGCAGTTGAAAGGCAGAGTATTTCAAATTGTGTTCCCTTGAGAATTCTTTTCCTTTCGATGTGGTCTCTGTTATTAATCAAGTTGGAGAAACGCTGCTGTAAGAGTGGGGTGAAGACTATATTTCTTTGTAATAAGCCAAGTCAGGACACAGACAGATAGTTCCTTAGCAAAAACGTTGAAGCTTCTAAAGGTAGGGAAGAAAATAAGTGTCTTGGCAGTGTTGAAATCCTTCAAGGCCTGATGATGACCATTGTTGTGGACCCATGTTTGAATTTTTACTGGTAGGGACAATGTAACACCGAGTAACTTAGACTTTGTTTATTTTGTTATGTTTAAAAGATTTCTATTTCTTTCCAAAGGCTCTAGATCGGGCCTAATTGTCAATTTGAATTAATTTGACTTCAACACATCTTTTATTTTTGTCAGTACTGAAAATTAAACTCTTGGCAGGTTAAAAAAAAAGTGAGGTGAAGAATGCCTAAAGATAGGTACGAGTAAATGCTAAGGCACAGATTTGGAAATTATTTCTGGTTCAGAACCAACCATAAATAGTGATGGAATGAAGCTCTGGGGATGACAAGATGCCCAGCTGAAGCAAGCTGGCAAGAACCAAACACTTTTGTTTCATTCAGGCCTTACACAAATTTTATTAAGTGTCTACTCACAGTAGAGAGCAAAGCCTACTTGACTGACTCCATGGATTCAAATTTTAATCTCATCTGCAAATACTATCACAGGCACATCCAGAAATGGTAGTTCAATGCCATGTGAAACCGTAGCTTCTACTGTTGATGATCCTCTTGTATCCCCTTCCTGTGGTTGTACCTGTACTATCACTGTATCTTATCTGAGTACATTGGAAACTGTATATACTGGTATTAGAACTAGGAAAGGGAAAGGGAATACCAAAATCAAGAGACACAGAGTAAAAAGACCAACGACTACAAAAGCAATACTTGCAAAACTGTTTGGTGTAATGAACTGAACAACTCATGGGGGGAAAGGGAGAGGAGAAAGGGGGAGGGGGGAATGAGGGAGGAGGTAACAAACAGTACAAGAAATGTATCCAGTGCCTAACATATGAAACTGTAACCTCTCTGTACATCAGTTTGACAATAAAAAAAAAAAAAAGAGAGAAATGGTAGTTCATCCAGGTGCCCGAAGGCCGGTCAAGTTGGTACCATGTACCTATGTCTGAGATCCACTGCAAATGATGGGTCATACATGACAACAAAGTTCTCAGCCAGGCTGACATCTTCTCCAATAGAATGTAAGAGAAGGAACACTGCAAGGCAAGGCTTCTCACAAGTAGCATGTAACAACTGTCCAGCAGGGCAGAAATCTGTATTTGATGTAAATCTCTATGGCTTTCCTTCTGAGCTAAAAAAAAAAAAAAAAAAGCCCCTGGAAATTATCTATCTCAGGAGAAACATCTTAGGGTAAAAACCTACCATGCCAGAGTCTGGAAGAGCCAGCCTTCCTAATCCTGCCTAAACTAACTTCATCCTTAACAATTTCTACTTTCCTTTGTCCATTCCCTTCCCCCACCCCGCATCAAATCTAATTACTCAGGAGATAAAATGAATGGGAACCAAAGTAGAAGTGTTCAGATGGAAACATTTCTGAAAATAGTCATTCGCCTCATTCATACTCATTGGGCTGAACACAAGTAACACAATGTGAATCCCCAAGGTCCAGGGCAGGAAACAATGAGAAATGATTTCCTCATTTCTCTCTAACCATACCTCTCAAACTTTCTTCCTGATTTATCACATTACTTGGACAAACGCACTTGACCACACCTCCGACATTGCTCAACATTTGGTTGAGTGACAAAGGCTCGGACAACCTGACCGAGTTCTTATTACCCACTACCTACACATTACAGAGCCCTCCACATTACGGAGCTAGCCGGGCCTCAGTATTCCAGGACGCCATTGGAGAGATGAGACCAACACACCAATTGCCCCTCATGGGCCTTCTGTTGTTTTCTCTTATTCCAAGCCAGCTATGCAAGATCTGTGGTGAGTACAGTTTTGAGCTAAAATTAGACTAGTGGGCTATCGTGTCCTGAAGGTAATAGGAAGGGGACTGTGGGGTTCACTGAAACCCAGTGTCAGTTTTCTATGCATCTGGACTCTTCGTCACAGATTCTCTGTTCACTTGTCTGATGGTTCTTCCTATGCTCTGATCCTCTCTTCCATAGCATTCCTACTCAGTAACTATCTATTTAAAAGTTCATTTCCAGTGATAGACAATTCCTGGCTCCAGAAAGTTACTTTTTGATTATGAGATGCAATCTATAGTTCTATAGTTTAACCCACTTAGATTAACCTCTAAAGAAATAGACAATGATTGAGGATAATGGTAAAAAAGAAAAAAGAAAGAAATAGACAATGATAAACAAGAATAGTTGTTCAAACAATGGAGACTGCTCTCTTGTCATTGCTGAATTGAGATAGGCGAACTCATCCTCAAGAACCTAAAGCGAGCTGGGCACCGCTGCTTACACCTGTAATCCTAGCTTGGCTGAGATGTGAGGCTCGCCGTTTGAAGCCAGCCAGGGCAAGAAAGTCCATGAGACTCTTTATCTCCAATAAACTACTCAGAAAAAGCCAGAAGTGGAGCTGTGGTTCAAGTGGTGTAGCCCTAGCCTTGTGCACAAAGAGGCTCAGGGACAGTGACTAGGCCCTGAGGTCAAGCCTTGAGACCCGCAAAAAAAAAACAAAAAGAAAAACAAAAAACCCTAAAGTGAGAGAAAGGGGGCGGGGCATGGGGGAAGAAACTAGCTTGTATATGGTTTAACTTATTAGTATATGAATGACTCAGTCTTCCTGAATTTCCTTATCTTCATCCTTGAGTGGAAGATAATGAGATGAGAGTGTTAATGCACTTATCTCCTAAAGTCTACTCTAGCTGTCAGATAACATGATTCCTCTTATGTGATTCTCTACCTTAGACTTGGCCTTTAACCCTGTCCAAAAATGACTTCAATGACAGAGCTTCATTATTTCTTCTTCTTCTTCTTTTTCTTTTTGCCAGTTCTAGGGACTAAACTCTGGGCCTGGGCACTGTCCATGAGCTTCTAGCACTCTACCACTTGTGCCATAGCACCACTTCTTGCTTTTTCTGGGTATGTAATACTGAGGAATCGAACCAGGACTTCATGCATGCTAGGCAAGCACTCTATCACTACCCCACCTTCCCAGCCCAAGAGAGCTTCATTTTTCTAGTACTCTGTTGGTTACATGAGAAGATCAATCCCACAGAAGAAAGACTTGCATTCAAACAGGTTGAAAGTGCAAAATCTGCCAAGTCAATTTTTCCTTCCTGGAGTGTCATTTCCCCTGTTGGATCCTAAGAATTAAAGATCTCTATAGAGGCTTTGAAGTTCAGCTCCTTAAACAGAAACCTGATTTGTTTTTAGTAGCCAAGGAAACTGCTGTGACTAGGTGACGAGGAACTAAAGGTTTGTTCCAATGCCAGAAAAATCTGCTTTAAAGAAGTACTTGCACAAAATCTCAGACAGGTGGCTCACAATTGTTCTTTTGTGTCTGAAAAGAGCCTACAGTCATGCCATTCAGATCTTTGCATCTGTTTCCTTCATAATGAAGAAAAGTGGACACAGGAAATCACATTTCCCAGATCCTATAGGTATAGTGAGAGAAACCCCAGCAGCATGAGAGGCAAGAATGTACACAGAACTTTACATTCTATGAAGTGACTTTTGATTCCACATCCAGAAGGTATTATTATTCAGTTTTAGTCAGGCCCAGAAAGACAAAGGACAGATGTTTTCTGTCATGTGTGAAAGTTCAACCAAACTTATAAACATATATGTAAACATATGTCGGGTCATATGCACATGTACAGAAACATATTAACTGAGAATTCAAATGGTATAACTCTTTTGAACAATGAACTTACAGTCTAACAAACTGAATACTAGAAAGCTGGTACTTGAGGTATAAGGGTAGGAGTTTAAGGGGAGAGGGGTAAATGAATGATAGAGGAAGAGGGCAGAATGCAGTCATAATATCATACACACACACACACACACACACATATACTAGGACATTAGGAAAATTCACGGGATGGTTAGGGTTGAGAAGAATGGGGGAGAATGACAGATCAAGAGGCCTTGTACTCATAAACTGGCACGTGGAATGGTAACTCCTTTGTACATTACAATTAAATTTTAAAAAAGAAAGTTACAGAACTTGTCTACAGTTGTACATTAAGGAGCAAGTAACCCACCCAAAGCTGGCTGAATCTGAGGAGGGTCATGGTATTCTCATCACCCTACTAATACACAAGCTAATCTGAAGATTGGTAAGATTCTTGGCTATGTCTCAAAATTATACACAATTTAAATGGAAATGTTATCTTGAATTTTAAGTGATAACTAACTCTCTGCATTCTCTTCCAGCACTTTGGGGCTCTGGATTGATTCTCTTTTACTTCCACAAATAAAGTAAAATGATACTTTTCTCCGTACTTGTCCTAGGTTTGGGGGTGTTGTAGGCTGAAATTTGAGGTGTCCCACTTATGCAGTATACGACTGCCTAATGACCTTGACCACCTGCTCAGTGTGAGGGTTGATTGCCCGTGTAACATAGAGCTTTTGCTTTCATTCTGTCAGCATTAACCCAATAGAATTAGAAAAAGACAGAGAAGAACTGAATGGACAAAGTAGAAAGGGCCATAGATTGGGAGGCAGAGGACATGTATCTTCATTTTAGAGATGGAAGTTTGCTTTAGGACATTCTCTATAGGGAATGGTACCAGAGACCCCAGGCAGGACTAAGATTGTTCTAATCCACAAGTGCAAGCTTGCATTTGGCTGTTAAAACACAGGAACACTTCCAGCTAGAAGTTGAGCTTAGCTGGAAGGAGTCGTGTTAAAGGAGTGATGTCTGAATGAGTGGAGACCAGGAGAAACTCCAAATCCAATTCTCTATTATACCACTAACAGAGCCATTATTCAACCCACTGGGTCTTGAACTAGGTCTGTGCCATAACTGTTATTATTTTCATAAAACTCTTGTTTCTAGTCTTAATATTTTCAGTTTGTGTTTCTCACACATTAGTACTGTTGGCTAAGCTGGCTGAATTCACAATGACAGGAGGATATAGGCCACAACTAAGAAGAACCATGAGATGACAGAAATTGGAACTAGGTTTAAGTCCAGGGCTGGCCTTACGCCACTCATGTCACTTCTGATCCTCGGTTTTTAATTAAAATAAGGAAGACATGAAGCCACTCACATCTCTCTCTTAATCTTATTGTAATATGTCTTTTCCTCCTCTGTCACAGAGGTAAATGAGCGAGTCCACTTCCATCTGGACCCACTTTTGGACACAATGATCCAGCCAAAGTACACCAGTGTGACTCAGACTGCCAGTGTCCTGCTTTCCCTCAGACTTGTTGGGATCCAGAACCAAAACCAAACCATACTTAAAGAGTTCTCTCAACAAGTCAGAAACACTGTGGAAAGGAGAGGTGAGTACCTACAGCCTCTGGAAGCATAAGAAAAGATGTATCTAACTACAAAGATGACCTCTAACAAACCCTAAAAGTACCTTCCTGTTGTCGCTATCCTAGCGGTACAAAACTGGAGATGACAGGGTGTCTTGAAATCTCAAGACCTCTGTCTTGTGTCTTTAGACACTTAAAACCATTTTCCTTTCAACAGGCAGCAGGGAAGTGCAAAAGAAGATATAGATTCTTAATCAAAGGTTAAGTATCATATGCTGGCTGAGTTTTAGAAGCATGGAGGGCCATGAATCACAACTAAGACATCTTACTATGCAGCTTGGTGCAGGTGACTCAAGCCTGTAATACTAGCTAATTGGGAGGTAGAGACTGGGAAGATGACAGTTGAAAGCCTTCCCGAGCAAAAAGTTTGTGAGACCTCCCACACATCTCAACCAAAAGAAGCTGAGTACAGTGGTTCAAACCTGTCGACACAGCTATGTCTGAGGCATAAATGGGATCAAAATCCAAACAAGCCCAGGGATAAATGCAAGATCCCAATTCAAGAAACAACTAAAAGCCAAATTGACTAGATCAAGTTGAAGAGCACCTATCTAGAAAGCATAGATCCTTGAGTTCAAATCCCAATACAAAGGGAGGGAGGGAGGGAGGGAGGGAGGGAGGGAGGGAGGGAGGGAGGGAGGGAGGGAGGGAAGACCACACTACAGTATGGAGAACAGGAAAAAAATAAACAATATAAGTCACAAGGAAGACAGGAGTACAAAAAATTCATAAGTGTGTATCTTACAAAACTTTTCAGGATTGGATTTGAGCTCAGGACAGCTTGCTATGGTCATCCTGGCTTTGGGAGCGTGTCATACCCATGATGAAAGCTTCATATTTAATCAACACCTACTTAGCCATCTGGAAAATAAATTCAAAGCAGAGTTGGAGAATATGGGTAAGAATCAAGTGCTCAGACTCTAGACTACCTTGTCTTCTCCTTCCCTGAGTGAGAACTGTATGGTTTCACCCTACTCTACTCCTCTTTCTCCCATTTATTCCATTGTATCTTTGTAGAGCATTTTCCCTTTCCCTTTCCCTTCTTTTTCATAACAACACACACACACACACACACACACACACACACACACACACACACACACACGAGACACAGTATTTTTTTTTTTTTTTTGCCAGTCATGGGGCTTGGACTCAGGGGCTGAGCACTGTCCCTGGCTTCTTTTTTTTGTTCAAGGCTAGCATTCTGCTGCTCCTTGACCCACAGCGCCACTTCTGGCCATTTTCTGTATATGTGGTGCTGGGGAATTGAACCCAGGGCTTCATGTATGGTGGCAAGCACTCTTGCCACTAGGCCATATCACCAGCCTGAGACACAGTATTTTTTTAGTCCTTCCTTAGTTTGGATTTTAGACAAATAATGATTTCACAGGAACAGTTCAACAATAGGGGACACTGATATAAATATAAAGGCTAAAGATGGCCCAGGTCCTTTATCACTTGGAAAAATAAATTGTTGGCTCTGTTGGCTGTTGATGCAGTGCATTGTTTTTTATTGTATTAATTTACTTTATTTTTACTATGGAGGTGATATACAAAGGGATTACAACGACATGAATCAGGTAATGAGTACATTTCTTTTCGCCCAGTGTCTTCTGTTCCCTCGCTCTCTCCCAACCCCTCCCTCCCATCTCCACCCACAAGTTCACTTTCATCAGTGTCCAGTGAGGTCCACAGCTGCACTTTTTTGCTCTTTTTTCCCTCCAGTTTTGTGCCCTCCTTGCAGCCCTTCCAAAGATGTACATGTGAATACATCATACATAAGATAAAGAAGACAGAATCATCATGGTTTCTACCACCATCGTGCTTATTTCAACTCCTACCTGGCATTTATCCTATTATTTATTCAGTCCCTGAAATCCCATCCCATTTGAAGATACTTGTAACCTAACATTCTTCCTGTAGGTTCTATCTTAATGTTGAATGTTCAAGAAGCTTAGGGGGTGGGGCTGGGGATATGGCCTAGTGGCAAGAGTGCTTGCCTCGTATACTTGAAGCCCTGGGTTCGATTCCCCAGCACCACATATACAGAAAATGGCCAGAAGTGGCACTGTGACTCAAGTGCCAGAGTGTTAGCCTTGAGCAAAAAGAAGCCAGGGACAGTGCTCAGGCCCTGAGTCCAATGCCCAGGACTGGCAAAAAAAAAAAAGAAGAAGAAGCTTAGGGGTAGCCTTGTTATTATAACTGCCAGAATATCTAGATAGGACTGCGATCTCATTTGAGCTGGATCTCCTCTGTTATAAAATGAAAGGAGCTGAATGGACCCCTTGTGACCCCTAAGAGCCTTTAGATTTCTCAAGCTTGCTGATCTTATGGGTGACCTCTTCTTTCTATTATTTATGTCTCTTAAAATGTAAAGTCAAAATAAGGTACATGGATGATTGAAAAATGCATTATCTTTGCAGCACTTCTAGGACTAAAGTGTGAATTTTCTTCTCTTTGTCAGAAGAACACAATGGCAATCCACTGACCAACTATTACCAGCTCAGCCTGGATATCTTAACCTTGTGTCTGTTCAATAGAACATATTCAACTGCCACAGTTGCTAAACTCTTCGCTCCTGAAAATAAAAACTATTATCTTGGTGGCCAGTTCTCAGTAGGTGAGTCATCAAACCTTATTCCCTGGATATATTTAGGACATGGGCATCAGTAGTCCATGCCTTTTGAGTTTTTAAAATTACTTGAACTTAGCCAAGTACCTGTGGCTCACACCTGTAACCCTAGCTACATAGGAGGATGAAATCTGAGGATCGCAGTTCAAAGCCACCCTGGCCAGGAAAAGTCCATGTGACTCTCATCTCCAATTAACCAACAGGAAACCAAAAGAGGTTCTGAGGCTCAAAGTGGTAGTGCTCTAGCCTTGAGCAAAAGAGCTCAGGGACAGCACCCTGAGTTCAAGCCCCATGACTGACTCCAAAAATAAAAATTACTTGAACTTTTTTCTACCTTCTTCACTCCAAAGCCTTCAGAAGAGAATTTATTTGGGGAGAATAATGGATAATAAAGTGTCAATTAATCCTCTTTGTAGATGTGTGGCACAATAGAAAAAAGGCCTGGGTCCTACCCCAGCTCTTGACATGAATTTGTCCACTGATAAAATAAGGGTTGAGTATGATGCTAAAAGAAGTTACATCTAGACAAGCAGAATTAATGCTCAGCCACTATGAGTCCAGACACACAAGTTCATCTTTCTTCAAGACGTTTACACTAAATCACTATTTGGTATTTCTATCTAGTAGGGAGCATATGAGATTTCTTTTTCATATTCCTCTTCCTGTAAAAAAAAAAAAAAGAAAGAAAGGAAGGAAGGAAGGAAGGAAGGAAGGAAGGAAGGAAGGAAGGGCCATATTAAAGGGCAAAAGAGAGTCAAACTGTCAAGAAAAAAATAAAAGTCTTTATTCTCCCTCTTCCCATCTCTTGCCTTGTCCACTCCCTTAAGAAGGTTTATTGAGGAATAATTCTGTTAGGTATCATTTTTTAAAGGACTTCACAAAGTGTTTCTCTGTAGAGGAACATACCTTTACAGATATTTTGCTTGATTTATTGTCTCAAATGGGTTTTCTCAATTCCTTTACCAATATGGCTGAAAGAATGAAATAAAAGATGGAAAAGTTGAGAACCATAACGATCTACACATGGAAGGCTGTTTGTAAGTCTATATTCTTATAGCCATATGCTGAAATATTAAATATGGGACACATGGCAACTCCACACAAGGAACTGAATT
Organism: Perognathus longimembris pacificus; assembly: GCF_023159225.1. Lineage (NCBI taxonomy): Eukaryota > Metazoa > Chordata > Mammalia > Rodentia > Heteromyidae > Perognathus > Perognathus longimembris. The sequence goes on along the minus strand of NC_063173.1, from coordinate 53,795,750 downwards.
GTATTTAAGGAGCAAAAGTCCAAGTATGGCTGTTAGGCCTTGACACTTTTTTTCCCCATCATCAATGACCATAGCTAACATTCACATTGTTCTAAATTGGTCCTTTTTTTTAGCCCTGAAAACTCTGCACCCCAGGAAACCATTTGGTCCATGACAAAATGGGATGTCTAGTCACTCTGTCACCATTTTGCTTCCTGGCAGATACTGGGGCCATGGCTGTGCTGGCTTTGACGTGTGTGAGCAGGAGTCTAAAGGAGCAGCCCAAAGCACAGGAAGAGAATCTACAGCGCATCGACAATCATATCCGCTCACTGGTAAAAAAGATTCTGTCTGAGAAAAAAGAAAATGGTCTCATTGGAAACACGTTTAGTACAGGAGCAGCTATGCAGGTAAGTCGGAGCAAAACAAGAGGAGGAAATGGAAGCTGTGGAGCAAAGCAATGACTTGATTTTTTTCTTCTTGGTCTCCTATGATCTTATTTCCTATGATATCATATGCTAATTTGGATTTTGCTTGTGTGATTTCTCCTCTCCTGCCTGAAATATAGTTTTCTTACCTCCAATCTATTTTTTTCTGACAGGATTCAGGGCCTTCTACTTGCGATGCAAGCACTCCACGGCTTAAGCCATTCCCTCAACTGTTACTTTTTTGCTCTTGGTGGTGGTGGTCATGGAGCTTGAACTCAGGGCTCTGGGTCATACATTTCACCCTGGAGACTCAAACATCTACCATGTTGGCCCAGCTTCCTTCCACAGCCTGTTCTCTTCTGCCCCAACTTCCTCCTGCAGCCCGAATGTTCTTCCTGGATAAACAAGAAGACTCTGTAGATTCCTTTAAAATGCAAATATTCCCATAGTGTACAAGCTCTATCTTCACCCCTACCTTAGGCTTTTGCTCATGCTGTTCCTTCTCTGAGTACACAGCTCCCCACAAAAATTCCATCCTACCATCAAGGCTGCCCCAAGTACCACTTTCTCCAACAAGGCCTTTCCTTAGCCTCACTATAAATGTAAATGTTTCTCTTAGGGCATTCATCCCAAGGCTCATTTCACTATAGTGTGTGTGTGTTAACCAGATTTATTTAGCACTTCTTATATAACAGGTATTTTTCCAGTGTTGGGAATACATGAATTGGCAGAAAAGGTCAGTTTTCATGAGAGCCATTGTAGCTTGTGCTATTCAGCAGATCTCTCACCTCCCCACTCAAACTACTTTATAAGCTTCTTGATGGCAAGAAAGATAACTTTATTATTTAACATGCCTCCTGCATAACCAATGGCCAATAAATACTCGTGTGATTAGCTAGATGGAGCTTGTCCCCTTATTTAAACCATCTCTCATTCTCTTTCCCTCTTTTTCTCTCCCATTAGGCCCTCTTTGTCTCATCAAAATATTACAGTGAAAGTGAATGGAACTGCCAAGAAACTCGGAATACAATACTGAATGAAATTTCCCAGGGAGCATTCAATATTCCAGCTGCTGCAGCCCAGATCTTGCCTGCCCTGCTAGGAAAGACTTACTTGGATGTGACCAAAGACTCCCCTTGTATGTACGGTTTGGCATAAGCACTAAAGGAGACATTGGCTTATTTTTCAGCATCAGACACAAAGCATGTGAGATAGAGGTATGCTTTGGAACAGCGACTAGATAAGCTTCTAAAGAAAGCCAAACAGCTCCCAGAGAAAATTATTTCTCATTACATCATCAAGTGTTGCTACCAACTGAGGACTTGTTCTTAGGATAATAGGCACTAAGTCTTGGTTCAAACATCGATCATCCAGGTAGGTTTGAGCAAATGATGTCTATCTCTAAAGGAATGTCTTCACTACTGTTGGATACAGAAAAATCTAAGCGAGATTCCTATTTGTGGGAATCACGTTCCTGATCTTCCATTACGTTATTTATGCTTAGTGAACCCTCTGGAAAATTGGAAAGTACGACATCTGTGTAGATGGAATAGAAAGTATTCTAACACAAATGCAGCTGGGATTGCTTATTCAAATAAATGATTTCGTAATAAGGTAGAAAAGATCTATTTCCTTCTATGTTGGGTTATTCCTGGTTCTGCCCCTTATAGATCATAGATCAGGGACCTTGAGCAAAACTGTCCATGTGTGTGCGCGCACGCGTGTGCAAGTGTGTGTGTGCGCGCGTGTGTGTGTACTACCACAGCATACTCAGTGCCTTTTTACTCAAGGCTGGCACTCTCCCACTTGAGGCACACTTTCACTTTTGGCTTTTTGCTGGCTAACTAGAGGTAAGAGTCTCACAGACTTTCCTGCCTGGCCTGGCTTTAAACTACGATCCCCAGAGCTCAGCCTTCTGAGTAACTAAAGTTACAAACACAAGCCATCAACAACCAGCAGTGCCTATCCTTTAAATTTTGGGTTTCTAAGAAGTAAAAACAGAAATGATAACATGTCCTATCATTAGTTTTTTTTATATATATATATAAAGTATCAAATGAGATCATCCAGTAAAGTTCTTAGCACCATGTCTGGCCCTTAGTTTGTTCTCAGTAAATGCTAAGAAATAAAAAAGGGGGGAATGGCAAGCCATTTGTGGATCCTGTGCCAAAGCAAAACAACAAGAAAAATAAATGAGAGCCCAATGTGAGATACAGCACTGGACTGAACAATGGTTTAAACAGCTGGGAGTCAAGCCAAACACCAGCCTCCCAGGCCAGTCAGCCTCTGGCTACAGCTACGAGAGGGATCTGTCCCTTGATGAATGATACTTGTTCCTTCTTCCACATCCATCCCTGATAAAGGAAAGTAGACCTTGGATAGAAAATGAATACCTATGCAAACTCTGATACCATTTTTAAAAAATTATTATTCGATTTCTCCCTCTTTCTCTGTCCCTGCCAGGTAACTCTCCCATCTCCATCCCAGTGCCTCCGCCTGTGACCACCTCTTCGCCTTCACTAATCTCAGTGCATTACTCTGTGAAGATCGATCAAACCTATTCCATCAATGTCAGAGTGCCAAGTGGCTCAGTCTTTCTAGATGTGATGAAGGAAGCTCAGAAGGAGAATAGGACTTTATTTCGGTATCACTGAATATAACCTAATGTAAAAGTATTTACTGTAAAGCTGGTTTCTTTCTTTGTCCTGTTACCAAGTGATGTTTGGGTTTTGATTTATTTTTGGTGGTACTGGGGATTGAACTCACACCTTGTACTCACTAGGCTGCCCCTCTACATTGGACCCACGCATCCAGATCCTTTTTCACCATGGGTAGGGTCTCGCTTTATGCCTGGGCTGGCCCAGGACTGTGATCCTCCTTCTTGTACTTTGTACACCACTAGGGACGACAACCACTCACCACTGTTCCCAACCATTCAGTGAGATGGAATCTATTTCCCCATCTCAGGTGGCCTCAAATTGTGATCCCCCACTATCAGCCTCCCAAGTAGTTAGAATTACAGGTGTGAGCCACAATGCTCAGCTTTAGAGTTTAAAAAACATCTATAAAGGATTTTCTTTGAAAATTCTAAGTTCCTACAAGACAAGAAGTAAGCAACTTACTTCCTGTCCCTCACAGATTCACAGTGGAGCAGAGCGAATGGGGCCCCTACATCACATCGGTTCAGGGCCTAAATGCCAACAATAACGACAGAACCTACTGGGAACTTCTGAGTGGGGGCAAACCACTCAGTCAAGGTAAGGAGGAAATGTATCAAAAAGATTCACAGGTGTCCATGTGTAAGGGTGTGAGCTTTAAGGAGGAATGGCTTTTAATTAGGTTGGGAGATATATTCTATTTATTATTCAATGATTCCGTGATTGGTCATTTGATTTTCTTTCTTCTTCTTTGTAGGAGTTGGTAGCTATGTGGTCCATAACGGAGACAATTTAGAGGTCCTCTGGAGCAAATACTAGTCTCAGACCTGCCTTGGGACATACCTTTTGTAGTGAGATTCCACACAGAAAATGGTTTTGTGTCTTCCTTTTCATTTATCCCAATTCAGTAGGAGACTTAATAACCTTCTCTCCTCCCTCCCTCCCTCCCTCCCTCCCTCCCTCCCTCCCTCCCTCCCTCCCTCCCTCCCTCTCTCTCTCTCTCTCTCTCTCTCTCTCTCTCTCTCTCTCTGTCTCTCTCTGCTCAATAAAGTGATCAACAACTGTGCACAAACAAAGCAGGCCCCGAGTTCTTTTGGTAGGGGGAAAGCTGATACCAAGTCTTCTCCCTCTCACTTGTTTCCCCTCACCCACCCACCCACCTTGTCACAGCTGGCATTCTACCATTTGAGCCCTGTCTCCAGGTCTGACTTCTTGCTGGTTAATTGGAGATATGAGTCCCATGCCCAGTCTGGCTTTGAACTTTGATTCTCAAATCTCTCCAGTTTGCCAAGTAGCTAGGATTATAGGCATGAGCCACTGGTGCCCAGCTCATTTTTAAAAGGGTTATTAGAGGAGATACAGCCTCAGGAAAGAGAGAAGTGAAAGGAGGTTAGGCCCTGTGTCTAATGAGTTGGGTTCACTCACACCCGTATTCCTTTCTGTCGCTGGGTGTTGGCTGGACACCCTCTCTTAGTTCTTCACCACATAGGCTCTCCGTAAGAAGCTCACAACCTCATAGCCAGTTTCACCAGAGCAAGGAGCAAGAAGAGCCACAGAGAGAGACTGTAAGCAATATGGAAGGCAGTCCTTCGTAACGTCAACCCATCACTCTTGCCACATTACATTTCCCACATGTGTGGGCAACTCACACGGGCCCAAGGGGACTATGCAAGGGCATGAAGAGCGGACACAGGGCATGTGAGAAGCCACTGAGCCCACACCAACACAACCCCTATGCTCTCAGCAAGCACCAACCTTCCCTGAGAAATAAAACAAGGCTTTAGAGCCCACATCTTATATTTGCTTGTTAATTCACTCACTCAAGTCACAAGCACTGGGGATAAGGAAGTGAAAATAGTCAACACCTCTGAGAAACACACAACCGGCGAGTGCACACAGTAATGAGGTACAGCAAGTAAGAGGCACCATGGGCAGTGGTGGGAGGGAGGTCACTGTGTAGGGGAGACCTCTCTCAGAGATGAGACTAGAAAGGACTCTCTCAAAGCCTCCCATTGGGCAGAGACACGGAGGAAGTGGGGACTCACAGTGAAGATATACAGAAGGGTATTCTGGGGAGCAGGACATCAATCAAGCAAATAAATAAACCCAGCGAAGCTGTGCACGGTTGTGCTCGCCTGTGATTCCCGTGTTCAGGAGGCTGAGGCAGAAGGATCACCAACTCAAAGCCAGCCTGGGCTACATAGTGAAAGCTTGTCTAAAGAAATAAATAAACAGGCAACACTTAACTAAGGACTGTCAAAATGTCTTAGTTACGAGATGCCTGGCCTGTGGCTAACTGCAACAACTGTGTCATCATCAGGCTTGCAGCAACCATGGGGCCGTATGTGACAACCTAAAGGAAGTGTACATTTAGAGAGCTGGCACTCAATGGGCGGGCATGGAGGAATGCCGGGCTCGGGTCGCCTCCCCTGGCATGGGGGGCCAGGCTCTACTCTAATCTAATCGCTCCCTTTCTCACCCTCTCCCCTGGTCACCCGACCCGCAGGTAAGGCCAGAGTGGAGTGGGGGGCTCAGGAAAGACCTCAGGTGCACACGGCCATACAAGATCGCTTTACCTCCCTCCTTACCCTTGAAGAAAGCCAGGCTTACGCGGATTTCGGAGACGCTTCAAGAGCAAATCTGATTTAATAAGGGAGTGGCTAGCAGTTGATATAATAGGGGGTGACGAGAAAAGGGGGTGATCGGCCAAAAGCTGGCGATAGGCTGGCGAGCTTGTCATAAGACCCCCTCATGAGCTAACGTCACCTGCATAGCACCACCCCAGGGGCAAAAGCCCGCGAGAATGGGGAGCACATGGGCTGGCGAGAAAGTTGGGGGGCTGGTTGCAAAGCCAGTTCTTCTGGTTCCGGACCCAGAGAATTGTGGCCTGCTTCCGCATTCCCCCAGGGCTGGAATGCAGCGCTCTCCATTGCCCTTCCCCCTCAAGGCCAAAGCTGAACCCCAACAGAGGAAGGATCCCTTATCCACAGGGGTAATATCAGAAATGAGTAAAACAACTATAGAAATGAGTATGGCGTCTCCATAGTAAAAGCCAAATGTAGGATTACCATAGGATCCTGCTGAACCACTCTGGGACAGTTTTCTATCGGAATGTAAGTCAGGGTACCACCGAGGCATCTGCATACCAATGTGTATCCCAGTGCTATTCAAAACAGTGGAATCAGCCTACGTGCCCATAAACCAAATGAATAAAGACAATGTGATGCACACACACGTGTGCGCATACACACGCACGAGTGTTATTCAACCATAAAGAGTAATAAAATCATGTCATTTGCTTGCTAGGCAGGGGCAGTGGGAAGGGGAGAAGATGCACTGAACTTGATCAAAGTATGAACATGATCATAAGAATTATGGAAACAACAATTTGTACAAGTAATATATAATAATAAAAATAATCAGGGGCTGGGAATATGGTCTAGTGGTAGAATGCTTGCCTCCCATACATGAAGTCCTGGATTCGATTCCTTAGCACTACATATATAGAAAAAGCCGGAAGTGGCGCTGTGGCTCAAGTGGTAGAGTGCTTGAGCAATAAGAAGCCAGGGAAAGTGCTCAGGCCCTGAGGTTTAAACCCCAGGACTGGCAAAAAATAAAAATCATAATAAAAGCCATCTCTATTGGAAAAAAGTAAATAAAAGCTTCCCTTGGGCAGAGCTCTGAAGGAAGCAAGGGGCCACAGGGGCAGAGGGGAGTGGCTATCTGGAAGAGCATCCTAGGCAGAGGGGAAATCAACTGCAAAGGTGGCTGAAGTTTTCCAGGCACACAAGAGTGTGCCTGGAGCAGAGTGAGCAGGAGAAAAGCATGGCTGGAAGTTAGGTAACAAAGGAAAACACAAGCCATGACTATTGGAGTCCTGCAAGTAACTAAAAGGACTTTTTTTTTTTTTTTGGCCAGTCCTGGGCCTTGGACTCAGGGCCTGAGCACTGTCCCTGGCTTCTTTTTTTTTTTTTCAAGGCTAGCACTCTGCCACTTGAGCCACAGCACCACTTCTGGCCGTTTTCTGTATACGTGGTACTGGGGAATTGAACCCAGGGTCTCATGTATACGAGGCAAGCACTCTTGCCACTAGGCCATATCCCCAGCCCAACTAAAAGGACTTTGACTTTCATCCTAAAAATGGGAGCCCCTGGACAATTTCTTCCACTAACAGGAACCACTTCACATGCAGGAAAAAATCAGCCCTTTTCTTCATAGTTTCAAGACAGTGGTTCCAATTCTCTTCTGCTGGGAGGCATTCATTTGCTTTGCAATGTGTACTTTCCTTCAAAGATAATATTTTCCCTAAAGGCTCTTGTTGTTGAAGGCTGTTTTTAATCTCTGGATAAGGAAAAACAAACAAAACAATGTGCCAGAAACAAACAAACAAACTTCAATGAGTCTGGGCCAGAATCCAAGTAAACCAAATTAATTGCATGAAGTCAGACTTCACCAGAAGGCAGATATCAACCTGAGAGGATAAAACAGGGCCTTGGGCCACCAAATTGAGCTAATGATACCTGCCAATCATCTAATCGGAAATAAAGTAGTTGGAGTTAAACATCTAAGAGTCTATGTGATATGGCTCCAACTAAACAAACCTAGGAGAAGTCTTGTTGATACCAACACATTAGCTCCAATGTCGCAACCTGGGGAAAATTACTTTACATTTCCCAATGTAATAACCCAGGAATTTGGGAAAGGACACTTGGGTTTTTTTCCCCCAGTGCTAGAAATCAACCCTTAAGGCCTTAGGCACATGATAGACAAGCAATCTACCACTGAGCTACATTCCCAACTCTTGGTAAAGAGCACTTTCTTGTCATTATGCTCACGGCATACCTAGCCCCAAGTTTCTCCTATGATTGTCCTGCCTAGAAGTGGTTGTCCATCAGGCACCATAGAGGGCTGAATAGTAGGTAAACATAGATAGCAAATGGAAATTAGTATATCAGAGTAGGCAAGGTCAGCATAGGTAGATAGGAATGGCTGAGAGAGAACCAGACTGTTTGACAAAGATAAGCTCATATAAGAAAAGGTAGGCAAACTCCTGCAAATACTGCTGTCTGTGGGCCAGGAGACGTGGACTGGACCGGAGAGTACAAGATGGCCCGGCTTGCCCTCTGTCTCCTGAACGTTCTCTGGGTGATGGCTGGGATGAGTATCCAGACCCAAAGCTCATGCTGTGAGTATAGTGCTTGTTCTGAATTCAGGGACGCAGTTACCCTGGGGAAAGGCAAAGAGAGACCTCAGCCCCAGGGGTCTGCTGAGGTGAATGAGCTTGAAATAGCCATAAGAGTCCCTGGTCAGGATGTGTATGTGCGTTCACTTTTCCTGACTTCATAGCACAAGTTCTCTGAAGGTAGAATTCATGCAATTTTTTTTGCTAAGCAAGACTGAATTATGATTTCAGGAGTGATTGTTGCTGAAATAAAACAGGTGTTTGGTGACTTCTGACACCACATTATACAACCAGGGGGAGGTCTGGGTATGTGCTGAGGACAGGTCATGTCCTTCATCTTTAATATTCTTTATGAAAGAGTTGGGAGTTAGAAATCAATGCAAAAACAAACAAAAACAAAAACACACAGTGATTTCTAATCTGCTGCTAGAATTCATGTGAAATGACTAAGAGTTGAAAGATAGAAAGTAAAAAATAACTTTCTTAAAGTCAGGGGTGATTTGAGAAGATGGAAAGGCCAATTGGCCTCAAAAGAAAAATGTCTATATTTTGGGTATTTCCTCTAAATCCCTTGATTTCCTAAGTTAATAAAGTCTTCTGTGCCCAGGCATAAAAGGCAGGAGAACCATGTTTCAAAGGCAAAGGAATTGGGGTTGGGGGTTCATTAAGTGTCTTTCTCTTCTCAGCCATCTCCTCAGACCAGCTGCCCTGGGTTAACAGCCTGCAAGCACACATGGAGAACTCAGTGTCTCTGTCAGCCTTTCCAAACCCCAGTGTCCTGATTGCTATGAACCTGGTTGGAGCCTATGACCTGGAGGCCCAGAAGCTTCTGACTTACGAGCTCATGGCCAGTGACACTGCAGGTGAGACATCAGAGCCCCTTGCCTGCTCCCTGCATCTTCCACACACTGGCCATCCCTCAGCCCCAACCTGGTGCACCTCTCCAACGCCAGTGCTGCCTCCAGTTGTACCTTCATCCCCCAGCCCTGCATACCTGTAGGATACCTGGAAATCTATATGTGTGCAGGAAGTCAGAGCGTTCATGCAGGAGGCCAGGGAAGCAGAAAAAGCACCAAACTAGACATAAACTAAGAAGGGGATTCCAATTCCAGATCTGCCACTTACTAACTCTGTGGCCTTGAACAAATCACTAGATGCAGCCCAAGCTCTGCTCACCCTCTAATCATAACAATGACAGTAACCATAAAGTCTCTCTTCTGCCTGCTTCTCAGGAGTTGCCCTAAGACTCAAGTTGAAGTTACTTTGCAACTTCAAGTTTGATCATTCCTTTGCATGGGTGCTCTTGCTACAGATATAACCAGCTTTCAGGGATTCTTTGCTTAGGTTTCATTACACACTCATCAACTCACACAGAAGACATTTGACACCGTATTCCCTTACATATTTTTTTCCATATCTCTTTGGAAAGACAGATCCAAAGGTTATGTACCTATGCTAAGGAATCAGAATGATCTGGAAAAGAAACAGAAAGCTCAGCCATGGTCCCTGAGGAGGCCTCCCCTGAGACTGTCTTCGTGTCACTGTGCGGTTGGTTCTCCTCTCTGCAGACCTAACCACTGGGCAGCTCGCCCTCAACATTATGGCTCTCACCTCCTCCTGCCGGGACCCTGGGAGTAAAACATCTGTTCTACAAAAACAAATGGAAAACTGGTCACCTACAAGTAAGACTTCCTGGCCATAGTGAAGGAGGCAAGGGTGAAGCACAGAGTCCTTCCTAAATCCAGATGGAGGTGGGGAACGTGGAAAGTTAGAGAAAACATACACTGCCAGCTCTGTGCCGACAACCCTAACAATGTGGCCAAATGCTTGGCCAACATAAACTAGAAAAATGAGCTCATCCAAACACACGAAGCAGTCCAGCCACCATCTGTCTGGGGACATCGTCTCTCTTCTACTCAGGGGGCTGAATAATATCCTTATTCTGAGAAATACTCAAGTTACCCTTTGCTGATATCTTTCTTTGGGGGCAGATTTTTTTAGTCATTTCTATTTTGGCTTTTCCTTCTTCACAAATGATGAAATGTTAGTCTAATAAAGGTTTTTTTTATCCCCCTTCGGAGAGCCCAATGATGCCACAGCCCTCTATGGGGCCAGTCTGGCCATCTTGGCACTGTGCCAGAAAAACCCAGAGACAACCTTACCCATAGCCTTGGGTTTTGCCAAGCTCCTGTTGTCCAGTTCCTCTTCCTTGAATGTGGGTGAGTAAACAGCAAATATCAGACCCTGTCCTGAGCTGGGCACATGAGAAGTACAGAGGGCAAAGAGGGGAGGCTACAAGGGAGAGGGAGGAAGACAGTCTTCCCGGACAAGGAAGGGAGACTTCCGGGGAAAGAAGGGAGACTTCCGGTGGGAGAAGAGCTGATGTAGCAAATGCATCTGGGAGGCACTGAACAATGTTAATTAAGGAAGAAAGAAAAGAAGACATTAGCATGTTTCTATATGCTGATCCTAGGCAATATCTAATACTAGACAACAGTTATTATGAGGACACTAGAAAGAACTAGCATCTATAATTATCTCCTGTGGGAACAATATTCATGTTATTGAAGGCTAAAGTTGTTCTAAAATTAAATATTGATATATTTTCTCAGCCCTACCCTCACCCTCTCTTTAACTTTTACTACAATTTCCATTCTCTACTTTTCTCAATATCTCCCACTGAACAAGTACTGTCTGACCACTACATCCTGGGATGTTTAGAAATGCTTCCTTCATTCCGCAAGCACTTTATAAATCTAATATGGCCTAGTGGTAGAGTGCTTGCCTAGCATGCATGAAGCCCTGTGTTCAATTCCTCAGCACCACATATATAGAAAAAGCCAGAAGTGCCTCTGTGGCTTAAGTGGTAGAGTGCTAGCCTTGAGCAAAAAGAAGCCAAGGACAGTGCTCAGGCCCTGAGTTCAAGCCCCAGCACTGGCAAAAAAAAAAAAAAAAAGAATTTGGCCCAGCTACTGACTTGGTTGTGTATCCTTGAGGCATAGTTACTTTATTGCTTCTAAACCTTCATTCTCTTTGTTGTTGTTTTTATTTTTATTAATTAAATTTTGTTGACAAGGTGTTGTGCAAAAGGGGTATAGTTACATAATAGGGCAGTGAGTACATTCCTTGTGATATCTTACACCCTCATTTTTCTTTCCCTTCCCTAGATCAGGTAGGCATATATACAATACCCAGTGTACCAAAATCATTTACAGTAACCTTGTAGCATATGCCAAAGGAGATTCACCTAGAACTTTAAATGTAACGTCAACAATAGAATCCTCCTGTGTCCTTGTCTTGAAGTTGTTTTTGCTTATCCTTGCCTTATATGACATACATACATAGCTGTTGAGCTATTGTGATCCACTGATAGGTCTATTCTAGACCTTTTTATGTTTAGTAGTTGTTTGGTTTTAGATGCATAATGTAAGGTCGCTGACCCAAACCTGTGGAAATACCATTTGAGAAGTTTTTTGTTTCGCGGACCTGGTCTCTACTGTCTCCCCCCCCCCACCCCGCCCCAAGCTAACAGTCATATATCAAGGAGACCATGCCTCTTTGTTCTCTGTGTTCTAGGCTTGTCTTGCTCTACATTATTTGTTCAAGTTCTGACCATTTCCCTGTGAATACCAATATTTCATCATTTCTAATCGCTGTGTAGTATTCCATTGTGTATAGGTACCACATTTTTTGGATCCATTCATCAGTAGTGGGGCATCTGGGTTGTTTCCATAGTTTGGCTATTGTGAATTGTGCAGTGATAAACATGGATGTTCAGATGTCTTGTTGATATCCTGAGACTTGTTCAGGATAGATGCCGAGGAGTGGTATGGCTGGGTCATAGGGTATGTCTATGCTGAGCTTTTTGAGAAACCTCCATACTGTTCTCCAAAGTGGTTGTACTAATTTGCACTCCCACCAACAATGGAGAAGGGTTCCTCTTTCTCCGCACCCCCTCCAGCATTTGTTGTTGCCTGAGTTCAGAGTATAGGCCATTCTAACTGGAGTGAGGTGGTATCTCAGGGTTGTTTTTATTTGCATTTCCTTTACTGCCAGGGATGTTGAACATTTCCTCATATGTTTCTTTGCCATTTTTATCTCTTCTCCTGTGAAGTCTCTCTTTAGCTTTTTTGCCCATTTAATAATTGGTTTACTGGGTTTGGAACTTCGAGTTCTCTGTAGATGATGGATATTAGGCCTTTGTCTGTTGCTTTGCTGGTGAAGATCCTTTCCCATATGGTTGGCTGTCTTTTTAGTTTGGTTTCTAGTTTGGCTATATCTTGTTTTTTTTTTTTGTTTTTTTGTTGTTTTTTTGTTTGTTTGTTTGTTTTTTGGCCAGTCCTGGGCCTTGGACTCAGGGCCTGAGCACTGTCCCTGGCTTCCTTTTGCTCAAGGCTAGCACTCTGCCACTTGAGCCACAGCGCCACTTCTGGCCATTTTCTGTATATGTGGTGCTGGGGAATCGAACCCAGGGCCTCATGTATACGAGGCAAGCTCTCTTGCCATTAGGCCATATCCCCAGCCTTGGCTATATCTTTAGCTGTGCAGGAACTTTTTATTTTGTAGTAGTCCCATTTGTCAAGACTCTCCCCTATCTGTTGTGCCCCTGGGACTATATTCAGGAAGTTCCTACATGTGTCTATAAGTTCTGGCATCTCTCCTACTCTGTCCTTCAGTAGATTCAAGGATTCAGGTCTAATATTGAGGTCCTTGATCCATTTTGAGTTGATCTTGGTGCATGGTGATAGGCTAGGGTCTACTTTGAGTTTTCTACATGTGGCTGCCTAGTTTTTCCAGCACCAGTAGTTGAAGAGCCTATGTTTTTTCCATTGTATGTCTTTAGCTCCTTTGTCAAATATCAGCTGACTGTAAGAATGTGGCTTTATTTCTGGGTCTTCTATTCTATTCCATTGGTCTTCAGGTCTGTTTTTATACCAATACCAGGCTGTTTTTATTATGATGGCTCTATAATATATCTTGAAGTCTCTTACCTTTAAATAAAGATAATCACAGGTCCTATTCACAGGGAGGGTCCTGAGAACTGAATGAGATTGTGTCACAAGAATATCATTGCTAAATGATACATTTGGCTGCTTATGTTGTAGTGGTGGTGGTCCTATTCCTTTGTGATTCTCAGACACAGAAGCAGTGGCCACCTTGGCCTTAACCTGCATGTACAACAAGATCCCTGTAGGCTCTGATGCAAGTTACAGAAACCTGTTTAGGCAAGTGCTGAAGACTCTTGTGGAGAATATCAGCAGGAAGATCAAAGACAATGGCATCATCGGAGACATCTACAGTACTGGCCTTGCCATGCAGGTAAACGCATCCTGGATACTCTTGATTAATGTCTAGAAACATCCAACTAATGTGTCTTGAGGTAGATACCGTGGGTGCCTTGCCTTAGTTCCACTACTAATTAATCACAGGTAGTAGTAATTCTTCCTTAGCTCATAAAGTATGAAAACTAATCTATTTCAATTCATTTTCCTTCCTTGGAAGAAAAATAAATAAATCCAGAAAACATATAGGTCTGTTGTTTAATAATGATCAATTTACTATTGAAAATTTGATGTATAGAAACTGATGTTAACACAGGTGCTCAGAAAATATTGAATTTTCTGCTTCACTCTTGCCAGCCCAGGGTTATTTTTCTCAGCCCTTTATCTTGATCCAACACAGGATTGGTCTATATTTAAAATGATTAATGAGAATAATCTAATGTTGACTCAACCTCACAAAAATGCTTAGTATATGGCAAACCCAGGTCTAGGTGTTATCCCAAGCCAGGCACAACCCTATTCTTTCAGGTTCAGATTCAGTAACATACTGATCAGTGGCTCGAAACCCAACACCCTCCCGATGCCCAGGTGAATAAGGTAGCATCCTCCATGAAAGGTAGATGTGCTAAGTGAAATGAACTCCATGTTATGGAAACGGCTGTTATATCACTGTTGTAATTACTTTCAACATGCCATGAGAAACTGTAGCTTCTATTGTACATGATCCACTTGTATCCCTTTCCTGTGGTTGTACCTGCACTATCACTGTGTCTTATCTGAGTACATTGGAAACCGTGTATACTGGTATTAGAACCAGGAAAGTGAAAGGGAATATCAAAATCGAGAGCCAAAGGATAAAAAGACAAACGACTACAAAAGCAATACTTGCAAAACTGTTTGGTGTAAACCAACTGAACAACTCATAGGGGGAGAAGGAAAGGGGGAGGGGGAGGGGGAATGAGGGAGGAGGTAACAAACAGTACAAGAAATGTACCCAAGGCCTAACGTATGAAACTGTAACCTCTCTGTACATCACTTTGACAATAAATAAGAAAAAAAGGTAGATGTATCTATATGGGGAAAGAGAATCAACTATAACCATAAATTTAGAAACCATAACCCTCTAAGCCAAGCAAAAAGGTATTTTAACCTTGTCAGAAAGCCCAGAACATGTTTGTGCATGACAGGACAGACATCTACGGTTCTCATACACTTCTGGTTGGCCCATGGCCTGTCTTCTTATAGTAATAATTTTGTATGGCCCATAATTTCTGTTAGAAATAATTGGTAGAAAAAGATTCCCCATCCCTGCAATATGGAAAGTTGTCTCAGTATACCTTGTAAAATTAAGAAAAATATTGCACCATAAGCTTCACAATTAAGAAAGCCTAGTGTCCTGGTGTTTGGACGCCATCTCTAAACTAATAAGCATATGTATATACGCAGGTAGATATGTAGGTAGGTAGACAGACAGATGGATAATTTTAAGAAGAAAATTGTTTCTATATAGGTAGATAGATAGATTGATTGATGATAGATAGATAACTAATAAGAAAATTGCTTCCTGAGGGAAAAAAAGTAAACTGTCATTGGTGTCACATTAAAATTTAGAGCATAAGCCAGGCACCAGTGGGTCACATCTGTAATCTTACCTACTCAAGAGGCTGAGGCTCATGGTTCAAATCCATCCCAGGCAGGAAAGTCCAGGAGACTCTTACTAATTATTAGCATCCAAAAAAGCCAGAAGTGAAGCTGTGGTACAAGTAGAAGAGTACTAGCCTTGAACAAAAGAGTTCAGGGACAATACCCAGGCCCTGAGTTCAAGCCCTATGACCATTACCAAGAAAAAAATCTTAGAGCATAAACAGCCTAAATAAGAATTAATGTCAAACATAAGAGCAAAAACAAAAGTCCTACTAAAATGTACTATGCATAGACCTGACAAGTAAAGGCTAAGTCAGTTCGTATGACACGGCTGATGAGATTTTACACTGAATAAAACCCTGCTGATTCCATGGCTGAATTATACAAAAGGATTCCTTCCCAGGGCTTGAGTCTAGAAAGTTCTTGGGAGAATCAAACAGACTGGGAAGGGTAGGGGGTCGGTGTGAGGGAACGGTGAATCGTGACTCACTAAACATTGCTGCTTTGGGCCAAACACAGAGGTGCTTACCTAATTTGGCTTCTGAATTTATCACCTGCTAGAAAAATTATACCTGATAAAGTTAATTCCTGGGAATTAAAGCTCTCCCTATCAAAAGGTAGGAGTTCATGTATATCCGGATACTAGAGACCTTGTGGATTTCCAGCCAGATGAGGTAGATAACCTCTCCTGACCCTCTTTATGACCACATTGGGGGTTTATTCAGGCAGTCCCAAATTTGAATCCACCAGGTGTTCATCTATAATCTTTGTCTAATCTCAAATGTTCTGGCACTTGGATCAAAGGACTCTGGGTCTGTAACAGCTTGGGTTTGGACCCCAGATATGCCACCATCTTGGATAAATACTGATTTTTTCCCTCTGAATTGTATTTTTCCCACAATAACAAGTGTGCAAACAAGTTAAAAGACAAAAACAAAGAAATCACAGGTGTGGTGGCTCATGGCCCTTCCTAGCCATACAGCAGTGCTATTATACTGTTCCAGCCTTGTCTCTCCCTCTTCCCCGAAGTCAGTGCCTCTCACGTGGCCTCAGCCATCCTCATTCCTTCCCAGTGTTGCTCCTGAGGCATTTCTTCTGTCCCAATGTCCCCTCCTTCTTCCAGCAATATTCCACTATGTTCAAGTTTCCTTGGATAGAAGCTTACATTACCAAAGGGTTCTGGTAAACTTCATGCAGCATTGTTAATGACACTGTCCCTGAGTTTTTGTGCTCAAGAATAGTGCTCTACCACAGGAGCCATAGCTCTACTTCCAGCTTTTGGGGGAATAGAGGGGTGTTTAATAGGAGGTAAGAGTCTCACAGACTTTCCTGCCTGGGCTGGCTTCAAACTGAGATGCTCAGATCTCAGCCTTCTGAGTAGCTAGGATTATAGGCATGAGCTACTGGCTCCAGCTTGTTAGGTCACTTTCTGGGTGTATTAATCCAGCTGTGGTTTGCAAGGAATGAAAGCCAAAGTCATTTTGGTATGGTGAAAAAGAAGAAGGGGGGGGGAGGAAGAAGAGGAGGAGGAAGAGAAAGGAGGGAGGAAGGAAGAGAGGGAGGGAGAATTTACTATTTCATAAACACTACCACACACTTAGGAAGTCTAAAGCCAAATCAGGTGGTCTCAGGAATGACCAGAATAAAGAAATCAAGTCATGATCCTAGGGACTGACCCTTTTTCATCTTTTAGCCCTTTTCCCTCATTTCCCCCTGCAAGCATAGCTCCTTCAAAGTGGCTGAGGAAGATGGGAATGACCAGTTCAATGTGGACTCCGGTGTTCTCAGTCAAAATAACCTCACCAAGAAAAGAAAGCTTTCCCTCCCCTTGTCTTCACTTGTTGGATGGATTAATGGGCAACTGTATCCACCAATCAGATGTTCGCAGTGCTGCACTGAGACCAGCCCATCCGGGGCCATGACTCCACCCCCATGGCTAGGATTTGGGAGCCTCTGATTCCTTTGGCAAGCTGTGGGAGAAATCTACCACAGGATGCTTAAGACAACACCTATCGGAGGCCATTTAGTGCATGTGGGTGTGGGCCAGCTTGTAGACAAACCCTGTTCACCCATGCAGCAGCCAGAACATCATTCCCTGATCCTCCTCGGTGAACAGCTCTCTCCTCTGTGACAAACCCTATGTGACAGAGAGAGTGCTAAGAGGTGGACACATAGCATCGAGGCAAAGAAACAGAGTTCCAAACATTGTGCCACTCAGTTTGGGATTCTGAATGTTCACACAGTCCGGCCCTCACAAGGGCCAACCCTCAGCTATCACTAATCTCTCCCCCATCCACCCCCAGGCTCTCTCTGTGACACCTGAGCAACCTACCAAGCAATGGGACTGTAAGAAGACCATGGATACAGTACTGGAGGAGGTTAAGCAAGGAAAATTCGATAACCCAATGTCCATTGCCCAGATCCTTCCTTCCTTGAAAGGCAAAACATACTTAGATGTGCCCCAAGTGACTTGTGTCCCTGGTAAGCATGTGTGTTTTTTTTAACAACCATCTTTTCTCCTGTCATAAAGGTGCAAATTGTGCCATAAATATGTGTATCAGTGGTTAATAGCATATACACCCCATGAGTATGTGCTAGCACACAGAGCCAACCCCTCCATCCCTTTGTCTTCTTCATTCATCACACATTTATTGAAAACCTATGATGGGCCAAACATTTTGTGAGACATTAGGCAAAGGGGAAGGTTTGTGTTCTCAACAATGAAATAATTTCGTTCATTCATTTGTCAAGCATACCACTAACTAAACATCCTGCTGCTCTCTTGAGTCGGGTGATAGATATAAAAACAAATGCTAACAATATCTGGAATAGTGAAGCAAATAGCAAGTCAGAAGATAAGTGATATATATTACAAAAGCCCAAAGAAGCAACAACTTTGTTGAATGCCAACTCCTTTGAAAGATAATAAAAAATTAAAAGTTTAAATTAAAAAAGCAATGACCAATTCTTCATTTTGCTTGAGAAGCCTAAAGAAACAGTTGACATTTCTGCCAAGCCATAAAGACTTGATTATGAAAGTATGGTTCTCGCAGAACACTCAGTGGAGGGGGAAGAAATTTGGCTTGCTACCTTTTAATGTTTACCTTTCATCCAATCATAAATATAATTCAGAATTATTTGAACTTTAGACATTGCAGAACTATGCATTTGGAAAGCGGGGCTCCTTCATAACTAGTCTTTGGATTTGAGTCAACCAACTCTTCTTTCTAATTAAATACTAACATAGCACTTTATTTCTATTGCATTGCACTAACCTTACAAGATAGTAAGGGATTATAATTGCCTTGTATATTTCAATACAGAGTCCACAGGCATCAAAGTAAGCAAACTGATCCTTAGTGTATCGAGCACTTAACCCGCCCACCCCTCCCCAACTCCCTAGGATACTACTTGCCTTTGAGTCTCTAACAAAGTCTTTGCAAGGGTTGTGGTCTAACTGTTAAAGGACTTTGGTAAAATGCTCTGAAAGTCACTAATCACTGAAATGGTTTCTAGAATAAGTAGATGATAGCAGTGACTCTATGTATATGTAAGCCCTACCGTCTTTGACATATTTGGCTCTTTTTTTCCTCTTTACAGATAATGAGGGGCAACCAACTCTTCCCAACAATCCTAACCCTGTTCCCACCACAGCATCCAACATCACTGTCACCTACACCATCAACAACCAGCTGAGGGGTGTAGACCTGCTCTTCAATGTGACCACTGAGGTCAGCGTGGAGACTGGGTCCACACTACTTGTCGTCCTCGAAGAAGCACAGCGTAAAAACCCCATATTCAAGTGAGTGCTGCAAGTGACATTTGCCATTCTCCCTTAACTCAAATTCTGTTCCCTCTCTCTTTCTATCCTCCCTCTCTCCCTTTTTCTGTCTCTCTCCTTCCAAAGAAGTGCTTCTTTTTCATGAACAATAATTTCCTCCTCCTCCTCCTCCTCCTCCTTCTCCTCCTCCTCCTCCTCCTCCTCTCTCTCTCTCTTCCTCCCCCACCTCCTTCTTCTTCCCTCTTCCTTCTTCATTTGCTTACCTTTCTTCCTTCTGATATTTTAACGTCTTTTTATCTAACAGCCCCTTGAGGAACTTACAACCTAGTGGATAGAATGGCTGCTATGGAAAACCACACAAGCCAATACATGATGAATTTTAACAGTAGAATCTCAAGGAAGTGATAGTTCATTGTGGCTGCAAAAAGCAAAAGAAAGATCCAGGACTCTGGGCTCTGAAGAGTGCTATTTAGGAAGATATGTGGATGAGGTCATTCTAGGAAGAAGAAATGACTATAAAAAAGCATTGAGAAAAGAGCAAGCAAGGAAGTGGCATTCACTGAATATACTAGCTTTACTAGGGGACAGAGTAGAGGTCTGAAGGAATTACAGGACATCTAGAAGTCAAAGTGATGGTGTGAAAAGCCTAACATCCCACGCTGAGGTAAACCTCCCCTTTGCAGAGGAGCATCTCAAAGGCTTGAATAAGGAAATTCACGTCATAGTTACTAGAGTTTGGGCCCAAGGAAGCAGGGAGACAATGGAGGTCGTGCTTGAAGTGATGAAGCTGAGAAGTGACGAAGACTTGATGAAGGGTGGCCAGAGGTAGAGATCAACAGAGAGCAGCATTAAACCATTGAAAACAATGACAAGAAGTAAAGGATTCCTTTTGGGGGGAAAGCTATTTAATTCTTTCAATTTACTTAATTGTGGTTGTTCAAAAGAGAAACACTAGGAAGCTTTTGGAGAACACCTTTGGAAAAGTGATCAAAGCAATCAAAAGAGATACTCATCTGAAAACTCATGTGAAGAAGCCATACAGGATGGGCCAGGCACATGGCCACCAAGAAAACCATCAGGCCAGTGTGAACACTCACACCCCATGAACGTAAACAGATATGCCTACTATGACAGGGAGAAATTCTTTCTCATGGATATGTGGAGGTAACTCACCATTCTAAGGTCTTCACCAAACCCAGCAGAAATAAACATTTGAAGATAGATTTTCATGGGCTGTAGTGCACACATGCACAAAAGAAATTATACTTGCTACCAAAATTCACAGATTCCTCGGAAACATGTGGATTTTTAAATAAACATAGAAATGCCTATAGTTTTGCTTAGGTGAAAATACACACTTTGTAATTATTTTAAAAATCTCGTTTTTTAAAGCTGGAAGTAGAGCTGTGGCTCAAGTAGTAGAGCAGTAGCATTGAGCAAAAAAAAAAGTTCAGGGCTGGGGATATGGCCTAGTGGCAAGAGTGTTTGCCTCCAATACATGAAGCCCTGGGTTCAATTCCCCAGCACCACATATACAGAAAATGGCCAGAAGTGTCACTATGGCTCAAGTGGCAGAGTGCTAGCCTTGAGCAAAAAAAAATCCAGGGACAGTGCTCAGGCCCTGAGTCCAAGCCCAGGACTGGAAAAAAAAAAAGAGCTCAGGGATAGGCACAGGGTCTGAGTTCAGCCCCAGGACTGGCAAACACACACACACACACACACACACACACACACACACACACACACACACACACATTTTTAAATATCATTTAACTCCAAATGATATAATTTCTATTTTATTTCTCATTTGTATTTTCTTTTTGGGGGAATAACACTTTTCCTGATCTTTAAAGCATTTAGAATGTCCATTCATCTTACTTCCTGTTGTGTGACTTAAACTGAGGTACAAACCAGTTATAACTCTTTTCTCAGGTTTGAAACCACAATGACATCTTGGGGCCCCATTGTCTCTTCTATCAATAATATTGCTGAAAATGTTAATCACAGGACATATTGGCAGTTCCTTAGCAACAAAACACCTTTGACTGAAGGTAAGAGAAGTAAAGGAGTGGGTGTTTCTTCCAGAGTTAGAAAGAAATTCATTAGTTCCTGTACTTAATTCATGAAGTTAATTAAGTGTGAAACTGTATATAACATTTTTTCTGATCCTGGGGCTTGAACTGAGCCTCTTTGTGTTCAAGGCTAGCACTCTAGCACTTGAGGCACAGCAGCACTTCTGGATTTTGGGGGGTAGTTTATTGGAGCTAAGAGTCTCACAGGGACTTTTCTACCTGGGCTGGCTTCCAAACAATATTCTCAGATCTCAGCCTCCTGAGTAGCTAGGATTACAGGCGTGAGCCACCTGCACCTGGCTTATAACTTCACCATGAAACCTGAAGATGTGGCTTTATAAAAAGTTTTTATTTCCCAATCTTTCAATAGGAGAGATGAATTTCTTTGCATCTGCGGGATCATAGCAAAACATATTATAAACATCCTGACGTTACACAGGCTAGAACCCTCTCTTATTTATGAGCCACATTCTGCACATAATGAACTTTCCCTGAGCTATGCACAGTCTTCATAGATATAGAATGGAAACAGCAAGAGCCATTTCTTATTGTCCAATTATGAAGTACAGCGTCTTTTGCAAATTGTGTGTTCAAATATGCCTATTGATGTTAGTTGTTCTAATTCTTTTATCTCAAGAAATTGCCATGGGCTCCCTAGAATGGAGTTACTCCTAACAAATTTGCTGAGCTGATCTTTTGGGGCAGCTGGGTTCCAGGTACCATGGTGATGACCTCATATTATTCTCTGCTTCTTTCCAGGGGTTGCGTATTACATACCCTCTGACCTGGAGCACATCTTGGCAAATTTCACTGAGTACTGATGTGGTGGGTTCAGCCCCTCCTGGGCATTTCCCAGTGGACGGGAGAATTTCCACCCTGTTTCAAATACATCCCCCTGCCCTCCCCTTGTCCCGCACCCCCCCCCCCAAAAAGAGTGATATTCAAGGCCTGGTAAATATGCAGCCACTATGCAGAATGAATGATACAAAGAACCGCTCTGTGCCTTGACATCTGTTACTTGTGAAAATACAATCTCCAGCTTCTCAGTGCAATGACCACCCATCATCACGTAAACCTAGGTTGAGGGAAAAGGAGAGTTCCGATGATACATTTTTTTCTGAGGTCTTTCTGATTTTCCCCAATTTACAAACGAAAGGACATATTTTAAAATCTTTACCGACATTTCTTCTGTCTGTCCTCCTTTCCAAATCCCCTGATGTAAACATGTATGCACACTTATAAACATGAAATGACTGCAGTGACTCCAGATGTTATGTCTAGGGTAGTTCAGAGCTCTTTCATGTCTGATATTTTCTTTCTCTCCTCTTCCATTTCTAATATTCATTCTGAATAAAATTGAGTTTAAAATATACTTTTTGCACTTAGGAGGTGAAAATAGGGGATCTCAATTTCAAAGTCTGAGTAATATTGTGAGTTCAAGGCCAATCAGAGGTCTATAATGAGACTGTCTTAAAAATAGACATGAAGGGGCTGGGGATATGGCCTAGTGGCAAGAGTGCTTGCCTCGTATACATGAGGCCCTGGGTTCAATTCCCCAGCACCACATATACAGAAAATGGCCAGAAGTGGCGCTGTGGCTCAAGTGGCAGAGTGCTAGCCTTGAGCAAAAAGAAGCCAGGGACAGTGCTCAGGCCCTGAGTCCAAGCCCCAGGACTGGCCAAAAAAAAAAAAAAAAAATAGACATGAAGGCTGGAGAGGTGGTTTTAGTTTTAGAGTGCTTGCCTAGAATGCATGAAGCCCTGGGTTTGATTCCTCGGTCCCACATACACAGAAAAGGCTGGAAGTGGCACTGTGGCTCAAGTGGTAGAGTGCTAACCTTGAGCAAAAGAAGCTCAGGGACAGTACCCAGGCCCCAAGTTCAAACCCAAGTTTAAGTTCAAGTTCAAGCTGAGTTTTAAAAAAATAGACATGAACTAATAAGCTCAAAAGGCAACTACCATCCGCACATGTAGAAGTTATATAGTGTACACACACACACATACACACACCTGTAATCTTAGCTACTAGATTCACTTCAAAATGTCCTATACCCCTAATTTTCTACTCAGTTTTCATTTCATTATCATTGTGATGATGGCCTTGGTATCTCCTGTCTCCAATCAATTCCTACCTCCAGGTCATTGAATAACAGTAAATTACCTAAGAAGAAACCATCAGCAAGAGGATTGTTTACAGAGGGGAGAAAAAGGAAGGAGGAGAGAAGGGGAGGGGCAGAGAGGGCCATGTAAAGGGAAGGGGAAGGAAAATGAAAGGGGAGGAAAAAGAGAAAGGGAGAAGAAAGAGGAGAGGGGAGGGGAAGGAAAAAGGAGGGAAGAGAAGGGAAGGGAAGGAGTTGTATGCAAGCCAGATATATGAATAACTATGTCAAGTTCATGACTGAACATAACATAACTATAAAAACTACAAAGGAACTGGAACCAAACAGATGATAGACACTGTTCATAAAGAACCTTTAATTCTTTGATATAGAAAAAGCCTTCAGTCTCATTCAAAATTGCAGACAATTCTGAGACTAAAAATAAAAATTAAACCAAAAGGGGGAAGAGGAGAAATAAAGGAGGAGGGAACAAATTGTATAAGAACTGTACCCACTGCCTTACGTATGAAACTGTAACCCCTGTACATCACTTTGACAATAAATAATTATTCAGAAAAAAAAACCACAGGAAAATGGAAATAAAAGATACAACATACTAAAACTATCTCTAGAGGAAGTGGAAAATCAGAATAAATCTGTAATTACTTAATAAATTCAATTTTAGAAAACGAAAGAATTCTGGCCAAGACAATAAAAATGAAACTATGGAACGTTTTTAAAAAGCAGTTTTTATTTTTATCTTGAAGAACAAGTATGTAAAACATAGCCAGGATAGTTTTTACAAAGATAAGTGCAAAAATGAAAAATTTTTCATCAAACGTGTAATAAAGTGATAGTAATTAAAGCATATTGTAGCACTAAGTCTCAGGATATGGGAATTGTATAAAATATGAAAAGGGGACCCCAAATTTATGTAAGAATTTAGCAGGGGCTGGGGATATGGCCTAGTGGCAAGAGTGCTTGCCTTGTATACATGAGGCCCTGGGTTCGATTCCCCAGCACCACATATACGGAAAAACAGCCAGAAGTGGCGCTGTGGCTCAAGTGGCAGAGTTCTAGCCTTGAGCAAAAAAAAAAAAGAAGCCAGGGACAGTGCTCAGGCCCTGAGTTCAAGGCCCAAGACTGGCAAAAAAAAAAATAAAAAGAATTTAGCATATTGTAAACTGGGCATGGTAGCACATGCCTGCAATCCCAGTTACTCAGGACACTAGGCAAGAGGACCTTGAGTTCAGGGCCAGTCTAAGCCACAGGCAGACCCTATCTCACAAACAAAATACAGACAAGATTGAAGCCATGGCTAAAGTAGTGGAGTCCTTGTCTAGCTTGCATGAAATACTGGGTTTGGTTACCAATACTGCAAACAAAAAATAAGATTTTACTATATTATAGTCACTTATTAAATGGCAATTTCCAACTTAGAGAGCTCCTTTAGCTGTCAAATTAAAATAAGTATACAATGTATTGTCAAATTAAAATAAGTATACAATGTATATATTTGCAAAACACATTTTACAATATTGTATAAATACAATTTCTAAAACCAACAAAAATTGTAAATGAACACACCTCAAATAACTATTCCAGGGATGATGGCACATACTTGTAAACATGAGGTACCACACACAAAAAAACTGAGATTGCAGATTAAAAGAACTGCAACTGAAACACATATAGCCAGATGGAAATGAATATACATCAGACATATCACACCATTTTTAATTGCTAAGAACAAAAAATGAACACTGCATTTGCAACAAAGGAAACGCATACTAGCAAGAAAATAGCTAACACAGAAAACAAGGACAAAAACAAAAACAAACAAAAAAACACCTGAGGAAAAGCTTGGTATTACCCATCATTAAAGAAAGGAAAACTAACTTGTAACAAGGATGTAGAATTCAGAAAAATGCTATCAGAAATCAATTTTGGTTTACTATGCTTACACAACAGGACCAGTGAGGATGGTTTTTGTTGGTGGGGGTAGTGGTTTTGTGTTTTGCCATTACTTTTCAATTTAAAGATGAATTCTAAAATGGCATTGTCATTTTCTAGTCTCAGAAAACATTTTTCATTTCAGAACCCAAAATGTCCAATACTATGTAATACAATTACATGTAGAGGCCAAGCAGCTCAGAGATAATAAAGTTGAAGTGAGATGGTTGTGAACGGCGCTCCCATTATCTCTGCAAATGTTCACAGCCTTTACTTGCTTCCATTTGTGAAATTAACTCTTGAGGACAAGCCACATGGAGATTTAATGTGATTTAAGCACAACAGGCCTCAATCTCAATTTGCTAATCCCATCTGTGTCCTAGAAACCTGGATTTAAAAAAAAAAAATCCTTGCTCATTGTAATGATTTAGAAAGCTTCAGGTTCATTTAAAAAAATAAAGTTTCCCAACATTATCCCAGAATAATTACACGTTCATTTCCCCTCAATATGGTTTATTGGGGTGGGGGTGGGGGGTCCCAAATCATACTGACTGTGCTTGAATTCTGATTGTACTGTTTGGCTGTGGTGAGAGCCTTTTTCTTTTTTTAAGTTTTAAAATACATAAAGGTAAAAACAATAAAAATAGAAATCCTTTAATGGAATGGAAACTGCAAAGTTAGTATCATGACTTGTCTCATGAACTTGGAGGATGAAATACAAAGGAGTAGTGATTGAGGACAATGTTAATGGCATATTAAGCTACTTTTAAAAATCAGTGGCTTTTTCTTAATGTCCAGCCCGCCCGCCCCCGCCCCCCCCCGACCCCCGCCTAGCTTTCCAGGGGAGAGAGGGTACAGCAGGGAATAATAAGAATCTGGCTTGCCTTGAGGACCCCAAGCTTTCACACTGTGGTGCATCGCCAAAGAACTTCCGAGTGACCCAGATCCGCACTTAACCAGTTCCGGAACGAAACTCTGAGGCTTGAGTTTCTTCCACTTCCGCCGGGACTCTCTTTGGAACGGACCAATGAGAGCACAACTTCCGGCCCGGCTAAGCGGCGTCCTCAGGAGCTTCCGGCCGGGCACCGCAGCGCCTGGCTGGAGTGCAGGAGGCCGGGCTTGGCTGCACGCGGGTCGTTATGTGGCGCTGGCTGGCTCGCGCCAGTGCGCCGCTCCTGCGGGTGCCTTGGTCAGGTCAGAAGTCCCTGTTTGGGGGGCCCTCGAGACCCCTCCCAGCTTCCTCCTCCTCCCCTACCCTCCGGTGAAGGATTTCCCTAATCCGAAGTGGGCCCCGCGCGGGCCTGCTGTAGTACCGGTTAGAGGCTGCGCTTCCTCACCTCCACCGCAGCCACCGGGGACAGAACAATCGCAGCCCCGTGTGGAGGAACCGGTGCCTAGAACCTCAGTGGGCTTCCTTGGGGGAAACTGAGGCTGTGATCCCATTTGGTGTAACCTGCCTCCCCCACCTCTAGACTAGGCTAGGCCTTTGGCCTAAGTGTCTGTACCTCACCAGCCCTGACCCTGATCGCTTCGGTGGTTTGATTGTGATTTGCCTTTGTAGATTCTTGGACAGCCGCTCCCGCCAGTGCGGGCCTCAAGACGCTGCTTCCGGTGCCATCTTTTGAAGGTGAGAATTTAACCTGTCGGTTTCCCTATTGGGGGTCTTTTATCTGATGGGACCCCACAACGTAGAGGACATTCTTGTGCTCCTTCTTCCCATGCAGTAAACACGAATGGCAAGCGTACCATGCTGCCAGTTTATCCAAGTACCAAATATATCTCCGTGGCCCATGCTCCACCCAGCCAGAGCTAAATGACCTCCAACTTTGAGTTTGATGTTCTTTCACAATGAGATTCCATCTATGAAGTCACTGAACAATATTAGGCGAAAACAATAATTTGTATGTGCATTTTAACCAAATTAAAAAATATATACTAAGAACCTCTTGTGGGGGGGGGGGGATGCAGGAGACTTGAGTACACGAATTGCTGGAGTGCCTGCAAGTTCTTATCAGTTTGTAGCTGAAAGAAACTTAGTAGCTTCTCTGTAGTTGCATATAGAAGGGGCAGGGCAGTTCCTGTAACTTGGAGTCGTGACCATTATAGATTTCCACTGGCCATTGGTTTTTCCTTTAGGGGCTCCGGTTTTATTTTCTGTCATGGAACCACAGCTTGTTCCACTGTAGAAATGTTTTTTAAAATGACAAGTTATTCTCCCCTTTCCCTGCCCCTGAATTGTCCAGTGAAGATGGCACAGATGTGCCATGTGTGGCCTAGCATTGCGCCCACTCACCCAGGACACTGTTGCACACTGTAGGAATTTTGAGTGTTCCAACATTAAAATCCTCTGCATATATAAAGAGCACTGATTAGAGGATTCCTAGCTTGTAAATTTACCTATGAAAATGTGGCAGACAAAGAGAACTTGGATATTTTATCTAAGTTCTTTCCACTATCCCATTAACATCCACAGAACAGTAAAGTTTTGCTTTTGCTTTAAAGAAGAATCATGCCATCTGGCTTGGCTGTTTTAACTAGATGGTCTAGACCAAATTAGAAAATCTCTGTAGGCCTCAGATTCCCTTTCTACAAAGTAGAAATTGAAAATATTACCTGCCTAATGTTGTTTCTTGATAAAGGTGACTTATATGTATGTGTGTATTTTTTAACTTTTTTAAAGTTTAAAGTTTTAAAGGGTGAAAGTTATAAAAAAAAAAACTAAAAACAGACAACAACAAAAACTGAAGCTGCTAAAAGTGATGGAACATGGCTTTAATACCAGCACTTGGAGGCTGTGGCAAGAAGAGCTGATTTGTTTGAGGCCAGTTTTGGCTATACAGCTTGATCTTGTTTCTCACCCTCCCCTTCCCCCCCAAAAAAAGATAAGCTATAATAATGTTTTTTAAATTAAATTAAGCCAGGTACTGGTGGCTTACACTTGTGATACTAGTTACTCAGGAGGCTGGGATCTGAGGATCATAGTTCAAATCCAACCCTGGCAGGAAAGTCCATGAGACTCTTATCTCCAATTAACTACCACAAAATTGGAAGTGGAGCTGTGGCTCAAGAGGTAGGGCACTAACCTTAAGCAAAGAAAGCTGAGGGACAATGCCCAGGCCCTGAGTTCAAGCCCCAGGACACACACACACACACACACACACACACACACACACACACACACACATACATTTCCAAACAAACCCTGCTAGTGTTGGGCAGAGTTGGTATTTAATAAATACATTTGGGTTTGGGGGGTTAAGATTTTGCTGCCAGAATTTTAGTATCATTTGCCTTGTATTGACATAGCCAAAAAGTCTTCCAAGAAAATGTAGTAACATCCCTTTGGAATTACTGTTCTATAGTATCCATAGGTGGTCACTTGATTGTTAGTCTGTCTGGGAAGGAAATGGATACTTTGAGGCATGGAGCTGTACTTACTCTTGATCTATTTGTGCTCCTTTTAGATGTTTCTATTCCCGAAAAACCCAAGCTTAAATTTGTTGAAAGGGCACCACTTGTTCCAAAAGTAAGAAGAGAACCTAGAAACTTGAAAGACATTCGGGGACCTTCCACTGAGGCTACTGAATTCACAGAAGGCAATTTTGCGATTTTGGTGAGTGATGAAAGGGGTTTCATACTGTAGAGTCAGTGCTAGTCTCTGTCTCCACAGGGCTTATTAGAACTGCTTCACACAGATGCTACCTGCTAGTTGCTCTTTTAACTGAGGTACATAGAAGCTACTGGGTACCCAGTAAACGTGTGAGTCAGAGATCTTTTTTTTTTTTTTTAATCTGGAGATGAAAATGCAGGGGAGACGTCCAAGTCTCCCCCTGGACATGGTACTGAGAATGCTCCTGACCTCCGTGCGTCATCAGTATCACGGATCTGCCACGCTGTGGCAGTTGATCTAACAACCTACATAGCTACCACATCCTAACAGGGCAAGGACACACCAGACAAAGGATGCCCCCTGGTGGAATGAAGCAGAGGTGGCTGGTGTGAGATTTTTCTCTTGCTACTCAAAACAGCATGCAATCTGTAACTTCTGGATTTGTTTATGTCACGCGTTTCCCTTTAATATTTCAGACCCTGATTTGGGGCTGACCCCTTGTAACTGAGATTACAGAAAGTAAAACTGCAGATGGGGAGCACGGGGAAGCACCATAATAAAAGAGCAGCAAAACTGAGAGGGTACTTAAATTTTCCCAGACTTGAATTCCTTTCCAGCCTCCTGTAAAAATAAAATTGTCAGCCAGGCACTGGTGGCTCACGCCTGTAATCCTAGCTACTCAGGAGGCTGAGATGTGCGGCCCACAGTTCAAAGCCAGCTTGGGAAGGAGAATCCAAAAGACTAATCTACAAGTAACCACAAAAAGCCAAAAGAAGAGCTGTGTCTCTAATGACCAGACCCTGAGTTCAACCCTCAGGACTGGCAAACACACACACACACACACACACACACACACACACACACACACACACAAATAAAACCATCTATGAACTTAGGATAGGATAAGGGCAGCTGTTTCCTTACAATTCTGTCTTCTGCTTTAAATGATACCTTCTCAAAGAGACATTCCCTGCCTGGCTCTTGATGGAATAGTCCCCAGCCTTGTTTTCCATTACTGTACCCTACCGTTTCCTTCCCCATTACTAACTAGAACTTAACCTTTTCATTTTGATGTGCATCATGGAAGCCACAGTTACTGTAAAAGGGGAATCATAATGGAGTTGACAAAGGATCCCAAGTCACTAAGTATTTCCGCTTCTCCAATTCGTTTCCAGGCACTGGGAGGTGGTTACCTCCGTTGGGGCCATTTTGAAATGATGCGCCTCACCATCAACCGCTCTTTGGACCCAAAGAACATGTTTGCTATCTGGCGAGTCCCAGCCCCGTTCAAGCCCATCACCCGCAAAAGTGTCGGGCAGCGCATGGGGGGAGGCAAAGGCGCCATTGATCACTACGTGACCCCCGTGAAGACTGGCCGCCTCATAGTAGAGATGGGGGGGCGCTGTGAATTTGAAGAGGTGGAAGGTTTCCTGAACCAGGTTGCCCACAAGTTGCCCTTCCCAGCGAAGGCCGTGAGCCGCCAGACTCTGGAGAGGATGCGGGAACTTCAAAAGGAAAAAGAACAAAACAACCAAAACCCCTGGACCTTTGAGCGCATCGTCACCGCCAACATGATGGGCATCCGGAAAGTGTTAAGCCCATATGACCTAACCCAGAAGGGGCGTTACTGGGGCAAGTTCTACCTGCCCAAACGCATTTAGCAAGAGCACCACAATGCCAGAGAAGGAGTCTGCGTTCCTACTCTCAGCCTGCCTTTATCATCTTGGGGTGCCACAAATGTGGTTTTCTTTTGGGGAAGGTACTAGGGCTTTGAACTCAGAGCCCACCAAGCCTCCTACATTTTTTATTAAAATTTGAATACTGCCTCAGGGTCTAACCACTCACTATTTGCTTACCCTTCAGAAATGGAGAATGATTGGTGAGAGCTCTTGGTTCTTCTGGGTTATAAAATAAATGTCTTGGGGCTGAGGATATGGCCTAGTGGCAAGAGTGCTTGCCTCGTATACATGAGGCCCTGGGTTCGATTCCCCAGCACCACATATACAGAAAATGGCCAGAAGTGGTACTGTGGTTCAAGTGGCTGAGTGCTAGCCTTGAGCAAGAAGAAGCCAGGGACAGTGCTCAGGCCCTGAGTCCAAGCCCCCAGGACTGGCAATAAATAAATATAAGATAAATGTCTTCAGGCCTGAAACAGATGTTTTCATCGTATACCTCTGACACTATGCACTGCATTTTATGTGTGCACCTTTCATGAGCTAGCTTCTAGGATATTGTACTAGTTACAAACACATTTTGGCGAATAACAACAGCAAAAAAAAAATACATATGTTAAGATTCAACAGATATTTATTTTCGCCTGGTCACCCATCTTTTCAGTCATGAAGGGAATGCTGGACATATGACAAGGATCTTTTAGACAAAAGGACTGGTAATAAAAGTCAGACTTGTGTGGTACTCCCTGGGTCTGAAATTCACCAAGGGAATGATTGCTGGAGGAATGTGATTCACCACCACCACCCCACCCTGCGAGTCCTAGCTCCCAAGTTGGCTATAACAGGAGTCATGTGTTTTTCAGAGCTAACCAGCGATAGGTGATCTAAGGGAAACACAAATGTATACAACTATTAAAACACTTGCTTTGGAAAGTGGGTAGAGAGGGGAAAAAAAACCAATGTCTCTCTTCTGATCCAGCTTTCTCAAAAAGAAATTAAGATCACCAGCAAAGAGAAATAATTTACTTTCAAAAGTATAAATTATAGTGTAGACAGTTGGATGGCCCAAGAGTTGTATACTGTGGTTTTGTAATAGCCTGTCACCATTTAATAAACACTGCTACTTGTAAACCTAAGCCAACTGAGTCTTGACTGGAGCATATTTAGAAGTGTCTTGCCCGTACATTGCTGGCCGACTGTTTTAGCTGGCGGCGATGCAGGTGGGAGCCCAGGCGAAGACCTTGTCACGGTTGATCTGACGCCTTTACCTCTCTGTTAGGGGTCATGCAGTGTGGGTGACTGGGGAGCTCAGTGATAGTGTGAACTTGTTTCTTTTGTTGGAGGTATGTATTTAATGACTAAACCACCATCCTGGGACAGGCCGTCTCTGCCAGATGAGTCCTATTGGTAGGGCTCATCACCACTCGTAAAAGCACTGACATGTTCTTGGTGCTGGTGGGGAGGAAGGGCCTGTTGTAGTCATTTTTTTGCAGATGGTTTGGGGGGGGGTGTTTTGTTTTGTTTTTTGTCCATCTAATGGTGTTTAAGTGGTCAGGTCCTTGTGTTGTCTAGGCAGGTACTCTACTACTTGAGTCAGGCTCCCAACCTAGTGGACCAGCCTTTCTGCCCCTCATAGTAACAAGCCATATTCCCATGGATACCTTAAAACGCTTTAAGAGTTGAACCTAGGGACTCACCCATGAAGGATACCAGAGCTAGATTGGGAGGTGAGCCAGCAGCAGTTTGAGCACCTGTTGAGTAGCAGGCACTGTGCTAAGCAGTTAGAACACAACCCTCACTTCAAAGACTACTGGGCCCTGCAGAAGGGCGACTACCTCGGGCCAAGGGTGAGGCTTAAGCACAGATGTAACAAGGACCCTGACTGATAAACAACCCTGTGAAACTGGGTGTGCCACAGTACCTCCTCTTCGCCCCCATCTATCCCTGGCCAAGCACATTGCTGGAACCAACTACTTACTGCTGTGTTCCCTGCCCCTTCCTCCTCATGCCTGCCCCATCCCTGTGCTCCTTCTCCCTTCACACACTCTTAACAAGCAGTTGACAGCTTCTCTGGGTCATAAGAAGGTTCCTAAGAAAAAGGCGTAGATGATGAGTCTGCAGTGGAGAAGTGGCAGCCCCACAGAGGTGGAGGAAGGTGAGAAAAGCCCGTTGAGGATCCAGCTGTGACAGCAGAAGGAAAAACAGATGATATAGCATAGCTCTCATGGCCAGGATTAACGCCTCTCCTGTAAGGGTAAGACTCAAGCTGGGCTAGCTTCCCCTACACTTGGAAGGGAAGAAATGTAACACGACTAACTGTACTCGTAGGCTTTAGTCCACAGAGCTCAGAACTAACAGGTTAGACCTGCACTTTCGTCTCCGAGACATCCTTGTCCTTGGTTCTTTCTAGCCTTTATATATAACCTCCCCCAGACAACCCACACGAGGAAACCTGGTGACAAACGAGAAAGTCCCCAGGACACGAGTAAAGCAGCCAAGAAGAGCTCACCTTCTTTAGGCAAATATGCCCCCAATGGTAGAAGCCAAGATGATGGCAAGGATAATGCAGCAGATCATGATCATGATTTTCTTCTGCTCATCCAGACAAGAGAAGAAAAAGCACATGAGAAACGGCATCGCCACACACAGACACATTTTTGACCTCAGGGAGACAGGTGCATGTGGCTGTGGAAGAGGGTGGGAGGGGACAGGGAGCACCGGTGGGAGGAAGGGAGCACCAGCAGAAGGAAAGGATGGATCTGGCTTCCGGACCCCAGAGTGTTTGGAGAATTGTGTCCAGGTGAGAGATTCAAGCATGAAAGCACCCAGAATGTCCGCAGGTGTCCAGCGTGTTGACTTTTCCTTGGTTCTTCTATAGGCAGCTCCTCAACTTAAAACTCAAATACCATTGGACTGCATTGAGGGGGAGAGGGGAGGGGAGTTTTCAAACTTTTAACCCATTTCAAAATTGTACTGTGCTTTGGGACCAGGTGGTTGAGACTGTTCATCCCGCGCCAAACAAAACTCACCACCAGGTGGCAGCAGATGGCCGCGTTTTAGAGGGAGCTGGAGCCAGAGGTGTATATCAATCAATATAAAGTCATTTATTTTTTTTAAATTAGCAATAAAATAATCAAGTTTACATTTTTTAAAAAATAACACAAAAAAACCTTCACATGTTTCATTCTAGACTTTAAGCTTCATGTCTCAATTTCAGAAGAGAGCAAAGGCCTCTGACTGGAGTGTGTCCCCCTTGCTGCTGGGGCCAGCCCCTTCGACATCACAGCCATAGGAGAAGGGCGTCCCTAGGGCTCTGCCTGGGTGCTGGGTGGTGACTGGATAAGGCACCTTTGAGAAGGAAGCTAATGGGCAGTGCCTAGATTAAGGTGCTCACCCTATCTAGGAAGCACTAGCTTCAGAGCTCAAATACAGCTAGTACCCAAAATCAAGGAGATGAACAGTGAGTTACCACCAATATGCTTGAGGATTTCCCATCTGTTTCTTCCTCTATGACAAGAATTAGGGGTGACAGGAAGTGGCGCTGTGTCTCAAAGTGGTAGGGCACTAATCTTGAGCTGAAGAGCTCAGGGACAGTGCCCCGGCCCAGAATTCAAGCCCCATAACCAACAGCAACAAAAATTAGAGGTGACAAAGAACCAATCACACTTATTAACCAGGTAGCAGGAAGAGCCATCCTGTACTACCTGGTGTCTCCCATACAACTCAGCCCAAGACAACGGAGTCTCAGAGCTATGTGAATAATACCAGATTGTCATGTGATGTTCTTAGAACAAGCCTAGAGCAGGCAGCAGATAGTGGAAGTATCAGTACATGGCACCTCCCACCTGCTATGCAGAAACATTTAATGGGGATCAACTCAGTCCTCCTGTGATTTTCCCAGTACTCATCCAGGAAGCAAGCTTCCTGATGGCCCAGGAAGATCATATTTCTACCATGATTTGTTTTTACATGTCCCTTTTAGCCTAGCTTGATTACCTTTGTTTGTTTGTTTGTTTAGGACATAGTACCTTCCACTTCTAGCTTCCTAGTTCCTGAGAAATAGACACATATTCTATATACATTCCACACACAATTATAAAAATAAACCTGGAATGTTGGAGTGATTGAATGACTTGTATGGTCTCGTGAGACATTTCCAGGGTCTGAGACTCTAGCACCTTGTCCTCAGCCCATGTTCACATCCCTGGTTATTGGCCTCGAAGCAATGGCTTCACCAAGAGGGAACAGCTGATTTCTAACAATCAGACATAGAAACCAACATTCCACCCCTCAGCCTTTGCACACAGTAACATCAGATGACTACGTCAATCCTGGCCCCTCTTTGAGTGAACACGACAGAACGCAATGTAGAAAAAAGATCAGATTGGTCCCAAAGCTGAATTTAAAGGTTGAGTTCCAAACAAGTCTGACAAACAACTTTTCAGACCAAAATGGCATCTGTCAGTCCCTCCTGCTTTCAGGGACTCAGGGCAGTGAGCAAACTTAGACACATCTGGATATGACAACCAGCTGTGAGGACTGCAACCCCACTAGGTAGAAGTCTCTAATCCAAACTTATGCCAAAAGTAGGAGAATCCTCTGCTTTGTTAAAGATACGCCTTTCAAAAAAAAAATACATTGCAATTTCTGGGAGAATACTCCATGAGGTAGAAACGCAGCGCCCCGGGATGTCGCACAAGAGCCTGCCCAGGTCTAAGGCATAATTTGACACGCCACAGGGAAAAGGAAAGACGGGCTGGTTCACACAATCCAGGAAGGAAGGTACTGAAGGTGCTGGGGCAGGATGTGATTTTGAGGAGAGCCTAGGGTTGCCACAAGTAGACTCAGTTCCATCAGGACTAGATCGCTGAGTCAGGTCCAAGGCTGGTTACAAGGAAACCGAGGAGCAGGTCCCCCGTACTCTCAGGAGGGCCATTCCTATCTGAAGACAAGGGTGGTCATAGCAGGCTGGAGTGAAATCAGGTTCTAAGGCAGGGAGAGGAGGAGCTGGTCAGTGTGCAGGCCGACGGTGAGGAACACAGGAGGAACCAGCCACAAACCTAGAGGGCGGACAGCAAACATCAGAAATGGCTGAGCTGGTAGCCCGTACCTGTCATCCTCACTATTCAGAAGGCTGAGATTTGAGGGTTGTGGTTCAAAGCCAGGCCAGGCAGAAAAGTCCGTGAGATTCTTACTGTCCAATTATCTACCAAAAAGCCTGGTGTGGTTCAAGTAGTAGAGCACCAGCCTTGAGAGGAGAGAAGGGAAGGGACGGGACTGTAAGAAGAACAATGCAAAAGGCAACACTAAAATTGATGCCAGCCAACTAAGGTCAGAATTGGAATGAAATATCCCACCGTAAAAGAACAACAGGGATAAAGCATTTCAAAATCTGCAGGCCTTTTAAGCTTCTGTGACACACCTATGTCGTCATGGCCGGCACTCTACCACTTGCGCCACACCTCCAGTTTTGACTTCTTGTTGGTTAACTGGAGTTAAGAGTCACAGTGGATTTGATTTGGCTGTCCAGGCTGGCTTTGAAACAAAATCCTCAGATCTCTGCCTCCTAAGTAATTAGGATTATAGGCATGAGCCACCAGCACCTGGTTGTAACTCCTTTTTTATACAATATTTGGAAACTCTCTGGTATCCCTCCCTTCTCCATGAATCCCTCAGCCCCGCATTTTCTCTTAGAATACGGGCAGGTCCAATACAAAGAATATGGAAACATTCAGGTGTTACATTACAGCTGCTGCCTATTCCAAGCTCTGTAAGCTGGAGCAAACTGCTTAGCTCTTTTGGGCTTCCACATCCGTACATTGGAGCTTACGACAATATCGTGGAACTAGAGCTGGCAGTCACCTGGACAGTGTAAGTGAGATTGCTTTCCTTCTCTCGTGTTCAGAGACCTCGCTGCCAAGAAGGACCAGGTCACAGTCTTAACTACACTAGAGAATATGGGGGGAAAACCATGGTAGGCCACTTAACTGCTAAGCCACATAGCATTTTATAAATGGAGCTAGTTGGTGACACACTATGTATTTGACTCCTCATCTCTGAAGAGTTAGCTCCTCAAAAATGGTCCACTTACATCCTGAGTTCCTAGAGTTCGGAGGAAGGCACTCCATCCATTTGCAAGACATTTTCCACCACCCAGGGAAGATGAAAAGATAACTATCATACCTTTTTCCAAACTTTACCAGATTTTTCAGTGAGATAGTTAAGTCTCAGTACTCAAGCTTTACACTCAAGAAGCCATCACAGACTAGATACAAAATGCACCAAGAGAGAAGGTAGGGAGGGGAGAACGAACTAGGAAATACCTAGGAGAGGCTAGTCACCTTGGTGCTGCTTCCCTCTCAAGATGAAGTTAGGGATAAAACAATCTTACTTTCAGACCTTCCAGCCACACACCACTGGAGCAAAATTAAAGGAGGATTTAATTAAAGGTGTAACAACTTAATTTTATACCCAGGACTGACACTGAAGGATCGGCCCTGGGCATCAACATGGAAGAACCCATCAAGTCTTAAAATGCTTTTATCTGAGCCAGGCACATTAGTGATTGTCTGTAATCCCGGATACTTGGGAGGCAAAGGCAGGAAGATTACAAGTTTGAAGGCAATCCATGCAAAGGTAACAAAAGAGACACTATCTCAAGAACAAAATATAAACAAAAAGGCAGAACACATGCCTTAAGTGATAGAGAAACGCCCAGGATGTGTGAGGACCTGAGTTCAAACCCCAGTATCAGGGGAAAAATAAATAAATAAGAAAGAAAGCTCCTGTTGTGTCAGTATTCCAACATCTATGAATCAAGAAACAGGGGAAAATGAGAAAAAAAAATATTTTTAAAAATAGAAATTAAAAATAGAAAGTCATACTGTTGAAAGAAAAATAACAGTCTCAACTCCAACACGGAGGAAGAGTTACATATTTAAATATATCCACAATTTTATGCTGAAAATGAGATTTAAAAAAAGATTTTAGTGGGCTGGGGATATAGCCTAGTGGCAAGAGTGCCTGCCTCGGATACACGAGGCCCTAGGTTCGATTCCCCAGCACCACATATACAGAAAACGGCCAGAAGCGGCGCTGTGGCTCAAGTGGCAGAGTGCTAGCCTTGAGCGGGAAGAAGCCAGGGACAGTACTCAGGCCCTGAGTCCAAGGCCCAGGACTGGCCAAAAAAAAAAAAAAAAAAAAGATTTTAGTGATGTGCAATGATGCATGTGATTTTGTAACTATGCTCAGAACTATAGCTACTGTAGTCTGAACTATGTAAAACTCTGTGTGTGTATGTGTGTATGTGTGTGTGAAAGAGAGAAAGGATGAGAGAACAGGCAGTAATATTGTAACAGCAATAATATTGTAAGTTAATTACTGTACTTTTTCTGTATAGGCCTTCAAAATAATACATGCTATGTTTTCTGAAGAAAAAAAATTTTACATGTCACATGTCATATACATGTCCCAACAACCATGTTAACTGCTATTTAAGCTGAGTTTGTGGCCAGCTGTATCTCATTTAACAAGTTCTAAAGACTTGTTAAATAACTTAAATAATGTAGTTCGTTAAATGATTTAAAATTTTAGT
This sequence comes from Perognathus longimembris pacificus, assembly GCF_023159225.1. NCBI lineage: Eukaryota > Metazoa > Chordata > Mammalia > Rodentia > Heteromyidae > Perognathus > Perognathus longimembris. The sequence continues at coordinate 53,757,797 of NC_063173.1, read as the reverse complement.
AGCCTAACACTTATTTATTTATTCATTCATTCACTGATTTATGTTGGCTGTGGGGCTTGAACTCAGGGCATGGACTCTTTCCCTGAGCTCTTTTTGCTTAAGGCTAGTGCTCTACCACTTTGAGCCACAGTGCCACTTCCCATTTTCTGGTGGTTAAAGAAATAAGAGTCTCCTAGTGACTTTTAAACCAGGTTGGCTTCCAACAGAGATCCTCAGATCTCAGCCTCCGGAGTAGCTAGGATTACAGGTGTGAGCCACCAGCACTAGCTTTAGCCTAACATTTAAAGACACCATCCTCTAAAGTCCTCTGGACTTTGTATACAATGGCAAATGGCTACCACATTTTACAAAGAAAAGCTAAGATATAACAAAGCAAGCACTCTCTTGGTCCCTTCATGGCAAAGTGAAGTTGGCCCTGTTTCTTCTTTTGAAGACTGGGCTTCTCTATCTGTAAACTGTATATTAAACTGTGTATTATTTGTAATGTACAGTGTATGTCACCTAGACCGTAAGACTGTGGTGAAGATTCAAAGTTATACGTTGTTTGGAAGATTGCTTGCCACATAAAGCTCAAAAATGTTAGCTATTTCCTCACTCAAGTTCTAACACTCTCAGCCCAAAACTCTCAGACCCAAACCTTAATAAAAAAAAAATTTTCGAATTAGGTTAAAAGAAAAGCTCTTTTACAATGAACAGGATATGGGAAGAAAAATTCAACATGCATGAAAAACCAGGAAGAACTCAGAAAGCAGACACCAGGCCCATAACCTAAATGGTACCTCACATATTTCCTTGTAAGGAGAGTAAGGTGAGATACTCAGGCAACACCAGGAGAGATGCAAACACAAGATAAGAGAGACAGCACACAGAACAGAATCTTCAAGAACAGGAGACCTGTGGCTGGGAATATGGCCTAGTGGTAAAGTGTTCGCCTCGTATACATGAAGCCCTGGGTTCGATTCCTCAGCACCACATATATAGAAAAAGCCGGGAGTGGTGCTGTGGCTCAAGTGGTAGAGTGCTAGCCTTGAGCAAAAAGAAGCCAGGGACAGTGCTCAGGCCCTGAGTTCAAGCCCCAGGACTGGCAAAAAAACAAACAAACAGGAGACCTGAACCAGGTAGGGCAGTCAGAACTCGGAAGTGGAACTTCAAGGAAATGAAAGAATCCACAGGCTGCCAAAGGTTTTTGACAGTTCACTGTGCCAGAGGACAGTCGTTAGAGAAAGGAAAATTTGACCTCTCGGCCTAATGTCCTCACGAGGAGCCAGCCCACAGTTGGGAAGAACCATTCGTTTACTTACATTTCAGTGCCAGAGCCCCTCCGGCCACTCATTTCAGCCCAACGGAAAGGCCAATAATCAATGCTAAAATACCCAGCAACACAACTACTACTACAATGATAATGATCAATTTCTGGAGAAAAGAATAAAACAAAGGTTATTATTTAAAAAACAAACAAACATCTAAACACTCAACCCCCTCTCATTTCTACATAGAGAGCATTTCATCAACCAAATAAGCAACTGAGGATATCTTACATTTCTTAAATGATGTCTTGACTAGCAGTGCTAGCTGACAGAAATATGGCTGAGCTCACACTAGTCTTCCATATATACACAAATATACTGAGTCAGTGTGATAGAATCCCTATGTAGCAACTGGCCAATCTATAAAGTGACTATGTTTTTACTAGAGGGAACTGTAAAGATGTTTTTTGACATTGTTCTAATTCCAGTTCACCTATCACCCCCTAGAGTCAAGCCCTACCTGTCCTACCAAGTATACTGAATAGGTGCTAACATGTAATCCAGCATGGTTTTATCAGATATCATAACATCCCATCTCTCTAAATACCTATGTAAGCAATAGGAAGAAATGCAAGGAACGAAGGCACAAAAAATATCAAAGCCCAAAAGAAATCAAGAAGAACAGTAAAAGGCAGACATGCAGCAGAGCTGGATACCCAGTGAGTGAGTAGAGAAGCATAGAAGTCCTGGAGCCACAAGGTCAGAAGATTTGAGCAAATGGTACAGCCAAAAGAGCACGACTGAAATCTAAACTTGAATCCCAGCTCTTAGACTTGCCAGGTGGCCTGAAGCCAGTTACTGAACCTCTGACCTTCAACTGCTTCTTCTAAAAGTTGGAAAAACAAGGTGTTACCATAGCTGCAAGCTAAGGTTCACACAGCAGTGAGTTCTGTACTAGGTAGGAGATAGAGGAAAACAGAAGGGGGTCTGCAATAGAAGACCATGAAGAGCAGAGAAGTAAGGTATGTAAGGTCTGAAAGGAGTCAGGAAAAGACCCGCAGGACACCTGTGTGTGCCATGCACCCCTCCTGCGGAGCTGCCTCTCAACTTTGGGTTCCTGAGCAAGAGCACGTGAGCCAGATCCATACAAGGCACCCTGATGAGGACGGGCAGGAAGCTAGTCTCTAAGGAAAGGCTGGTGTAGGGGCTTCGGATGAGGCCCGGACATCGAGGGCAGGGGCAGGCTCAAGGACACGGGTGGGAGTGACCAGAGAGAGGAAGCTAGGGAGACTAGTCGGGTGCAAGGCGCTCACCCTTCGTGCTTCACTCTGATACTTGACAGCCTTTTTGGTGTCTGCCACGGCCCGTTCCACGAAGCCCACTGACTGGTCCATGTTGTTCTCAATGCGATCGATCATGGCTCCCTTTCCCCATGTGTGAGAGGTGATCGCAGCAGAAAAAGGAAGAGGGTGTAGGAGAGGGAGAGAGAGAGAGAAAGAGAGAGAGAGAGAGAGAGAGAGAGAGAGAGAGAGAGAGAGAGAGAGAACACAAAAACTATCTTCTCTGGAAACAGCAAGAGAATCTCACCTTCCGGGCCTGACCCTGATATTTCACAGCTCTTTTTGTTTCATCCCGGGCCTTCTCCACGTGGTCCACTGTGTGCAAGACATTCAACTCTATGTTATCTAACATTTCCCCCTGCAAAGAACAGACATGCGTCACATCCGGTGAACCAAGCCGCCACGGGCCCAGCTGAGGGAAGGGAGGGAGGAACCCACATGGGCATCCGGAAGTCCAACAGTGCAGCCCTCTGTAAGGCAGGCTTTCACACTGACCATGTGACAACGATAGCTCCTCAGCCCTGGGTGGGGGGTCACTCGTTCAAGAGGCATTTATTGATGCACTTCTCTGTCCCCAGCACTGTGTCAGACACAGACTTTCTAGGTGCCTGAAAGATTCCACTTCCATCTTTTCCTCCTTTTGTAATTTAAGCATGGGGTGCAAGAACCAAGACTCTCTCATGCTCATCACTACGATGCTGGCCTCCTTCTGGCCATTCAGACATGAATAATAGCATCAGTATTATAGAGTGACAGCAGGCACACCATAGGTGTTCAATGAGTATCTGAAGTCTAGAATGCTTGCTGTCTTCAAGAGAAATTCCCAGGCCCCTTCAAGTGACAGCTACAATGTGTCCATGTGGCTCAGTTACATCTTCTTCTCTAGGCAATGGATTCTTGCAAAGATCTCCAACCTTCTCCCAGCTATCATTTCCTGACAGGGAAGTGTGGTCACTCCAATGACTTCCTGAGCATCTGAGGATGGACATTAGCCTCTCTCCCCTACCTGGGCCTTCCTCAACCTAACCCATCACCATATGGCCCTTCATAACCAGAGCAAAGCACTTACCATCGCTTCCATCACAACCCAGTTCCTCGGCAAGGCAGTGGGAAGGCAGAGAGAAAGGGGGACAGAGAAGCTTGAGAAAGAGTCTCAAAGGTCAGAAGAGAAGTGGGAGAGAAGCACCCAGCCCCTGACGTCACGAGTCACGTAGAGCATGGGCTTCAGCTATGACCTGTAGTCTGTCTACTAAGGAAGCATTTTCCAGTCCTGTCCAATGGCAGAATAGCTGGGGAAGTTCCTGGTAAAAATCGGCCCAGTGCGATGAGCCATCACAAGTTCTAGAAATCATGTGGGCACCTACGCAGGCAATACAGAATTCCATCCTAAGCCAGGTGCCAGTGGCTCACGCCTGTAATCCTATCTACTCAGAAGACTGAGCTCTGGAAAAAAAAATCATGACTTTGAGGCCAGCCTGAATAGAAAAATTCCCTAAACTCCATTTCCAAAATAACTAACAACAAACAGGGCTGGAGGCTTGGCTCGTTGGTAGAGTGCCAGCCTAGTGAGGATAAGGCTCTGAGTTCAAACCCCAGTATCACCAAAAGGAAAACTCAACCCCTGAGCAAATATGTCTGGGTGGAAAAAGCTGTCAGATGAAGTACCATGAATGCTTCACATTTGTCTATAAATATTCTGTTCTATTTCTTCATTCAATGTTGCTCCTGTTCCTTACCAAGGAATGCAAAAACTCTTCAAAAATCATAGGTGAAAAAAACACAAGCAGAAAAAAATACAAACATCAGTCTGTGTTTTGGTTTTTGCTTGTTCATGTAGACAGGGTCTCACCATGTAGCCTGCCTCAGCCTCTCAAGGGCTGAAATTGCAGGTGTGTACTACCATACCCGGCTTCAAAACCTCTATCTTCATATTCTACTCAATTTCCACTATGAGTTGAACAAAGGGACATGGTTCCAACATCATCAGAGAAAAAGTTCATATTGTTCATATCTCTAGAACCACTAATTTTTAATTCTTTTTAAAAACACACACACACACAAACGGGGCTGGGGGAGGGAGGAAGTAAGATCCTAAGGCTGAGTGAATTCGATAATTGACATAAACATCAAAGCCTCCATTCACAAGAAATGCCCGTGAGGCCAAGTAGCTAATGATAAAGCTGAGAGGACCCAAACTGTCAGCCTGTGACGGAATCACATGCTTAGGAATTGATCAAATGGATCTCTCTCCATCACCACACAAATTCCCTGATTCTCCTGTCCGACCCCCCAGACCCTCACTATTCCCTTCCTCGACATTTTCCGGAGAACCCAAGCTTTTCTCTTCTCCTCTCTCCCCCAAGGGACCTGCTGCCGGTTACCTGGTTCTCCACCAGCATGGCGATGTCCATAAACATGTCATGGAGCTCCTTGATGCTGTTCTCCAGCCTCACAATGTCCTTGTGCCGGCCCTCAATCTCACTGAGGGCTTGCTTGGAAATCTGAGAGTCGATGATCTACAATGGGCCGTGCACAGACAGGCTGTGAGCCCCACTGCGGCCAGCCCTGCCCTGCCCCTGCCCAAGCAGGCAAAGCAACCAGGATAATCCTTGTCCCCGGCGTCCCGGTCACTCACCCCAGAAGTGAAGATGGCAGGGTTGCCACTCTCCAACATCTCCTCCAGCTCCTCATCTGTTGTCTTTTTGCCAGCTTGGTAACAAAAGAAGTAGAGCATCAAACATAAGGTCAAAGCGTAACCCCCACTTTAGAAGTTCCCTGGAAGTGAGGAACACGGCAACTTCACTAGAGACCTGGGCCTCCACAAAACTTCTGCAATAGGGCTGGGGATATGGCCTAGTGGCAAGTGTCTGCCTCATATACATGAGGCCCTGGGTTCGATTCCCCAGCACCACATATACAGAAAGTGGCCAGAAGTGGCGCTGTGGCTCTAGTGGCAGAGTGCTAGCCTTGAGCACAAAGAAGCCAGGGACAGTGCTCAGGCCCTGAGTCCAAGCCCCAGGACTGGCCAAAAAAAAAACTTCTGCAATAGCGTCCCAACTCTTCTGATTTCTCTCTCAGCCCAAGTCATCCTTAACATTATCATCCATCAATGCTCATTCTAACGCATGGATTGCTATGACTAGTCCTTCCTGGCTCAGATTATGTTCTAGTCCCACTGCCTACACCGTGGAGTTCAAGGCCCTTAAGAAAACTAACCATTCATGGCTAGGCTTCCCTCAACCATTCATCACTTTACACTGACGCCCCAAACACACCCTTTCCCAGACCCAGGACAACCTGCCACTCCTAAACACACTTGCTTCTTTTTTTCTTTTCTTTTCTTGATAACTCTCCGCTCATTCAGTTCCTCTAGGGATTGAATAGCATGAAAGAAAGCACATTTACCCTACAGGACCCTGTCTTCCATATTATTGAATTCCCAGAAGGCACAGGTTTATAAATTTCTGGATTCCTGGCAACAACTAGCAGTGTCGTTTTCTCTCACAAATGTGCTTTTCTAACAGAGAACAAAGAGAGGCAATGAATGCATAGGAGAGCAACTGTTCACAAGGGTTTCTCTTCTCACTATGGGAAAGTGCTGGATCTATAGAAGAACAATTACTTGGACCACTTGTCAGCCTAAGGAATATTCAGGATGTATTGATGCCATAACATCTATCCTGTGCACAGGGCACAAAAATATGACCAAGAACCCACAAGCGGGACTGCTGCTTTGTTCTCCCAGGATCTCAAGATTTCAAGTGGACAGAAATGGCAGAAAAAGTTGGTAGAGAGGAACACACCAAACTTCAAATACATACTTATTTCAAGCTGCCGTTGGATTCGCCCTTTGCTGCGTTCACGAAAGTCCACCTGAGCCTCGTTGTATTTGGTCATCACTTCCACAAACTTCCGGGAGAGGACGGAGTGCTAAGGAAGCAAAGTTACGTGAGTCTCCCCACGAGGTGAAAGAAAGGGGGAAAGTCCATAACTGTTGTTACCCCAACTGATCTGCTGGGTTGTCCTTGCTCCTAAGTAGATATCATCTCTCAAGAGCCATAGATGCCTAAGCTCATACCTTCCTGATTGTTATTCCTTGCTCACCTCTACATCAAGCCCCACCAGTCTCTCCTTCACAAAATCACCAATGTCTATTCTTCTTCCAAACCTATTACCACCACGTAAATTCAGACCAAAATCACCGCAGAAAACTGACTAGGGACCTACAGGCCTCTTCCTTCTTCACCACTCCTAGCTTCTCAACAGCTACTATATTATCCTCCATAACAAACAGAAGCCTGAAACAGGTGACTATAGGCTACAAGAACAGAGCCACATCAGTGCCTGGCATTCACAGGCCTCTGGGATGTGGCACTATAATACCTATATTACAGCCTCTGCTCTCCAACCAGAATGTCTTCCTCCAGATGCTTATCTCTGCTTGTCTGCCCTCCACTGCCCCTCACCGGCACCACCATGGCTGCTGCCAGCGTCTCTTCCCATGCACGCACTCCCGCCACCATACCTCTCAAAGAGGGGGACCATCTGAGCCCGACTACACTCTTACCAGACCAACACCCAGCTGCCTCTGGCAACCAGCAAATTCTCCCTGAGATCTTTCAGTACTGACAACAGCATGTGTTTAGTTATGTCTTCTTATACTGTTCTCTCCTGGGTCTTATGTGAGTTTCCTGTGCCACTTGAATATCATATTTTGTGTGTGTGTGTGTGTGTGTGTGTGTGTGTGTGTGTGTGTGTGTGTGTGTGCTGGTCCTGGAACTCAGGGCCTGGGTGCTGTTTCTGAGTTTCTTTTTGCTCAAGGCTAGTGCTCTGCCACTTGAGCCATAACTCCACTTGTGGGTTTTGGGGTGTTAATTGGAGATAAGTGTTTCAAAAACTTTCTTGCATGGGCTGGCTGCAAATTGCAACCCTCAGATCTTAGTCTCCTGAAGAGCTATGATCACAGGCATGAGCCACCGGTTCCTGGCTCGTATTGGTCCTTTAAGAACAAGGGTCATATCTTGGCATGTCTAGTGCAAAACCAGAAAACTAATAACTTTACATCTTTAGGGGGAAGACACCACTTCCTGCCTCTAAACAAGCTGTGCCCTGGGAACTAGAGGGAGCTCCTTTGGGAAGGACCGTGGAAGAGAAGGGCCAAAAAGGCTGGACTCTTGCTTCAATCTGAATGATTCCCCTTTGCCAGGTCTTCAATGGATTCAATGGATTTCCAAGGAAGAAACTTTATTAAGAAAAAATAATCATAATAATCAGGCATTTGTTAGACCAGAGACAAACTCACCTGGGATTTCCGAATCCGAAGGTCGGCTGACGACCGGACCTCATCTTCCTCGATGTGCCTCTCCATGCCTAGAGTGGAAGGAAGGTTATTCGAGCAACACATCTGTCCTTCCCTCTGAGACATCCTGTGGTCATTGCAGACTTCCCTGCCCATCCTTACAGAGAATCCACAGGGATGGAGGAACGGAGAGGAGTCATCGCAAGAGGTCAGCTCACATGAACTGTGCACAGACACACTTCCGTCAGTCCTTCTTATTACGACAGTGGTCTTCCGTAGCAGAATGGTGAGCAGTGTGGGTCTTGGTCACCAAGAGACAGGCTCAAATCTGTGCCCTGCCACTAACTAGCTGTGGGGCTGAGGAAGCCACTTCACCTCTCTGTTTCCACTGGCTCATTTGTAAAATGGAATCAATACCAGACAGTTGAGAACTCCTTATCTGACCTGAGTGCTGTCCCTGAGCTTTTATACTCAAGGCTACTGCTCAAGGCTCCACTTCCATATTTGGGTTGGTTAACTGGAGCGAAGAGCCTCACTGACTTTCCTGCCCAGGCTGCCTGTGAATGGTGACTGTCAGACCACAGCCTCCTGAGCAACTAGGATTACAGGTGTGAGCCACTAGCACCCAGCTTTCAGCTGTATTTTTAGTGCATCTCTTCTTTGCTTGAAGCCTGTCATATGAAGGAAAGGGTAAATTTTCCACTTGTGTTGTCATGTGGTAGCTCAGGAAGTTTCAGATTTGGGAGCACTGCCTAGTCTGGATTTTCAGAATTCAGACGACCCAGCCTGTCCATACTGACTTCATAATATCAGTATGAAGATTAAATAAGCATTCGCCTACTGCATTTATCACCATAGCTACCATGCTATCATTAGCCTCCCTGGAAGCTGCTGCTAATGGCCCCTCTCTATATATCCACTAGAATACCATGCCTTGTGCCTTTTCACAGAACCCTACTCCGTAACCCAAGCTGGCCTCATCCTAGCAATCTTCCTGCCTCAGCCTCCTGAGTGCTGGCATTACAGGCATGGCACCACCAGAAAATGCAGTTATTGTAATGTGTTCTGGGGAAGAAGGGAAAAAACTAGGCTGAGGGGTACTACTTTGCCCTCTAGTCAATAGTGTGAACTTACCCAACCCTTTGGGTAATGGAACTAAATCGACTTGTGGGGTCCCCCTTGAAGAAGTCAATCCATGACAACAGTTTCACTGAACATGGTATGCTCTGACGTGGTACAAGGGAGGAGGGAAGCAAGGAGAAAGTGGCCTCAAGAAATACCAAGCCCAGAAAAACATCCACTGATGGAATGATAAACCCTGTATCTACATATCTTTCAAATGTGCACAGGTAATGGGAGAAACAGGACCAGTAAGAGAAAAGAGGAAGTACTCGGCCAAAAGCACCAAGTCAGAAGTTGAAAACACACGTTAACTCCCATCTCTTCATTTCAGGTGTAAGCTCTTTCAACTGTAGTCAGGATCCAAGAGGAAGAAAATTTCTAGCATTACAGTACGTCATTCCAGGGCCAGTACCCATGCAAAGAGTAAAAATGGGTGAACATGTGTATGTGTTCGGAAGAAATGGGCCCCAGGGAGCTGCCATCGATGGTGGAGAAGCCCTGGCGCATTCCCTTTGTTCCTTTCTTACTCTTTAATTTGTTCCGGACATTGTTGGCCCTTTTCTTGATCTCTCCTGTGAGCTGCTCAAGGTCATCCTTGGTTTCTGAATAAACAAAGGAAGTAGAATCAGTTAGAAAAGAGGAGTTACAATAATAATAATTAATAATAAAGCCTTTCTCAGGCACCCACTACCCATACAGTATTTATCCCAATTTGTCATTACAGTCTGAGAGAGAGCTTGTTTTTAAAAGGCACATACAGACTAGGGGTGTTGCACAGCGATTGCAAATCATATATTTAATATGTGTGAAATCCTGGGTTCCAATCCCCACACCCAACATGAAATGACAAGAAATCAAGCTTCCCAATCCTTCTTAAGGAACAGAAAGACCAGCCCTAAACTGTATTCTCGAAAGGTGGAACTGCTATCAGGGGAAACAAAGTTTGCCTCATAGCAGTCACAAAATGTGACTTTGGGGGGACAGGAGAGGTTCCTTTTAGCATAAACCTCAGAGATGGAAGGGAAATGAACTTAAATTTAGGAAGACTTGGGGGGAGCGGCCTGAGGAACGCAGTTCAGGGAGAGGAAATAGTCCAAAGACAGAGGTGGATCAGAGAATGGAGTATGTGGTGGGTAAGCATTTCGAGTGGGGGCTCGGAGGAGGAAAAGCAGATAGGGAGGTCATGGAATATAAATATGGCAGGAGGTAGTGTGTATGATCCTGCTACCCACACAAAGGAGGAGAATAAGGACTAGCTCAGCCCCAAGGCCCAGGGCCGGTGCGGGGTGACTCAACACGGTCAACACTCACTGGGCTCTGGGATTGGTGCAGAGAGAATGATACTGTAGAGTTTCTTTGCTTCCTCCACATGCTCCGAGATCTTGTCAATGTTGAGCCGAGTTTCCTCAATCTATTATCAGAAAAGACAATAACCTTCACCACCAACGAGGAAGAAGAACACATGCAGGGCTGAGATGGATGATTAGAAGCGTTTCTGGGTGAAAGCCGCCTACCCTCTGTGTTTGTGGGATAAGGTCATGACTGCAAAGGTTGCATCTACCCACTGAGTGAGTGCCCCCTTCACAGGTCAGATAAATTAATCTTAACAGAATAATCATGTAAAAATCCCTGTTCAAACATATACAGGGTCATCTGCATATATGCCAATTATAGTACAGCACACGCAGGGTTCCAATGGTGTAACTCCTTTGAGCAACTAACTCACAGCTTAACAAAATTGACTGAATTGGAATTTCTTTGTACAACTAATGAAAAGTAAAGTGAGATAAAATAAGTTGAAATCCATATGCTTTCTCCCTGAGAGAGAAACATTCAGCCTCCTTAACTGGTAGGATTCGGATCAGAATCAGGAATATCAGGAAAACCCATGAAAAGTAAATGACAAGGAAGATGTCAGCAAACTTTATTGGGAAGATTCTTTAGCTTCGTAAAGTAAAAACTGTGTTTATCTGTCTTGAGTATAAGAGGAGGCCCAGAAATGGAGGGTCAAAGAGCAAACAAATGTAGCAATGGTACTCACTGGACACTAGGTTGAAAATGAACTATACAACTTGTGGGTGGAGACAGGAGGGGAAAACTGGGAGAGAGCGAGGGAAGGGGTGATGCTGTCAAACTAGAAAAGTACTCATTACCAGACTTATATCATTGCAAACATCACCTTTATAATAACAATTAAAAAATAATAATGAAGAAAAATAAGAACTGAAGGGAGTGAAGGTAGAGAAAAGAAGGAAGGAAAGAATGGAAGGGGAAAGAATAGAGTGAAAAACAAGACTATGAAAAAGAACAAGAGAAAGAGATAAAGAAGACAGGGGGAAAGGGACAGAGAAGGAGAGACGATACAGGAGCCGCCTGTCAGGGGAAGGGCGAGGTGCTCTTGGACACACTGCTGTGGTGCAGTCTCTACCAAGGCGACTGCTGCAAATAGTTAGAAGCTCAAGACCTGTCACTTCTGCATTTGTGTTGCCTGAGGTGGGTGTTTCCAACAGCATTTCATTCCTGGACAGAACACCACCATAAGACACTGCTGGTGCATGAACACTAACTAAGAGCAACTTCAGGTCCCTTTACAAAAAAAAAAAACAAACCTGCAAGGAGGGGAAGTATTGGGGTTTGACCTCAGGGCTATGGCCCTGGTCAATCAGGTCTCTTCTCAAAAGCACAAGTGACCCAGCTCTATAGCATCTACTGCAGCGTCCAGGGGGCAGCCCCGGCAGAAGGGACCTCAACACCCACATCTGTCAGTGCATTCACGCGGCAAACTAACTAATAGAAACCTTGTAAAATGCCTGAGGGTGGGCTTTTCACACCAAAGATGAAACCAGTTAATGGCTCACTTCTCTTTAAAACCCGATGGTAGGCTGGTACCTGTGGCTCACATCTGCAATCTTAGCCACTCAGGAGACTGAGATCTGAGGAGCAAGGTTCAAAGCCAGCTCATAAAGAAAAGTCTTATCTCCAATTAACCAGCAAAAAGCCAGAGGTGGCACTATGGCTCAAGTGGCAAGTGCTAGCCTTGAGCAAAAGAACTAAGGGACAGGACCTGAGTTTAAGCCTCAGTACTAGCATGCATAGATAGATAGATAGATAGATAGATAGATAGATAGATAGATAGTTATACAGATAGACAGCTAAACAAATAAACTTGATGGCAGCTCTCCAAATTGGACAGAAAACAGGCGAAATAAAACATAAGCTCTCTAACCATCAAATCAATTATCCCCACCCTGCCATAAAAATGTTGGCTTAGTGCCATACTCTGACTATAGAGTCACTTGCCTCAAGATGTAGAATAAAATTTCAATGTAGTTACATCACCAGAGTATAAATATACATTCACGTAGACACAAAAATATTTGTGAAGCATTTTAAGCTACAGGATTTCATTCACATCTATATTCATATGAAAAAGCTAAAGTGCTCAGATTGTTATAGGTCCCATAGCCAGTGGTTAGAGCGAGCTCTCAAACACTGTGCTCAGACTCCAGCAGGTATACTTTAGCCACAGATCTGAGACTTTTTATTTCTCCATACTGTTTCCCTTTTAGCAGAGTCTCGAGCCTACTCAATTATTAAAGAAAAGGGGGGGGGGCATGTTGCCACACATGAACTCTGGGGGTCTCTAGACCCCCTCCCCAAATTACCACCTGTCCCTGCCTTCCTCTTTCTCTCTCACACTGACCCCTACAGTCCAAAAACTAGCACCAAGTCCACCATATTCCCACTCCATAGTTTTCATGGAATTGCTTTTGCAAAGGAGAGAGGGTCTTTCTAGAATAAAATGCACTAATCAATTTAAAATGAGCAACTTTTAACAATCCAGGAGGCTTTCTAGATACTGCATGGTCAATAGATTTTGGCTGTCTTACAAAATGAATCTCTTCTGGAAGGTTAGTTGGAGAACTGGACAGTATCCTGGCCTAGACTTTGATCATCCTGGTCCCTCCCCTCCTCTCTCCTCTTCCCCTCCCCCTCCGGTGGGGGGAAGTAGGTGAACAAGGCCTCATACAACATCAGGTGACCTTCCCAGCCAGGAGTCCTGGTAGGGGATTTGTACTACCCCACCAGTACCTAAACATTCTTGCTTCAGTTTCCTGGCACCTTACTCTCCCTTTCAAATAAACTTTACCTCTGCTCCCACTTCTCCTGCCTCATAATTCTTTAAGACTCCCAGACAGAATCACTTTCTCCATGCAAGACCCTCTATGGAATGCTCCATTATCTCTCCCAAGTTCACATGCTGAGCTCACATCAGGCTGATGTGCATGTGAAGCTCTTGTTCTGAGAAATTGGATCGGATGCATTTCACACAGATCACAGCCTGATGTCTTTGTCCTCGGCACACAGCTCCTTAGATGAGCACTAAAGAACCATTGCTGGGGAAACAATCGCCATGCTAAATCAGCAGCGAGTTCATCCCAATTTCTTATTATTACATGCTGATATAGTGTGTGTGTGTGTGTGTGTGTGTGTGTGTGTATGTGTGTGCCAGTACTAGGATTTGAACTCTGGGCCTGGGCACTGTCCCTTAGCATTTTTGCTCAAGGCCTTTTGGTGGTTGGTTTATGTGTATGTGTATGTGTATGCATGTGTGTGCACACATGCAGGTGTGTACACATGCCTTTGCACATACACACATGCCAATACTAGGACTTCACGTCAGGACCTGAGACTTTGTGCTCAAGGCTAGCACTCTACCACTTGAACAACAGCTCCACTTGCAAGTTTTTGGAGGTTAATCAAAGATAAGAGTCTCATGCACTTTCCTTCCTTCAAACTGCAATCTTCACACATCTCAGCCTCCCAAGTAGCTAGGACTAAGTTCTCAAGCACAAACCACCAGAACCTGGATATATGTGGACTTTAAAAATGTATGTTTAATGATCTGTCAGAAATATGGGACTTGAGATAATATAGGACTTTTAAAAAAAATCTCATCTGGGCAGAAAGGCTCTGGGGAGAAGAAGGACCATGTTTGCTCATCATACAATCCTGTCGACAGCCTGGAAACGTAAAAACAATCACTTCCAATTCCCAGAAGGAAGCTAAAGCTCCGAGAGATTACAGTAACTTGACCAAGGTCACAGCACTATGAAACACTTGAGGATGGCCAGGGTTCCGCAAGTAGAAGCCCACCAGCTCCCCACCTCACAAGGAAGACTGCCTCTCAACCATCCTCCTGCTGGTTCAGGAACCTTAGGGAAGGTGTTCTTTAGTCACTGTGGTTGCCAAGGGTAAGACTGCCAAACAAGCCACAGTGTCTTCAAACACCTCCTTGAGTCCACTCAATAGAGGACATTGTCTTTCCTCGGTCCACAACTGGAACAGCCCAAGTATTGTTTGATCTTACTATATCTCTTCCTCCAAAAGGACAGGCCTACTTACAAGAGGTGGCAGTTTATAGCCAACCTCTCGGTCACTTCCCAGCCACCACATACTCAGAGCTATTCTTCAATCCACTTATTACCCTGGCAAACAATGTGCCCCACTGACTCCATGCATCAGTGGAGTTACTTTCCCACATCCAACCTCAGAGGCAGGAAGTGCCTGAGTCCTCCCTGCAGAAAAAATACAGTGCCTCTGATTTCCCTCCTAGGGGAAATAAAAACCAAAGAAACCACAGTACAATGTTGAAAACTTCAATGACATGTGTGTGTATGTGTGTGTGTGTGTGTGTGTGTGTGTGTGTATAAATACCACTCCTTCAGTGCCTACATACCTGATACTCCTGTGCATGTTTTATGGGCATGATCTCACTCTATATTAGCACACTAAGGATCTGTCACCAAGCCAAGTTTACCTGGCACCAAGGCCAGCACTTCCCTCCTTGATCCGCTCCTGCTTAGCTCTCCCCTCTTCACTATCCACCGGAACACCATCCCTACGAGAGCCCCAAGATCAAAGAGTAGGTGCATTGGCACATCTGGGCAACCTATTTTTGTCACTGTTGAATGTCATAAAAATAAGCTGACTTTATCTGCATTTCTCTGTTACCACTAGAATGTCAAAGGGACCGTGAAATGCTTTGAAGCAGTAAGTTTGATTGATGTGAGTCACAAGTCTAAAGATGGAGTGGGGTTTTTTTTTGTTGTTGTCATTTTTGGTGTTTTCTTTTGTGTTTTTTTTTACTTCTGGCTATGACCCTGGATTGATGCTATAATCAAACTATGTCCTTTAGGCAAAAAAAAAATTAAAAATATAGCTTAAGACATTAAAAGCATATCTTCTCTGGGCACTGGTGGATCACACCTATAACCCTAGCTACTCAGGAGACTAAGGATCACAGTATGAAGCCACCCGGACAAAGAAACATCTGTGATGCTCTTCTCTCCCACAAACTAGCAAAAGGCTAGAAGTAAAGGTGCGGCTCAAGTGGTAGAGAGCCCAGTACCGACATAAAAGAGTGAATGAACGAATGTATATCTTTAGGTACCTAGCATTTATCTTCTTTTTTAATCAGTTAAAAATTCAAATCCTCCCAAGAAAGACATAAAAGGACAATTTCCCTCTAACAGTTAGTGACGGCCCAGCAAAAACTGTATCCTTCCTTGGGAAGATCTGAGGCTTTTCTGTTCTTGCTCAGGAAGCTATGTTCCCTGGTGTTCCTTCAGAAAACAATTCAGGAAGGTTGCCCACCTCAGAGAAGAACTCATCCATGAAGGCCGTGTTGTCAATGGCAATCTCCACCTCATCTGCATCATCATCCTGCGTCAACTGCTTCTGCAAGAGACAAAGGAGCAGGGAGAGAATTAACCACATAACCGGCAGCCAGCATGAGGGATGACCCTCTTGGCACCAGGAGCTACCCTGAGCTTTCTCTACATAGTTTCCTGGAAACTTCATGAGCCACTC
Organism: Perognathus longimembris pacificus; assembly: GCF_023159225.1. Lineage (NCBI taxonomy): Eukaryota > Metazoa > Chordata > Mammalia > Rodentia > Heteromyidae > Perognathus > Perognathus longimembris. The sequence goes on along the minus strand of NC_063173.1, from coordinate 53,741,916 downwards.
TATGACGTACCCACCTCTGCGGTGGCACTGCCTGATCTCAAAACCCAAGCCTGACACACTCTGCCCCAAAACTACACGCCTAAACCCAAATGCTAGGTCTAGTTGTTGCTGGTGGTGGTGAGGGTGCCCATGTTCATACCCTTACCAATATCTCCCCATACACTAACTCACTTCAGTTGAGGAGTCCACCATTTGGGGGAGGTGGCACACCTAACATATGAAGATGGGCAGACTCTAACACATCTATGGGACATGGAACCCCCCCCCATCCGCCCCAGCTCCAAACACACTTCCTCCACAGCATGAGCTTCCGAAGTTAAGATTTCCCACAATCACAAAGGAAACAGTGCTGTATTTTGTGTTTTCTCCCCATGAGACAGCGTGAAGTTTGTAAGAAAATGAACCTCGCTCCAAGGCCCCAGCAACCTCTGGGGACAGAAGTTTTCTCAACCTCACTCACACCTTCCTCCACAAAAATCACACACACACACACGCGTGCGCACACACACACACACACACGACTACCTAGAGGAAGTGATTCTGTTCCCACCCAGCAACAGGGCCTGTGCTATTTCTACATTCTTCCTGCTGGCTCTCCCCCAGATGCCCTGTTGCAACGAAGATTTCAAAGCAGAGAAATCATTGGCTGGGGGTGGGGAGGGGGGGCGAGATGAGAAGAGAAAATGTCTAGATCTTCTTTTGCCACAATTCAATGGCCTGTGGCTACCTGTACCCAAGATACATGGCTCTCACATGCTCACAACTCCACAGACAGGGGGAGCCGCGAGGACCTGGTGCCTCACCTAGGGCCATCCCCACAAACCTACAGAACCAGCAGTTACTGGGAGCCAGCATGGATACCTGGGGCCCTCCAACCATAGGGGAAATCCCTCCACTTCCGGCTCCTCCAGCATCTCATTCTCCCACTGGTCTGGAGCAATCAGCATCCCAAACTTAATAGCCACTTTCAAGACAGCTGGATCTGCTGCCCCCTCTACAATCATCTCCTAAAATGTAGGCCTGATTTATGCCCCTCTCTCCCTAAATTGATTTAATAACAGCTCCCAGGATTAAAGCCCAATGCCTAACAGAACACAAGGGGCCTTCTACACTCCAGCCCCGCCCTCTTCCCTCCCTCTGATGCTCTTCTTCAAAGTAAGCCCATGGAATGCTTCCCAATTCCTACATGTATCGTTCATTCCAGGTCGTCATTGTCATACCAGGCCTTCTTGAAAGGCATGTGTCCAACTGGCAATTTTTTTACTTAGCCTTTAAAAATCAGCTGTGGGGGGGGGAGGGAATGAGGGAGGAGATACCAAATTGTACAAGAACTGTACCCACTGCCTTACGTATGAAACTGTAACCCCTCTGTATATCACTTTGACAATAAATAAGTAATTTTTTTAATTCAGCTCAAATGGGGGGGGATTGACAAATGGAGTGATACTGATCAAGACACAGTGTCCTCATAAATCGACATACTGAACTGAAATCCCCTGGGACCACAACTTAAAGGTAATTTTTAAAGATAATAAAAAAAAATTCAGCCAGGCACCAGTACCTCAGACCTGTGGTCCTAGCTACTCAGGAGGCTGAGACCTGAGGATCATGGTTCAAAGCCAGCCCAGATAGGAAAGTCTGTGAGACTCCTATCTCCAATAAACTAATCAGAAAAAGCCAGAAGTGGTACTGTAGCTCAAGTGGTAGAGTGCTAGCCTTGGAGCACAAAGAGGCTCAAGGACAGCGCCCAGGCCCAGAGTTCAAGCCCCAGGGCTGGCACAAAAAAAAAAAAATAGTAAAAATAAAAATTCAGCTCAATCTTTGTAGCCCTTACCTGATCCATACCTTCCCCTTACAAAATTCAAAACCTCCTGAATCTCCCCATGCTTTATACAGACCTTCCATAAGAACCATCGCAACTATTACTTATCGCTGTACTTAGCAATCTCTCCTCATTGACTCTAAACTCCCGAGGGCTTTGTGGATCTCTGTCTGTTAGGGTTGAGTCTATCTGTCTGCACAGGGCACTCTTCCTCTGCAGACCACCCCTAGCCTCCTCTGCGTGATCATAGGGACCTGAATTGTGAGAGAGGTGTATCATGAGTGGCTCCCCTGCAGACCTGCCCTCTCTTGCCATCTTGAGCTAGCCCTTGGCTTCCAGCAGGTTCTCTGGTACTTGTTCCATGAGCTCAGCTGCAGTCTTCTACTACAGTTTTGTTCACTGGGCCAGGATCTGTCATTTCCCTTGTACCATACATGTCAGGATTTACTTTCCACCACGTTTCCTGACACATCTAACAGAAATCAAACCAACTCCACCCGAATGAATCCTTCCACAGAGACCTGCAAACTGGATCCACCTGCTGGCTTCTACAATGAGACAAAGATGTCCCGAGGTCCAGTATCAGCAGCCTCCACAGAATCCCATGGCCCAAGACCTCCAAAATCCTCACTAGAAAACAGGAACCGACCTCCTCTAAGGCAGGCTGGTTAATAAGCTGTCATTGGGCATGTCCTTTCTCTCTCTCTCTCTCTCTCTCTCTCTCTCTCTCATCCACAGGACACAACTCAGCATTCAAACAAGCCCAGCTGTGAAGGAAGTGGAAGGAGGCTACCATCATGGATGGATTACAGGAAGTGTCTAGGAACTGGAAATCATTGTGTCTGCATGTATGAGCGAGCAGGCATCAAGCTCTCCCCATCATGATATCAGCTTTTGAGACCTCCCAGAATTTATACAGGGTTCCCCTGTCTCTGAGATGATCGCCCCTGGGCTTTGAACAGGCAATCTGATCTACTTTCTGTGAAAACAAAACAAAAATAATGGACTAGGAGAAAGAGAAGGCTTGGGTCATCCACAACCTAGTCTAAAACACTTCCTGGCTCAGAGCTCAATCCAGTACCATACCTGTCTGATACTTTTACCTACTCCTGGTCTTAATACCACTGACAGAATTTTACTTCCTGGCTTTTACAACAACAGAGAAGTTCTTTCCTTAAAAAAACAAAAAACAAAAAAACCTCTGTCTTCTCTTCCAATAAAATAAATTTGATTTACCCTGTTGAAATAAATAAATGCCTTCTCTTAGCCAGGTGCTAGTGGCTCATGCCTGTAAGCGTAAGCTACTCAGGAGGCTGAGATCTGAGAATAACATTTTGAAGCCAGGCAGGAAAGTCCATGAGACTCATGAGACTCTTATCTCCAATTAACCACTAAAAAACTGGAAGTGGAGCTGTGGCTCAAAGTAGTAGAGTGCTAGCTTTGAGCACGAAAATCTCAGGGATAGGTGCTAAGGCCGTGAGTTCAAGCCCCAGGATCGGCACAAAACAATAAGTAAATGCTCTCTATTAAAATAATAATAAACACCATAGAGATATATAGGCATGAACTGTTACATGAATTAAACAAGATAATACTGTAAAGCTTCTTCTGCAATACAAAACATAAGAGCAGAACTTCATGAAGTTAAATGTACACAAGATGGAGTTGCCATATCAATTTCCCAGTAGATTTAACCTGGACCTAAGCGAGATGAAGTGGTGGAGGAGGGGGTGCAGGGGACTCACAGAGCTGGCTGAAGTCTTGAGGCTTTTACCACTCAATTACCTTACTCAAAGATGAAGCCATGGCCTCTGCCCAAATAATGGATTAATGATACAGATGGGACAAGAATTCAGTTTCCTAGATTAATACATTCTCATTCAGAGTTATCTACACACACACACACACACACACACACACACACACACACACACACACACACTAACACCAAACTGTAATGCAGATCAGAAAATGCAAGGCAGAGGCCATCATCACAAGCTACCTGGAATGGATGAGCCCAGAGTTACCGTGGGGCTTTCCTGCAGAAGGGAGGCTGCCAAATCCCAAGGCAGGGCTCCCTTCCCTTCTAACTCAAGTGGCTCTGGCAGGTCTAGGGTTCTCGGAGACCCTGAGGGCAAAGAGAGTACGTAGTGCCCTTTCTCCTGGGCCCACAGAGCTGAGCATGGCTGGGAAGGGAACTCGGACATCATTATCAGAGCATGGAGCATGTGGTAATGGGAACATTACAGGAACGTGCAAGACCAGCCACAGGGGGAGAGAAAAACACAGAGGAAAGCCATGAGTGCAGCCACCCGCTTCCTCCCTGGCACAACCCCTTGATACATCTCGCTTCAGGAGACGGGAGGTACCAGGGACTTAGGCAGTTCTGAGATAGAACTGGGGAATTTATCTTTCCTCTCCAACACCACACATACACCACATTTCAGAGACAACAGCCAGGGGGATGACCTCCTCTGTGGACACACAGTGGGAAGAGATGGTGGGTCCAGAACTTAACCTCAAGCAACTGGAGCTGCTATGATTCTCACAGACTTTCTCTCAAGAGCTTTCTTTTTTTTTTTTTTTTTTTTTTTTGGCCAGTCCTGGGCCTTGGACTCAGGGCCTGAGCACTGTCCCTGGCTTCTTCCCGCTCAAGGCTAGCACTCTGCCACTTGAGCCACAGTGCCGCTTCTGGCCCTTTTCTGTATATGTGGTGCTGGGGAATCGAACCTAGGGCCTCATGTATCCGAGGCAGGCACTCTTGCCACTAGGCTATATCCCCAGCCCCCTCAAGAGCTTTCTTTATCATCCTTAGTCTAACTGGCAGCATTCATCTTTACTAACTCAGATAATTAATAAACATATCTGCCATCTACAGAGCCCCAAATAGGTACTTGGTAAGCCATAACAACTTACTTCCTTATACATATACTTCCTGACTAGATTCTGTGGTTGAGGCTAGAAAAAACTAGACAGTGTTCAAGGTCTCCCAGCTACGTAGCCAGTGCTCAAGCACAGGTCATCTGTCCTAAGTCCATGTTAGTATACTGTGCCCTGCTCAAGCTCTACCACTAAGAGCAGCCAGGAAAGCAGCAACCCAGCCCTACCTCAGAAATCGTCCTGGTTGCAAGATGGGAACTGTGGATCTTGGGGACAAGACAACACAAGTCTTGGTGAAACAATGGTTTTCTCACCAAGTAAAAAGCTTAGCTTTCTACCTGTGGCCTGAGAAAACCCCAGGATACCCCCCAAAATGTGCTTCAGAAACCATGTAGGGTAGTCAAGGAGGAGAAGCCAGAAGAAGATGGGGACTCCTGGGCATCCCCTATTTCCTCTGTATATGACCTGCTTTATGCTCTGAGATAAAGTGGGAGGGAGAGAGGGAGGAAGAAAAGAGTGGGGAGAGGAAAGAGGGAGGGGAAGGATGAGAGGGAGGGCCCCACCACTGAAGTAGAAAAATAGACAGACACCTTTAAGAAGAAGTGAGAAGGGCTGGGGATATAGCCTAGTGGCAAGAGTGCCTGCCTCGGATACACGAGGCCCTAGGTTCGATTCCCCAGCACCACATATACAGAAAACGGCCAGAAGCGGCGCTGTGGCTCAAGTGGCAGAGTGCTAGCCTTGAGCGGGAAGAAGCCAGGGACAGTGCTCAGGCCCTGAGTCCAAGGCCCAGGACTGGCCAAAAAAAAAAAAAAGAAGAAGAAGAAGTGAGAAATATGATGAGCTGGCAGAAGGCAAAGGACACGTGGTCCTTCTGACCACAGTTCAGTGATGGATCACAGCCCTCCAGACAACTACAGGGGAACACAAATTCTCATGTCTTCTCCTCACATGGAAACAGTTCTCTATCACTTTCTAAATTGGAATTCTCTCCTGGTATTCTTTCATGATTCTGAGGCACCATGACATCTGGGTTTTCTTACCGCTTCTGCCTACTTTCCCAACCTTCCCTCCTAAGGAGGAAGGCATGAGGGTTCCAGCATCCGTGGGCATGCACCCTACACATGCTGCCCAGCAACGACATTTTCAGTAAAGGAGGGGAGGGGTGAAAATGAGAAATCTGTGTTTAATTCTTCCAAAGTTAACCCAGCTAAAAAGAACAAAGCCCGTTCTGGACACCTTCATTAGGTCCATCTGAGGTTCACTACAATACCAACTTCCGCAGGGAACTGGAGGTCTCCATGAAGAGTAACAGACTCCCAGGCCCTGAGTTCAAGCCCCATGATTGATGACAACAACAACAAAAAGAAGTAACAGATTCATGTGTTCATTCTTCATTCATCCAACACTACTTTCAGAACAAGCAATAATACAGATGAGAGAAAGAGAGAAATAGAGAGAGAGAGAAAGAAAGAAATATGAGCAAACAGCACCACTCAGCTGTCCAGAATCTCACAGTCTCAGACAAAACACTGATAGATAGACTAATAGACTTTTACACTATCACATGATGACTGACAACTGCATTTAACACTAGCAGTTATACACCCAGAAAAGGACAGGGCACCCACAAGCACCTGGCTGCAAGATAGAGCCTGGGGGTGGAATGTTAGCAGAGGTGACTCTTAGGGGAAAATGAAGGCTTGGCAGATTTACCAACAGCAATCTACAGGAACGCTGTTCTAGGTATGACCACACCTTTTTCCTGCTTTCTCTCTCATCCTGGGGCTATTCAAGGAAATTCAAATTCTTCCTGGAGAACCCAGCTTCCCATGGTCCTTCCTGGTCAACTCAGCCTCCTACATTCTCTTTCTGACTTCTCTCTCCTCCTCCCCTTCAGTCTCAGCCCCTCAACATCTCAGCAACCTTTTGCTCTCAAGGACATAGAAAGAAGGAAGAAGAGAAGTAACAGTGTTGTGGCTGAGTGCCAGTGGCTCAAGCCTGTAATCCTAGCTACTCACGAGGCTGACATCTAAGGGTTTAAGCCAGACTGGGTAGAAAAGTCCATGACACTCTTATCTACAATGAACCAGCAAAAAGCCAGAAGTGGAAATACGGCTCAAGTGGTAGAACACCGGTCTTGAGTTAAAAACCTAAGCCAGAGTGCCTGGCCCCATGTTCAAGCCCCAGTACCAACACAAAAATAACCACAACAAAATAACCTAACAATGTCTTACTCCTTCCACAGCCCTCTTTTGGACCCTTCTTTTCCACCTGCCCACTACCCTCTTTCCCAACATGAGCCTTCTGGAACACTCAAATCATAGAACCAACAGCATTCGCTGCGGTGAGGGATAGATAGGAACTCTCTGTATTATCTTTGCAGTTTTTCTGTAAATCTAAAAGGCCATTGGAAAAAAAGAAAAACAATAGCCAAAAAAAAAAAACCAGGCAGCTGACATGCTCAGACAGTACATGCTCCACTAATCTCTTTAGGTGGGGGCTGAACTTCACTCTGTCTCCAAGCAGACACTAGGGGGGAGGGGAGGGATGTTGCCATGGAAATGGCCAAATGCCAGAACTCTAGCTGACCTCACTGGAAGACAGTGGCAGAAGCAAGCTGAGGAGAGCCCCATATAACCCCAGCTAGAGAGCAGGCTCCTCTGGGATTACAGAACCTACAGGTAAACACATGGGCAGAATAACCCCATTCACCCACCATATGGCTTGACTTTAGGCTAGAAAAGACCCAAGAGAGAATGAGACATGCACGGTCTCTGCTTACTTTCAGAGCTCCAGACCTGACGAGGTAGACAGCTTCTGCCATACCATATGGCTATTTTTTTACATAACAACAAAAACAAAGACTTTGCACAGCCTATGGTCAGTGTAGCCAGCCCAACCTGAGGGGAAGGGCAGGATTTTGCACGGAGAGAGGGAAATGAGGTGTTCAGATTTTCACTAGGTATCCAAACAACCTTGGAAATCTGGTCATCCATCCTGGGAGACAGACGGGTGCCTTCTATACATTAACAAATGTGGAGACGCGCTGAGTGACTATTTCATGTCAGTCAGGAAACATTGCACCAATCCACAGGGAGTGAGGTGAGAAAATGAGTCATGATAAATAATAAAGGGTAAGGACCAAGCCAACAAATGTGTAATCCACAGGGACCCCAGAGGAACAGCATTATCGGGGGCACTGCAGTGGATAGTAGAGGATGATGGTTCAACAAGGCAAGTAATCAAGTCTTTGGCTTATTTCATTTTATTTTATTGCCAGTTCTGAGGCTTGAACTCAGTGCCGGGGCGCTGTCCCTGAGGCTCTTTGTGCTCAAGGCTAGCACTCTACCACTTGAGCCACAACTCCACTTCTGGCTTTTTCTGATTAGTTTATTGGAGATGAGTCTCATGGACCTGGCTGTCTCTGTTGGTTTCGAATCATGATCCTCAGATCTCAGCCTTCTGAGTAGCTAGGATTACAAGCATGAGCTACTGGCACCCAACTAAGTATCCAATTCTTGATCCTACCACTTCCCAGTGGAAATCTGATCCCTGTAAAATGGGAATGAAACATCACACTATTTAGCCTTGTAGGTCTAAAAAGCTTAGAGAAAAGGTGGGTTAAGAACCAAACATAAGTCTGGTCCAGTGGTAAGCTACTCACTACATGGCCATTCTGATTGCAGATGATAGGGAGACAAGAATCAGAATCACCAATCTTAAATATAACAAATGTGGAAGACACAGAATCTAACTCACAATAACAAAAAAAAAAATGGAAGCTGATGTAAAACCCACTCATTGGTAATTTTATATCCCAATCTAGCCTGTCAGTTTTTGAGTACAATGCACCTTGATCCTTGTCACCCCTTTCATCATTCTCCCCCTGGGGAAACAATTTCTAAAATCCTTTGACTTCATAGAAAAGTGTTTATTACAAAGCAACACACAGCCAAAGCAAGCTGCGGGATTAAAAAGAGACTATCAGGCTGCAGGGGAGGCAAAGAATTTTTTAAGGTGTGCAGGTATTTTGACAAAAGAAGGGGAGGAGGCACTAGAAAGAAGATGGGAAAGCATGAACAAGCCTCTCTCCCTCGTCTCCTGCCAGTCCCCCCAGCCGCCCCCACAGCACTGGAACAAAAATAAAATTAATCCCCTTCTCTCATCCAGGCGTTTCTCTCTGGCCTCCAGCTGATGAGTCTATAATCCCCACTCAATCCCTATCACTCCCCTCTCAGTTCTCTGATCTCCCACGAAAGGAAACCTCCCAGGTACACAGAGAAGAAGAAGGAATCCTCACATCACCGAAGGAGTATGGAATCTCAGGGAAGGGGCAGTGCTAGTTGGAGATCTGGGGTTGACCCATGGCACCTGGTAATGCAATAGGGGCCCAGTAAACACGAAGTTAAATTTTACTCATGAGTTCTACCATAACACCATCCTGAGGATCTCTGACCCCTTGGAAATCCTCAACTTCTAATGGGCCAGAAGGGCAAGGCAACAGACACAAGAGAGGACCAAGATGACAAAAACGAAGTGTGGCTGTTGGAGCCCGAGGTGGTTAGTTGATTTCATTCATGTCTCCCTAAATAGTGCTGGTCTGGGAGGGTCCAGTACCTACAACTAACTCATTCCTTGCCCTCCAAAGATCCTTCCAGTATTTCCTCTCCAATGCAGTCCAAAGCCAGCCCTTGACCTCTGTTCCATACATCACTGGCTTTTCCATTACCATTATCTATCTCTGATTTATTTCTGGTCCACTTTTTATGAAATCTATCTCTGTGTTTCCCCACTTGACCCTCTGTTAAGACTAGCACTTTATATCATAATCTTCCCTAACATCATACCACAGCAAGGCAAATACAGGTCAAAAAGTTCTAATCATGGTGGTTAGAGCAGTTCTTGTATTTTTATGTATGCCCCCATGTTGTTTATGTTCTTGTCAGTGGTACAGAAAGCACTCAGCGACAGTGATTGAGAAAATCTGGGATTCTTGCTTTTCTTCCTAAGGGTCTACATGCATCTGAAGGAGACCTGAGCTCTGGCGTTATTTCTTGTAGGAATCTCATCATCTCCCTTCTCGTAGAGGCTGGCCAGGGGGGCCTGCCTAGGGTTACTTCCATTACAAGGATACTGTCTGTTTCTGGAGAATGTCTGCTTACCTGACCATCTACTTCCTAAAGGACAGAACCAAGTGTTCGTGACCACGATGCCTCCGTAGCTATTGCAGGACAAGGCACATAGCAGGTACTCAGCAAACACTTGTTGAATGGAAAACAGGACCGAGCAAAAGTTCCCTGAGTCAAACATGATATAGACTTGGCCGTTTCAAAGTTCAGCTCCTGAGAAATCAAGAAGGAAACAGCAGGAGAAGGGTCGGGTGGAGGCAAGGCACATTCCTGACCACCACCTGCTGCTAGATCAGCAAAGAAGCAGCCAGCAGTAGGAGCCCCTATCTCCCAGAAGGGGCAGTCCAGAGATAAGATAGATGGGGTCATGTGACTTCCACCTCAGAGAGGTCCTTCCTTCCGTGTGGCTATTGCTCCCAGCAGGCCAAGTGTAGAGAACTCATATTTACCTTGCTGTGTGATTATTCATAGATTACCTCATCACTCTTGCACGACAAGGTGCAATTCATAGATGCAATTCTGAGCTCCCAGTGCAATTCATGGCTGCAATTCTGAGCTCCCAGTCCTTATGGATCCCAAAGGTTTTGGACAGACTCACAAACAATGAATCATCTTAAAGCAGCAAACATTCTCAGGATTGAGAGGCCTTTCAATCGCCTGTTTCACCTTCCTCAGAGGATCAAATCCCTGCAGGCAAGTCAGACATCCCAGCAAGCTTCTTGCCTGCCTCTCATGCTCACTGTGGCCTCAACACCTCCCACCCAGCCTGCTCCCTCTTTGAGCAACTCTTGACTACTCAAAAATGTTTCCGTAGCCAGGCACACATAATTCTAACAATTCAGGAGGCTGAGATCTGAGGATTGGGGTTCGAAGCTAGCCCTGGCAGTAAAGTCTGTGAGACTGATTTAATCTCCAGTTAACCTGCAAAAGGCTGGAAAAGGAGACGTGCCTCAAGTGGTAAAATAACAGCCTTGAGTGAAAAAGCTAAAGGACAGGACCCAGGCCCTGAATTCAAGCACCAGTACTGGCACAAATACAACAACAATAATAAGGATAATAATAATGATGATAATACTAATAAAATGCTTTCTTACGGGGCTGGGAATATGGCCTAGTGGCAAGAGTGCTTGCCTCATACACATGAGGCCCTGGGTTCGATTCCTCAGCACCACATATACAGAAAATGGCCAGAAGTGGCGCTGTGGCTCAAGTGGCAGAGTGCTAGCCTTGAGCAAAAAAGAAGCCAGGGACAGTCCTCAGGCCCTGAGTTCAAGGCCCAGGAGTGGCCCAAAAAAAAAAAAATGCTTTCTTACAACTTCCTGGTTTCTACCTATCAGTCCCTCCTCATCTTTCCCCTGTATCTACCCAGAGAAAAACTATTTCCCTCGTGACATCCCTCTATATCTGATGGCAGTTATCACCTCCCCTCCCCTGCCGTTTAGAGAGTTTCAACAGACCGCTGGATGTGAAATCTATTTTGTGCTGGCTAACAAATACATATAATGGCTAACCAGAATCAGAGAGAGAAGACAGTGTACCTAGTCACAGGGCAGGTGATTCCTGGGGTAAGAGATAGGTAACAGGTAAACTGGACACCAAAAGCCACACCAAACCATTGAGAATCTGCACAGAAATCTGCGCAGAAGCCATTGAGAATGCCAGAAAGGGTTTCTGAGGTCTGCCCCAAATCCTAGTTCTACAAAGGATCTACCTAGAGGCAACGGAAGTAGCAAAAGGATTGTTGTTCTGAAGTTGGCAGGGCCACAGAGAGTCTAAAACCTTCAGTTCCATCCCCTCTGCTCTGCTCTGCTTCTCCTAGCCGCAAACTGTGCCAGCCCTTTCCCTCCATCCCTTCAGAACAAGACCCCCACAGCCAGCCCCTCGACAGCCCCACTTTTCACATGTTGGAGGGTAACCATTGAAGCACTGAAAGGAGAAGAGTGATGCGTGGGTACCCTGGAAAATTGCACTTAGTCTCTTGGAATTCAAAGCTCAATTAAGACTGCTGACAATGAGCTATTGAAAAAAATCACAGAGCCTGGCGCTGGTGGCTCATGCCTGTCATCCTAGCTACTTAGGAGGCTGAGATCTGAGGATCATGGTTCAAACCCAGCCTGGGCAGGAAAGTCTGTGAGACTAGTATGTCCAATCAACCACCAATGGAAACTGGAAGTTGGAGCTGTGGCTCAAAGTGGTAGAGCACTAGCCTTGAGCAAAAGAGCCCAGGGACAGCACCTAGGGCCTGTGTTCAAGGCATACAACAAAAACAACAGCAACAAAAAAGTCACAGAGTACCATTCTGTGGAAGGAAACTACCTCTGTCTGTCGTTTGCTTTTGCCCTTCTTTATGATCGGTGAGCATGCTCATTCAGAAAATTCCTCCAAGCCAAGTTCTTCTTTCCTTTCTGCCTCCCCACTCAGCATGCTCCTAAGAAAGAGCTCCAGGATGAGCATCAGAAATCGGAACTCCTCTCCTGGTTGTGCCCTCACCTAAGGTGTAGCCTGAGGCATCCCTCCCTACCAAGGTGGAGCTCCAGCTTTCCCATCTATAAAACAGGGCAATAAATTCTGCCCTTTTAGAGAAACCAGGAAACCCAGAGACTCAGCTGACAAGAAGGGAGGCTGACAGGGAGGCTGGCTCCCACAAGACCCTGATACTCGCATCTGTGCCACCTCTGCAGCCCACCTGTGACAGGGTCATGAAGATCTCACCCAAGTAAGGAAGGAGAAAGAAAAATAATTATAAGCTGGGCGTCAGTGGCTCAAGCCTCTAATCCTAGCTACTCAGGAGGCTGAGATCCTAAGGATCATGGTTCAAAGCCAGCCCCAGCAGGCAAGTCCAAGTAATCTCTAATCCAAATAATAAAAGCTGGAAGTGGAGCTGTGGCTCAGTTGGAAGGGCGTGAACCAGCCTTGAATAGAAAAAGCTAAGGGATAGGGCCCAGTCCTGAGTTCAGGCCCCATAAAGAAAACTAAATTGCAATTTATCCCAGTAGTCAAAGACATTTCTATTTTCCAAAGAGCATTTGATTTGCCTTGCTGTGGATTTATTACAAACAGGTCGTCTGCATAATACTCTCTTGTGCTTAGCTTGCACAACTACACATTTTTCAGTGAACAAGTTAAGCTTGGTGTTTAAGGAGTGGGCATTAAGGGGAGAGGCCAGGAGAAAACCCCAGTGTGCTTGTGCTTTACCTGGAAAGATTCCCTGAGTGGGGTCTCTGAGTTGGATCTAGTAGGTAGAGACTGGGGCCTAAGTCAGTACGCTTCTAACAAGCTCTCAAGTAGACTACATTGTATCCAGGGCTAGGTGTGCGTGGGCGCGTGGGTTATCCTAGAGCTTGAATTTAGGGCTTACATTGTCCCTGAGCATTTTTTGCTCAAGGCTTATTGCTCTACCACTTGAACTACAGCTCCACTTTCAGGCTTTTTGGTGGTTAACTAGAGGTAAGAGCCTGTGGGCTTTCCTAAACTGGCTGGCTTTGAACCACAATCCTCAGATCTCAGCCTGCTGAGTAGCTAGGGCTACAGGTCTGAGCCACTGGCTTCCTGGCCCCAGGGGTAAATTTTAAACTCCATTAAGGTAGAGCCTATGTCACTGGGTCACTCAAGGTTTAACACTGTAGTCCTGCCCCCCCCCCCTCCAATGAACCCCATAATTACTGATTCAGTGACTCAGTGCATAGGTGCCTCGAAAACCACCGTTTCGGGAGGACAAGTGCCATTCTGCCATTCAGTCCTCGCAACCAGTCTCTAGCTTACGATTTATTCCCACTCGGCAGATCAGGAAGCAAGTCTCAAAAGAGGAAGTAACCTAAAGTGTTCAGCTTCCCGACAGCAGGGCAGGCGGTGGCTGAGCCTCGGCGGCGGGGACTGCAGCTGTTCCGAGGGATCCCCCAAGTCTCGCCAAAGGCCGGGCCTGGTGTTTCCCCCCCACCCCACCCCCACCCCCGCCCCTCCCCTGCCTGGTAGAGTAATAAGGAAGAGAAGGAGAGGAGGAGGCACAGAGCCAGGCAGCAAGGGGCAGGCTGACCTCAGGGTGAACCCCGACTGTGCCCCAACACGGCCACCCCCGCCCCCCACCCCTCCCACCCCCGCTCCGCGACTCCCCAGCCCGCGGAGAGCCGCTGTCCAGCTCCGGGGCGTCGGAGAGTGAAGAGGCGTTCAGGGAAATCGCTGCCCGGCGATGAATCACCGCGCACATGACCCTGCCGGGGAGGAAGGGTGCGGGATGCGGCCGGGGGCGTGGGGAGCGCGGGCCTGCGCAGCCGCCCCCCTCCACTCCCCGCTAGCCTCGATCTGGGGGCGGGGGGGGGGTCCAAGGAAGAGCCAGTCCCCGCGCGGCCCCACCTCCCGGAGGGTCCCCGCCGCCCCCCGCCCCCCGCCCCCCACCCCCGATCCGGCGGGTCCCCGGGCCCGCACTGCGGACTCACGGCCTTCAGCTGCTCCAGCCGGTCCTTCATCCTGGCGCCCCGGTGCCCGCGAGCGGGGAGCGCGTCCCAGCGGAGCGCGCCCCGGCGGAGCGGCTACAAGTGGCCGGGCCAGGCCGAGCCGGGCCAGGCCGGGACGGGCCGGGCCGGGGCGAGGGAAGCTCCGGGCGCTGGCGGAGCCGGGCGGCGGCCGCTCGCTAGGAGGAGCGTCCCAGGCCACCGAGGTCCGCCGCGCCGCCCCCTCCGGCCCCCGGCGGCGGCGCGCTCCAAATCCGGCTCCCGGGGCCAGCGCCGGCGCGCAGCGCTCATCCGCCCGCAGACCCGCCCCTTACCTGGGCCGCGCCCCGCGCTCCTCCTTAAAGGGCCAGCCCGGCCCCGCGCTGCCCAGCGCCGCCCAGCGCCGCCCCGCGATGCCCGGGCCCCCGGCGCCGAACTCCATCTCCCCTAATTCAAGATCGATCAAGACCTAATCGTTCTGGGCCGGGCAGATGGCACCGCTGGGCCGAGGACGGCAGAACCGGGAGGTGCGTGGGGCCTCGAGTCTCCACCTCCTTTCCTAACCACACCCGACCCATCCCCTCCGCGGGCTCGCTTCGGGGTTGGGACGGTCTCCTCCAGACCTACACACCGAGTCGTCCCCCCTTAGGTGGAAAAGGGCTTTGAAAACATAACGTCCGGATGACACCCAAGAGGCTGCCCGGAGGCAGGCCTTTCCGAGTATCCAGGACTAAAAAGAGCCGGGGGTGGGGGGAGCGCGCTCCCGAGGAAGCCCAGGAGAGGAGGCCGTTGCGGGGAGGAAGGTGGATTCCGTGCTGCTGGTGAGCGAAGAAACACGAGTGGCCCGGTGTGGAGGTCTGCGGCCGGCCGCGAACCATGGCTACGCCCTGGCCTACGCCCGATTGCGCAAGGACACTCCGTGTTGCCCAATCCACAGGTCGGAGGTCCCGTCCACTCCCGCGTTTGCCGCGAGAGGCCTAAGGGGCCCGTCGCCTACCGAGCAAGGTTCGTGGGCACTCGGGGCGCAGATCCTCCTTACGCCCTGCAAGCTGCAGAAAGAGACCCCCAGGTGTTTGCACCGCCTGGCAAGGTGGGGTGATTCTCATTGCCCCCCCCCCACCGCCACCTTCCTGGGCTCCCTCCCCGGATGGTGTTCGTGGGAACAAATGACCCATCGGGTCACTGGAAGAGGCTGAGGAGCTGGGGATTTCGTCCTCGGGTTAGCCGAGCAATGCGTTCTTACGCGTCATCGAGGTTAAAACTTTGTGCAATTCTGGCCGGACTTTGTCCTGCCCTGGGACCTGCGTGCTCCACGCTGACCTCCGCGGCGGCCGTAAAGACGGGGGCTGGGCTGTCGGGCTGACCTCAGTGAGGCCCTGCGGTTCTCAGCCCTAATCCTCTCTCCCACTGACGTCCCACGCAAGTCCTTCCTCACCCCTGAGTCCCACGGGTGGACGGTCCCGTCCGGATCAACGCGCGGGCTCTCCCGCCCCCTGGTGGTCGCGGGTGGGAAAGGCGAGTCAAGCAGAACCAATACTACATAGAGCTCTGTTCCTTTTTTGTTGGTGGTGGTCGTGGGGTTTGAACTCAGGGCCTGGGCGCGGTCCCCTGAGCCTCTTTGTGCTCAAGGCTAGCGCTCTACCGCTTTGAGCCAAAGCGCCACTTCCGGTTTTTGAATGATTCATTGGAGATAAAGAGTCTCACCGGGACTTTTCTGTCCAAGCTGGGTTTCAACTGCCATCCTCGGATGCTAGGAATATGTTAGTTGGGAATGGCTATGTAACTGATTCTCCTGGGGGGAACACTGATGTAAGCAACTCTCCATGTCTGAAATATTTAAAACAAACAAACCAACAAAAAGCACCATGGTAGTTAAGAGTAAGGAATCGGGCTGGGAATATGGCCTAGTGGCAAGAGTGCTTGCCTCCTACACATGAAGCTCTCGGTTCGATTCCCCAGCACCACATATATGGAAAACGGCCAGAAGGGGCGCTGTGGCAGAGTGCTAGCCTTGAGCGGGAAGAAGCCAGGGAAGGTTGCTCAGGCCCTGAGTTCAAGTCCCAGGACTGGCCAAAAAAAAAAAGAGTAAGGAATCAAGACATCCACCCTTCATCCCCCCCTCCCCCCTCGAATATACCCAGGGCTTCTGGTTAAAACATAATAATTTCTTCCAAAAGAGTAAAATCATGGCTCCCATACAACTATAAAATGGACACGCATCAAATGTTTTATTTAGTCCATTAATGAGGAGACACAAAAGGACCACATGTGCCCTGAGAAGAAAAACAAAAACAAAAACAGGTTAATGTATTATGTAGGCAACAGGAATGCTGGAATGTACAAGTTCATCCTTACAAAACTGGCTTTGGGGTGCTAAGTTCATTTGCATTTCTGTGGACACAAATCATCCATCAATTTTCTACAGCTTATGGAGTTGTGCTAAAAGATCACTGAAGGGCCAGGCACTGGTGGCTCATGATTATAATCCTGGCTACTGTGGAAGCTGAGATCTGAGGATTGAGGTTCAAAGCAAAGCCTAGGTATGAAAGTCTGTAAAACTCCTAGCTCCAATCAACCACCAAAAAATCCTGAAAATGGAGCATGGCTCAAGTGGTAGAGCACTAACCTTGAGGAGCAAAAAAAGTTCAGGGACAGCAAACAGGCTCTGAGTTCAAGCCCAAGGACTGCGTGTGTGTGTGTGTGTGTGTGTGTGCGCACACACACCTACCTCTGAAGGCACACACCACTATAAAAATCAGATGATTAGTAGACCAGACAGACACATTGGTTAATGGGTTAAAGTCACCTTAGGCTGCATGTGCTAGAATAACCAACAATCTTTTCTCATTTTTGATAACTTTGACTTTTCCAGTTTTTTACATACATTTGCAAGGTAGTACCTTCGATAGTTGAACAAAACTGTATTAACAAGTTCTTTGCTATACAGAACAAAAAAAATTTCTCCCTGAAGCATCCTCCATTATTTCTTGATCCTTACCTTTATGGAAACATTTAAGAAATGTAATCTCTCCTTAGCACAATGGTTTTTCCATGCTAGGAAAGTTGCTAGATGGTAATAGAACAATTGTTAGAAACATGGCCAGAAGGTCTGAGTTACAGACGTTAATCTATCGTGAGATGTTTGTCACCTGACATCACAAATTTTACTGTCTTTTCTATCGAATAAGGGAAATGACCAAAACTAATCATTGTTGACTTTTCAAAGTCAAAAATATCATACACTAAGAGGTAGACATATGGGGGCTGGGGATATAGCCTAGCGGCAAGAGTGCCTGCCTCGGATACACGAGGCCCTAGGTTCGATTCCCCAGCACCACATATACAGAAAACGCCCAGAAGCGGCGCTGTGGCTCAAGTGGCAGAGTGCTAGCCTTGAGCGGGAAGAAGCCAGGGACAGTGCTCAGGCCCTGAGTCCAAGGCCCAGGACTGGCAAAAAAAAAAAAAAAGAGGTAGACATAGCGGCTCATTCCTGTAATCCTAGCTACTTAGAAGGCTAAGATCTAAGAGTCGTAGATCAAAGTCAGCCCAAGCAAAAAAATCTGAGATTCTGACCTCTATTTAACCAGTAAAAACATGGAAGTAAATCTAGTAAACGATTCCTCTTGAAATGTATCTCCTGCCTCTCTTCCATCCGTGGTTCTCATAATAAAGGGGAGAGAGGAGTCTCTTTTTTTCTTCTTCTTTTTTTCTTTCTTTTGCCAGTTCTGGGCCTTGGACTCAGGGCCTGAGCACTGTCCCTGGCTTCTTTTTGCCCAAGGCTAGCACTCTACCACTTGAGCCACAGCGCCACTTCCGGCTTTTTCTGTTTATATGGTGCTGAGGAATGGAACCCAGGGTTTCATGCATGCTAGCCAAGCACTCTACTGCTAAGCCACATTCCCAGCCCCAGGAGTCTCTTCTTGGTATAGCATCCAAAGGCCTTTTCAGATCTGGTGCCAGCCTCACATGCTATCACCCAAGATACACTCTACTGTTAGCCTCCCCAGGCAACACCTCCTCTGTTCACCTACGTCCTCCTATTCATGGCTTCCCTCCCTCCTCTGTGTGACATGCCCTTTTTCCATGTCACATCTGGAAAATTCCTACTCCTCTTTCAATGTCGAAGCTCTCCAGTTTGTTCTCCCAACCTGTTCAGATCACTTGTGTGATATTGGGGTTTGAACACAGACCCTTATGTTCAAAGGATGATAGTCTACCACTTGGGCCACACGTCTAGCTCTGTGTGTGTGTGTGTGTGCACGCGCATGTGTACATGTGTTCATATTGCACATGTGCATACTGGTCCTAGGGCTTGAAATCAAGACCTGGGCAATGTCCTTAATTTTTTGCTCAAGGCTGGCACTCTACCACTTGAGCCACAGCTCTAATTCCCTCTTCTTGGTGGCTTGTTGGAAATAAAAGTCTCACTGAATTTCCTGCCCAGATTGACATTGGACCATGATCCTCAGATATCATCCTGCTGAGTAGCTAGAATTTAAGGCATGAGCCACAGGCACGTGGCTTCTAGCCATGATTTCTTATGATAATTTTGGTCCTTTTTGCTGGGCTGTCCTCAAATTATGATTCTCGATAAATCAGCCTCCTGAGGAGCTAAGATTTAAAGTGTGAGCCACAGGGGCCCAGCTCAGCTATATGTTGCCTTGTAACCAGTGCTTACACAACTGTCTCCTGAGCAAATATTTGGAGAGTAAATCAAAGACTAGTTACCTACTAACATACATGTGCATGTGTGTGCATACACATAATACACCCCCACACACACACATGCACATACACAAGAAGGACCTTTTGGTCCCTCAGGAAACAAGAAGAACTTTCCCAGATCCACACTCTCCAAACTAAATGCAATTGCAAGTCCTTGTGGCTAGAAGGATGAATTCTGCATCATTGAATCGAAGAGTATACTTAATACAGTGTGCTTTGTCGACAGTGATATCTAATACCATGCTGTTTACGTGTTCTTCTTTCTACTAGTCTTCATAGATCATACACCCACACCCATGACTTTCAATGTAAATTGTTCGAGCCACAATTGGTCTTGTGCTTTCACGCACATTCCTGAACCACTTTGGAGCTATAGAGCATGTAGTCCTAAGTCCAAAAGGCCTACGAAGGAAAGTTCAGACAATCAGTGAGGAAGCCACTAGAACATCTCACCTGCAGGAGACAAGCTGCTATTCTAGTACATACATTCATGTTAGGAATAGCAAGATGGTTATAATGAAATGCAGGTAGAAGCCACAAGGATAATTACAATTTTAACCTTTTCCTAATGAAAAAAAAATCTAGCGTATTTCTCCAGTTGAATGATTCACTAACTAACCATGCTCAATCTTTTGCTGTACTCTTATAGTTTTCTTTTGATTTTACTAACTTTAATAACTAGGAGAACGAGTTCAAGTAGAGATTGTGCTTCTTTCATTATGAATTAAATTAAGCTTAGAGAAATAAGGTGATTTTTTTTCTATGCTCACAAAGAAAACTATAATAACATCTGGGAGAGTTAGTGGTTACATCCCAAGGCTGTGGAACCCAGCTGCCCCCATCAAATCTCAGTTCTACCATTACCCAGTCTGGAACTTTCGATTTATTTCATCTCCTTGTGCCTCCGTTTCATCCTCTATACACAGAGGCATTAATAATACAAAGCTCATGGATTTTATGAGGATAAATGATCTAACATGTGGAAATCATCACATTCCCTGGGCAGTCCCTTGAAAAGATGACTGCTACCTCCTTGTGGCTCCAGTGATTCCCCAAAGAACATGGCAATCTGAGAAATGCCTGGAATATTCTAATCACGGATGAAATCTCAGTATTCAAAATCAATGGTAGCTACCAATGTATTTTTACGAAAAAGGCTCAGCAGAATATATATCTCCAAACATATTAACCAAAGTATAGGAGGATTCCAATGGTGTCACTCCTTTGAACAACTTACAATTTAACAAAATGAGTATCAGAAACACTGGAACATGTGTTGTGTGGGGGAGAGATCAAGGGAAGGGGCCTGATAAATAAATGGAAAAATGAAGGGCAAATTCCGCAGAGCTTAAATACCGAAGCATTGTTTTTCCCAGCTTTGGAGATTAGTCAACTGAGGCTGAGAAAGGGAGCATGACTATTCAAAAGTAACGGGAAAGACTGACAGTCCACAGCTAAGATGTGCCAGCCTCCATCCCCTCATCTTGGGACTGTCCACTCAGCCTCTACCCCCAGCCGTGTTGTAGAGCAACATTCAGAGTGCTCGCTGTGTTTAGAGCAGAAGGAGCCTCATTATTGCTTTCTTCAAAGAATCCTTCAGGTCTCTGTTCCTCATGCTGTAGATCAAGGGGTTCAGCATAGGAGTGATGAACGTGTAAACCACAGACACGACTTGGCCCCTTTCAGGGGAGTAACTGGAGCTAGGACACAAGTAGATGAGGCTTGTGCATCCATACTGAAGGAGGACCACCGTCAGGTGGGAGGAGCAGGTGGAGAGGGCCCTGTGTCTCCCCTCGGCTGAGCGGATCTTCAGGATGGCAGCTCCGATGAAGACGTAGGAGAGAGTGATGAGCAGGAAGGGGATGGTGAGGACAATGACACTGACCACAAACAGAGTGGCCTCATGGACGTGGGTGTCGGCACACGCCATTCTCATAACGGGGAGGACATCACAGTAGAACAGGCTGATCTCCTTGCTGCGGCAGAAGGGGAGTTGGAAGATCAGCACCGTCAGCTGCATGGCCAAGACGAACCCCAGCAGCAAGGATCCCAGGGCTAGCTGGATACACAAGCGCCAGCTCATGATGAGCGTATAGTGCAAAGGGTGACAGATGGCCACAAACCGGTCATAAGCCATGACTGCCAGCATGATGCAGTCAGTGCTGCCCAGAAAGATGAAAAAGAACATCTGGGTACCACATCCTGGCAGGGAGATGAGTGTCCCCTCCGAGAGGACACTGGCCAGAGTCAGAGGGGCGATGGTGGATGAGTAGAAGATCTCCAGAGCTGCCAAGTTTGCCAGGAAGAAATACATGGGTGTGTGGAGACACGGATTGATCCAGATAGTAAGGAAAATGGAGACGTTTCCACTGATGCTGATTAGGTACATGAGGAGAAGTACCACAAAAATCAACATCTGCACCTCAGGGAGTTTGGAGAAGGGGCGGAAGTGGAAGAGGATCATCCCAGTTTGATTTGCTTCTTCCATGCCCAATGCATTGGGTTTGCTAAGGACACAGACGCTGCCCCTGAGGATAGATAAATGTCGGGATGGCATACTGCTAAGATGATCCAATCAACTCCTGGCCTCAGCCCTCCAAAACCTCCAAACCCATCACGCAATGTGATCTCCATTCATCTTTTGCTCTCTATGCGTTTGCCTTGTCTCATCCCTCGCATGCGTAGAATCAAATTCCTACCATGTCTTGCTTGTTTAACCAAGCATCATTTTCATGGTGCATCCATGTTGTACGATCAGTCAAAAGTATATCAATAGGGGCTGGGGATATAGCCTAGTGGCAAGAGTGCCTGCCTCGGATACACGAGGCCCTATCGATTCCCCAGCACCACATATGCAGAAAACGGCCAGAAGCGGCGCTGTGGCTCAAGTGGCAGAGTGCTAGCCTTGAGCAGGAAGAAGCCAGGGACAGTGCTCAGGCCCTGAGTCCAAGGCCCAGGACTGGCCAAAAAAAAAAAAAAAAGTATATCAATAGGTGGCTGAATAATATCCCTTTGTGTCTAGGTGCTACATATCTCGTGTCCATCCATCAGTTCATGGACAATGAACTGTCTCCACTTCACTGGCTATCATGAATAACATTGCTATGAACTGGCTCACACTTTCACATCAACACACACACACACAAATATGAAACCATGCTATGTCTTCCTCAAGGGTTCAGTCTCTAACACTGGACTGATTCATTGCTAATTTTTTTATTGAATTGGCCAATATTTGTAGGCTCTTTCTATTGCTTCTATTATGTCACCTATAAAGATAACAATATAAGACAACTAAAGACTTTTGTCAAAATTAATGTATGTGGTCCCACTATGACCTCCACAAATGTCACCAGTAATCTTTGATGCTACTCCCCTTGCTGTCTCCCGCTCCAAAAAATGAGATCCTTTAGGACTACACTCTGTCCATCCAAGACCTTTAAGGTGTCCCCCTTCCATTCAATTCCCATCAAGGTGTGTCATTGATTATTCTCTGGTCTCTTGCCAATTCTGTTGACTTTCTGTAATACTCACAGTCTCTATACCCAGCTGAACAAGGCTAAGATCACAACATCCTTCTCACTGGTGACACCCAAAACAGATTGCCATTATCATCTCCAACACCCACCCCGATCCTGCACCAGCTCCCTTTGTGATCGTCACCAAGATCTGTGCAAACTTCTCCAGTCCTTGTGAACCTTCTCTCCTCCTTCCTTCTTCACTGACGATTCTGCCTCCAGCCTCTCCTCCATGCTGACCCATGATCTCAGCCTTTCCTACTTCTTCAACATGTTTTCTCAACTTTGAAGATCTATTTCCCTTCCCTGCTCAACAACAACCTTACCTCTTGTGGCAGTGGCAGTTTCCAGCAAGGTCAGGCCATCCTCCAAACCCTCCCTGTTTCTTTCCCACCACAGCCATTTACTATTCTTCATCACCAGCAATCTGATTTCCAGCCTACTCTCTATATTCCCTGAGGCCACCTTAATGAAGGTCACCAAAGATACCCAATCTTCGATCTAACAGGAAGTGCTGACTTCATTTATTCCTTCTTTGAAGCTGCTAGCTACTCACTTTTCCTTGAAATTACTCAGCCCTGATCTAAAGATTATTCTGTCCTTTACTTCCATGAGCCTTTCCCACCCAATACCCAAAGAACCTGCTCATCCTTTGGGGATTCACAGAAGGAAACTTTGGCTGGTTATTCTTCAATGGCCTCTAGATCCATGATCTGCCTTACCTTTCCCCCCCATGAGAGGCTGGTCTCTAAGGACCACATCAGCTGAATTCCCTTTACCACCTGGCTTCTGGGTCTTACGGATTTTGTCTCTTTGTTTGTCAGTGGTACTAGAATTTGAACTTCTGGCTTCACACTTATTTGGATGGGGTTCTAACTGGTTGAATCATACTTCCAGCCTTCTTTGGCTCTGATGTTTTTGAGACAAGGCCTGGACTGCAAATCCTCTGTACACTTCCCACAGTAGCTGGGGTGACAGGAACATGCCACCATACCCAACTAAGGGTGGGTTGGAATCTCCTGAACTTTTTGCCTGGGCTGGCCTCAAACTTCTCAGTCTCTGTCTCCCACATAGTTAAGAGTGCAGACATGGGCCACCAGTGCCCAGCTTCTGAAAGGGTTTGGCCAAAAAAGATGGGGGAGAATAAATGAAGGGAGTGACCCTGATCAAGATGCACTCATAAACTCACCAGCCGAATTGAAGTCCCTTTGTACAATTACTTAAAATAATTTTTAAAAATTAAAAAGAACATGAACACTGTGAGAGATGATAAAAGGGGAGCAGGTAGGAGGATGAGGAGCAGAAATAAAGGCAACGTATTTATTCCCCTTACATACGCCACCTCCCTACCTGTTCTATGACCACAGCTCTGGGTAGATGGCGTTTCTTCCATGGCTCCAGTGAAGCCATTGCTCACCTCGTCACTCCACGGCCAAGAAGAGAAGCAGCCCCCATTCATGTCTGCCCCCAAGTACCTCAGCAGCCTTTACGGGCTCCCTGAATTCTGTCTTCATCTCTACCCTCCATATTACAACACTCACTGCCTCCCTACAGACAGTCATACACAGCCAAGAACAAAAATTCATTGAATACTTAAGAGGGGAAAAATACCTTGCATGGCAACTTATTTTACCGTAGTTAT
The DNA here is from genome assembly GCF_023159225.1 of Perognathus longimembris pacificus. Taxonomy (NCBI): domain Eukaryota; kingdom Metazoa; phylum Chordata; class Mammalia; order Rodentia; family Heteromyidae; genus Perognathus; species Perognathus longimembris. The sequence goes on along the minus strand of NC_063173.1, from coordinate 53,717,770 downwards.
TCCGTTTTCCTTCCACTGCCTATGGTCAGTAGAAATGTATTTCAGGGCAAGTTTGTGTGGGATCTAAAACAATAAACCACCTATCACAGGAAGCCTAACATAGGTGGCTTGGGTAAGAAGGAAGGCCCTAAGGGGTGATATTGCTCAATACACATTGTACTCCTAACACCGAGATAGGGCCACAAAAATCCATGCACTTAAACACAGGCCCGCTGTCCCAGATTGTGCTCATTCTAGAAGGTGGTTAATGTTCATTTTCAGAAACAACTTGCTCTTGATCTTAGCTAAGCTTTTTCTTTTTTTTTTTTTTTTTTGCCCCTACGGTGTTTGGGGTGGGGGACAGACTTGAACTCAGGGCCTGGGCGCTGTCCCTGAGACACTTTGTGCTCAAGGCTGGCACTCTACCCCTTGAGCCACAGCGCCGCTTAGCTAAGCTTTTTCTACAATTGCACTTTCCCTCTTTCTCCCTTTCCTTGCTTCACTCTTTTCTTTACCCTTACCTCTTCTGAAGAGAATCTTTAAAATTTCACTCACGATTCCAGCCTTTTGAGGTTGGTGAAGAAGTCTTTTATTATTTCCCATACCAGTCCTGGCAGAACTGAGGTTGAACTCAAGGCCTGTGCTTGCTAGACAGGCGCTCTACCACCAGAGCTAGGCTTCCAATCCATTTCTCGATTTTATTTTTTTGCTTTAAGCTATTTTTCAGCTACAGTCTCAGACTGTGATTCTTCTACCTATGGCTGCCACATATCTGGGTTACAGGCGTAAACCACCTTGCCAACCTTCTTCAAGCCTTTACCTCAATAAATGTACAATCCCTCCTGTTACTTTCAGAAACAATGAGTCTGTTTCCAGAAGCTAAATCTGGACATTGAACCACATCTCCAGGAAAAGACATCTCTCAAATTTACTCCTTAAATACGTTTCTCAATGGAGAGAATTTGGGGCATACTTTAAGTCCTCAGGACATTTCATTTCTCCAAATAAACACACTTTTACAGACAGGCTGTGTGCCTGAGTTTTCATTGCACCCCTTGTTCATACCCAGATACACACACATTTCTTTGAATGAACATATGATACATCATTCGTTGTTTTTTCCCTTTTGTCATAGCTGCTAGGAAGCACAAACCTAAGCTTGATATTCACTTAGTGATCATTGCTCAGCCCCAATTTAGAGACTAAATAGATAACCTCCATTGCTATTTAGTCTTTGACTTTTATTCTTTGCATTGATTTTGATCTCAGGGTCTTATTTAATGTATTCTATTTTTCAGGACATTTAAAGTATAATGCACAAATAAAAATTCACTCTTGCTTTTTTTGTCTTCACCCTTTGCATTGAGGAAGGAGTGAGTGATCGCCACTCTACCCTCTTGTCCCTTCGGGTTCACTGACACCTGGAGATCTTCTCAGTGGGATAAGGGTGACAATAATACTGTGAGCTCCCAAGGTACTTAATAGTTCTCTTCCTCCATGTTTACTTTATTTTTTGTGCCAGTACTGAGGCTTAAATTTAGAGCCTGAAAGCTATTCCTTTGTCGGTTTTTTGTTTCTTTGTTTGCTCAAGGCTGGTGCCACTTGAGCCACAGCTTCACTTCTAGCTTTTTGCTGTTTAATTGGAGATAAGAATCTCTTAGACTTACCTGCCTGGACTGTCTTCACACTATGATCCTCAGATCTCAGCCATCTAAGTAGTCAGGATTATAGGCGTGAGCCCCCAATGCCCAGCTTCCTTCATGGTCTCAAGCTAGTTTCCTTGTTGCTCAGTTCTGGCTACGTGATGGTGGGTTGCTAATCTCTAAGTCTTTTCTTAACCAGGAAATATAAACACTTGGTAACGTGTTATCTTCAGGTGCATTACCACCCGCACTGCCTGCAAAGGTGCCACCAATATCTGAGCCCTTCCTTTTCCAGAGAGCTTCCGGGTGTGTACTTTTTCAAAAAACTGAGTCAGAGCATATTTTCTGACTGTGTGTTCTCCCCCTAAGTTGAGAGCAGGCAACTTGTTCTTATACGCTCGGGCAACCTAGAGAATAGATCACGTTTCTAGGGAGACAGATCTATCCTCTTATCCCCCCAGCAAGGATATCTGTGTAGAAGACTGTTATTGTGGTGGATACCACTGGCATAAAGAACAGTTAATTTGATGGTCCAAATCATCTGTAACTTAGCACCAGAAAGTTGCTCACAGGGTCAGAATATCCCAAGGTGAAGAGCATCCCTTGGTCCAGCCTTTGACTCTTGCTCGATTATCCAGGTCTTCCTTCCATCCTTCCTTTCTTCTTCCTGGAGGGCTAGCTGGCAAGCACATCCTTACTTGAGGCCGAGGGAAACTGAAGTGTGATCCTCTTAATACTTTTGGAACCGTGGAGCTGAAGGGCTGAGGAGTCACCTCTCTCTGTGGACAGCACACATTTAGATCATGTCGACATTTCCCTGCTGCCTCTTCACAAGAGAAGAAGGTGAACTTGGGGATTTGCAGATGTGAAACTCGGTTGTTTCCTACTCTTGCTGTTGATGTCATTTCTGGAGAATTCCTTGTCCAAGTCCCAGGAGACTAACTTGGCTTTCAACTGGACCATCCCCAGTAGGTCTTTGTTGGAGCACAAATAGGAATTGATTGGATATGGGATCATCTAAATGGATATAATTGCTACTAGGCTTATCTATGTTTTAATCATTTCCTTACATTTTTATTCTCTAAATTTAAGGTAGTTTGACAAAATAGACAATTACTATCATCTCTGAATACACAGAAGGCACTATTTGGCATCATTTTATTAACGTATTTATATTTATATGTGTTATATTATTGATTTATATATTAACTATTAATTTATGTCTTATTTGTTATAAGCATATTAGACTTATTTTATTAATTTCCGGTGTCTATTATAATTTAGTATAATTTACTATTTGATTTCTATGTAATTCATTCTATTAATTCATTTTAATTTTATAAATTAGTTAATTTTCATTTTTATTAATTTTATTTATTGTATCTATTAATTTCTTTGTTTTATTTTTTCTCTTGGTTCTCTCTCCCCCTTGGCCCCTCTCCCTCTTCATTGTCTAATTTTTTCCTACACTCTTATGATTTTATATTTGCTTGACCTAATGTGGTTTATGCCTTATAGGTGTTAAGAATATACTCATTTCTGTGTTTATGTGTGTGTGTGCGCGTGCACTCTACCACTTGAGCCACAGATCCAACTTCAGGCTATTTTAGTGCTTAACAGAGAGAAGAGTATCAAGGACTTTCCTGCCTATGTTGGTTTTGAAACCTGATCCTCAGATCTCAAAGTCCTGAGTAGCTAGGATTAAAAGTGTGAGCCACATCATGAGGCTTGGTGTTTATCTTTTTAAGAAAGATTGTCTTGATAATATTTTTCCCTGCTGCCAATCATCCATCTGGCCCTCTTTCCCAGTCTCCATAGTAAATCTTCTCATGGCCTGCAATGGTTTGGGAATCTATCTCCCCAAATCACAAAATCCAAGCTCTTACCTCTTATTAAGAGATAGCTAAGACTACCACTGTGGGTACAATTGGTGTGAAAAGTAGGAAGGTGGAACTTGAAAAATATAGTGAGTGCTCACTTGCAAGTCACTGAAGACTTCAAAGAAATGTCAAAGAAGCACAAACACACACACACAGATGCATACATACATAGTGAGACTGTCTCAAGAAATGTGGGTTGGGGCTGGGGATATAGCCTAGTGGCAAGAGTGCCTGCCTCGGATACACGAGGCCCTAGGTTCGATTCCCCAGCACCACATATACAGAAAACGGCCAGAAGTGGCGCTGTGGCTCAAGTGGCAGAGTGCTAGCCTTGAGCGGGAAGAAGCCAGGGACAGTGCTCAGGCCCTGAGTCCAAGGCCCAGGACTGGCCAAAAAAAAAAAAAAAAAAAAAAAGAAATGTGGGTTGTGTATATATATGCACACACACGTGTGTGTGCATGTGTGTGTGTGTTCGTGTGTGTGTGTGTCTTTCAGGTCAAGGCTGATCTTAAAAATTTATCTCGGGGCTGGGGATATAGCCTAGTGGCAAGAATGCCTGCCTCGGATACACGAGGCCCTAGGTTCGATTCCCCAGCACCACATATACAGAAAACGGCCAGAAGCGGCGCTGTGGCTCAAGTGGCGGAGTGCTAGCCTTGAGCGGGAAGAAGCCAGGGACAGTGCTCAGGCCCTGAGTCCAAGGCCCAGGACTGGCCAAAAAAAAAAAAAAAAAAAAAAAATTTATCTCAAGCAAGCTTTCTGCTTCAAGTAGCTGGGACTACAGCTGTGCACCACTGGGCGTGGACAGAAATATGCATATATTTGCGAGAGAGAGAGAGAGAGAGAGAGAGAATCGTTTATTGTGCACTTTCCCTATTATATTTATTATATACCCATCATCCCACTTGACCATCCTTCCAATTACTTAAGGTAGGAGAGCTTTCATTAGTACTGTCCCATTTTAACACAAGGAAAAGCTTAGGGCTCAAGTTTGTGCTCTGGATCCTATTGCTAAATAGTCGCCATGAGCCTAGCACTGTGTGAGAAAATACAAACCATTTCTTATTTCTCAAGGGACCTTTTAAAACATTATAAACGTAATACCAAAGCATATTAAACTCAATGTTATTTAAAAAAAAGAAGAAGAAAGAAAGAAACTGGGCACTGGTGGCTCACACCTGTAATTCTAGCTACTCAGGAGGCTGAAATCTGAGGATCATAGTTCTAAGCCAGCCCGGACCAAAAAAAAAAGTCTGTGAGATTCTTATCTGCAATAAATTACTCAGAAAAAGCCAGAAATGGCATTGAGGTTCAAGTAGTAGAGCACTAGCCTTGAGCCCCAGGACAGACACACACACACACACACACACACACACACACACACACACACAGAGCAGTAGAAGTTAATAAATATTTTTGAAAGATTGCTTTCCAGAAGAGTGGTGAAATACATTTTATTATTAAGGCAATGTGACTTGAACAGACCTTCCATAATGAAGAAAAAGGTTGATAGAAAAATTGTATGTGTGCATCCACACGCCTAATGTGGCTGCTGCCACCAGCCTAGTCTTCCATTTATTCCTTCTCTTCAGCTCTCATTTTGCTGTGCCAGTCTTTAGACTAAGCCCTACAGGAGAAGAGGAGGCGTGCTTAAGGTGGCAGAACCCATTCCAGGACTTCCTCATTTGCATAGAATGAAGAGTAGAAGAATTAGTGCTGATGCATTTCACTTTCAGGAGCCAAAACAGTCATGGAGGCGCTCTCCTGTCCTGCACTGTATTCATTTGAGCTTGCTGTCCTTTAGATCATCTGTCTCTACTCTTGGTTTGGAGCTTTTTGTTTTTAATGAGAAGGAGTATTTCTGGTTTCCTGAAGCAACACACTCTTGCCAGAAGTCTCCTTACTGCGTCTGTCACCTCTTGGTTCCTTATGCTGTAGATCAAAGGGTTCAACATTGGGGAGAAGAAGGTATAGATCACTGATACTGCACGGCCTTCCTCGGGGGAGTAGCTAGAGCTGGGGCGAAGGTAGATGAGGGTTCAACCACCATACTGCAGGAGAACCACGAGGAGGTGAGAAGAACAGGTGGAGAAGGCCCGGCGCTTTCCCTCCATCGAATTCATCCTCAAAATGGTAGCCACAATGCAGCCGTAGGAGAGACAGATCAGGAGGAAGGGAATGGCCACAGCAGCCACACTGATGGCAAACAGAGCTGCCTCATGCACGTGGGTGTCTGCACAAGCCAGGCGCATGACCGCCGGCATGTCACAGAAGAAATGGTAGATCTCATTGTGGCCACAGAAGGGAAGGTGGCAGATAAGCAGGGTCACCGGCAGGGACAGTAAGAAGCCCATCCCCAAAGAACCTAAGGTCATCAGCCCGCAGAGCTGCCAAGTCATGATGAAGTGATAATGCAGTGGGTGGCAGATGGCCACATACCTGTCATAGGCCATGACAGCAAGCAAGACACAGTCAGAACCTCCCAGAAGGATAAAGAGGAACATCTGTGTGCCACATCCAGAGAGAGAGATGAGCATCTTACCCATGGACAGGATGCTAGCCAGGGTCAATGGAGCAATGTTGGTGGAATAGCCAATCTCCAACATAGCCAAGGCAAAAAGGAAGAAGTACATTGGGGTATGAAGGCAGTGGTCATGCCAGACTGTAAGACCAATGGTGAGGTTTCCAGCAAGGCTGCCTAGATACAACAGCAAGAAGCCCACAAATAAGAATGAAGCCACTGTCAGGTCTGTGGAAAAGGGGCGGAAGTAGAAATATACTGGTCCTGTCTGGTTTTCCTCTTTCATTACACCTAAGTCAAGAAAATACATGGGAATGTAAGCCTGTTCAACCACTCTGAAAAGCAGTATGGAGGTTCCTCAACAGCCTAAACTAGAGTTTCCCTATGACCCACTTAAAATGCCCACTTCTGGGCATTTAATGTCCACACACCAGGATGCACTAAAGCCACCAACACAACCATGTTCACTGCAGCATTGTTTACCATAGCTAAGATATGGAATCAAGGATGTCCCTCAGTGAAAGAATGGATCAGGAAAATGTGGTATATATTCACAATGGAAGTCTATGCTTCCATCAGAAAGAATGGCATTGCCCCATTCGTAAGGAAATAAAAAGACTTGGGAAAAAATTATATTAAGTGAAGTGAGCCAGATCCAAAGAAACATAGGCTGCTTGGTTTGTAATAATTAGAATGTGCCTATAAATCTGTAAGTAAACCCAATGGATAGTAAAAGACAAAAAATTACAGTTAGACACGATTAATTAAACATCACTGTAAACATTCATACAGTAAGAACAAAGGAGGATATCAGGGGCTCAATAGCTATGTGCATATGATCATATTAAATGATGTTTATCAAAATGAACTCTAAGAAATGGAAACAATAGGTTTTTATAGGGATTTGGGCGGGGGGGGGATTGCCACTCTTGGGAACTGAACTCAAGGCCTGGCCACTGTTGCTGGGCTTTTTTTTTTTTTGCCTGTCCTGAGGCTTCAACTCATGACCTTGGCTCTGTCCCTGAGCTGCTCTACCCTCAAGGCTGAAGTTCTACTACATGAACCACAGCGCCACTTCTGGCTTTTTCTGTACATTCCCAGCCCCAACAACAGGTTTTTTATTGTACTATTCAATGTTCTTTTTTTTCCTTTAGGTTTATTCCCTTTTGTTGCTGTTTTTCTTATTTCAATACCCTTTGTCTTGTATATATGTTTATCTGATTTAGGGAGGAGAAGGGAAATCACAGAAATGATGGGACAAAGGGACCAATTCAGCAGTGATACTCACTATGTTGAAAATGAACTATACAACTTGGGGGAAGAGGAGTTGGGAAGGGAAAAATGCAAGAAAATGAGGGGGTGACACTGTTCAAAAAGAAATGTACTCATTACCTGACCTATGTAGCCGTAATCCCTCTGTATATCACATTTACAATAAAATATTTAAAAAATAAAAATAGACATTGAAAAAGAGAAAATATATCACAGGCAAAGCTACTCTCCTGCCATTGAGCCTGAAACAGGTCCAGCTTTGTTAAAAGAAAAAAAAAAGCCAATCTGCAATCACTGAAGACTGATCCCCAATGCCTCCTTTAGAGTTCACGAGTTATCTCCCACCTCCTCCACTGCTGAATCTACTACCTGTGTGAAAGCCGCACCCCTCTGCATCCTCACTATTTAAATCAGACCTCAGGGGCTGGGAATGTGGCTTAGTAGTAGAGTGCTTGCCTCGCATCCATGAAGCCCTGGGTTCGATTCCTCAGCACCACATATATAGAAAAGGCCAGATGTGGCGTTATAGCTCAAGTGGTAGAGTGCTAGCCTTGAGCATAAAGAAGCCAGGGACAGTGCCCAGGCCTTTTATTCAAGCCCCAGGACTGGCCCAAAACAAAAAAAGTCTAAAATCAGATGTCATACTTTGGTGACAATTAAATGACACCTCTTATCCAAAAGTGCCACACCCAATAAACATGCATAATCCTCAATAAGTGAAAATCTATTTCCTTCCTATTTCCACTCTGTCCTCTGATCTTTGCACTCCCTCACCCCTCCCTTTCTTCTTTTTTTTTTTTTTTGCTTATAGCAAATCTTTCTCCATACCTCTTCATTACTATGACTGCAATTCCTCTCGGAAAAGCTTAAAAGTATATTGATGTCTACAAAAGGCATATGATTCTCAAAAGCAATATAGGCATTCTCTTTGCCCATTTTATAAATGTGGAAACTGGAAGCCCAAAATGAAATAACTTTTTATTCTTCAAAAATCAGAATTTTTATGTTTTTTACATATTCCCAGTACCAAGTTTTGTTTTGTCCCCAATACAATCCTACTTGTTTTTCAGTGCTAGCATTGATCTCAGAGCTCATATACTGCCACAAAAGCCATACCCTCCAGCCCTTAAACACCATTCTTCTAATCTTATTTCAATGTTTTCTTTTGGCCAGTCATGGGGTTTGAACTCGTGACCTAGACACTGTGCCAGAACTCTTTTACTCAAGGCTAGTTACCACTTTGAGCCACAGTGCCGCTTCCAGTTGTTAACTGGAGATAAGGGTCTCCTGCTTGGGATGGCTTTGAACTGTGATCCTCAGATCTCAGCCTCCTGAGTAGCTAGGATGATAGGCGTGAGCCACCAGTGCCTGGCTTGGCCTCTTTCCTATGTGTGCCTTCCCTTCCTTTCCCCTGTGTTAGCAGGGTGTCACTTTAGATAGGATTTTTAGTTTGCTCGCACCTGGCTCAACCTCTCTCCAACTCAATTTACCTTACATTTAGATTCATCTCTTTTAATTAATTAAGTCATATTACTACTCTCTGTAAATATTTTTTTAAAAAGAACTTACTCTTAAAGTATCACATTCAATTTTTACAGCCTGATTCACAAAACAACTTTATAAATGAAAGTAGCAGTTTGCAGCTACACCTTTATTAATTTTTAAATAGTACTGACCTTGAGGATTTTTTTACAAGGTGTACTTACAAGTACATATAAGTATTTCCTATACTTGTGGCTGACTGCTAGGGTGTTAGGCTCAAATGGCCAAAGTGGGTTGCAGAGTGATCTTTCCATGGATGTTTTCAGGGGACACTGGGAAAGGCCAAGCCAGGCCAAAGCACTGTTCTGCAAAACACAGCATGGGGGTCAACAAATCCAATTTAAGTCATGCAGTGGTGGCTAGCTATTCAGGAGCTGAGATCTGAGGATTGCAGTTTAAAGCCAGCCCTGGCAGAACAGTCTATGAAACTCTCATTTCTAATTAATGACCAAAAAGCCACCATTGGAGCTGTAGCTCAAGTGGTAGAGCACTAGCCTTGAGCACAAAAGCTCAGGGACAGCACCCAGCTCCTGAAGAACCCAGACCCCACAAAACAAAACAAAAAATACCCAGCCAGTTAAAATATGCGTTGGTGGTAGTGGTGAATATGGCTCTGGTTTTGCTTCCTGGTTCTGGGTGTGGTTTGTTTTTTTTTCCTTATATGTTCATTTATCTGTTTTGTGGAGGATTGGGGTAGAGAAGGCACAGAAATGGAGGGACCAAGAATGTACAAATGCAGCGGTGGTACTCACAAGACACTGTTGAAAATGGACTGTACAGCTTGTGGGTGGTGACAGGAGGGGAAAACGGGGGAAGAATAAAAGAAGGGGTGACACTGTCCAAAAAGAAATGTTCGCATTACATGATTTATGAAATGGTAATCCCTCTGTACATCACTCTTATGATAACCATGAAAATATATACAAATAAATAAATGCATAGCAAAATAAAAGTATTCCTCATTTATTTACCAACTGTCTGATTTGGGGGTTTTGTTGTTAAATGACCTTCCCTGCTGGTAAAGTTGCAGAGAAATGATCATTCACAAACTTGCTGGTGGAGAAAAGGAAGTTCTAAAGCTTTAGAAAAATGAATTAATATTTTTAATGTTCCTATTTTGTCAAAATACTGAAAAATTTCCAAGGTGAATAGTGTTTACATAAATATTTATTATACTATTTTTATATGTATAGGTTTGTGGTTTTCCAAATAAAAACTTAATATTTTGCCAGGCATCATGGCTTAGCCTCTAACTCCAACATTTGGAAACTGGAAGCAAGAGAGATCCAAGTCAGCCTAGGCTACCCAAGGAAACACTCTCTCAAAAGCAATAATATAACACCCAGTAAATGAAAATGAGAAAGTCATAAGAACATGTTTACTTTAAACATACACATTAGATCCTAGAAGCCTAATGAATCTAAAAATTAACAGTGACAAGAACAACATAAACCTCTCAACTCAACATAAAAATTACAGCAAAAGCTTACAAGGCAATATTAAAAAACAACCTAAAACTAAGAAGCTTGATCAAATTGAAGGGGGAAGGGATAGATGGGTGGAAAGGATAGATGGGTGGAAAAAATGATGCATAGTAACTCTGATCATGATTAATTGTACACATAAATGTACACGTTAAACTACAACTTCACTGTCAAGCCATTTGAAGATAATAAGTAGAAAAGAACCTAATATAGAATACGAGGTTAAGCTGTTGAAATACTATGTGATGGTTTAAGATTATGTTTATAAACACTATGTAATAACATCAAAGTATTTATGACAGAATGCTAAAAAAAATGAGAGTTTGATCTTCACATTGTAAACAGAACCAAGACTTCAAATGGTGAGCCTTAAGTATTTTTCCTATTTTTAAAAAAATTTAATGATCTTTAAAGAACATTAACACTCATCCTTCTAGTTAATTAGTAACAGAGCATAGTAATGAGAAACAAGAAGCCTTGTCCTTACACTGTGAAGCCCAGAATTTTGCAAATTTTCAAAGCAAAGTAAACCATATATACCAAATTCTTCAAGAAAAGTGTTCATCTAATCACAGCGAATGATCATATTAGTAAGAAAAGTATCGTTGCCTGATTTCACATAGCTTTTCACCAATCAAACATCCCTGAAATGGAGTTGAAGTTTATTTTCTAAGCATCCTGCTTTCTCTGAATGCCTACAACAAAGCAAGACCCACACATAACATCATGTATGGAAACTCCCTAACCAAAGACATCAGCAGCAGCACCACCATGCATCTCTTACAAAAAAATGCTGCTATGTAAGCCTAAAGCTGGCTTTTTCATACTCCCAATCTGGTTAACACATCCCTTACATTCTACCTCACACACCTTTGAGACATTTGAATATATGTCCATACACTTCTCTATATACTATACTATGCTATATACTTCATATACACTACTAGCTTCCTTGAAGACAGCTGCTCGATTTTGTCTTACACACACACACACACACACACACACACACACACACACACACACACGAGTTTGCATGTAATAACTCAAATTTTGTTTCAATGGTCCCGTCCGCTCAACAAAAGCCCATGGGGAAAATGGCAAAAAGAATCATACCAGCTAATGTGAATGAAAATACATGCGAATGCTACATGTACTACAATTAGTAATGACTCATATTTGTTGTAAGTTGGGAACAATGCTGAACAGTTTCTTCCGGGTAAGTCATTTAGTCCTCAAAATAAACCAATGAGGTAGGTGCTATAATAATAGCACCTTACCTTAGAGCAATATCCTTGCTTTACACTTACTTGGCTCCATGTTGACGTGTCATAACCACCTCCCTACCTTTGTCGCCTTTGCAAGTTTCACCCTTAAATACCTGGACTGGTAGAGAGTGTTTTTCTGACCAAAAGCCACACCTTTCATCAGCTAGTAGAAAACTCACAATGAGGTTTTCAGATGTCTTTTGAAACAATGCTTTCCCTTTGAGCTTTGGCGACATGTCTTCTCGTCTGGGGAGCCAAAGAGAACGTGCTTGCATTCTCCAGAAACACTTCTCTGGGGAATGCTGGAGACAGGCATTTGCCATGGCCACAAAGTATGGCATGGGAACTGATGGGGTCAGGATCAGCTAGGGGCATCGTCCAGCTGCAGAATCTCAGGCTTCACTCCAGACCTGCCTACTTGTGTTCACAAATATGTTAAATTTTAGTTACAATTCCTTCGTTTCTAGGCATAAATTTTTTTTTATTATATGAAGCCAATTATTTTCTTTTCTTGTCTTAACCTTAATTGTGTGATTTAGAGTCTCCAAAAGTGTTGAGTAATCATGAGCATGAGTGTCCATTCTAGTACCTGACATTTGATAAGCCGTACATGGCTAGGAAGTGAGACCCTTACGGGGAGGGGTGACTTGGGAGGGATAGGGAAGGATGACTTGGTGATTTGAACATTGAAAGTGATGCCTGCTAAGAGGTTTTAAACATATAGGCATTCTCAGATGACAAATCTATACATAAGAATGACATTACATCATTTACAAAAAAATGGATGGGCCTGGAAAAAATGCATACATGAAGTCATTCAGGCCCAAAGAAGCAAGGGACACATGTTTTTCTCTCATATGGGGAGGCTAGAACTAATTTATGAATGTATAAGTAAACATATATGGGGTTGGACGCAGTGTACACAAATATATTAACAGGTCAAAAGGAGAGGGTAAAGAAGTAAAGGAAGGAAGGGAAAGGAGAATGCAGTCTTAACTTTCAACACATATCCTATGAAATAAGAAAATTAAGAGGAAGAGTTGGGAAAGATAGGGGAGAATGATTAAAGGGTGACATTCATCTAGGTACATTGTATTTATAAACTGATTTGTTCAATGGTAACTCCTTTGTATAACTACTTAAAAACAAAAATATAATTTTTTTAAAATCTGAAGAGTACACTGGGCTGGAATGTAGTTCAGTGGCAAAGAGCTTGCATCGCAAGGGCAATGCCCTGGGTTGATGTAAGAAAAGGGAGAGGGCTGGGAATATGGGCTAGTGGCAAGAGTGTTTGCCTCATATACATGAAGCCCTAGGTTCGATTCCTCAGCACCACATATATAGGAAAGGCTAGAAGTGGCACTGTGGCTCAAGCTGGCAGCCAGGGACAGTGCTCAGGCCCTCAGTTCAGCCCCAGGATGGACTAAAAAAAAGAAAAGGGAGAGTGAGAGGAAAAAGAGAGGAAGGAGGAAGGGAGGGAAGAGGAGGACAGGAAAGAATAAAGAGAGGAAGGAAGAAGAAAGGAAGGAAAGGTGGCTATCTGTACAGTATTATTTATGTAAGAATCAGAAACTACAAGCAAATAAAATATTAATTACCTATTAAAAAATTCACAGAGTAGATATTTTGGGTTCATACGATCTCTTCCATACCTACAGAGCTCTTGTGTTGTAAATGAAAGTAGCCATGGAAACAGGTAAAGGAAGGACATGTTGGTGTTCCACTAAAATATTACTTAGAAAGGCAAGCACTTGCAGATTTGACCCTGAAACTGTCCTTTGTTCATGCCTGCTTCAAAGAGTGGAACAGAGTAGCTTTCAATTTTTCATTCTGTTGCTTACTAGTGGTGTGACTGCAGGCAAGTTACTTTACATTGTCAGTTTCCTTATGTGAAGAATAATAACATGATCATGAAAATTAAAAGATACATAGGAGGTATTACAGAGAGTCCTCGTTTAGTAAAAGTATTAGATCATGTGAATACAAGAACAGAAATCTTTTCTGACTTATTCACCTTTGTACTTGCAGTTGCTCTGGCACACAATAAACTGACTATAAGTTACCCATTATACATTTCAGCGGTTTATTTCTACTCATTGTGTGCAGATGTTTAATGAAGAATCTTACTAACATATATGACATCTCTTAAGATGAAGTGAAGTAGCGCTGTGGCTCAAGTGGCAGAGTGCTAGCCTTGAGCAAAAAAAAGCCAGGGACAGTGCTCAGGCCCTGAGTTCAAGGCCCAGGACTGGCAAAAAAAAAAAAAAAAGATGAAGTGATACTTTACTCTGAAAGTTCGCTGATATAATACATTTTGGCGAATCTCCTGATCATAAACAAACCCACATATTGATTTAAATAAAAATTTATCTCCCCCCAACCCACCCTCCCCCCCCCCCACCCCGCTTGTCTGGAGTTGGTTTCTAGTTTATTACGTTTCTTTGTTAGGTTGTTTTTTCTGGTTTTGATTTAGGCATTTATTACTATATAACTCTCCCATGGTACTGCTTTTTCTGTGTCCTATAGGTTTGGGTATGTTATATCTCCATTTTTGGTTATCAAAAGAAATTAATCTTGTTTAGGGTAACTGTATTCATTCAGAGCATTTACACATGCAAATAAATAAATATGTAAGTAAAAAAAAGAAGAAATTAATTTCCCCGCTTTTTCCTCACTGTCACTGGTTGGCCAAGAGCATGTTGTTTAATTTCCATGTCATTATAAATTTCTGAAGTTCCTCCTGCCATGATTTCTACTTTTCTGTCTGTGTGCTTGAACTCAGGGCTTAGGTGTTGTCCCTGAACTTTTTTTTCCCCTCAAGGCTAGCACTCTACTGCTTGAACCATAGCTCTACTTCCAGTTTTTTAGTGGTTAATTAGAGGTAAGAGTCTCACAGACTTTCCTTCCCCAGGCTGGCTTTGAACTGCAGTCATCAGATCTCAGCCTCCTAAGTAGCTAGGATTACAGGTGCCCCACTGATTTCTATTTTATACTATTGTACATACTTGATGTCTATCTTCCTTGATTTGTTAAGATTTGTTTCATGGTATAACATGTAAGCTACCTGAGGAATGGAATGTGGTCAGATGTAGTTCATCAGTCCTCTTGGTCTACAGAGTAGATGAAGTCCCTGAACTTACAATCACTTTATATCACAAATGGGTTTACATGATAAATCCATTGTAAGTTGAAAATATTGTAACTCCAAAATGTAGTTAATACACTTAACGGACCTAACATCACAGCTTAGCCTGACCTACTTTAAACATGCTCTAAAAAACACGTTAGTGAAACTGTAACCCCTCTGTACGTCACGTTGATGATAAATAAATCAATTTTTTAAAAAACACATTAGCCTACAGTTGAGAAACACCATCTAACACACATGTTAGGCCTTTCATCTCTCTGACAGATAGATGAAAAAAATGACTTAAAGGAAGAAAGATTTACTTTGGCTCAATGGTTCTACTCTGTCATTGGCTGGTTATTTAGCTGTGAGCATAAGGAAAGGTTAGACATCATATCAGAGAGAATGGAGTAGAGCAAGATCTAATAAATGAAGATATATACATATATATGAGTCCTTACTGGTCTGATCATTAGAAAACAGGCAAATCAAGATATATTCTCCTCGCTTTTCTCCTGGGTAGATGAATCCATTGAAATATCTCTCCTAAACTTTACACTTGATAACAGGTAGCATGGGTTTCTTTCTATTACTGATTCAATCATCCAAATGCATGAGAAGAATGCATTTTAACCAAATATAATGAGAAAATTCTGTCAAACTTCCTTTGTCTTTTGTTTTTGTTTATCAGAACCAAAGATCAGGAAAGGAAGAATTGCACCAGGAACTCACTCAGAAGCATACACCCAGTGAGTGACTGAGCCAAGGTTTGAATTTAAGTC
This sequence comes from Perognathus longimembris pacificus, assembly GCF_023159225.1. Lineage (NCBI taxonomy): Eukaryota > Metazoa > Chordata > Mammalia > Rodentia > Heteromyidae > Perognathus > Perognathus longimembris. Next base: position 53,702,275 of record NC_063173.1, on the reverse strand, counting down.
AACCTGAACTTAGTCCTGCTCTTTCAACCATTTGCTTAGATTGCATCAAATCCTCTTGTTCTGAACTTTAGTCTGTTTAATCTAATACATAATTCTCTAAGGTGTGATGGGCAAAAGTTGTGCTAAGTATATTTTATATGAAATACTTACCAACCTCCCCACTAGAGATCTCAGGTAGACAAGTTCACTTACAAATCTGGAGTTCAAGAATGCAAAGACACAGGAACAAGACAAGGATGCCCACTCTCCCCACTTCTTTTCAACATAGTGCTGGAATCCCTAGCCATAGCAATAAGGCAAGAGGAGGACATAAAAGAGATCCACATTGGCAAGGAAGAAATCAAGCTATCCCTATTCGCAGACGACATGATCTTATATCTGAAGGACCCAAAAAACTCAGTCCCCAAACTCCTACACCTAATAAACCATTTTGGCAAAGTAGCAGGATACAAAAATCAATCCACAAAAGTCAGCAGCTTTTCTGTACACCAGCAATGTACAAACAGAAAAGGAAATTATGGAAACAATTCCATTTACAGTAGCCAAAAAAAGAATAAAGTACCTAGGGATCAACTTAACCAAGGACGTGACGGACCTATTTAATGAGAACTATAAAAATCTAATAAGGGAAATCAAAGAAGACACAAGGAGATGGAAAGACCTCCCATGCTCATGGGTAGGCAGAACCAATATAGTGAAAATGGCCATATTGCCCAAATTGTTATACAAATTCAATGCAATCCCTATCAAAATGTCAGTCACATTCTTCACTGAAATAGAGAAAGCAATCCATAAATTCATATGGAACAGCAAAAGACCTAGAATAGCCAAAGCAATTCTAGGCCAAAAAAACAGTGCACGAGGATCACAATACCAGACTTCAAGCTCTACTACAGGGCCATCATAACAAAAACAGCCTGGTATTGGTATAAAAACAGATCGGAAGACCAATGGATTAGAATTGAAGATCCAGAAATATAACCGCACTCTTACAGTCAGCTGATATTCGACGAAGGAGGTAAAGACATACAATGGAATAAACATAGCTTCTTCAACTACTGGTGCTGGGAGAACTGGGCAGCCATATGCAGAAAATTCAAAGTAGACCCAAGCCTATCACCATGCACCAAGATCAACTCAAAATGGATCAAGGACCTCAACATCAGACCTGAATCCTTGAAACTACTGAAGGACAGAGTAAGAAAGACGCTAGAACTTATAGGCACAGGAAGGAACTTCCTGAATATAGTCCCAGAGGCACAACAAATAGGGGAGAGACTCGGCAAATGGGACTACTACAAATTAAAAAGTTTCTGCACAGCTAAGGACATAGCCACCAAAACAGAAAGGATCTTGACCAGCACAGCAACAGACAAAGGCCTAATATCTGTCATCTACAGAGAACTCAAAAAACTAAGCCCCTCCAAGCCCAATAAACCTATTAGGAAATGGGCAAAGGAGCCAAAGAGAGACTTCACAAGAGAAGAAATAAAAATGGCAAAGAAACATATGAGGAAATGTTCAACATCCCTGGCAGTAAAGTAAATGCAAATGAAAACAACCCTGAGATACCACCTCACTCCAGTTAGAATGGCCTATACTCTGAACTCAGGCAACAACAAATGCTGGAGGGGGTGCAGGGAAAGAGGAACCCTTCTCCATTGTTGGTGGGAGTGCAAATTAGTACAACCACTTTGAAGAACAGTATGGAGGTTTCTCAAAAAGCTCAATATAGACCTACCCTATGACCCAGCCATACTACTCTTAGGCATCTATCCTGATCAGCAGGTCCCAAGATATCAAAAAGGCATTTGTACTTCCATGTTTTGTTTTTGTTTTTGTTTTTGTTTTTTTTGGCCAGTCCTGGGGCTTGGACTCAGGGCCTGAGCACTGTCCCTGGCTTCCTCTTGCTCAAGGCTAGCACTTTGCCACTTGAGCCACAGCACCACTTCTGGCCGTTTTCTGTATATGTGGTGCTGGGGAATCGAACCAGGGCCTCATGTGTACGAGGCAAGCACTCTTGCCACTAGGCCATATCCCCAGCCCCTGTACTTCCATGTTTATCGCAACACAATTCACAATAGCCCAAATATGGAAACAACCCAGATGCCCCTCCACAGATGAATGGATCCAAAAAATATGGTACCTGTACACAATGGAATACTACATAGCAATTAGGAATGGTGAAGTCTTGTTATTCACAGGGAAATGGTCAGAACTTGAACAAATAATGTTGAGCGAGACAAGCCTAGAACACAGAAAACAAAGGGGCATGATCTCCCTGATATATGACTGTTAAGAAAGGGTGACGGAGAGACAGTAGAGACCAGGTCTGGGAAATCAAAAACTGCTTGTCAGATGGTATTTCCCACAGGATTGGGGCAGCGACCCAACAGTATGTAACTAAAACCAAACAACTACTCAACATATAAAGGTCAAAAATTGACCTCTCAGTGGAATACAATAGCTCAAAAGCTATGTATGTACGTTCATATAAGACTACTGTCGACATATTGTCTAATGTCGACATTACATTTAAAGCCCTAGGCGAATTTTCTTGGGCTTGGCCACGTGGATACTGTATATGTTCTTTTTTTTTTTTTTTTGGCCAGTCCTGGGCCTTGGACTCAGGGCCTGAGCACTGTCCCTGGCTTCTTCCCGCTCAAGGCTAGCACTCTGCCACTTGAGCCACAGCGCCGCTTCTGGCCGTTTTCTGTATATGTGGTGCTGGGGAATCGAACCTAGGGCCTCGTGTATCCGAGGCAGGCACTCTTGCCGCTAGGCTATATCCCCAGCCCACTGTATATGTTCTTGATACATTGTGTACTGTATATGTCTACCTGACCTAGAGAAGGGAAAGAAAAACAGGGCGTAAGATATCACAAGAAATGTACACACTGCCCTACTATGTAACTGTACCCTTTTTGCACAACACCTTGTCAAAAAAATTGTGTTCAATTAATAAATAAATTTAAAAAAAGAATGCAAAGACACCCATCTGAGAGTTATGAACATATTGCTTGAATTATCTACAACATATGCAAAGAGAAAGACGGATCTGGGACCAAGACCCAGCTCAGGTAGAAATTAGGAAAATAAGAGCCAGCTAAGTACTTTATGAAGGAATTTCTGAGTGACAGGCAGAACATTAGGAGTAAATTATTTCTCAGAAGCAAAGATAATAGGAATACTGTGGAATAAAACACACACAAAAAAGATGCATATGTGAACTACTATCTTTAAAAAAAAAAAAAAAAACTGATTTATGGGAACAGGAGGCATGTCTCACGTGGTAGAGTGCCATCTTTAGCAAAAAACCAAGCCAGAGGTCAAAACCCTAAGCTCAAGCCCCAGTTTGGGAACAAACACACAAACAAAGATTTCTAGGTAAGTCAATGAAAGCCATGATGTTTCTTACCCCCCAACTGGCCTCATTGAAAACCAGAATAAGTTGCTAATGTATGGTCCCAAGGGAAGAGGTACCAATGGAATAATCCTGATGCAATTGTAACTCTTAGGTATACTATATTTAATGTTGTTGATCTATGCATTCATAGATAGACCTCAGTCATCTCAGAGGAACAACAATGGTTAATGATAATTTTACACCAGTACAATGTCAAAGATAAGTTCTAATCTACAGATAGGTGACAAGTAAAATGCTGTTGTCACCTTATACAAAGAAAAGGGTAGAATAGAGTACATTCTCACCTTCAAAGAATTGGTCTGATAGGAATAAGGTCTTGTTTAAGAGGTGCTTCAACACACTTCTCTGAATCAGTGAGCAATGTGATCTGGAAGTGGTCTCATGCCATGCACCCAACACAATAAGACTGTGAGACGGACCCCTGAATGCCTTGGAGGTATCCAAGGAGCCAAGGAAATCTGCAATGGCTTGAAGTCCACATGATTCAGTAAGAGGTAAGAATTTTCTCCTGGAATCTAGATTTCATATGAGAAATGTCCAGTACCTATAATTTAGGCTTGAGGAAGAGAGACTTATCACAGAAAGTGATTAAACTAGTTTTAACTCAGAAGCAGTAGGGTTTTTTTTCATTGTTGCTTTTTAATTAACATTATTATTAGTGCACACTACTTAAACAAGGGAGTTTCATAGTGATATATCCATTCATTCATATAATATACTCTGATCATATCTACCCACTAATATTTTTCTTACTTCCTATCCATCTATAGCCCACTCTCTTCCTTTATTTTTTAAACAATGTTAATGGTTTTAGTCTTCTATTTTCATACACGTATAATATACTTTGGCCATATTCACCTCCTTCAACCTTTCCTTTTCAGTCTGTTCCTTAGAGGGCACACACATATAATCCCCATTTTATATTCATGTCATTTCTTTCCTTTTTTTTTAGATATGATTTTCACATACAAGAGAAAGCATGCAAATATTTATCTTTCTGAATCCGGCATTTTTCACTTAACATAATGATCTCCAATTCCTTTCTTTTTCCTATAGATAACAGAGTTTCATTCTTCAAAAGCAGTGTTTTATAACAGCCTTAAAAGCAGTGTTTTATAACAGATGGCTTAAAAGGAACTCAGGAATGCATACTGTGAAACCCATGCTCCTTGAACCGATGAAAGGCAAAGAGAAATGCCTGTGTCTAAAGGTCAAGGGACCACATTCTAAACCAGGTAAAATAAGCTTAGTACTCAGGAGCCATAAATTACAGAGCTTTGAGTACTTCCAAGGAATCTTCCATTTTAAAAATCCACTTTTCCAAATTTCAAATTCACAGAATGGAAAAATTAGAAAATAGATACTATCTGAAAGGAATTGCAGAAGTGTCTTTCACTTGAGAATCCTTAATGCCTAAAATGATTATAGATATGTTAGTGCAATGATTGTAACTACATGATTACAGAATTATTGCAAAGAAAGAGATGCCTGTGCTTGTGAATACCTTTAAGTGATATTGATATATTATTTTTATTAGTATATCTCTCATTCAACTTTGAGCTTTCTTGTTTTCCATTCCTCTCCCTTTTTCCCCAGAAACTGGAGTAATGGCTTAAGAATGGTCATTAAAAGTGATTTATCAAAATAAGTAATAATGGCTAAGTAGATGGTAAAAGAAGAACAAGAAGTGCATAAAGGAAAGAGAGGGAGAAAGCTTACAAATTAGGATAGCTTTGTAACCATCTGAGGGACGCTTATGGCCCATCACTTCATAGTGAGTGGATATTGTTTATGGATAAAGGGCAATTGAACATATTTCTAGCTCTTTGGAATATCTATCATTCATTCTTGGACCTAGAATTTCACTCCATGTCACAATTTAATGGTAGAAAGAACTGGAGACCTGCCTTATCTAAAAATCAATTCCTACTCTGTCCTTTACCAGTGGGCCAATTAGCTAAATCTCTAAACCTCAACCTCCTTTTCTGAAAAAATAAGAACAATAAGGTACCTATTGCATAAGATTGAAAGACCACATGAAGCCAAATGGCACCTGTAGAGTGGTCAGCACGATGTATAAATCTTACTAGGCGCTCAATAAAGTTTACCTGATAGTACTGAAGTAGGAGAAGGATAGCTGTTGGTTGTCTAAATTGTTTTATATGATGTACTCAGAGTCCACTTGTAAAAGTGTCAAGGTAGACAATGTGAAATTGCCTCCATGCAGCCATTGTTAGTCTTCAGAAATAAAAGTCATATGATTCAACATGGTAGCATTGAAGGATCCTACTTTGGCTCTCCTTTTTGTTGTTGTTATTGGTCCTGGGGCTTGAACTCAGGGCCAGGCCACTGTCCTGAGCTCTTTCACTCAAAGCTACCACTCTACTTTGAGCCACAGTGCCACTTCCAGTTTTCTGGTGGTTCATTGGAAAGAGTCTCACGGGGACTTTCCTGCCAAGGCTGGCTTTGAACCAAGATCCCCAGATCTCAGCTTCCTGAGTAGCTTAGATTACAGGCTTGATCCACCTCATAGGCATTTCATTGAGAAACTACAGTAGAAGCTCATTAGACATATATATGTGTATATATATACATATATATATATATATAACTGTTGTCCAAAAATGCCTCACAAGAACAAAATGGTTCTTGTTTAAACACATGTGCTGTTGGAACCTGTTCTTTGAGCAAGTTCCAACAGATCTTCCCTGATTCTGCTTCTGTCAGTATGTGAATGGCCAGGGCCACAAAGCCCTCCACTCCAAGCAGAGCTTTGCCCTATGAGTGACTCAACTTTTTCCTTTCTGCTCTGCTCATCTCAACAATTGAAACCCTCCCAGATTAAGATTCTATTCTCTTCTTCAGATGAACCCAAATTTATGCTAACAATTATACCAGGTAAGTCAATGAAGCCATGAAAACATGCCTAAAGTCAAGATGTTTTTTGTATAGACTATCTGTTAGCTGTAACAAGTTTTCTAAGTACTTAAGTGGAGTAGCGCTTCACTTTCTCAAGCATAAAGTGGTGAACGTAACTAGTAATAGTATTAAATATGAAAGACTATCTCTTCCAAAAAGTGTTAGATGGACTTGCCATGTCTCAGAAAAAAGAATAAAGGAACTGATCAATCTACATACTTTGAGATGGGCCAGGATGTTATTTAATTTGTACCTCACAATGATCTTATAAAGTAGTAGGGTATTCATCTGAGCAAATAGGGACTTAAAAGAGGAAAATGACCTCGCAGGACTACAAAATAAGTGACAAAGCTGGAATTCAAACATACAATATTTAATTTCACTATAGCCTGCTTTCCTGGAAGCATTTTTCTCCCCAAATTTCTGTGGTATATAGTGTCATGGCTGTGTAACACACACACACACACACACACACACACACACATACACACACCACCCTAACACCTGGTTGTATAACCAAAGAGGCAAGTTTAACTTTACACTCTCCTAAAGTTCCTTACATTTTTCTCGCTGTCATTAAATGTTGCTTATAAATCTATATTAGGAGAAAGTGACCAAGTTGGGGTTGGAGGATGCCTTTGTAACCAAATCAAAATACCGGAATCAAAATAAGGGAAACAAGGCTGACAGCCTTCATCTCATAGAGTAGATGGTGTGGCTGTCACCTCTGGCTACAGTACCTTCTGTATGTAACTGACTTTGAAATTGGTCCACTTCTGTAACCTTAGACCAAATCAAGTACTTCCTTTGGAAGAGACTCAGGGGACCTAACAGAGGTCTGACTATGTGGGCATTTGTGATACCTGTTCTGACTTCTATGGCCATTAGCCAACTGGTACCGGGATAATATGAAGGGCAGTGAACTTGGGGAAACTTGATCTTGGTTGCATGATGGAAACACTTTCAAGAGATGATGAACTGTGTTTCCAAAAACATTTGTAAAAAAAAAAAGAAAAAAAGTACAGAGAAGTCCTTCTGGGAGTTTTTCTCTACCTTCTACCTAGTTTAGAAGAAATTGGCTACAACATTAGTTGTTTTCTTTGGAATAATAAGGGAGGAAATGTTTCCAGTTGAGATGTTGAACTTGGGAACTCTAGGGAATTGTGTTTTCCCATTGGGTAATAGCCAATCTATGGTCTAAATCAACACATCTAAAACTGTTTTTTTTTTTTAATTTAAGTGCTCTAGTTACTACAAGACAGTTGACATTCCTAAGGACTTAATGATCATGCACGAGAAAACTGTTTCTTATGTTTTTTTATCCCTCCAAAAATTCATGCAAATTTTCCCTCCTCGTTTACACAAATTCCATGATGTAAAGCTATTGCTCCCAATTGCTCAAGTTAAAACTGATCCTTAAAGTCACTGTGCCATGTTCATCCTGGAACCTCACTTGCTCACAAAGACACAGCTTTCTACGTTTATATCTACCCTTAGTTTAAAAAGCATCTACAGATACAAATAACCACTTATTATCCTGAGATTATAAAGAATGAAGTCATCAAAGTGTGTAGCTATTTCCATCATGCCTGCCATTTGGCTCAACATTCTGTCAACCCAGGGATGTATCTGAACCTTCTAGACCATCTTCCAAAGATTGTATCTAGCTCCATAGTTTACAAAGGTCCCAGATAGTCTAAATTATATCTTCTTTACTTTGTTAGCATGTGTGGGGCGGGGGGGAAGACCACAAGACAATACGTGAAAAGACATTAAGACAGTAGTTATAGACTAACACTACAATGATCATTATAGATTTGTGTGTAGTGCTTTCTTCGTGGTTGATTTCTCCTACTCTTTTCTAGACCTTATCATAAAATGGTAGTCATGCACTCTACTGAAACACAATTCCTTTGAGAAGAGTAAGTAAACTCATTCCCGGGGGGTTGGGGGGGGGGGAGTGGACTTTCTGAGCCTAACAAGGCTGAAAAGAATACAAAAAGAAGGTACCACTGGGGTTTTTCTTTCATCTCTGGAGTCCTTAGTAATTGAGTGATTCATTTTTTTATTGACTATCCAGGTTTGGTTCAGTCAAGCTACTGTCCTCGTTTTGGGATTCAATGCTTAACCACCAGAAGGCAAGAGTTTAAAGTTATAGCTACCTAACGAAAACTCTTGGGGCAACAAATAAGACTTGAGTTTCTATCCCAGAGAGGATTCTACGTTCTCTTTGTTTTTATTTTATATGTCTTACTAAGGAAAAATGGAGAGTCTGGCTCTCCCCACCCCTTTCTCCTCAGCCCCTTTCTCTCTCCTCCTGTTCCTTATGGGGAAAAAGAATAGAGTGATTTTTGCTGTATTGGGAAGGGCAGCATTTAGTAGATATGCCAGTCTTGACTGTACCCTGTCTTAATTATGATTATGTATCTCAGGTCTGGAATACTGCTCCCTAATACTTTTTGTCTGAGAACTTAGATGTTCTTTTTCCAATAGACCCCCTAGAGCTCACTATCTAGGGCTGAACTACAGTCAGTCATATAACAAAGAGACATAGGAGATAGTAAGTATAGAGCAGGAGTTTAAATAGAAGTGTTCTGTCATCACACTGTTCAAATCCTGATGCTTCTGCTGTCTGATTATGTGATTGCAGAGACCTTCCAAACCCCTTGAAGTCTGTTTGTCTTCCTCTTTGAAGTGGGGTGGATGATTACACATCCCTACCAAAGTGGTTTTGGAATGGCATTGTTCTTCCTTTTCCATTTTTATTGGTATATATTAGTTGTACAAAGGGTGATATTTACCTGTATACACATAATGTACTCCAGTCCAATCCATACCCCCTACCACTCCACTAAATAATTTTATGGATTACACGATCCAATGCATAACGAAGCATATTTTCTGTATGTCTGATGCTTACCACAAAAGAAATGACAGTTTGGCATGAGAATAATCCCTGTCCTCAGCAACTTAGCCCCTATCTTGGGAGAACCAAAATATAACTGGTGACGAGACATATTAATCCCAAGAAAGATGTCTTAAGAACTCTAAAATAACAGTATGAGCAGCATTGAATTTCAAACAAACAAACAAAAAAACCCAGAGGTTTAAGCTTGTGTAGCTTGCGAAGATTTCAAGAAAAAGCATATCCTAGAATTGGAAAAATGGGTTTAGGTTTAGGTTAGGCAAAAGATAGGAGACTATATTTGGAAGAAGAGTAAAAGTATAAGAAGCAAGAAGAAAGCCTTGGTTGAAAGGCGAATGAGTAGGCCATGGGGGTATGTAGCAGGAATAATTGGGTCTCCTACTAGAAATCGGACTACAAAAGGCAGAACTGGACTACAAAATAAGTCTATAAGGGTTTGCAGAGGATACTTTATTCTTTGGGGGGGGGGTGTTGGTCATGGGACTTGAACTCAGGGTCTGGGCACTGTCCCTGAGCTCATTTGCTCACGGCTAATGCTCTGGTACTTTGAGCCACAGCTCCACTTCCAGTTTTTGAGTGGCTAATTGGAGATATGAGTCTCATGGAGGCTGGCTTTGAACCATGATCCTCACATCCCAGCCTCCTGATTAGCTAGGATTACAGATGTGAGCCACCAGTGCCCAGCACTTTATCCATTTTTTAACTTTAAACTTCGGCTAGACTGTATCCACCCATTTGTTCAGCGATACTTTTGAGACTATAATATATAAATAATTTATATATATAGTATACAAATGCTTTGTATAATATAAATACTTTATATCAGTTCCTGATAGCAAGGAATGATAGATGCTGAAAGTCAGTATCATCCAAGTTCTGACCATTCAGGTACTTGGTGTGTAGGCAAGGGAAGATTGGGAAGTGAGCAAATACACGTAACATTATGTAAGAATTTGTATAAAATGAAGATGTGTTTATCAGTGCTGTGGTAGCTCAGGAAGCTCTCATGCATTGAATGGAGAAATTGGGAAAGCATCATACTAAATGAGAGGTGCTGCGAGACCCATGTGGTCTTTTCTTTCCCTCGGTCCAGTACCCTCCTCATGGAAGGAATCAATAAAACTACCAGGATACAATTCTTCTTCCGCCCATTCTCCCCCGACCCTGAGGTCCAGGCGACGATTTTCGTGGCCTTTCTAGCCATGTACCTGACCAGCCTCGGGGGGAACGCCACGATCGCTGCCATTGTCTACATCAACGACTCCCTCCACACCCCCATGTACTTCTTCCTAGCCAATCTGGCCGTTCTGGAACTCTTCTACACCTCTTCCATTGCTCCCCTGGCCCTGGCAAATCTTCTTTCCATGGGCAAAACCCCCGTGACGATCGCGGGCTGCGGCACCCAAATGTTTTTCTTCGTCTTCTTGGGTGGGGCTGATTGTGTCCTGCTCGCGGTCATGGCTTATGACCGGTTCGTCGCCATCTGCTACCCTCTGAGGTACGCGCTCATCATGAGCTGGTCCCTGTGTGTGCAGCTGATGGGAGGGTCGCTGCTGCTGGGCTTCCTGCTGTCCCTGCCGCTGACCGTTTTAATCTTCCACCTCCCATTCTGCCACAACAATGAGATCTACCACTTCTACTGCGACATGCCCGCGGTCATGCGGCTGGCCTGTGCGGACACTCGGGTTCACAGGATGGCCCTGTACATCATCAGCTTCATCGTCCTGAGCATCCCACTGGCGCTCATCTCCATCTCCTACGTCTTCATCATCGCAGCCCTGCTGCGGATGCGGTCGGCAGAAGGGCGCCAGCGGGCATTCTCCACCTGTTCCTCTCACCTCCTCGTGGTCCTCCTGCAGTACGGCTGTACCAGCTTCATATATTTGTCTCCCAGTTCCAGCTACTCTCCTGAGATGGGCAGGATGGTATCTGTGGTCTACACTTTCATCACCCCCATTTTAAACCCTCTGATCTATAGTATGAGAAACAAGGAACTGAAGGATGCTCTGAAGAAGACGCTGAGAAAGTTCTAGGTAGGATGCTTCCATGACTTATTTAAATCAAGGCACCTCTGGGTAAAAGGTAATGATGTTAGTTAATAATTACCCTGAAGCCAGGCATGGTGGTACATGCCTGTAATCCCAGAACTTGGAAGTAAGAGGATCATGAATTCAAGGCCAGTCTGGGCTACTTGGTGAGACCCAAAAAATATTATTATTATTATTATTATTATTATTATTATTATTAGACATGCATAAGCCAGGAATATCCTTAGCAAGCTGAGGTATGTGGCCTGATGTTGTGAAACTGCCAGAAGAAATTAATACTACTTTTTGAAAATAAAGCTATATCACAGAAGACAAGATAATATTCTGGGTATGAGTGAAGAGAGGTATGTCATAATTTATTGAGTAGCTACAGAATACTGAGTACTTTTTATGGAATATCTCACTTAACACACAGTCATATCTTAAATTTTCAGAAAACTCAAGTGGCCTACATAGGTATATCCAGGATAAGAATACATGTGTTTAGAAATCTAAAGTCTGAACTCCCTTCACACAACTCCTTCCTCCTGATTCAGGGCTTGATCTGCTGATGGGACTGTATGTAACTATAGGCAAGTCTCCTCATCTACCTAAGATCCAGTGTTCTTTTTTTTTTCATTTTTATTGTCAAACTGATGTACAGAGAGGTTACAGTTTCATACGTTAGGCATTGGATACATTTCTTGTACTGTTTGTTACCTCCTCCCATATTCCCCCCCTCCCCCTTTCCCTTTCCCCCCCATGAGTTGTTCAGTTGATTTACACCAAACAGTTTTGCAAGTATTGCTATTGTAGTCGTTTGTCTTTTTATCCTGTGCCTCTCGATTTTGGTATTCCCTTTCATTTTCCTAGTTCTAATACCAGTATACATGGTTTCCAATGTACTCAGATAAGATAGAGTGATAGTGCGGGTACAACCACAGGAAGGGGATACAAGAGGATCATCAACAATAGAAGCTATGGTTTCACATGGCATATTGAAAGTAATTACAACAGTGACATAACAGTTGTTTCCATAACATGGAGTTCATTTCACTTACCATCACCTTATGTGTTCATAAGGGTATAGCTATTGGGCTCTTGTAGATCCAGTGTTCTTATTTCTGAAAAAGCAGGACTGCACTAGAGATTCCAAAGTTCTTTTCCTTCCAGTGCTCTTTCAAAGGTCATAAATTATGTTCTGAACATTGGCCAACTCCAACCTATGGGAACTAGCAATAATAATAAATAGAATAAAAATAAAATGATTTGTTCTAGGTCCATCTATTTCCTTGCAAATGACATAATATTATTCTTTCTAAGGGATACATAATGTTATTCTTTCTAATGGATGAATAAAATTTCATTGTGTATGTGTACCATATTTTTGAACCACTCATCTATTATAGGACACCTGGGCTGTTTCCATACTTGGCTATTGTGAATAGTGCAGCAGTGAACATGGAAGTGTCTTCACTATAGACATCGGGTAGGTGCCCAAGAGTGGTATAGCTGGATCATAGGGAAATTCTGTGTTTAGTTTTTTTTTAGGAACCTCCAAACCTCCTTCCAGAGTGTCTATACTAGTTTACATTCCCACCAACAGTGTAATCAAGTTCCTTTCCCCCATATCCCAGCCAGCATTTGCTGTTGTTCAAATGCTTGATGTTGACTAATCTAACTGGGGTGAGATGGAATGTCAAAGTTGTCTTGATTTGTTTTGTCATGTGTTTATTTGCCTTTCTCGGTTCTTTTGAGAAGTCTCTCGAGATACAGGACTTTTAGGAGGGATCAAAGAAGCTTTATTTAGTGGGACCTTGGAGTATAACACAAAAGAAAAATGTTCGTTCTGTTAAGACAAATAGCTGGATTGATTGTGGCTGCAGGTAAAATGACACAGGAACCTCTCTCTTGTCCTGCACTGAATGCAGTCATAAAGCCTAGATCCAAATCTTGGAGCACTGATTTGAGGACACGGGAAAGTAAGATTAGTAATATAACTATTAGTAATATTAGCAGGCAATTTGGGGGAAGAAGGCTAGACTTCAAAGAATGACTGATTTGGAACATGGTTTTACCTCTTTTCTTTCCTGCTTTCCCTAGACTGGGACTAAAGGTGTTCTTAAAGTCTCAAGTGAACACTGACATGAATAGAGAGGGATCCAGGGGAAACCAGCCACTCAGTCTCAAATAGCAGCTCTTGGTGTGACAATAGCAGCAGGAAAGAGGGACACTTTCTTCAACCATAGGACCTGTTGTTCTGAAATAGAGGGGAATCCCCTGCTAAGTTATTCTGTCTTCTTTCTTCTTGCTGCCTGGGCACAGTTATGGGCACCTCTGCTTTTTAACTAAACTCCCAGAGAACAGAAAAGTACCGGGAAGATTTGGGATAGAAGAGAACAGGGAAAGCCAACTGGAAACATGGTTTATGAACTCCTGGTCTCAGTTCTGAGCTGCAGGTAGGTGAAGACAATCTTATAACACCTCCCAAAAAGCTAAGTGCCAGTGGCTTATGCCTGTAATCCTCTATACTCAGGAGGCTGAGATGTGAAGATTGGTATTCAAAGACAGCAGGGGCAGGAAAGTCTGTGAGACTCTTCTCTCCAGTAAACTACCCTCAAAAACAAATAAATAAATTACCCTCATCCCCCAAAGTATTACCAGAATTGGAGCTGTGCCTCAAGTGGTAGAGCACTAGTCTTGAACAAAAGAAGCTCAAGAACAGGGCCCAGGCCCTTGGTTCAAACTCCAGGACTGCAAAACAAATAAACAAACAAAACAACAACACATTGTCCAAAAAGAAATATACCTGACTTGTAAACCCACCCAACCAAACAGCAGCAGCAGGAACAACAACAACCATTTCAAAGATTAAGAATTGACTAGATGATGAAATACCTTCCAGCTTTTCAGGTGACAAACTAGCCCCTGGGTGACAAATAAGTTCCTGGATGGAGCATAAGTGGAATGTCACAACAAAAGTGTTACACTTGGAAAATATCTCTGCCTGTTTCTCTTTCTCTCTCTCTCTCTCTCTCTCTCACACACACACACACATACACACACTCTCTTTCTGTCCTCTCACTTTTGCTACTGTGCTCCTTATCTTGACTTCATTCTCTTCTATTTTTTGTTTTTAGAAATTAATATATGTAGTATTGAAAAAGCATATGTAATCTCTTTGGACTCTAAGAAAAACAATGGTTCCTTCTCCTTCCTTCCATTTTTCCCTCCTTCTTTTCTTTTCCCCTCCTTTTTTTCTTAGGCCCTCCTTTTAAAAAAATGAACACAATAGTAACAAATATAGTTGGAACTTTCACCAGAATGGTGACTGTCGATACAATTCTTCAATTAGTTACCAGTTGTTTCCACTTTGGACACTGGATCATTGTTTCTTATAGTTACTCCAATACATTTTGTCCCATGTAGCTGCCACTTATTGCTGAATTTTCTGTGTGAATAATGTGTTTGTGCATAGGACTCAGTGATTAATTTTCAGTACTGGAAACAGGTAGAAAATAGATAGTTGGGAAATCAAATCAAAGGGTCTTATTCTTTTCAATAAGTCCAATCCATCTTAACATTCCAGTTACCCATAGGACCTGGTCAAGCCTCTATACTATAAAAAATTATTATACTATTAAAAAATTAGGGGCTGGGGATATAGCCTAGTGGCAAGAGTGCCTGCCTCGGATACACGAGGCCCTAGGTTCGATTTCCCAGCACCACATATACAGAAAACGGCCAGAAGCGGCTCTGTGGCTCAAGTGGCAGAGTGCTAGCCTTGAGCGGGAAGAAGCCAGGGACAGTGCTCAGGCCCTGAGTCCAAGGCCCAGGACTGGCCAAAAAAAAAAAAAAAATTATATAAAATTATAAAAAATTACACTATTAAAAATTATTTTATCTGTTTTATCATTTTTAGTGGGACATACTTTTTTAATTTCCAAATATTTTAGTACTCTCTGTTCTCTTTTGTGGGGTGTGTGTGTGTGTGTGTGTGTGTGTGTGTGTGTGACAGTCCTGAGGCTTGAAAGGCCTAAGCACTATTCTTGAACACTACCACTTAGTCACAGCTCTACTGGCTTTTTTAATGATTAATTGTTGATAAGAGTCTCAGAGACTTTCTTACTCAGGCTGGCTTTGAACAACAATCCTCACATCTCAGCTTCTGATTAGCTAGGATTGCAGGCATGAGCCACTGGTGCTTGGTTCCTCCATACTTTTTTTAATCATTGGGATTTGGGAAGAGAGAACTTGTAAACGATAACTGACATTATAATTTATAATAAGAAGCTACACATACAGACAGACAGACAGACGGACAGATATCTCCCAAGCGTGTCACATATCTCTTAAAATCCTTGGCATCTCCAAAACGGCAAGTGACCTGTAAGTTCATGAGAGGAATGGTAGCTAGAGACGACTGGTTAGTGTCAGGATATTTTCCCAAAAGCATTTATTGAGGATATCTTTCCCCCATTATATAACATTTATGCTACTTTCAAATATTAGTTGACCAAATTTTTTTTTTTGCCAGTCTTAGGACCTGAACTCGGGGCCTGGGCACTGTCCCTGAACTTCTTTTGCTAGCACTTACCACTTGAGCCACAGCACCCCATCTGGCTTTTTCAAAGTAGTTTATTGGAGATAAGAGTCTCAGGACTTTCCTGCCCGGGCTGGCTTTGAACTATGATCCTCAGATCTCAGCCTCCTGAGCATCTCAGATTTATAAGCATGAGTCACCAGCACTCAAAATTTTGATTTCTTTCTGGGCATTGTATTCTAATATACTGGACTTTATTGAGGTAATTTCTTTTATATCTTGTTTACTAATAATTTTTTAAATTCATGAGATGCTTATGAAGATGCAAATGATGTTCTTGTAACTATCACGGTATCTTATAGTTTTTTGTTTTGCTTTGTTTTTTGCCAGTCCTGGGGCTTGAACTCGGCCTGAACACTGTCCCTGGCTTCTTTTTGCTCAAGGCTAGCACGCTACCACTTGAGCCACAGTGCCTCTTCTAGCTTTTTCTATATATGTGGTGCTGAGGAATCGAACCCATGGCTTCATGTATAGGAGACAAGCACTTTACCACTAGGCCATATTTCCAACCCTGGTAACACATAGTTTTATTTCTTGATTCTGTGAATGTGATGTGATATTATATCATGTTTGTATTTTAGCCATATTAGCATCCCAGAAATAAATTCCACTTGATCTTGAGGTATAATCCTTTTTTTTTTTTTTTTTTTGGCCAGTCCTGGGGCTTGCACTCAGGGCCTGAGCACTGTCCCTGACTTCCTTTTGCTCAAGGCTAGCACTTTGCCACTTGAGCCACAGCGCCACTTCTGGCCATTTTCTGTATATGTGGTGCTGGGGAATTGAACTCAGGGCCTCATGTATACGAGGCAAGCTCTCTTGCCACTAGGCCATATCCCCAGCCTGGTATGATCCTTTTTAATATGCTGTTTAGTCAACATTGTCACTCTTTCTTAAATTGATTTATTTATTGTCAAAGTGATATACAGAGGGGTTAGTTTCATATGTAAGGCAGTGAGTTCATTTCTTATCAAACTTGTTACCTCCTCCCTGATTTTTCTCCCTCCTTCCCCCCTCCCCAAATTCCCTCACTGCCCCCTGCCCCCGAGTTGTATAGTTGGTTTACAGCATATAGTTGTGTAAGTTTTGCTGTTTCACTGGTTCACCTTTTACCCTTTGTCTCTCCATTTTGATGTTCCCCTTCCCTTCTCTACTTCCAATAAACGTATATACAGTACCCAGGGTACCAAAATCAGTCACAGTGACATCAGGGGTAAAACCATGGGGAAGAAAGACAAAAGAAAATGGCATAATTTTACATGGTACATTGGACCTAACAACCATAAACCACTTATTTCCATAACTTGGAGTTCATTTTCCTTAACATTATCTTATATGGGGCTAGAGATATGGCCTAGTGGCAAGAGTGCCTGCCTCATATACATGAGGCCCTGGGTTCAATTCCCCAGCACCACATATACAGAAAATGGCCAGAAGTGGCGCTATGACTCAAGTGGCAGAGTGCTAGCCTTGAGCAAAAAGAAGCCAAGGACAGTGCTCAGGCCCTGAGTCCAAGCCCCAGGACTGGCCAAAAAAAAAAAAAAAACATATACATTATCTTATATGTTCATGTGTACATAGATATTGAGCTATTGTGATCTTCTGCTAGGACTATCCTAGACATGTACTAATTATTACCAATGAGGGAAATGATAGAGCCTATGTTTCTTTGGGTCTAGCTCACTTCTTTTATTGAAGACTTTGGACCTATTTTTATCTAGGATATTGCAGTCTAATAGTTACAAACACTGTTATTTCTGTTAGCAAAATAAAAAGACACTTTATTTTTTATATTGCTAATTGTAAACTCCATTTTTATTTTTATTCTATTATTTTCCATAGATTGAGACAACATTACTTTTCACACTTATCTTCCAATGCCATGACCTGTCCTGGAAAACCACTATATTCCTGACCTCAAAATGACAACCAAATCACGCAGGAGGGAGTCTCTATACTACATTCCTACCGCCAAGCCCGAGCCGCCTCTCCTATGGCTCTGTGCGGGATGGATCTGTTGGTTTTCTCACTCCTTTGCTGTTATCCTTCTAGTCTGTCGAGGTAGTTCACCAAGCCACAGCTTCCATTTTTGAAACTTCAGAATTTTTTTCATTATACACTACCAAAAAATTTTCTTAACTAAAATCCCAATGATTCATTACATACCACAAGTGGTAGGCTGAAAAATAGCTCCCAAAGATGTCCTTGAACTTATGAGTTCCCAGGACTTACAAATATAATATGTTACCTTACATTATAGAGGGATTTTGAAGACATGATTTAAGTAAGGATCTTGAAAAAGGAAGCTTATCTTGGATTACTCCAATGCACCTAATGTTATCCTTTTTGTTTGGTTGGTTGTAGATGTAGTTGTTGCTGTTGCTGTTGCTGTTTTAAACAGAGCTTTATTCTATAGGCTAGGATGACCTGGAATTCATGATCCTCTTATCTCAGACTCCTGAATGCACGAATCATAGACATTATGTGTCCACATCCAGCTTTCATGGGATTTTTTTTCCTTTTGTGCTAGTACTGAGGCTTAAACTCCAAGCCTTTTACTCAAGCTTTTTCACCCATACCTGGTACTCCACCACTTAAGCCCCACTTACAATCCAGCAGTTTGCTGGTTAACTAGCGCTAAGTCTTGAGACTTTTCTGTCCAGGCTGGCTTCAAATTGCTATCTTCAGATCTCAGCCTCCTGGTAGCTAGGACTACAGATGGGACCCAGGAGCACCTGGCTTTTTCAGAAGAGTGGGAAAGAAAAAATGTGACACAGGTGATATGGGGGGTGGGGAGATGATGAGCTTTGAGAATGGAGGATAGGACAACAAGCTATCTTAGAAGCTAACATCAACAACAAAAACCCAGGAGAAGATAGTACTACAATCCATTTTAGACTTCTCACCTCTGGTATTAGAAGAGAATAAATCTTTGATACTTTCAGACACTAATATTATTGAAATTTGTTACAGCAGCAAAACAAAACTAATTGTCCATACATTAGAACTCAACTCATATCTAAAGAACTACTTAAGTCATATGCATGACTTACATAATACATTCTCACCCTGTTAACATCACAGATTCTGTGTGTGTATGTGTGTGTGTGTGCACGTGCATGCACACACGTGCACGCCAATCCTGAGGCTTGAACTCTGGGCCTGGGCACTGTCCCTGAGCTTCTTTTGCTCAAAGCTAGAACTCTACTACTTGAGCCACAGTGCCACTTCCAGCTTTTCCCTTTTATCCATATAAACAGAAAGTTTATTCTG
The DNA here is from genome assembly GCF_023159225.1 of Perognathus longimembris pacificus. Taxonomy (NCBI): domain Eukaryota; kingdom Metazoa; phylum Chordata; class Mammalia; order Rodentia; family Heteromyidae; genus Perognathus; species Perognathus longimembris. Next base: position 53,683,103 of record NC_063173.1, on the reverse strand, counting down.
CTGAGGAATCAAACCCAGTGCATGCTAGGCAAGCATTCCCAGCCCACACCACTGATTCTTCAGAAATACATATTAAATACCTGGAAAATGTTTAATATAAATAATATTTTCTCAAAATAAATTTTTGTTTTGTTTTGTTTTTTTGGCCAGTCCTGGGCCTTGGACTCAGGGCCTGAGCACTGTCCCTGGCTTCTTCCTGCTCAAGGCTAGCACTCTGCCACTTGAGCCACAGCGCCGCTTCTGGCCGTTTTCTGTATATGTGGTGCTGGGGAATCGAACCTAGGGCCTCGTGTATCCGAGGCAGGCACTCTTGCCACTAGGCTATATCCCCAGCCCCTCAAAATAAAATTTTCCCCAAATTAAAATATTGTTCTTTCACTTTCAATAAATCATGAGCAAGTAACCAAGATTTGTTTGTCTCATTGAGTGAACTCGGCAAGACTATGGAGCTGCGTCAAAAGAGGAAACAAGAAGCTGTGAAGCAGGCCAGGCACAGTGACTCATGTCTGTAATCTCAGCTACACTGGAGGAAGACAGCAGGATGATTGGGGTTCAAGGTCAGCCCTGGCAAAAGATGTAGGCAATCCTACCCTTCCTCCAGCCCCGCATCTTAACAACAAAACGGCTGGGTATGTTGACACACACCTGTTATTCCAGCTGTGTAGGAAGCCTAAGTATGAGGATTATGGTCCAAGATGCCCAGGACCAAAAAAAAAAAAAAAAAAAAAAAGGCTGAGGGTAGGTCTAATTGTCTCTGGAAATGCCCTCATGGATATTCCTGTAAGTGTACTTTGCTAATCTCCTAGGTGCTTCTTAATCCAGTCAAACTGACAATCAACCATCACCAGAGTGGTTTTTCATCGACTCTGTGGAAGTTTGATTTTGCTTGTTTGTTTTGGCAGTACTAAGTTTTGAACTCAAAGCCTCATGCATGTTAGGCAGGCTCTCTACCACTTGAACCATGGCACATGTGCTTTTCACTACAACTTGGAAAAACAAACAAGAAGAAATGTGTAGTCAGAACCTATGGTTGATGGTTTCCAATTGGGGAGAGCAGACAAGGAAAAGCAGCAGCATATAGTTGGAATATTATGACTGCATTTCCCCCTACCTCTCTTCATTCATCAACCTTCCCTTGACACATACCCCCGCCACAATTTTAAAGTGCCAGTCTTCTTTTTTTTTTTAGTGCTTATGAATTTTATTATTTTTTTAATTGTTATTGTCAAACTAATGTACACAGAGGTTACAGTTTCATACGTTAGGCATTGGATACATTTCTTGTACTGTTTGTTACCTCGTCCCTCATTCCTCCCTCCCTCCTCCCCCTTTCCCTTTCCCCCCATGAGGTGTTCAGTTCATTTACACCGAACAGTTTTGCAAGTATTGCTTTTGTAGTCATTTTTCTTTTTTACCCTGTGTCTCTCGATTTTGGTATTCCCTTTCAGTTACCTAGTTCTAATACCAGTATACACGGTTTCCAATGTACTCAGATAAGATACAGAGATAGTGCGGGTACAACCACAGGAAGGTGATACAAGAACATCATCGATAATAGAGGCTACAGTTACATATGGCACGTTGAAAGTAGTTACAACAGTGATATAACAATCGTTTCCATAACATGGAGTTCATTTCACTTAGCATCATCTTATGTGTTCGTAAGGGTATAGCTATTGGGCTTGTGATCCTCTGCTATGACTTGCCTAAACCTGTGCTAATTATTCCCTATGAGGGAGACCATAGAGTCCATGTTTCTTTGGGTCTGGCTCACTTCACTTAGTGTAATTTTTTCCAAGTCCTTCCATTTCCTTACGAACAGGGCAATGTCATTCTGACAGAAAAGTGCCAGTCTTCTGATATTAGAAAAAGAGTTCTCAACCTTCCTCATAAAACATTATACAACAGGAAATATGATTTACCCTGCCTATTATGCTTTGTTTCATATTTCTTTCATTTTTGTTCTGCATTAATTCCTTATACTTTGGGTTTATTAATCATTTTGGGTTTTTTTGCAGTTTTTTGCCAGTCCTGGGATTTGAACTCTGGGCTTAGGGTGCGATCACTGAGTTTCTGTATTCAAAGCTAGCATTCTACCACTTGAGTCACAGCTCTACTTCTGACTTTTTCTGTGATTAATTGTAGATAAAAGTCTCATGTAATTTCCTGCCTGAGCTGGTTTCAAACCTCAATCAGCAGATCTCAAACTCCTGAGTAGCTAAGATGACAGGTGTGAGCCATCAGTGCCTGTCTTATAATTCCTTTATAGTCAGGATCTCATGCTTTCTTATTTAAACTGCTCTAGATGTATTATATTAGTCTTTCTTTTTTTCCCAGTCCTGGAGCTTGGACTCAGGGCCTGAGCACTGTCCCTGAGCTTCTTTTTGCGCAAAGCTAGCACTCTACCTCTTGAACCACAGCACACTTCCAGCTTTTTCTATATATGTGGTGCTGAGGAACTGAACTCAGGGCTTTGTGCATGCTAGGCAAGCACTCTACTGCTAGGCCACATTCCCAGCCCTGTCTCAGTCTTGATACATTAACATCTCGAACATTCAGTCCCAAATATTTTCTACTTTCCATTGTTTTCTTAAATAGTCCATAAATTGAATGGCTTTTTCAATGTCTGAAAAATATGGGATTGTTTTTTAAATGATTATTAGCATACATGAATCACACAGGGCAGGACTGATTGTGACATTTCCAACATGCATACAATGTATCCTAATAAACTCACTCCCTCTATAACTCTCTCTTACTTCTCTCCCTATTTCAAAAACCATTTTAACAGGTTTTATTCTTCTATTTTTCCACACATCCAGAAACTACCTCAACTATATTCATCGTCATTCATCTTCTCCACTCCTGTTATACTTTCCTGTCATACATTGCTTTTAAGTGTATTGTTAATTATAGTAAAGAACCTCAGCACAGTATTTCAGATGTGCTTGTACTGTGTGTGTGCACGTGCACGCACACGCACGCGTGAGCAGGTACTTGGGCTTGAACTCAGGGCCTGGATGCTGTCCCTGAGCTTTTTTTTTTTTTTCTTTTTTGCTCCAAAGCTAGAACTCTGCTTCACTTCACCTTTTTGGTTGTAAATTGGAGATGAGAATCTCACAGACTTCCCTGGGCTGGCTTTGAACTGAGATCCTCAGATCTCAGCCTCCTGAGTAGAAAGAAATACCTGACCATATATATATATATATAATCATAATTATAATATATAATCATAATTATATATACTATATAATATAGTATATAGTATATATAATCAGAATAACCCTATTATCTTGTCTTTCTCTCTTCCCAATTCCTTATTGATCAACTGGTCTGAAATTCCCTGTCACACCTGGTTGCAATGAATTTTTCCCCCATTCCTCTCCCATTCATCCCATAATACAATCACACTCTATGTATATATTCTACTGCTTACTTCTAACATAATAATCAGAAAATATGATAGGCAACACCAGGGTTGGGCCATTTCTTCCTTTGATAAGGCCAAATACTAAGTATCTCTCACACTCAGCAAGCTACTAATTTGTATTTACTCAACTCTTGTCTTTGTAACACCTGAGGACATCTTGTCACATTGAAAATTAAGAAACATTTAGGAGATAAGCAACACACCCCTCTAGGAACATCTGTAAGGGATTTCCAGAGATAATTAGATAGGGCACTAACCTAATCAATGGATGCAGGATTCATTAGAAGGTGGAAAAGAGCTATGCATGCCTGGAATCCTACTACTCAGGGGACAGAGATCTGAGGATCACAGTTCAAAGTCAGCCCAGGCACAAAAGTCTATGCGACTTCTACCTCCTATTGGCCACCAAAAATAAGTTGGAAGTGGAGCTGTGGCTTGAGCAAAAAAGCTCAGGGGCAGCACCCAGGCCCTGACTTCAAGCCCTAGGACCAGCATCATAAAAATTAAAGATTTAAAAAAAATTAAAGATTAAGAAAAGAGGTGGGAAAATGTCCAAAGGCGGGGCCTGGTGGGAGGAAGTACGTCATGGAGGGTGTGGCCTCGTGGGCTATTTATTGCTCTCCCTCATCTTACCTCATTTACTTTTTGCTCTGCTTTTAGTTGTCTTTGAAGCGAAGAGCTAACTCCACTGCACTGTCCTCCCTCGTTCCCCCTCCTCCCCACGAAATTCTGCCCAAGCACAAGACCACACAGGATTGAACCCTCTGAAACTGTAAGTTAAAACACATCTTTCCTTCTTTTACATTCTCTAAGGTACTTGGGTCACAGAGATACAAAAGTAACTTAGTACATAGCAACCAAACACAATGCGTAAATAAATGACAGTGAATGTAACTGTCTTATAAAAATAGATGGCTGGGCCAGATGCACCATGGGCCATGGTTTGTCAGCTCCTGGTCTACAGGGCTTTAAGACTTTGGTGACGGTTAATAAGTTGAGGCCGCGGGCTGGGAATGTAGCTTAGCGGTAGAGAGTTAATAAGTTGAGGCCGCGGGCTGGGAATGTAGCTTAGCAGTAGAGAGCTTGCCTAGCATGCACAAAGCCCTGGGTTCTATTCCTCAGCACCACTTAAACAGAAAAAGCTGGAAGTGGTGCTGTGGCTCAAGAGGTAGAGTGCTAGCCTTGAGCAAAAAGAAGCTCTCAGGGACAGTGCTCAGGCCCAGTCCAAGCCCCAGGACTAGCAAAAAAATAAAAAAATAAAACAGTTGTGGCTGCTACCCAGTACCTGACATTTCTTGCCTTGCACATGGACTTGAAAAACAATTAACCCTGACCTGCTCCACTTCTTTAAAGCTTAAGACTGAGCCCTGCAATTATTAGCTTTTGTTATTTGGTAACCACTGTGATCAAGAGATTGGGTTTTAGAAAGTTTCACCTGCCAACTTTGCATTTGCCATTGGCTTGAGGCAAACTACTTAAGGTGTCTAACCCTCAGGTTCCTCCTCTATAAGCTGGAGAAAGTATTAGTGCCTAGCTCTCTGAGTGAGTGTAAGGAATGATTCAATGAGATAATCCATATAAAGCAGCTTTCAATCATTATTGCCATAATTAGCAACAGATGCATATCTCTGAATCACTCTATTCCACGAGGCAGATGTAATTACACCCACTTTTACAAAGACACTAAGGCCTGGAGACCTATCCAAAGTCTCATTACCGGTGGACAAACCACTGCTTTGCCATCCAGTTTCTATTTTCAAATCTCAGTGTTTCCACTACGCAAGCTCTGATGAATGCCCTCGTGCTAACACGTGAGGAATTTACAGTATGCCATTCCTAGGCGAGGCTGCATTTTTCAGACACTGGGAGAGAAGGGGGAGTGGAACTCGCAAGGAGAACTTCTTGGAGGTGGGGAGGGGAAGAATACAGTCTCAATATTCAATGCATCTTGCTATGAAACTAGGAAAATTGAGGGGGTGGGGGAGGGTTGAGAGGAAGCGGGAACGGGGATAATTTTTTTTTAAGGGGGGAGGTGATACTGATCGCGATGCGTTGTACTTCAACTGACATGTTGAATGGCAATCCCTTTGTACAACTAAAGGTAATCAAGTGTAAGAAAATTAAAGAACAGTTTCTTCTGGTACATGTTAAAAGGGCGGGGGAGGAAAGAGGGAGAGGAGAGGAGGGAGGAGGGGGGAGAGATGGGGACCGGGGAGAGGAGGGGAGGGGAGGGGGTGTCAAACCGGCCTAGGAGGACAAGGAGATGTTCCAGAATTCCTGGAACCCGGGTGTAGAGACAAAGTCCTTCCCGGGCTTGACCCTCGAGGTGGGGTGACCCTGGGCCCCGCCCGGGCCTCCCTCTCCAGTCATTCCGGGCTCTCCTGGCCTCGGGCGCCCAGGCACCTAAAAATACCACCGTGCTCACACCTCCCGGAACGCGCCTTCGGCTAAAAACAACCACAGAACCCGGGGCTGGGCACCGGGCCCCGGCTTCGAGGCTCGTAAATCACGGCCGGGACGGCCGCCGACTCTGCGGGCGTCGGGTCCCCGGGCAGAACCGTGCACTACGTCCGTGATCACATACATATGCGACGTGTCGATTGGTGCTACACGGTGTATCTCACGGTGCACATATATCTCCTAGCTAACATATCATGCATGTAAATCTGTACATTCTCCCGCCTTCCCAGGAGCCTAAGGCGAAGACCCCCCCAGGTACCACGGACAGCAGTGCCGGACGTCGAAGAAAGGAAATAAATTAAAAAAAAACCAAAAACCCAAGAATCCCGCAGTTCTCCCACGCCCGGGACCCGCGAGCGCACGGCGTGTGACCGTCACAAGGCTGCTAGCTCCCCGCCCCGGCGGTGACGGAGAACTCGTGACTGTCCCGTCCCGCGCCTCGGGAGCCGAGCTACCGGCGGGGCGGCGTGCGGAGAAGCCGGAAGGCGGAGCTGCAGGTTCCCCGGAGCCCAGACGCGGCGCCCGCCTCCGAGACCGCGGCGCGCATGCGCAGTCGCTCTCCGCGGGACCTCCTTCCCGCCGCTGATTCTAGGAAGCGGTACGCCAAATCTGTCCCCGCGCAGCCTCGGCGGCTGCCGCGGCCGCCACCAGGCGCCAAACGGGACGACCGCCCCTGCCCGAACTGCGCCTGCGCACGTTCCCACGCACGCTCCGGCGTACGGCGGCGGCCAGGGGTCGCGAGCCGGTGGAGGACCCGCGCGCGCCGAAGAGACCGGAGCGTCGGCGCTTCTCCCCCTCCCTCCCCCCGCTCCCCTCCCCGCTCCCTCCCCCCTTCCCCAAGAATGTTCCGCTACGAGGTGAGTGTGGCGACCGGAAGTGGCCCCTCCCTCGCTCCTCACGCGCCCCTTCGCCTCGCCTGCCCGCGGGCGCGCCGGTCCCGTGCTCCGGGTGTGCGGTGGAGGGGAGGGGGGGGAGACGGGAGGGAGGGGAGAGGCCAGGGCCCGTGGGAACCCGGAGACCGCGAGGGGCGACACCGGCCTGGGGTCACGCGGGTTTACGTTCCGAGGAACCAGGCGCTGTCTGCAGGTGGTGGGACTGCCTGGCCGGGCAGTTTTCGCCGGGGAAAGTTGGCCTCCGCCTTGGGGGTGGAGAGGGCCCGTGGAGTGCCGCGGGCGGCCGGGGTCACGCGCACCCCACGCGGAGCCGGCCGGAGAGCCGCGAGGGCTCCCACCTGGTGGCTCTCCTTGAGGGAGACCGACCTAGGTACCCGGAGATCAGTTTCCCGCCCTGTGCCCGGGACGCCCCCTCCCCAATTACACACGTACGCACGCACACACACGTGCACACATCCACCCTCTCGGGAGACGTGCAGGTGAGGGGGTTTGCCCTGGGACTCGATAGTTAGACTACTGGGGAGCTGAAGAGTTGGGAGGGGGCGTGTCCAGGAGAAGTTCGGGGGGAGGGCGGGGGTAGGTAAGATGTTGGGGGTTTTTGGTGACGTCCTGGAAGGGTAGCCGTTTCTCGACCCTGCTTCCGAGACTCTGGATGACCTTGAGTGACTCGTAATCTCTGAGCAGAAAAGTTTTCTCGGTTTGCAAGGCAACCAGGGACTGCTCTAGGTTATCCCTGAGTCATTCCAGGGTTTTGGTTTGGTTCTGAGAGCAGTGATTTGGTTAAGTAGGTCTTTATGGTTTGGAAGACGACTGCTAGTTGCCTCTGATGTAGGGACCAGTTCCACGTCTGCTTTGTGTAAGCACGGGAGAGTTGTAGGATGGGTAGAAAGGCTCAGGCGAGGTCTTTCACAAGCCAGTCTGTAATGAGAGTGTGAAATTATGACTTTAAGATCAGTTATACATGATAACGGATCCAGTAGTATAATGTCTAGTAAGTGGGGAGAAAGAATGAGATACAATGGGAAGAAGTTGTTGAAAGAAAGGAAAACTTGGAAGAATAAGTCCGTTGAATGAAACTAAAGTGGAGGGGGGAAATGTTTAAAATACAATACACAAACCTGTAATTCCAACACTGTGGAAGCTGAGGTAGTAGTCATGAGTTCAAGGCCAGCCTGGGCTAGATCAGACACTGTACCTGAAAATAAAATAGAACATGCTTAAAATGTTCTAGTGATTCTAGTGTATATTCAGCAGTCTATGATCTTTTCCTTGTTTAACCTTCAACTGAATTAAGTGGTGTTTGTCCCTGAGTTACAGTTTAAGAAACTAAGGGCTACAGCCTAGCTTAGTACAAGCCTCCAGATAACAACAGGTCTTCAAAAGGCAGTGCTCAGTTAATCAAGAAAATGAGTTGTGGTGGGCCCAGGTGTCTCACTCTTCTAATCCTAGCTATTCTGGAGGCTGAGATGAGGAAAGCAGTTCAGAGCCAGTCTGGGTTGGCAAGTATGTGAAACCCATCTCCAATTAACTACCAAAAAAGCTGGAAATGGAGCTTTGTGTGGCTCAAGTGATAGAGCTCTAGCTTTGAGTACAAGTATAGCACCCAGGCCCTAGTTCAAGCCCCAGGACTGGCTCACACAAAAAGGAGTGAGTTGCCCATATTTACAGTACTTGCAAGAGCAGAGCTTGATATATCAGAGCTCTTCCCACTTAAGTGATAGAGAACTTAACTTTCAGTGAGACTTTAGAAACAGAAGGGGGAGACAAAGTTAAAAGAAAGCTTTAAAAGCAGTAATAAAATTGAATGTAAGGAGGCAAGTATGAGTTTTGTTGATAGTTACATGAAATGCAAGCAAGATAACTTCCATTTTTCTTTTAACCAGTATTCCAGACAGCAACGGGTAGAATGTATATGGTTAATTTAATGGGTGCATGGTGATATGCTATTGTTGGATTCTGATTAAATAGGGAAAATGGATATGCTTTAGGGGTGGAGGATAAGTTAAATGAAACAAGGAATGGGAAATAGAAACGGAAAGAAGATAGTGAAAATCTCCAACTGCCAGGGAAATTGGTGGCTGGTAGCTCTTGCCTACAGTTCTAGCTACTCAGGAGGCTGAGATCTGAGGACCAAGGTTCAAAGCCAGCCTGGCTAAGAAAGTCCGTGAGACTCTTTTTCTCCAATTGACCACCAGAAAACTGGAAGCGACACTGTGGCTCAAAGTAGTAGAATGGTAGCTTTGAGCAGAAAAACAGGGATAGTGCACAGACCCTAAGTTCAAGCCCCATGACCAACAACAACAAAAAACTTAACCTTTACAAAAAGTTCTAATAATATATAGCTAATATGCTAATTAAGGCAAGGTAGACGTTTTAGGCCTTTGAAAATGAGTGAATAAGTTCGATGAAAAGCTCAGCCCCTTTCTCTTTGTTCAGTCTCTGGAAGATTGTCCTCTGGATGAAGATGATGATGCATTTCAAGGTCTGGGAGAGGAAGATGAGGAGATCGATCAATTCAATGATGATACATTTGGGTCAGGTGCAGTTGGTAAGTGACTTCTTTCTCCTATGGTATCATTTTGCTCTCTACTCCTTCACAAGGGCTTTGCTAGGGATAACACCATAGTTGTCTTAATAGAACAGTGCATCCTTCACTCAGAATAGTTCATCTTGCTGATCTTTTTGCCTTGTCTGTAAAACCAGGTATTGTCTTAGCCATGTCTCTTCCTGCTACATGATCTGTGGCTCCTCATTGCTATTACAAGAAATTCAATGTTTGGGGAAGTAGTGATTTAAAATAATCTAGATGAGGAAATTTTCGTTTATGGGATGTGCAATGTAAGGGAAACTTAAGGAACTAGTGGACAGATCATATCCTAGTGGTATGTACAGAGTAGAGATGTATTTTTTTTTTTTTTTTGCCAGTCAGGGCCTGAGCACTGTTCCTGGCTTCTTTTTGCTCAAGGCTAGCACTCTGTCACTTGAGCCACAACGCCACTTGTGGCCATTTTCTATATATGTGGTGCTGGGGAATTGAACCCAGGGCTTCATGTATACGAAGCAAGTGCTCTTGCCACTAGGCCATATCCCCAGCCCCTAGAGATGTATTTTAAAAGCCAGTCACTGGATGTGTAACCATTTTTATTGTCTTACAGTATCTCCAATAGCTTTTTTATTCTTTTGCCAGTCCTGGGGCTTGAATTCAGGGCCTGAGTACTGTCCCTGGCTTCTTTTTGCTTAAGGCTAGCACTGTACCACTTGAGCCACAGTGCCACTTGGGGCTTTTTCTGTTGATGTGATGCTGAGAAATTGAACCTAGGGCTTCATGCATACTAGGCAAGCACTCTACCGCTAAGCCACATTCCCAGCCCCTCCAATAGCTTTTTAAGTTAGAGATGTATTGTGCACAAATGGGAATTTTTTTCTACTCCTACATATAAATATTATAGGGATTGAAAATATAAAAGTGCCAAATTAAAACTTATAGCCACAAAGTTGTAAATTCCAAGATCAAAAATTTAGGAAACCATCTTATATAATAAATTTGAGAACAAGTTTTAGAAGAAGTTTAAAGCAAGTGGAGTATTAAGGTAAATTTGGTACTTTTAAAGAAGCATATTACAGATATAAATATCTGCATAAAGTCATTGGAGGTATTGTTGCTTTAGCCATCTGTTTTGGAAAGCAACAGTAGTGCTTATGTTGAGGTGTATTAATATGTGTGATTTCTTTGGAACTGCAGCACTTCTGTCTGTGCAACAAATGTTCCAAGTTAAATAATAATGAAGAAATTTAGCTGTGGTGGGTAATCCCAAGATGTTCTGTGTCAAAACCAAATAGAAGTCTTAAAATGTCACAAAGGATACTGGTTTTTCAGCGATCTCAACAAGTTTACTAAAGATTGCACAGAGTTTAGTGAACTGGCAAAAATGAAAAAAGTTTGCTGTTGTCAGCCATTTACAAAATTTATTACAGAACTAAAACCCTTCGTGTGAGTGAGAACAGCAAGAGAAATGTTGAAAGTTGAAAGCAAGATTCACTAGAGAAGGGAGTTAAAGACTTTTTGGAGTACAGTCCTGGTTTAGGAGATGAGGTTGTCCAAGAACATGGCATGAGAAGGTACCATTTGTCTTTCTCATGGAGATCACAGGGAAAGCTGTATAAAATAGTACAAACACATGGAACTTCTGTTGCATGCAAGTTGTACTTAAGGAGCTAGTTCAGTAGTGCCCTATAGAATAAAATAGAAACTACCAACACTATGTACTTGTTTCTCGAACCTTCTGTTAAAATGCTGTATAGAATGTTATCATTTTCAACAAATTTTTCAGTATTTGAGTAAAGTTCATGAAACTGATTTATAGATATGAAACTGAGACAGCATAGCAATATGTCCTCAGTTTTTTGATTCTGGACAGAAGAGATCTTGCCTTCTCATTCAAGTCTTGAGTTCTGTGAGCAATCTCCCTCCTCACCCCTGGTTTCTTTTTTTTCCCCCTATAAGAGGAATACTACCTTTAAAAGGACATTAAAGTGTGCAGAACTGTATTGTATATGATAGAAAAGAAATGCAAGTTGAAATGTTCTTGCAGTATACAGTAAAAGTACAAGTAGTATCTGGGTGCTAGTGGCTCATGCCTGTAAGTCTAGCTACTCAGAGGCTGAGATCAGAGGATGGCGGTTCAAAGCCAGGTCCTGCAGGAAAGTTCTTGAGACCCTTTATCTCCAAGTAACCACCAGAAAACCTGAGGTGGCGCTGTGGCTCAAGTGGTAGAGCTCTAGCTTTGAGCTGAAGAGCTTAGGGACAGTGCCCAGGCCCAGAGTTCAAGCCCCACGACTGACAAAACAAAGAGAGAGAACTTAAGCTAGGAGGTAAAATGTTTTACTTAGCTTTGGTTTGATTATTTGCAGAGTGGGCAACTGGAATAATACTTGACATAGGGGATATTTTAGGACATAGTGCTCTTATGTCATCTTTCCTTAAAAAACTAGTCTATCTTCTCTAATAAAATAATAATTGCACCATCTCAGAGCAGCAATGAATGGTGTTAAAATAGTCTTAACTCATTTTCTAAAATAAGGGCTTACATTTACATGGTACTTATATGCTGGGCACCATTCTAAAATTTTACATATTTATCTTTACTTCAGGCTTGTGAGTTAGGTACTGCTGTTGTTATCCTTAACAAATGAGAATCAGAGTGATTAAAAAGATAAGTATAAGTAAAATTTGTAAAATAAGTTCAAATAAAATTGTGTAAACTTCTCAGTTAAATCTCAATGGTCTTTGGTGAGTCCCTAGAAATCTACCTCTTTTTGCTTCTCTTTCCTTTATAGATACATCATTTTTAGGGGCTGAGATTGCTTTAAAATTTAAAAAACCTTCTGTTTCTATTTTGTTTTAATTCAGAAATACTCAAATGTTTTTCACTATGGAATAAGATGGATTACAGTTTATTAATAGAATGGGGTCATATAGTTCTTAAGAAAGGATCAGTTTTATGTCTATGTAAATATACATGAAAAAGTATCCTAGATATTATTATTTAAATAAAGAGAAACATCGGCACTGTTGGCTCACACCTATAATCCTAGTTACTCAGAAGGCTGAGATCTGAGGAACAAGGTTTAAAGTCAGCCTGGGCAGGAAAGTCCATGAGACTCTTATCTCTAGTTAAAAACACCAGAAAGCTAGAAGTGGAGCCGTGGTTCAAGTTGTAGTGTTACCCTGAGCTCAGAACCTAAGGTACAGATAAGCTAGACCCTGAGTTCAAGCCCCAGGACCAGCACAATAAATAAATGAAGTAAATAAATAAATAGAAACAAGTTTGGGCTGTCTTAGGTGATAAAATGCTTGTCTAGCACATTGCAAGGCCTTGAGTTTAATATCAGCACTGCAAAAGTGAGATGGGGTGGGGGAAGAAACATGTTAAACTTTGCAAACTTAACATAGTGGTGTAAATGTTCACCTAAGTTACATACTTTGTAAGCATCACATAATATGTAATGCTTAGATTTTTTTTTAAACTTGTATTTTCTTTGTAACCAGAATGTTGGTGTGTTAAAAAGGTAATTGCTTGTTATTCCTGTCTGAATTTTGTAGAATTAAAAAATTTTAAGAACTATAAGAACAAAATATATAACATACACAAAAGAATACTTTTTTGTTCATTATAATAGCATATGTTTAGACAAGATAAAGGTAGAGGGACAGTGAAAGAATTATTTAGGGAAAGCTTCTGAGAAGAGGGAGAAATTACCCTTGAGTGCTGAAAGGATTATAATTTTTTTAAGAAAGCAGAGTGGAATAATTGAAGGAACTGGAATGCGAGGTGTGATAGAAGTCTATCTTCTCTAGTCCTTGAGAGCTGATGAAAGGTTCTGAAGATTTTAATATATGCTACAGTGGAACTCAAAAGTAATGCTGTATCAGTAAGATAATTAATATAATAGCAAAGCCATAAAGGACAGCTTGACCCTGGTACAAGTCGTCTCCCTTGGTTTACTTCAGTAGCTACATAATTGGCTTCTAGTATTGACTCTTCCCCCTTCGCCACACTCTTTCCAACGAGGTAGCCAAAGTGACTTTCAAAAGGTTAAACCACATTTAAACTTCCCTTAGCCTGTCCCCATATCAGTCTGAATGGCTCACTTTTATCTTGCCTCCTTTCTCTTCTAATATACCTCCTACTCATACCATTCCACAGTCCTTGCCAATCGCCTTTCTTCCTCCATAACTTACAGAATTTTTATAGTTAGTATGGTATCTCATTAACTTTTCTTTGTTGTGTCTTTTCTGTCTCTTCCCTGCTTGAAAGATGGCTCCTTGAGCCCTGACTATATTGTACCAATGATCCCATGCACCTGAAATAGTGCTTGTCCAGTAATACTGCTTAACAAGTTAATTGAATGAAGAATAGGTGAAATAAAACAGTTTATAAGAAACATGGGGGGCTGGGGATATAGCCTAGTGGCAAGAGTGCCTGCCTCGGATACACGAGGCCCTAGGTTCGATTCCCCAGCACCACATATACAGAAAAAGGGCCAGAAGCGGCGCTGTGGCTCAAGTGGCAGAGTGCTAGCCTTGAGCGGGAAGAAGCCAGGGACGGTGCTCGGGCCCTGAGTCCAAGGCCCAGGACTGGCCAAAAAAAAAAAAAAAAAGAAACATGGTAGTTACAATTTAAGAAAAAGTTCTCTGTTAGTGCTGTGAGGTTTTATTTTCCTTTGAAACCAAAACATAATACACATTTATCACTAGGATAGAAATTGGTTTCAGATTAGAAATCGCTGATAATGTGTTAAGCTGTTAATCCAAATACTTGAATGTCCTAGTCTAATGTTACCTGCTCATAATAATAAAAGGACCACGTTCTATGTCTCCTAGTTTAAACTTTATTTCATGTCTCTAGATGGAAAGTTCACTTTCTACCTATGTTCTGGATTTGGATTGTTCATTTGATTAAGAATGTCACAAAATTCTTATCATTTCTATATGAGCTATCTTTCTAACATGAATGATTTCATCTTACAGATGATGATTGGCAGGAAGCACATGAGCGGCTGGCTGAGTTGGAAGAAAAGCTGCCAGCGGCTGCTAATGAACAAACAGGCAATGGAGAGAGAGATGAAATGGACTTGCTGGGTGACCATGAGGAGAATCTGGCAGAAAGGCTCAGTAAGATGGTGATTGAAAATGAACTTGAAGATCCGGCTATCATGAGAGCAGTGCATACAAGGCCAGTTTTGCAAGTGAGTAAGTTACTCTGATTTGGGAGTTTTAATAATGGTTCAGATAATAGTAGACAAAATCAAAGATTGAACCTCACCTTGCTATTTCATCTGTTTAATAAGAGAATTATATATGCCATCAGTTGTATACATTTCCTGATGATGGCGATTCTGAAGATGAAGAAATTATGTGAATTCTGGAGCACTGTAATATGTTATTCCCAAATAGTTGAGGCTCTTTTATTTGGATTGTTTTTTAGTTTGTACTACGGATCAGACCCAGGATGTTCCACTTACTAGTCAAGTGCTTTGCCACTGAGCTCAGCCCTATTGTTGAGGCTCTTTTGAAACTTTGTTCCTCAATGGCAGATTAGTCACCCAGAGTACCACAATATTCCAGACTTGATGTGTATGTTTTTTGATAGCCTCAACCAGGAAGTCTGAATTCTAGTATCTGGGATGGATCTGAAGTTCTGAGGCGAATCCGAGGACCACTACTTGCTCAGGTACTAAAAGTTTTCTTTCATAAAAATTTTCATATCCCCAAATTTTAAGTTACTTCCTGTTACCATCCTTACTTACTCTTTTTTTTTTTTTTTTGCCAGTCCTGGAGCTTGGACTAAGGGCCTGAGCCACTGTCCCTGGCTTCTTTGTGCTCAAGGCTAGCACTCTGCCACTTGAGCCATAGCGCCACTTCTGGCCGTTTTCTATATATGTGGTGGGGAATCAGACCCAGGGCTTCATGTATATGAGGCAAGCACTTTTGCCACTAGGCCATATTCCCAGCCCCTTACTTACTCGTAAGGATGTATAGAGCCGGGTGCTGGTGGCTCAGACCTATAATCCTAGCTACTCAGGAGGCTGAGATATGAGGGATGGCAGTTCAAAGCCAGCCCAGGTAGGAAAGGCTATGAAACTTCTAGCTCCAATTAACCACCAGAAAACAAAAAATAGCACTGTGGCTCAAAGTGATAGAGCACTAGCATTGAGCAGAAGAGCTCAGGGACAGTGCTCAGGCCCTGAGTTCAAGCACCACGACCCACAAAAAAAGAAATGTATAGGTATAGGTATGCGTCACTTCCCCATATGGTGTGGACTACTATATCCAGCACTTATAGCTGAACCTGTTGATACATTCTCTCAAATTTTGGGGAAAAGCTTGACATATGTCATTGTATGCTACATGTTCCTTAAGCCTAAGCAAAATGGTAGACTTGGGTTTTTTGCAATGGTTGACTATTAAATGACAATACAAAGGAATTTGGGTTAATGGTAAACTGTTCTACACCTTTATTGTGGTGACAGTTCCATTCTCTGTATTTACCAGAAAATCAGAACTGCATATCAAAGAGTAAAGTTTATCTAACATGAATTTTAAGAAGATAAACATTTTTAAAGTAATTTTTCTAGGTATCTTTGGTAGCCCAAGACATTCAAATTCAGAAATTCAAATTTGCTAATTTCTCTCTTCTGAACCACTTCCTCAATTAGGAAATGCCGACAGTGTCTGTATTAGAATATGCCTTGCCTCAGAGGCCCCCACAGGGCCCAGAAGATGACCGGGACCTTTCTGAGCGTGCATTACCAAGACGATCAACTTCACCTATCATTGGGAGTCCTCCTGTTAGAGCTGTCCCCATAGGCACACCACCTAAGCAGATGGCTGTACCCAGCTTCAACCAACAGGTACCTCTCATCAACAGGCACTCAGCCCAAGATATTGGGAATCTGGGCAAAACTACTGGGGAATTGGTGATTGCTGGGAGGAGGGTGGCAGTTTTGGGTAGGCATTAGAAAAAGAGTTAGAGAAGTTAGTGCAAATAAGAGACACCTTCCCTGATACCTTTGCTGCTACTGTTGCTGCTGCCTTTTAATTGGGGGAGAAAAGGGTAGTTTACCACATATAGTGCATATGTCCTTTTTTAGTGTTTTGCTGGCTGCCCAATACATTGGCAGAGAGATAACTGAAAGCTGGGGGGGATGGGAACACACAGCACTGTCCACATCCCTTTTTACCTTTAAGATATCCCTGCTTTCCCTAGAGCCTGTGCAGTCCTGTTCCATAGACTTTCCTCCACCTGAAACCAGCAGCTGAAAAGGAAGGCCAATTTGGAAGGTATGGGGGGAGGGTGGTGTTGGTATGGCCTAGTTAGGCTCGACATCCTAAGAAATGGTGGAGTCACAATGTACCACAACATTGCTGAGCATGGTGGCCATATCACAGAGGCTTCAGAATAGGACTTAGTTAATCCTCCAGCTTTCTTATCACTCCTTCTCCCTCACTACTGCCAAAATATTTCCTCTTGGAGAAAATTCGCAAGTCACACTGCTGGTACCTCCCTCAGGTAGCATGGAAGGGTGGGGATAACTGGAGAATTAGCTAAGCCTTCCTTAAAATGACAGTTGGCTTGATTTGTTGACCAAAGGTACTGTGTTCAACCCATAGCCATAGCAATGTGCTTAGAAGTAGGGCTTTACAGAGAGATCTGTGTCTCTGCTAGTACTTGAGGGGAGGGAGTGTAGGTGGAAGAAAAACTGATTTCATTGAGTGTAGTTGTGTATATGTTTGTCCTAATAGATCCTGTGTCCGAAGCCTGTCCATGTTCGGCCGCCGATGCCACCACGTTATCCTGCTCCCTATGGTGAGAGGATGTCTCCAAATCAGCTCTGTGGTGTCCCGGTATGTCACTGCAGCCTAACAAAGGGATTACTTTGTAAATGGTCGCTCTCAGTACGTATGAATGCTGACATCTCCTAAATTATATATCTGTGTAGAGTCTCATCTTTGAACTTTTGGAACTTAAGATCCCAAGAGAAGGGAGACATGGTTCGCTTGTTTCTTGCCTCACTTTTCTTTAAAAATCTAAGGTTTTTCTTATCTAGTTTCTTGCTACTTTAGTCCATCCTAGTGCTGTTTTCTTTTTCCTTTTCTATGGCTATAGTATTTTACAATTTCTACAATTACTCTTTTTTATACTTTTACTAGAAAACTGCAGTTGGAGAGTTTTTACACCTAAGTTTTTACTATATTTCCACTGAGTTTCCTTATTATATTGACTTCTGGTTTCATAATGTAAATGTCATTTTTCACCCCCCTCCCCCCTTTTTTTTCTCCTTAGAACTCTTCCCTCCTGGGTCACCCTTTTCCTCCTAGCGTTCCTCCCGTTTTCAGCCCCCTCCAGAGAGCACAGCTTCTTGGAGGAGCACAGGTAAGCATATGGTTAGCTCTGCGCATACAGGACTCGCTGTTTATAAGTTTATTAATGACACCTCCTTCCTTTACCGTTAATCACTGCTACTTTTTTTTTTCAAACTTACTGATAGAAGCAGTATTCACTTTTCTGTGAATAAAAGCAGGGGACTCTGTGTGATTTACTTTATCTAAGATGTTATCTATCCCTCTTTACAGTTACAGCCTGGACGAATGTCTCCCAGCCAGTTTGCACGAGTCCCCGGGTTTGTAGGTAGCCCACTGGCTGCCATGAATCCAAAGCTACTGCAAGGGCGAGTTGGGCAGATGCTTCCCCCAGCACCAGGCTTCCGTGCCTTCTTTAGTGCTCCGTCCACTGCTGCACCCCCTCCACAGCAGCACCCTTCAGGCCCCGGACCTCACCTGCAAAACCTAAGGTACAGGAAACATGCTGGTGCTTGTTCATTGTCCACCAGATCTCTTGATCATTCACATTGTATTGCAAAAGTCTCCTGATAATTGCTGAGCCAAGTATTTTGAGGTATCACTCAGCCCTCAAGCTGGCAAACAGAAATATCTGGTAGTCTCCAGGCTTTCTTACATTACCCTCATGAGCATCATGATTCATTTGTACATTATAAATTACTTGCCTTTTCCAAGCTAAGATAGACAAGGCTGATGACTTAAGAATTTGCTTAAAGAAAGAATAGAAATAAAAGTGCTGAGAAGATAGCTACTCTCATCATTAGCTAAATTGCTTGCTTCTCTCACCTTTCTGTTTTATAACAAGAGCATTTTAGTTCTTGTTTTGTAAAACTTTTATTACATACATTGTATCAAGATTCTCAAGAGAAAGTCAAAACCAGAGTTAGTACTAGGACTATCTATTGCTCAAGTGGTAAAAAGTGCTTGCTTGCCTAGCAAGAGCTGAACCCTATGTTCAATTCCCTGTTCTACCAAAAACTAAAGTAAATTATATGTGTATATATACATATATATAGAGAGAGTGTGTGTGTGTAAATTTTAAGGAATTGACTTGTGATTGTAGAAGGTAGCAAGTCAGAATTCTGTATGTCAAGCAGGCCAGAAACTCAGAGTGAGTATACATTCTAGCTCTTGTCCCTGTGCTCCCCCAAACCCAGGTGTAGTAGCTGCTTCCTACAGTGCCAACTCTTTGCTATAGTGATCCCTTTTTTTACTATTTTCCAGTTTTACCTCAACAGCATTTAACAAATTCCGTATATTAAACTTTCTAATACTTTAGAAAAAAAAAAAAAGGCAGGTGCTGGTCACTCATGTCTGTAATCCTAGGTACTCAGGAGGTTGAGATCTAAGGATCGAGGTTCAAAGACAGCAGGACAAGAAAGTTTATGGGATTCTTATCTCCAGTTAAAAAATGCCAAAGCCAGTACTAGAGCACTAGCCTTCAGCACAAAAGCATGAGGACAGTGCATTCAAGCCCAAGATCAGCACACACACACACAAAAAGTTTGATATACATAGATTGAAATATATAGGCTAGAAAGCTGGAGACAAAGGTGGAACTTCTTTGTTCTAATTTTGATCCAGATTGCTTTCTGTGAGTTTTCTGATTGTGCTCTTTAGGCCTTAAGCCTTAAACTGCTGGCTGAAAGGAGCAGTCCTATGTAGTAAATAAACTTCTTTTTACTTTTCTGGTTACTGGGGATTGAACCCAGGACATTGCATTTGCTAGGCAAGTGCTTCGCCACTGAGCTACATCCCAGCCAATAAGCTCATTTTCTTAGTCAGTTGATTGTAATGTTAATCAGGTCTTAAAATATTTGTACCTTGACATTGAAACCAAGATTTAATCAAATAACTGGGTACACTGGCCTAGTAAACGGATAAAATGGACCATCACACATCTATTTTATGTCATTCCCTCATAGTTAAAGCTGAATAACTTAACCCTATTTAGGGACTTCATTTATATAGAAATCTCTTCTACAATTCCTTTTCTTTCTGTTCTATTAATGCAATGAAACTTCATAATCATCCTCTCACTAGCTGAGAATTGGTTTTGGGAGAAGACATGAGAAATATGGCACAGTCTTTCTACAGTAGACAATTTTCAGTCCCTTGAATGAAACCATATGAAGTTACCCTGTACTGACAACTTCAAGTCAGCAGGATGAGAGCACTGAGGATCTTCTCTCCTTTTTCTTAGATCTCAGGCCCCAATGTTTAGACCAGATACAACTCACCTTCATCCACAGCATCGACGGCTCTTGCATCAGAGGCAGCAACAGAATAGGAAGTAAGTACTCCTAACCCTTGATGGGTGACTTCAACAGTGTAATAGGAAATTGTTTTTTCCCTTAGTTTACTTTGTGCGAAGCTTATTTGACTGATAGTTATCATAAATGTTATCATTTTGTCTTTGACCCACTAGCTTAAATGACAAGATGCTATCAATGAATTTGCAACCTATTGTAACTTTATTGATCCTAAGTCAGAATTAAGGCCAATAGTCCATATTCCTTACCAAGTTCTTAACTGTACCTTTTCTTTGCATTCTCAGCTCAGAAGTAATTTTAAGATATAGTGGTCAGCCTTGCATGTGAATTTTAGTAGATTTTAGCAGTTAGGTTTTTTTTTTCTTCAAATTATTCGATCATCACTCAGACATAAGGGTATGTATAGACACATACACAGCCCCTGCTATGTACCAGGCGCTGCTGGGTTTTGAAGATTATTCAATAAAGGAGAGACAAAGTGTCTGCTTTCATGTATCTGTATAAAGTAACTCTATAGTTATGCATCTATGTAAAAGAAGAAAACTAAATGTAACTGCAGCCTTTTTTAGCTATCAGTTTTATAGTTTTGTGTATGTGTAATCCCATCTTTTTAAAATATTGCAGAGAACTTTTTATATGGAGAAAAGGTAGAAACTAGCAAAACTCCTAATCAAGACCCAGAAAGTACAAAATGTATAGGGATTCATATATTTGATATATTAAAATTTGCCTATGCATAGTGGTGCATGCCTTCTTGTAATCCCAGCACTTGGGAGTCAGAGGCAAAGAAAAGGAAAAGGAACCTCTGTGTAGCAAAAAAGGTACCCAAACATATAAATGTTAGTAGAAGAAACCCAAATGGCTCTTTAGGGGGCGGGGGATCTGGAGGGGAAGAAATGTCAAAGCTCAGTCATGTTATAAAAATTAGATCAAATCATCAGACCAGGAAAATTTGATTCTCTCAACACTGTCATTTTAGGCAAGGATGGTGGGTATAGCTTCTTGAGTGATAGTTTGGAAATATGTTAAAAATGTAACTCTCCCACATTCTAGCAGATCTTTTTATGTTATACAAGGGCATGTTAGCAATGTGGGTAAATATGAAAAGCATAATATTGAATGATGTCTTAACCACTTATATAAAATGTAAAGGCATTCAGAATACTACTGTATAATATTGAAAGAGATACACAAGTAATAGAAGTATAAAAGGAAAGGAGTCATACCAAAGGCAGAACAGTGCTTCCTGTATGAAAAGGAAGCTGGACACTGGGATCTAGAGGGGTATATGGGGGCTTTCCAACTAAATGTAACACTGTATAACTTGAATAGCACTTTTTAAAGATCAAGAGAACTTAACCACATAAAAAAAGGTTTTTCATTAAGACCAGATGGTAGGAAATTTGTTATTGTAGTGTTTACTAGAGTTTTTAATCTATGAGAAATGTTTCATTGTTTACAACGAGCTAAAGAAAAATGATAATAAACCTCAGAGTCAGATTGACCTGTACTAGGGGTACAGCCCAGTGCTACTGTGCTTGGCTTGAGCAAACTGTGGAAGATCCCCAGCACTGTAACAAAAATGAGCCTGTATCCATATATCCCTGTCACCAGGGATACAGCTTTTCATCTCTGTTGGCCTCAGTTTATTATCCTAAGTGAAGAGAAATTAGATAGTTGGGGCAAAGTCCAAAGGTAAAAATACTTAGCATATGGTAAAGTCTTCTAATTTTAGTTTTTATTTACTTGACCATATATTATATAGCTCTTTTGTCTTAAATTCTATTAAGTGTTGATTCTTTTTCACTCTTTTTAATAAAAAGAAGAGTAAAATGTAAGCATACATGATAACATATAAAGGGTTTTATGAATATACATAGAAACATAGAAAAGGATAGTATACTTAGGAGTCCAAAGGTAGAATTCCTCTGAACAGCTAGCTAATCAACTGTTTATCTAAATGAATGTCAGGAAGCAGGAACATATTTGCATGGGAGGAGGGTATTAGAGGTAGATGAACAGAGGGGAAAAGGCTGAGTAAATATAATGTACATATAATCAACCTATATTATGAAAATTGAACAGTGTAACTTGAGGGTATGAGTAGAAGGGGGAAAGTAGAGGAGAATGAAGGGCTGACATTGATCAAGAAGCATTGTAGGTAAAACCTGACTTGAGGAATTGTAACCTCTTTGTACAACCACTTAATAGCAACAAAGTAAAGGAAGCTATTTCCTAGCTACCCGTTTTATTCCTGTTCAGCTAAAAAGATGATTCATTCCCCTTGGAGTGAATGGTGGCATATATTTGTTTTCCAGTCAGCATCGGAATCTCAATGGTGCTGGAGATAGAGGAAGTCACCGGAGCAGCCACCAAGATCATCTCCGAAAGGATCCCTATGCCAATCTCATGTTGCAGCGGGAGAAGGATTGGGTCTCTAAAATCCAGATGATGCAGCTGCAAAGCACTGACCCCTACCTGGATGATTTTTATTACCAGGTAAATCCTTGGTGCTAGTTTTAAGGGTAACAACTTGGTGCCTTGTGCTTGCTTAATAAGGGAACTCAGCTAAATACTTATAGGATTTTCATCTTCAAATGGATGAAAATCAATTTAGCAGAATCTACCAAGTTTTCATGCAAGAAACTCTGAAACTATGTGTTCTAAGACTATGTTTTTTATTTTTGACAAGAGTAATGTGGATTTTGTAGTTACAAACACCGGTGGTCTTCCTTTAAAGACATTTTCCTTGATTAACATTTTGAAAGTCGAACATTGAGGTTTTTCTTGGTAAGTTTGGCTGGGGGTATGAGGATTGAACCCCAGGCCTTGAACATGCTAACAACACATCCTTCCCTTGAAATCCATCTGTAGCCCAAAGGTTTGGTTTGGATTTTTGTTTTTATTTTATTTTATTGCCAGTCCTGGGGCTTGAACTCAGGGCCTGGGCTCTGTCCCTGAGCCTCTCTGTGCTCAAGGCTAGTGCTCTACCACTTGAGTCACAGCACCACTTCTGTTTTTTTTTTTCTGTTGATAGGGAATTGAACTCAGGGCTTCATACATGCTAGGCAAGCACTGTACCTACCATTAAGCCACAATCGCAGCCCTGTTTTTCTGATTTTTAAATAAGTACATTTGTAGCACCCTAACAAATTATGAGATCAATGTTTCTAGAGTTGAGGTTGTGTTACTACCTGTGGTACAAATACTTTTAATAGCAAAGAATACTCATGGTCTGTGCTTGAGTTGCCAACTGAAATCATTTTTTATGGTAGAATTACTTCGAAAAACTGGAGAAACTATCTGCTGCTGAAGAAATGCAAGGGGATGGCCCTAAAAAGGAGCGCACCAAGCTTATCACCCCTCAGGTGGCCAGGCTAGAGCATGCCTATAAGCCAGGTAAGGTTTCTGGGCTGTGCAGAGTGGAAGTGGAGTTGCTGCCGATGTGATAAAACATGTATACATGTGGATGGGTAAATGGGTATAGATGTCTGAAAATGACTTACCAAGGACCACTGTCCTTAGTAAGTAAGTTTAGCATTAAATGAATGGCCTGACAGGTGCTATCTTTTATGTCCTTTCCTACTTGAAATCCAATAATTTTTTAAACCTATTATAATTTTGATTACTCTTGAAATAGAGCAGATGAAATACTTTAGATTTTTCTTTATTATTTATTTTATCCTTTCATAGTTGTATAAAGGGATTTCAATTTCAATTTTTCTTTTGATAATATTGTAACAAAAAATAAGCTGGGTGCTGGTGGCTCATGCCTGTAATCTTAACTATTCAGGAGGCTGAGATCTAAGGATATTGGGTTGGAGCCAGCCATAGGACTTACCTCCAGTTAACCACTTTAAAAAAAAAGCTCAAAGTGGAGATGTGTGGTTCAAGTAGTAGAGCGCTAGCTTCGAGCAAAAAGAAGCTCAGGGACAGTGCCCAGGCCTGGAGTTCAAGCCCTAGGACCAGCACCAAAAACTAAATTTTAAAAAAAAGGAGAAAGGTAAATTCTGATAAGGCACAGTGGTGCATGTTTGCAATCCCAACACACAGGAGGTAGAGGCAAGAAGACTGCAAATTTCCAGCCAGCCTAAGATACAAAGCAAGACTCTGCCTCTGTAAAAGGAAGGTAGTGCGGAATACAAATGGTATTTTAAATATGTAAAACCCCATGCATTAAATAGCTAAACCAAGAGGAAGGAACAAAGCAAAGAATTCTGAGTGTTTCCTGCTTACACTGCTGAGTTTTTTTATTGAAATTATTTTGTCCTTACAGTGCAGTTTGAGGGCTCGTTGGGGAAGCTTACTGTCTCTAGTGTGAACAATCCTCGAAAAATGATTGATGCTGTTGTGACATCTAGGAGCGAGGATGATGTAAGTGTCAGAGTTGTGTATGTAAGAACATCTGGGTTTTCACCAGTCCTTTGTGACACTGGGGTGAGATCAGGCTTTGTAGAGTAAAGGGCAAAAATCTGACCAGGTACCTCTGGCTATGGGCAGTAGCTCTTCACTCGTTTGCTGTTTAAGATAACTACTATTTTCTATGGTGTGTGTTTTTTTTCAAATTTTCCTATATCTTCATCTTCTGTGAATTTTCTAATTACCTTTTGCCTATCTGTGAAATTAGCATATGATTTAATTCAATCAACTCTAGGACCTTTGTCCAGACTAGTGTCCTTTCACATTATTAATTTTCAAGAGAGTAAAGATTGTCTTCTCACAGTATTTTCATAAGTGAAACTATAAGTACATACTGAGTAAATAGTTATTAGCAAAACTGAAGAATTTATACTGAATATTGTCTTTTTTAGGAGACAAAAGAAAAACAGGTTCGAGACAAAAGAAGGAAAACCCTTGTCATTATTGAAAAGGTATGTTTTAGGATTTTTTGCTATAGTTTCAAATAGGAAATTGCCATACAAAAAGTAAAGTGAGCAATTAACTAATTTTTTATTCTTAACATTAATTATATAAAGAGGCTTCATTGTGATGTTTAATGCATGCATATAACATACTTTGATAAACACTGATCAAATTCCCTCCATCTGCATTAACTCTCTTAACTAGACCTCTTCACTCCTTCTTAAGGCTTTAGTGAATTCCATTACACTCTTCTCATAAATGTATATGATATACTTTATTCATACTTAAGCCCTCCCCATCAGTGTTCTTTGATTGTAATAAGGAATGTGTGTGTGTATTCCCACACACACCCTCTCCCCGATCCTGAGGTTTTTTTTTTATCTTAGGGCTTGGGCTACGTCCCTGAGCCTCTCTGTGCTCAAGGCTGGTGCTCTACCACTTCAGCCACAGCACCACTTCTGGCTTTTTCTGAGTAGTTCATTGGAGATAAGAGTCTGACAGACTTACTGCCTGGGCTGGCTTTAAACCATTATTCTCCGATATCAGCCTGAGTAGCTAGGAATATAGGCATGAGCCACCCAGCTAATAATATATTCTTTTTAAGTGCCTAAGTTGCCAGAGCACAATGAAAGTGATTACAGTATACTTGGCCAGTGGCATCATGGAGAGAACATTACACAGTTGGAAGTACTTACCCAGTTACAAGCTGAGTACCTTTGGGCAGATCACTTTCCTAAGTTCTCAGAAAAATTAGAATAAAAATTGCATTGTTCTGAGCCAGACTTAGGAGGCTGAGATCTAAGTATCATGGTTTGAAGCCAGCCTGAGCAGGGAAAGTCCTTCAGACTTAATTAGGCACTTACAATTAATCACTTAAAATTAACTACCACTTCAGACTTTTACCTATAATTAGCCACTGAAGCCTGAAAGTAGAGCTGTGGCTCAAGTGATAGAGCGCTAACCTTTGAGTTAAAAAAAAAAGCTCAAGCACAGTGCCCAGGTCCTGAGTTAAGGACACACAAATGCAATTATTCACAAACACACACATCCAAATATATATATTATTCTGCCTGTGACTTAAATCACTTCACAGATATTTATTGGGTACTTGGTGCAAAGGAAAATGATTTGATAGAAACAATTGTTTTTATAGCACAGATAATCACACTGCAAGACTATCATATATAGTGGTTCAAAGGACAAACTCTCCAGGATGCAACTCATACCTTTTCATTTCTGTCTGAGGCAGTGACTTGGGCACAAGTTATGTAATCTTCGTGGAGTGCTTATAGTAGTATCTTCATTGGGTTGTGGTGAGTGTTCAGATAGTGAATACATGCACAGTGCTTAGGTCATTGGCTGATACCCTGTAGTAAAGTTAACTATTAACATTTTTGTTTGTTCAAGGGATGACTAGGGGCAGTAATATAAAACATTTGTATTATAGTCTAGTGTTAGCTGAAAACATTGGAAAGTAAAATAATTTCATTCTCTTTACTGCTAATTTAGAGGTCAGGGAGGGACCAAGAATGGTGTTGGAACAATTGTTTAAGTTCATGATATTTTATATGCATTTTAAAGAGCTTCTCCCCTCCCCTCTCAGGTTTAGTATGAGAATTCAATCCTGCTACCTTGACTAGATAGCCCAAAGTGGAACGTTGTTTATCTGATCTCCTTTGCTCCTGACCTAGCATGCAGTGACTGCTTTGTCTCATCCATAGACCTACAGCTTACTCCTTGATGTGGAGGATTATGAAAGGCGCTATCTCCTAAGTCTAGAAGAAGAACGGCCTGCCCTGATTGAAGAAAGGAAGCACAAAATCTGTAGCATGTATGACAACTTGAGGGGCAAATTGCCTGGACAAGAGAGGTAAGCAGGGCTGGGAATGTGGCTTAGTGGTAGAATGCTTGCCTAGCATGCATGAAGCCCTGGAGTCGATTCCTTAGTACCATATAAACAAAGAGCCGGTGGTGGCACTGTGGCTCAAGTGATACATTGCTAGCCTTGAGCAAAAAAAGTTCAGGGACAGCGCCCAGGCCCTGAGTTCAAGCCCCAGGACTGACAAAAAGAGAGAGAGAGAGAGAGATAAGCATTGTGCACTTTGAGGAAGTAAAACTAGCTAAATTCTGTCCTCTAATCAAACTGAGTTTTACATACTTCTGCCTTCTGGTTTGCTCCCTCTTGCCTCTGTAAGCTCAGAATCTCTCTCTCTTCTCTCTCTCTCCTCTCCTCTCTCTTTCTCTTTCTCCCCCTCCCCCTCTCGCTCTTACCCCCTCGCCCCCACCCCTCCCTCTCTAATCAGTTGTGGGGCTTGAATTCAGGCCTGGGCACTGTCCCTGAGCTCTTCAGCTCAAGGCTACTGCTATACCACTTGAGCCACAGTGCCACTTCCAGTTTTCTGGTGGTTAGAGATAAGAGTCTCATGGACTTTCCCACTCCAGCTGCCTCTGAATCAAGATCCTCGGTTCTCAGCCTCTTGAGTAGCTAGGATTACAGGTGTGAGCCACCAGCATCTGGCTGCTCAGAATCTCTGGCTAAATAAATTCAAATGCTACTTCAGATAAAACATTTCATAATCTTTTCCAACTACCAGGAAAGAGGCTCTATTTTGACAAAGTTCACTTATTCATCAAATACATACATAATATCTACTAGAATTGTACAGGGTTCCAGAGAGACAGGGAACATTTTAGATTTCTAGTTTTGAGCTTGAGATTTTTCTGATTTATGATTTTTCCCCCCACGTTTTCTATTAGCATCAATTAGTTGTACAGAGGAGATTAAATTTTGACATAGCCAAGGAAGGGGCACTGTGGCTCAAACTGGTAGAATGATAGCCTTGAGTTGAAAAAGCTCAGGGACAGTGCCCAGGCCCTGAGTTCAAGACTCCTGACCAACAAAAAAAGTTTGACATATCAATATGTGCACACAGTGTACTTTGATTGGACTCAACCTCTATTACTCTTTCTTCCCTCTCTTTCCAACCAGTCTCAACAAGCTCCATTATTTTGTTTACACAGATATACAGAAAAGTATTTTGACCATATTTACTCTCCTTCACACTGGCACTGGAATCCATTCTCCTTTATGGGATGTTTTGCTTTTTTTCTAGTGCATGCTAATTATTCAAAGAACTTAGGGTTACATTGTGATAGTTCACTCATGTATATGTAGTATTTTAATTAGATTGGCCCTTCATGCTTTATGATTACACCTGTAATACTGGCTAGTCAGGAGGCTAGGATCAAGGCTCAAAGCCAGCCCATGCAGAAAAGTCTGCAAGACTTCCTCTCCAACTAACCAGCAAAAAACTGGGCTAGAGGTATAGCCCAAGTGGTAAGAGATCAGGATTGAATAAGAAAAGTGGAAGGAGAGCCACAGAGCCCTGAGTTTAACAAGCATGAGCCACTGGCACCCATCCTGTTGGTTATTTTTTTAGATATAGTCTGAATTTGTGTCTGTAATAAGACACAGTAGAAAGAGTATGTCTTTACCTTAATATGTTAAAACCTAGAAAATTAACTCTGAAGTTATATTTTTATTTTTGATTATTTTTTTAGATTGCTTTATTGACCATGTGGTATTTATGTAGTTATTTAAAATTTAATAATGGAAGAACTGTTTCTCAAGTGGCATAGCACTTGTCTTGAGCAGAAACACTCAGGGACAGCACCCAGACCTTGAGTTCAAGCCAGGACTAACACACACGCGCGCGCACACACACACACACACACACACACACACACACACACACACACACACGAAAATCATACATGTAGTTAAACTATGTTTTCTTTTTTTTTTTTTGGCCAGTCCTGGGCCTTGGACTCAGGGCCTGAGCACCTTCCCTGGCTTCTTCCCGCTCAAGGCTAGCACTCTGCCACCTGAGCCACAGCGCCCCTTCTGGCCGTTTTCCATATATGTGGTGCTGGGGAATCGAACCGAGAGCTTCATGTGTAGGAGGCAAGCACTCTTGCCACTAGGCCATATTCCCAGCCCTAAACTATGTTTTCTTAACGTATACTTTGTGAAATGATGATTTTCTACATTGGTGAAACTTGAAATTTTGCTTTTGTTCAGTTAAAGTTAGAGAAGGATTTCTCACTATTTCCTACTGCAGATAACCATAGAGTGCAAATGAGTGCAGTGTATTTATTCAGTAACATTTAAGCAAGGGAAATATGAGGATCTTCTAAAACGCTGCTGTTGACACGAGTTGGCATTTTTCTTCCCTTGTAGGCCAAGTGATGACCACTTTGTACAGATCATGTGTATCCGAAAAGGGAAGAGAATGGTTGCCCGCATTCTCCCTTTTCTGTCCACAGAGCAAGCAGCTGACATCCTCATGACAACTGCCAGGAACCTCCCTTTCCTTATCAAGAAGGATGCGCAAGATGAGGTGATCTGCCTTGTGGAATATCTTCCCACGCCTTTGTTTTTCCTTTCCTTCCTTCTGTGCTGTTTTGTCCTCTTTGACAGATATGATTGCATTAGTGAAAGCAGAACCTTAAGTACTCTGAACCTGTCTTTTTAATCCTGTATGTGACCAAACAGACTGTGTCTCTAAACAAAAAAATCAATAATTCTGTCTTATGAAGATGTGTTGTGTCCAGTTTACTTGGGAAGCAGATAATTCCTCCCTACCTCAAAATTCTGAATGGGAATTTATAGCAGCCAAATGAGAATTCTGATATGTTTAACAGGGTTTCTAGCTGAGTTGGATGCTTTGGAAAGAAGTTTTTGGAAACTTCTGGTCTTGGTTACTTTTTCTGGATGTAAAGTAGCTTATTATTAGCCAATATTAAGCTTAATTGAATCGACTCCCAAAGGAGTTAGACCAGTGCTTTTAAATCATTTTTATCATGATTTAAACTTGGCTTCAAACTTGAAATGCAGAACATATCTATCACATTGGAGTTTTCAGTAGACTTTTCTTTGCTTAATAGTAAATAGCTCTCGAAAGATGAACAAAATTTAGAACATTATTAGCAAGTTCAACACATTGTTTAAATAAGACAATTTCTGAGATTCAGAATAATACAATGCATATTAGTGAACTTAAGTTGATTATAAGCTGAATAATTACTCTCTGGGTATTTACTGCAGGAAACAAATGATGCTAGTTTATCTTGTAAGTAGGATACCATCAAAGAGCTGGAAACTATTCCTTCTAAAAACTTTGAAATTTACTGTCTACAGGAATGAATGAGATGAAGATGGTAGGTGTTTAGGTCTCATCATTTACATTTAGTAGGCATTTAGATGTTACCATTAGAAAAAATGTGGTAGGGGGAATGAGTACATTTGGAAACAGTTCCAAGAATGAAATGGTCTGGTGGAAATTTTAAGACTGTGAGGTTTTCCCTAGAAAATAGAAGAGCAGATTAAAAAGTTTCAGCTGCTTTCCAGCAGACATGCTGTAGACCATGAGGCCACAGGCACTCTGTCCTCATAGTCTCCCAGGAACTCATCAGTGGAAGGCCAGTTTGGGAGAGCTTTATTCAGCAGACTCTAAAGTACTTCTGTGTACCTGGCACAACTTTAGTACTAGTTGCTAGGAGCTAGCATTAAATTCATGCCTTTTTGGAGCTTTCCTTCCAGTGAGAGAAACAGGTCAAAATTTCAGTGTGTCCATGGTTAGCCATGTACATTTTAGAGTTAATAGATCACATCTCTAAAAACCATTTTCTTGAAGTAATAGCTAGTTCCAAGTCTGAGGTGTGAAATGTATAAGATCCTTCAGTGTCTTATATCAAAACAGTGAGGAAGCTAGCAGATTACATGTGTGCTGTGATGCACAATCCAACTTGAAGGGATGATTGACTAGTAGACTGAAAAGAATTTCATTTAATCAGTTCTTAATATCAAGAAAAATACAAGTTCTTTTATAGTATTCATCTGACAAGTGAAAAAGAAATGATAAAATTAGAAAACCATTTAAGTCTTCATAGAAAAACAAGTGATCTAGGCAGCACTCATTCCTAGCTGCTAAATGCTTTAGGTAAAAAGTAGAAGAAGATCATTAGAGTGCTTGGGGCAGGCTGACACCGAACCCAGTGATGCAGTATTCACACAGTACGAGCAGCACACCTAAGCACTATGTGCTTCTTGGAATAGAAAGCTTGCCACTCTAGCCATAAAGATTTCTTACATGCTTTTCCTGTACCCCTTCCCTATTGAACCTGAGTGTAATCGAACATGTCATCAGCTAATCGTAGCAGACGGCAGAGATAGATCCAGATGATCTATAGATTCTTCAACAAAGAAATGGCATGAGGAGATGGAGACCTATTCTGGTTTTTAAAACCTCATCTCTTGTTTGAATTAGGGTTAGAACAAATTGTGGGCTAAAAGATACCTTTGAAACAAGTGAAATTCGAACTTGGGAGAGTAAGAAGTTAAGTTAGGTATAATATTGTGAGAGATGTTAATCATCCAATTATTGAATGAGACAATATACAAGAGAAACAGATTCAGTAAGATTAAGAGAATTTTGATAATTTGTCTGAAGAAGGGTAAAACTTTAGAGAGATGAGCCACAGAAAGTAATGTATCGATCCTTGGACAGCATTTTAATGAATAATTCCACTAATTTTAGAACATGAACATTGAGTAATATGTGAAGTAGTTTAGATTTTTCTTTCATGTATAACCTGCTTTTATTAGAAAGTATTAACTTTCTAGTCTGAGTCAGATGGCAAGAAGCTAAGATCATTAGTTCCTATTTCTAGCTACTAGCTGTATGGTTCTGAACAATGAATTCCTCATCCCTTAGCTTCTCTAATACTTCATCTTTTCTTGGCTGAGCTTCTATGAAGAGAAAACAAGATGCAAGTGGTTCTGAAAGTACTTCTCAATAACTAGCACTGTGAACGTAAAGGGCGCTTTTCACAATCTATTGCCAGTGCCACTTTGGCTATGTCTTCCTGCTGCAGTCCTGCTTACTGTTTGTTTTTAGCCATAATGCTTTGCTCATTGTAGACACTTCAGTGTTTATGCTGTTCTAATACTGCTGTTCTAACTATGAATCTTGATATGTATTTGATGCTAAACCACTTGGTTCACACAAGGCATGAAGTTTCCAATGCACATTGAGATGAAAATGTTTCCAGTTAGATAACTTTAGACTCTATTGTTGAGGCCCTTGTCCTGTCTGCTACACTTGTTCCTTCTGAAATCTTGCCCCAGTTGAGTGTACCACTGCGCATCCCTCCAGATGGAACGTAATGTTCTTCTGTATTTCTTGTAGGTGCTGCCGTGTTTGTTGAGTCCCTTTTCTCTTCTCCTCTATCATCTTCCACCAGTGACTGTCACCAGCCTTCTGCAACAGCTAATGAACCTACCTCAAAGTGCAGCCGCACCAGCACCCTCCAACCCTCACCTCACTGCTGTGCTCCAGAACAAGGTGAGTGTGCCTGTTAACCTCTGCTTTCCTGTCATTTTAGTTCTTGTAAATAGGAGAAAAGCCAAATCTCAACTTAGGCAAGGAGGAAAAAATCTTTTCACCTCAGGTTGGGCAGAGAGGAATGTTGGGCTCTCTGTCTTTGGGGGTCCAATGCCTGTGCATAGTTGCTACTGTGCCCGAAGTAAAACTTAAAAAGACACAGTTAGGGGAACTGGGGCTGTCCCATCTCCAGGCTTCACAGCAGCGCACAACAGAGAAACGATTGGGTCCCCAGCCAATGCCAGGATCCCAGCTCCTGTAGTGAGGTGGCTGCATTCTCCTTTTCTCTTCCAGTTTGGCCTGTCACTGCTCCTTGTCCTCCTGAGCCGTGGGGAAGACCTACAGAGTTCAGACCTTGCTTCAGAATCCACGCAAAACAACCAGTGGTTCGTATTGACTGTATTTTTGTCCTGCTTTTAGGGAACTTTCTCTTTGCTTTGCTTTGCTCATTGTTTGGGATTTCCCCTACCAGGACAGAGATGATGTTCATGGCAACCCGAGAACTTCTACGGATTCCCCAAGCTGCCCTGGCCAAGCCGATCTCTATACCCACCAACCTAGTGTCCCTCTTCTCTCGCTATGTTGACCGGCAGAAACTGAACTTGCTGGAGACAAAACTGCAGTAAGTTTAAAGGGGGGGGGGGGCCATGTTTCACTGAAGTTGGCACTTAGAAAGCCATGAGGGGGGGCTGGGAATATGGCCTAGTGGTAAGAGTGCTTGTCTCCTATACGTGAAGCCCTAGGTTCAATTCCCCAGCACCACATATACAAAAAACGGCCAGAAGTGACGCTGTGGCTCAAGTGGCAGAGTGCTAGCCTTGAGCAAAAAGAAGCCAGGGACAGTGCTCAGGCCCTGAGTTCAAGCCCCAGGACTGGCAAAAAAAAAAAAAAAAATGTATCAGAAAGCCATAATGGTGGGGAGGATGAAATGAGCTGGGTGGAAACAGTTGAAGACTTGCATTAAATACTTGTTCAAAAACTCCACTATGTATAACAGTGCCCTCAGAGGAGCGGACATGATGTTGAGCATAGAGAAATACCTTGGGTGTTTTATTTTGAGAATTCTCATGAAGATGTAACTTTAATGCAGAAGATTGCTGTTTCATTTATACAAACTTAATTTCTCTCTTTATCCTCAGGCTAGTTCAGGGGATTCGGTAGAAGATCTCCAGATGTGTCCTGTACCTCCTTTTGGCTGCCACCTGCACTGCTGCCATCACCAATGGAGTGTTTTTAATTCGGGAGGGAAGGTAGCTTATTCCCCAAAGTGAAGTCTGTGGGAGCAACCCCCGTTTTCAGGGACTGCCTCCAGACGCCAGGTTTCCCCGCTGCTCTATGAAATTTGGCCAGATGATAACTCCTGCTGGTTTCTTCTTTACCTTCTGTGTCACACTTCTGCATGTCCTGCCTTTACTCGATTCTTCTCAATTTTGCGTTTTCTTTGCCCTAGAGACACAAATATAAAATCTCCCTTTACCCTACCACCACTCCTCCAGCTCAAGTAGATTGTAGCCTTCCAGTGGACTTCTTCCCTCACCCCACTGAAGTCTTTCATTGTCCCATATTAATGACTATAGGAGAGCCAATTAAGTAGAAGTCAAAACATAGCTACACATACATACACACACACACACACACACACACACACACACACACACACACACACACACAGAGACCCTATCACCCTATGCATACTTTTAAATGGTCTCCAGTGGGTCCTTCAGGAATGAGCTTTAGACTGAACAATATTTAGTTGACACATACCTCCTTCTAAATACAAACCAGCTGATACATTTTTAATGTTTCTATTCCACCTTGTAATTTGTTGAGTTCTACTTGTTTTCATAGACATACAGGGTATACAGCATATCTGATGAAGGCACAGTTCTTCATCAGCTGATGCCCAGCTCTAGGCTGAGAAGTCCTTTTGCTCCTCCCACCTGTTTCCTTTGCTCTGCCCTCTCCCTCCCCCCTTAATGGAAACAGCACAGGGTTAAGCCTGTTACTGGTAGAACAATGGTGTGCTTGAGCCTGTCCCCTCACGTGCATTTAACAGTCCCCAAGAGGGTCTTCACGCACAGCCTGCTTTTGCAGTATAGCTCTGCACACTTGCACTGTCTTCCTGCGATGACTTCAGTAAGCCATGCTTGTATTTCTCTCTTCCCCTTTGTGTTTATTAGAACCCCTCCCTCTCCCCCAGACGTAGCCGTGGAAGCTAAGCTCGGCCAGCTCTGCTCTTCAGTCTCCTCCACCCCTCTAGCAGAGCCCCCGTCCCCGCTGCTCAGTCTTACCCATGCCCCATTCACACAGGCAGCCAGGGGCCTGGGTTTGAATCTCAGCAGGGGCAGCCTGCCATTATCTTTTTTACTTATTTCTCCTTCTGCCATTTAGCAATCAACCAGGATACGGGGGGGTTGCTCCCTAGCGATTACAGTCCTGAAAAAAAAAAATCTTTGAGTTTTATTTTCCCATCCTGATCTACTTTCTGCTGTTCTCACCTTTTTGAATGTAGTCAGGGGGACAGGCTATGATATTTAAAGAGAATAAACATTTTGCACATACATGTATTGTACAACAGCAGACCCCTCTGTTCTAACCAGCTGCTGTCGGTTCTCCTGTTCTGTAGCCCAGTGACGCCACCTACTGACCACTTCCGCCACGCGCCTTTCCCTCCCTTCCCTCACAACCAATCAAGTGAACACTTGATTACTATTTCTTCCTTCCTGTGCTTTATCTTTTTGTTCTGTTCTAATTAATGAAAATAAAAGTTTCTAAATTTACATTTTTATAGGTATTGTAAATAAAAACAAATTGTATACTTGAAAATGTGTGTTTGTATTTCTGCTTTTTCATTGCTGAACTGATGTGTGTTTCTAGTATACTTAGATACGTGTCAGGACTCTATGTTGGGGATTAATGAGGGTATTGTTACCTAAGATTTTTGTCCTTTTTATTTTGTTTTTCTTGCACTGGGGTATGAAATCGGTACTTCATGCATGCTGAACAGGCACTCTACTTGCCTCTGGCCCTTTTTTGCACTGATTATTTTTGAGACAATATGTCTTTCTGCCCAGGCATAACTTGTGTGACAGTCACATACCACTATGCCCAGAGTCTTCTATTAAGATGGAGTCTCACAGGGCTGGGGATATAGCCTAGTGGCAAGAGTGCCTGCCTCGGATACACGAGGCCCTAGGTTCGATTCCCCAGCACCACATATACAGAAAACGGCCAGAAGCGGCGCTGTGGCTCAAGTGGCAGAGTGCTAGCCTTGAGCAGGAAGAAGCCAGGGACAGTGCTCAGGCCCTGAGTCCAAGGCCCACGACTGGCAAAAAAAAAAAAAAAAAAAGATGGAGTCTCACGGAATTTTTGCCCTGGGTGGCCTGGAACCACAGCCCTCCCCATTTCAGCCTCCTACTTTAGGATGACAGGCACATGCCACTGTGGCCAGCTGTGCCTTGAGTCTTTCATGTAATACAGGAGGTGGGATTGATTAGAATACAGGGTACATGCATGTAAAGAAGCAACAATGAAATGAACTTGCTGGGCATGGCGGTACATGCCTGTAATCCCTGTATTCCAGGCAAAGGCCAGAGGATTGTTGAGTTCAGAGCTGGCCAGGCCTACATTGAGATGCCCTCTCTCAAAAAGAAAATGGAAAAGATGGGTCATTGAGGGAATAAACTTGTTTCAATTATCTCAGACTTGAGTATTATTTTTACTTGTAAAAT
This sequence comes from Perognathus longimembris pacificus, assembly GCF_023159225.1. NCBI lineage: Eukaryota > Metazoa > Chordata > Mammalia > Rodentia > Heteromyidae > Perognathus > Perognathus longimembris. The sequence goes on along the minus strand of NC_063173.1, from coordinate 53,647,105 downwards.
ACTCAAAGATGCAGTCATGAAAAGAAAGGCAGCACTGGGAATGTGGCTCAGTGGTAGAGTGCTTGCCTAGCATGCCTGAAGCCCCGGGTTCCATTCCTCAGTACCACATAAGCAGAAAAGGCTAGAAGTGACACTGGCTCAAAGTTCAAGCACCAAGACTGGCAAAAAAAAAAAAAAAAAAAAAAAAAAGGCAGAACAGTGGGAAGGGAAGGGAGATAGTTTGACATCACTGGCACCCGCTTGCCTCGTGTGCACTTTTGCTGATGAACACAGCCCTTGAGATCACGTAGCTTGCCTGCGGGGATGCAGCTAGTGGGTGGCAGAGCAGCGTCCTCATATGGAATGTCACTGCTTCAAGGCTGTGGCAAAGCCACAGTGTGAGCCACTAGCATCCAAGAAAGCAGCTCCAGCCTGTACTGGATGATTTTCCTCAAGAGCACTTAGTGAGTTCTGATGCAAAACAACTGGAAATCTATTGCAATATTTATGGTTTATTATTTCTAAAGAACATAGGCCCAGTTCATAGTCAACATAAAAATGTATTCTCGTACTTAGAGGTATAGGGGCAGACAGCTCAGAGTTAGTTTGATGGCTCACTGAAATCTTGTTCTTCCTCGTGTGCAGTTTGTTGATTTTTCTTTCTTTTTTTTTTTTTTTTTGTCTCCAGATGTCCAGTAATGACACCTGCATTCTAGGTAGCTAGATAGGGAAGGACAAGAGGGAAGGACGATTGGAATTGAGGTGTTCTTTTTCTGACACTGCAAGTCTGTCAAGTTCATGTCGTGTTCTTCCTTTAAATGCAAGCCTCTTCCTTTAAACATACTCATTTTAAAAGATTCTATAAGTGCTCAGAAATATGAAAAGAATTCCTCATGCATTCCAGATGTTGTGTATGTTACACTACCAACAAATTATACATACTATTTTGAAAGTTCTAATGTTTGGCACTTAAGCTATTCATTGGTAGAGCTACTGTAATGGCTAGGTGGGTGGCTTAAGTGGAAATTGTTTTTCTTACAGCTTTGGAGATTAGAATCCAAGATCAGGGTGCCAGTTGATTTAAGATCTCCCTCTAGCTTTTGGACGGTCATCTGTGTTTTTACATGGTCTTCCCTCCCTTTGCCTCCTAGTCTCTGACAGGGACACCAGCCCTGAGATTATAAGCCAACCTATGAGCTTGTTTTGATGTAGTACCTCTTTGAAGACCCCAACTTTAAATACAGTAAAATATTACTAAGTAGTGAGGGTTAGGACCAACATGTAAGTTGGGAGAAAGTTCAGCCCCATAACATGACAGAAGGCAGATAATATATTAAAGTTAAGCACAGTGGTAAAACTAGTACAGTCAATTCACTCAATATAAAGACAAATGAGCATTTTCTTACATCCTTATCCCAGGCTCACATGAACATTCCAGAGATAACTGTCTCAAATCAATCTTCAAAGTTTATTTTCTGGGTCAGTTTTTCTTTCATTGTTCATTTTGTTTCTTTGTGCCAGTCCTGGGGTTTGAACTCAGGGCCTGGGAACTGTCCCTGGAATTTTTTGCTCAAGGCTAGCACTCTTACCATTTGAGCCACTGCTCCATTTCCAGCTTTCTGGTGGTTAGTTGGATATAAGAGTCTCATAGACTTTCTTTCCAGAGCTGGCTTTAAAGCATGATCCTCAGAGATCAGCCTCCTGAGTACAAGTTCAGGTGTGAGCCACTGGCACACAGCTTCACTTTGCCCATTAAAGGTTCAGCCCCCATCCCCCAAGACGTTCTCTGACAAGTGGCCCCCAAACTCATGTTAGAGTTTAATTGCTAATTGAATGATTCTAAGAGGTGGTGGTATCATTGGTTTCCCCCCTTGGAGGAATTCATGTGCAGGTGAGTTACGTGACACTGGATCTCTATAAAGAGAGCTCCTCTAATGCTTCCTCTAACACTTCACCATGCACCTAGCGCCTAGCTCTTGCCAGATCAGATGCTGGCCTTTTGTTGTTCAACTCAGAACTCTTGGCCCACCAAGATAAACCTTTTCCTCAGCCTCTGGTATTTAGTAAGACCTTTCATCTGTTTCTTCATCGTACAGAAGATAATCATTTCTAAAAGTGTGAAGTACCTGATTAATTTTGTCTTAAAAAGTCTACAGGGCCTGGAAATGTGGCTTAGCAAGGTAGAGTGCTTGCCTAGCATGCATGAAGCCATGGGTTCAATTCCTCAGCACCACATAAACAGAAAAAGCTGGAAGTGGTGCTGTGGCTCATGTGGTAGAGTGTGTGTGTGTGTGTGTGTGTGTGTGTATACATATATATGTATATATGTGTGTGTCTATATATGTGTGTATATATATGTCATCAGATATATATAGCTGATATATATGTGTATATATATATATATATATATATATATCTGTCATCAAGGCTTCCTGTGGCTACTCTCTAAAACACAATGCCTCCCCTCACTCTTCATCTCAGCACCCCCCTTTGATCTCTTTCCTCCTTACCATTCTGTACATGTTCCCTTCAGAAGGTTAGATGTGCCACAATGGCTTAGCTTGTTTACCACTGCTGCAAAGTAAGGGCCTGTCTGGCTTAATCATATGATTCCTGACTTCAAGGCTACTGTGATAAAGTGAGAGACAATGTATTTCAAAATGGGCCTTCAGTAACCAACTCTAAATCTGGATAACCTTTATATATGGTTTCTTAATAACATAACTATTTCACAACCAGATACTTGTGAACCGCCTGCTAGATGTTGACTTTGTAGTAAATTCTGGGGTACATAACACTTTCTATGGTTGATGACCAAATCCATCACTGACCTAAAACACCTCTCAAAATTCTGGAAAGGAAGAAGAGAAGAAGGAAAATGTATCATTTCAAAATATTTGAGCTAACAGAAAGATCATATGCCTGACAGGTATTCTCTTGTTCTTGATCTTATCTATTGCAATTGGCCCTGTTAATTAGTAGCCTGTATTTCCTTCCTCCCTTTTTTTTTTTCACATTCTCAGGAAGCAATTGTTTAATTTGCCTTCTGAAAGTGAAGACAATAAGATCCACCTAGGACATAACAGATTTTAGCTGCTTCTATTTGAAACATAGGTCTGGAATAGGAGAATTCTTATATAACCAGTTTTAGTCCTTACCAGCTGGGTGGTCTAGCTGGTCACTTTGGGTACAGAACAATTGTGGTTGGCCATCCTGTTTCAAAAAGCTAGCTGGATGCTGGTGGCTCATGCCTATAATCCTATAATCCTAGCTACTCAGGAGGCTGAGATCTGAGGATTATGGTTCAAAGCCAGCCCTGGAAAATCTGTGTGAGACTTATCTCCAATAAACTACTCAGAAAAAGCTACAAGTGGTGGTGTGGCTCAAGTGGTAAAGCGCTAGCCTTGAGCATAGAGAGGCTCAGGACAGATCCAGGTCCTGAGTTCAAGCCTCAGGACCAATAGTTGTTTAAAGCTATTGAGAAGAGTAGAAAATAAATGTCTTTTTTACATTAAAAAATAGTTATGGAAATATAAAATGATATTGTGGACTTACCTTTGTTTGCAGTTGGATAAACAATGAGTTGATATGATTTATATATTTTTTTAAAATCTGGAAGTGGCTCTGTGGCTCAAGTAGTAGCACCTTGCGTACAAAGAGGCTCAGGGACAGCGCCCAGGCCCTGAGTTCAAGCCCCACAACCACCACCACCAACAAAAGAAATATACTCTTTACTTGACTTATTAACTGTAGCCCCTCTGTTCATCACCTTTATAATAACAATTCAAATTTTTTGAAAAAACAGTGAGTTGACAAGAAGCATTTAAAGAACCTTTAACTAAGAAGGAGGGGTTTATAGTACAGTGGGAAACAGTGGAACAGTATACTACCATTAAAAATAGCAGAGTAGCTGTCTATACACTGACATAGAAAGATGTCCATGATATATTAAAAGAAAATAAAAGTAAAGTAGAAACATCTGTCATTCTATCTCTGCATGCATATGCAAAGATAAATCACTTGGAGAACAATGACTAAAATTGTTAGCAGTAGTTTTTCTGGATGGAGTGGAATTTGAAATGCTTTCCTTTGTTTTCCTCATTATTTAGATTGGTACCCCATAAGCCATTTTAAGAGATTTTACATTAACAACTAGAAAGCTGTGCACATCACTGATTCCCTTCTATGTATATTCTGGATTGCAAGTGTGATTTTGGTTAACATTGCTTTGGAGAATGAACTTGGCTAAATTGAGAGCTGGGAGAGTCACGTTGAATGAGGAACAAGCTTCTCAAAACAACCTTCTGTACAAAATTTTCAAACTAAAAAGCAAGGCAGAGACTGTCATGAGACTGCAATCTATTCATAACTGTGCCTCTAAATGCTAGAAAGAAGGTCAAACCCCAATGATACCTGTAGCACATGCCTGTAATCCTCGCTACTCAGAAGGCTGAGAATCTAAGGACTGCACTTCAAAGGCAGCATTGGCAGAAAAGTCCCTGTGAGACTCTTATCTGGAATTAACTACTCAAAAATTGGAAGTGGCATTGTGGCTCAAGTGGTAGAGCGATAGCCTTGAGGACAAAGAAGCTCAAGGATAGTTCAAGCCCCACAACTGGCAAAAAAAAAAAAAAAAAGACATGTCTATGATACTCTTATTTCCAATTAATCACCAAAAAGCAGGAAGTGGGGGGCTGGGGAGATAGCCTAGTGGCAAGAGTGCCTGCCTCGGATACACGAGGCCCTAGGTTCGATTCCCCAGCACCACATATACAGAAAAACGGCCAGAAGCGGCGCTGTGGCTCAAGTGGCGGAGTGCTAGCCTTGAGCGGGAAGAAGCCAGGGACAGTGCTCAGGCCCTGAGTCCAAGGCCCAGGACTGGCCAAAAAAAAAAAAAAAAAAAAAAAAAGCAGGAAGTGGGAGTTGTGGCTCAAGTGATACAGCACTAACCTTGAGTGAAAAAGCTAAGGGAGTAGCCAGACCCCAGTACAAACCCTAATAAAATGCCAGGTGGCCATCTTAAGACACCAAGTCCTCACATTAAAGACTTTTTTTTAAAAAAATCATATATATATTTGTTAGAGATTTAAGTCAGTCTCATCTATTGGAGCTAGCTGGGCAGGACAGGAAAAGCAAGAGATCCCTTAGGGTTTCCCACACTGTGAACTTTTCTGTGCTCCAAAAGTAAAACATTATGCAATTCACCAGCCATGCCATGCTTTCCTGAAGTTGAAGATGGCAGTGGTTGGCTATTCAGTAGCAACTGCTGGGGGCGGGAGGCGGGGTGGTGGGGGAGAGCTGACTGGGAGATACAGCTTGGACTTAGTAAAGTGGCTTCTTTTGATCTCTCCTCAGCTGCGGTCTTTATCAGCTGCTCTGCAGTCCCTTGTAATGGTCCTGAAGTTAAGCACATCTGAACACTCTCTCCTTGCAAAACATTTATCTTCCCACTAGAGATAGGATTCTGCTATATTTTTGGCGCTTTTTAGGGGAATAACCCCCTTTATGGTTAGAATACAATATATCCTCAATTGAAGACATATTTGGCAAACATGGCGGGGGGTATGAACCCTCTTCTACACAACAAACTCCCCCACAACCCCTTCCCCCACCCCTGAAAGTCAAGGACCCCTACCCTGCCATCATGGCCTCCATTCTCAAGAGGGGAGTACCCTAGGGGAGTTGCCCGAGAAAAGGACGTGGGTGTTTATATCTGCTTTATTCATACTTGCTAAAACTTAGAAGCTCAAACCAGGATGCCTGTCCTTCTGCAGATGGAAAATGGAAAAATCATAGCACATCTCCATCATGAAGTGTTACTTAGCACTGGAAAGAAACAAAGTATCCGAGCCATGAACAGACACTGAAGAAACTTTAAACACACACACACACACACACACACACACACACACACACACACACACACACACACACACACACACACACACACACTAAGTGAAAGAAGGCAATCTGAAAGGCTATCTGCCTTGGGATTCTACTTACATGATTTTTTTTTTTTTTAGAAAAGGCAAAAACTGGAAGGAGTAAAAGCATGAACAGCTGCCAAGTGTGATTAGATGATAGGAGTGAATAGAGAGAGGAAGAGAAGACTTTTAGGGCTGTAAAACTAATGCTACTATAATGATGAATATATCATACATTGTCAAAACCCATGGACTGTGCCATATTCATTGGACCCTAATGTCCTATACGGTCTGTGGGCTTTGAGTGAGAAGTGAGGTGTTGGGTATAGATCCATCAATGCTAACGCATGCACCATTGTGGGAGGTTGTACGTGTGGGGAGACAGAAGCCTGTAGAAACTATAATTTCAGCTCAATTTTTCTATAAATCTAAAGCTACTCTTTCAAAAGAAAAAAGAAAGAAATGGCTTGCTTGCATAATGCACATGGAGCCCTGGGTTAAATCTCTAGTGTAAAAAGAAAGAGAAAGAAAAAAGCAAGCAAGTTAAATGTGACAACTCACACCTCTAATCCTAGCTACTCACGAGAAGAGACAAGAGCTTTGAAGGTGGAGGTTTTGGAGACTAGCCTAGAACAACATTGCATAAGACCCTCTCTCACCATCGCAGGCAAGAAAAGCTGCAAGTGAGGTGAAAAGCATAAACAGGAGGGGCCTGGTCCAGTCTTGACTCCACATAAATGTGAGCCTCATTTCAAAACATAGCAAAAGCAGGAAAGGATAGGGGTATGGCTCAAGTGAAAGAGCACCTTCCTACCAAGCACAAGGCCCTGAGTTCAAACCCCAGTACCCCCCACCCCCCAAAAAAAGTAGGTTAAAAAAAATCACAAACACGTTTGGCAGGCAGATCAGTTGGATTGAATGGAATAGTAAAAATGGATCAGTAACGGAAAGCTAAGGCCCTAGTAATAAAGGGTCTCAGAAGGCAAAATGAGTTATTTATCAACCTTGTCCTATAGGCCAAAGAGGCCATTGAGCCTTCATGAACAGAAAGTATACATGAGTTACTGTTAGGGTTTGGATAAGAAGTGCCCCCCAAAAGGCTTCTGTGTTGAAGGCTTGATCCCCAGCTGGTAGGTTCAATCATTGAGAGGTGATTGGACCAAGGGTGCTCTGTTTAATTCAACCAATAAATTAAGCCATTCAATGGATTCCAGTTTCAATAGAGTACTAGGTGGTGGTGGAAAGTGGAAGGTGGCTTGCTGAAGAAAGTAGGTCACTGGCAAGATAAATCCTTCAGCTAGGGCCTGGGAATATGGCCTAGTGGTAGAGTGCTTGCCTAGCATACATGAAGCCTTCAGCACCACATATACAGAAAAACCCGGAAGTGGCGCTATAACTCAAGTGGTAGAGTGCTAGCCTTGAGCAAAAAGAAGCCAGAGACAGCGCTTAGGACCTGAGTTCAAGCCCCACGACTGCCAAAAAAAAATCCCTCAGCTGGATGCCTGTGGCTCATGCCTGTAATACTAGCTACTTAGGAGGCTGAGATCTGAGGATCTCAGTTTAAAGTCAACCCAGGCAGGACAATTGAGGAGACTCTCAGCTCTAATTAACCATCAAAAATATGGAAGTAGAACTGTGGTTCATATAGTAGAGAGCCAGTCTTCAGTGAAAAAGCTAAGGGACAGTACCCAGGCCCTAAGTTCAAGTGTATACACACACACACACACACACACACACACAGACACACACACACACACACACACACACACACACACACACATTCTTCCTTAAACTGCTTTCCCAAATATTTCATCACAGCAGCAAAAACTGACTGATACAGTAAATGAGTTTGGCTGACTTTTCTCTCTTTTTTTTTGCTGCATCATTTCAAAGGAAATTATGAACAATAGCACTCTTTACTCTAAATACTTTGGCACATTTCTCCAAGCTTTAAAGATGTTTCCCTTTATATCTCCCACACAGAGCAGACGCAGTAACTGCTTACTATAAATCCACTTTCAGCTTTCCCCAACTGTCCCAAAAATGTCTAAAAGCCCCCTCCTCTTTATTTTTTTTTCAGAATCTAATAATGCATTTGATTGCATCTTGATAGGCAGACAGGCAGATAGACAGAGACAGACAGATAGATTTGATAGCTAGATAGTCTCAGGATGTACACCAGATGTATCCTGATCAACTCACGTTCTCTATTGTTATACCTTATTTGATAGCCCCTTCTTAAAGTAATTTCAATAGGTTTCACTGTTCTATTTACCACTTCAAAATATATTCAACCTTCTTTGTTAGCCCTCCCCGCTCCTACTGGTAACCACTTCTCACTCATTTTTTTTTTTTAGTGTATATTATTTGTACAAAAAAAGGAAGGCTTCATCATGGCATTTTTTTCCTTTCCTTTTTTTTCTCGTGCCAGTCCTGAGGCTTGAACTCAAGGCCTAAGCACTGCTGCTGAGCATTTTTGCTCAAGACTAGTGCTTTATTACTTGAGCTACAGCTTCACCTCTAGTTTTTTTGTGTGGCTAACTGAAGATCAGAGTCTCACAGACTTGTCTGCCTGGGTGATCCTTAGATCTCAGCCTCCTGGGTAGCTAGGATGGCAGATATGAGCTACAGGTGCCTGGCCTTTTTAACTTTTTAATTGTTTATAAGTAATTGTGTAGTTTCACTAAGTATATGTGATGCACATGTATTCTATTTTTCCCAGAAAAATAGTATTGCTTTCTCTTTCCCCACCCCAACCCCCTATTAATCAGCAGCTTTCACTGAGATTCCTTATGCTGTTTTCATACCAAGTATTTAAAAATTACTCACCTTCCATTTTCCTTTTTCCCCCTCCTTCTCATTCTCCTACACAGTCCCATAGTTAAATCATGCCCATCTCTGTACATATACATCTGAATATGTAATGTACATTTGTATGCATTTTAGATCTAGTTTCTTGTGAGTGAATGCATACAATATTTGGCTTTCTGAAGTTGGCTTACATGATGTTCTTCAGTTCTATTTTCCTGCAAGTGACATGATTTCATTTTTCTTTCTGGCTGTATAATATTCCACGAAGTACATGTACCGTATCTCCTATATCCATTCATCTGCTCTTGAGCACATTGGCTATTGTGCACATCACTTCAATACATATGGGTGTACGAGTATCTTCCTTATGTATTGATCGACACTCCTTTGGATATGTGCCCAACAGTGGTATGGTAGGATCATAAGGCTGATCTGCATTTAGGTTGTGTAGGAACCTGCATCCTGCTATCCTTAGTGGTTGCCCTAGTTTACATTCCCACTAACAGAGTCTAAGGGTTCCTTTCCCCCCACATCTTCGTCAGCACTTTTTCCCCTTGATGATTACTATTCTGACTGGGATGAGACAGAATCTTTGTTTTTGTTTTTGCCAGTCCTGGGCCTTGGACTCAGGGCCCGAGCACTGTCCTTGGCTTCTTTTTGTTCAAGGCTAGCACTCTGCCACTTGAGCCACAGCACCACTTCTGGCTGTTTTCTGTATATGTGGTGCTGGGGAATCGAACCCAGGGCTTCATATATAAGAGTCAAGCACTCTTGCCAGTAGGCCATATTCCCAGCCCGAGACAGAATCTTTGCATGGTTTTGACTTGCATTCCCTTTATGGCTGAAGATATTGGCCATTTCTCCATGTACCCATTAGCCATCTGTACTTCTTCTGAGAACTATCTGTTCTACCCCTCTTGACCATTTATTAATTGGATTTTGTTCTTTTGTAGTTTAATCTTTTGAGCTATTTGTGTATCTATCCTGGATAGGAAACCTTTCTTGGCTGAACAGATAGCAAAGATTTTCTGTGGGTTGTCTCTTAGTTTGAGTAATTCTTCCTTTTGCTGTGCAGAAACTTTCTGATTTGATATAGTTCTGCTTGTCAGTTCTTGCGGCGGGCGGCAACCTCGTCCAGCGAGGAAAGGCGACCACCACACGAGGATCCTTCCCAATCACATTTTATTGAGGAGCCGCTTGGTTGAGGGAGAGCTGAAGCGAGGGGCACCAAAAGGCCAAAACCGCCTGCTTATATACCGTTGGGTGAGCATGGGTCGCTCCCTGATTGGTCTGTGACTGGTTGCTACTAGCAGCTGCCACGGGATTGGCTGGGACTAGAACTCACTTGCGCATGCGCAGGGTTCAGGCCGGTAAATCCGTTAGGCTTTGCCGTTATTTACCAGTAAGGCTGCAAGGAAGTAGGAGCCATCTTGTAATGGCCTTGTTGCCGGCTTCCTGCAGTTCCCCCTTTTTGTTTTTGTGCAGGTAAGAGTAGAGGTCTGATCTCTGTGTGCTATTTTGGAACATTGTACTGGCTTTCCCATGAGTGTTATCCATTCATCGGACGCCAGACCCGTCCGATACCTTTTTTCCAGAGGTGGGGTCTAGGGTATCTACCCACGTGCAATCAGACTTGCTCTTCTTGGGGCCTGTTACCTCAGGACTCCCAAGTGCGGTGCTATTGCCCGGCATCCTGCTCTGCTCAAATGCATGCCTATCCCTAGTGCAAGTGAAGCTACCAGCTTCCTGGGGTGCAAAGGCCGTGCAATTGAGGGCTTAGTCCCTTTTTAGGGCTGAAAGCCAAATCTGGGGGGAAGCTCCATACTCCAAGGCGGCTAAAGCCTGTGAAATTACAACCTTGTCCCTTCGTGTTTGGGTTCGCAGGTGACAGACCAACCAGAGGCAGACCATACTGCCCCCTAGGCATAGTAGTAAAAATACGAGCAATACATGGGACTTCCATGTTGCAGTCTGCAGAAAACAAGGTGGGGAGGAAGGGAGAATCTGCATGCAAGGGCATTGGTACTGGCCATGCCTTAGTCACAGCCCATAGTGTCATTTCTTTTGCTGCCATCGGGGCTGCAGTCAGCACTGTTGCAAGTAGCAGGGGGATCAGTTGTACCACAGGGCAAGTGGATGGCGTCTTCATCTTGCGGGTCTTTATTTTCGCAATGGGTTTCTTCTGTCGTTTCCACAGGCCTGGTCAATCTCGTTGGCACCCAGTGAGGCACTTCTTGGCCCTGAGGAAAAACACAAACAGCTCCCCTGGATCTCGTTATCACCAGATCCGGTCCATACCATTTGTTATTCAAAACCTCTTTCCACATGACCATATCCTTTCTGACGGTGACCTTAGTGGCTGCATGCCTATCAGCAGCTGACTCACCGGCATCATTTACATTTAAAAAATTTAAGGTAAAGAGTACAAGTGAAAGCCTTTCCCTGGGGGTCGCTGTCTCAGCTATTCCCCCTTTTTGTTTTTGCAGTAATTCCTTTAGGCTCTTGTTAGCCCTTTCGACAATTCCTTGGCCTTGAGGGTTGTAAGGCAACCCCATTGCATGGGTTACATGCATTTGAGCGCAAAAGGCGCGAAACCCATGGGAGGTGTACGCTGGGCCATTATCTGTTTTTATTTTTAATGGTTTACCCCACGCTGCCCAAGCCTCCAGGCAGTGGGTTTTTACATGTGCAACCTTCTCGCCAGCCAATGCAGTGGCATGAGTTATCCCTGAGAACGTATCCACTGACACATGCACATATTTTATCCTGCCGAATTCTGACACATGAGTCACATCCATTTGCCATAAGGCGTTGGGCTTGAGACCTCTTGGGTTTATGCCAACATGTGGGGGGTGGAGAAAGGTGACACAGGACTGACAGGCTTTTACAATTCTCCTGGCCATTTTCCTGGGTATGTACTGTGTCTCTTTCAAGGGGTCCTGTCATATCAGAGTCTATGACCTGTACGCCCATCGCCGGAGTTAATACTGTTCCGGTGGCGGCACAAAGGTCCAGCCCTGCGGAGCCTGAAGTTGCCCTTCGAGCCTGGGTGGTTGCAGGTGGGGGGCTGGTACCGACGTTTGAAGTGCCCCATAGATTTGTGGGCCCTGGGGACGGGGGCCCCCCTTCCCGTTTTTTGACTCTAACGGTACAGCTTGGGGGATCGGATGTCCATTGATGTCCTTCACTGACCTACATTCATTGGCCCAATGTTTTCCCTTTTTACATCGGGGGCACAGACCTGGTTGTCGCTGTCCTCCCGTTAAATTAGCTGGGGTCTCGTTAATTTTCGGGCATTGCCGCTTAAAGTGTCCTAATTGGCCACACTTAAAGCAGCCCTTCTGTTTGTCATCCCTAGCCACGCGAGCGGCAGAAAGCACAGCCGCCGCCAAGCCTGCATTTGTCAATGGGCCTCCCACCTCTCGGCAAGCTTTTACCCATGCCTCAAGGCCCTTTTCCTTTATAGGAGTTATCACTCTTTTACATTCCTTGGTACTTTGCTCATAGATTATTTGTTGTACAAGTGGCATGGCAGCATCCAAATTCCCAAGTACACGCTCCGCCGTCTCAAGCATGCGTGCCACAAAATCAGAAAATGGTTCATTGGGCGCCTGAATCACTTTTGTAAGGTTGCCAGCCACCTCTCCTTTGTTTGGCAAGGCCCGCCAAGCCTTGTAAAATATCTCATTTACCTGGCGGTAGACTTCAAAGGGGTAGGTGGTCTGTTCCACTGCATAAGCTCCCTGTCCTAGAAGCATGTCCACCGACCATTCGGCTCTCCCTTCTTGGAGATTCTTTCTGAATTGAATTTGTGCCTTGTCCTGAACAATGGACCTAAAGTCAAGGAACTGCCCGTGACTGAGACATGTGCACGCAATCTCAAACCAATCCGTGGGCGTCATGGCATTAACCGTGAGTCGCCGCAATAAAGCAGTGGTATAACTGGCTGTAACTCCATATGTGCGCACTGACTCCATTAGATCCCTTAGTTGTTTATAAGAGACTGGCTCATAGGTCCTTTTATCTGTTATTGGGTTCTCAAAGACTGGAAAAGCCGTGGCCAACCTAGACCACGTACTTCTCTATATGAAGTTGCTCCGCCCGGACACCGCATAAGGCGGGGGGGGGGGGCAGAGGGTGTTTTTTGCCTGGGGACCTTGGCCCCAAGGGGGTAACCAGGTCCGTATCTGTCCTCTTCGTACCTAGCAGCGGCTTCCTCCAAGCCCTCTTCATCTTCTGGGCTCAGCTCGCTACCCGAGGTATGGCCACTCTCGGCCTCGCTCTCTGATTCACTGCCCTCTATACTAAGAGCTGAGAAGGAGTTATCAATCTTAAATTCCTCCAAAGAAGGATACAACGGGGCAACTGGTTCTTGTCCTTGTCCCTTTTGAGTTTGTCCCCGCCGCCTGCGCGGTCGAGGATTTTCCGGAGGGCTGCAGTCCCTCCTCCAGACCCTTATGGGGTCTCCCTTTTCTTTCTTATTTTTATTTTTATTTTTATTTTCCTTATTTTTATTTTCCTTAGGCCTAACCACTTCCCCCTTTACTGATGAGGATTCCGAAAGACTATCCTGGTGCTTACTAAGGGCCCTTTGACCTTCCTTTATATCTGTGGAGTGTCCATCTTCCAGGCATGAGCGTACCATGCACCATAAGGGCATCACAGCGCAAACAGAGCAAGCACACACCAGCCACCAGCACTCACAGCGGAAGGATAATAAGAAGCACCAGACAGGAACGGCAGTCCACATACCTGAGGGAAGTTACCTCCTCATGTGTTGGGTTCTGGATCCTCTTCGACCCCTCGCCTGGTTCCCGGGTTTCGGCACCAGTTGCGGCGGGCGGCAACCTCGTCCAGCGAGGAAAGGCGACCACCACACGAGGATCCTTCCCAATCACATTTTATTGAGGAGCCGCTTGGTTGAGGGAGAGCTGAAGCGAGGGGCACCAAAAGGCCAAAACCGCCTGCTTATATACCGTTGGGTGAGCATGGGTCGCTCCCTGATTGGTCTGTGACTGGTTGCTACTAGCAGCTGCCACGGGATTGGCTGGGACTAGAACTCACTTGCGCATGCGCAGGGTTCAGGCCGGTAAATCCGTTAGGCTTTGCCGTTATTTACCAGTAAGGCTGCAAGGAAGTAGGAGCCATCTTGTAATGGCCTTGTTGCCGGCTTCCTGCAAGTTCTTGCTCTTGTTTCCTGAGCAATTGGAGTTTCTATTCAGAAAATGACTGCCTGTAACTATAGTGTCTAGATTTTTTTCCCCCTGTTTTCCTATAGTATATTTAAAGTTTCAGGTCTTACTGAATTGTTTGATCCAAGGCTGATTTTTGCACAGGGTGAGAGATCGATTCAAGTTTCAGTCTCCTGCAAGTAGCTTTGTCAGCTGCTAGAGGTTGTCTTTTCTCTAATGTGTCCAATATTAAGTGGCTGTAGCTGTGTAGTTTTCTCCTGGGTATTTTATTCTGTTCCTTTGGTTGCTGGATTTGTTTCTGTGCTGATAATTCTAACATTGTTTTGGCTGTTTGGGGTCTTTTATGTTCCCATGTGATTTCAATACTGGAGTTTGAACTCAGGGCCTTTGCTTGGCTGGTGCTCTACTACTTGAGCCAGACCTCCAACTTGGCTTTTTGTTGGTTATTTTGGAGATGCATCTCATCAACTGTTCTGCCTGGGTTGGCTTCAAACCTCAATCTCCCAAAGCTTAATCTCCTAAATAGCTAGGATTACAGGTGTGAGCTACTGGCATTCAGCCATATGAATTGTTTGATTAATTTTACTATTTCTGTAAAGATCAACATTGGGATTTTGATGGGCATTGAACTGAGTCTGTAGATTACTTTTGGCAGTAGGTCCATTTCACACTATTTCTGCCAAGCCACCTGCATAGCAATTCTTCCTTTTAGTGTCTTTAACTTCTTTAAGGTTTTATAGTTTTCATTGGAGAAGGCTTCCACTTCCTTCACTAAGTCAATACCTAGGTAGTTTTTTTTTTTTTGTGGCTACTATGAATTGAATTGTTTTCTTGATTTTTTCTCAATTCTTCATTACTAGTATATAGCAAAGCTACTGAGTTTTGAGTGATGATTTTATATCCTGCTGGGCTTCTGAATGTGTTTATTCTACTGAGAAGTTTACTGGGTTTTTTTTTAATTAGAATAATCACCACTGACTTTTATATGGCGTCAATTTCTGTAATATACATTTAGCTTTTTGTAAAACAGCTGTCTTAGTGAATGTTTCAAATTCATGACTTATCTCCTTTGGGCATACTATTAAGCTGGTTTCTCCAGCCTCTATAAACTGGATGTTAGATAGAGATGAAGACTTGATTAGATTCAGTTTCAGAAAATTTGGCAAGAAGACATCATTAACTGGTGATGTCCAGGATACTTGGTGCTGTAGCATAGCCAGGACCTCATCACAATTCTGACTGTCTCAAGGTTAGGGATGCTAAGCTATACAATTGGATTCAGATGGCAAAGCCTGCTCTCCTAGTAGTACCTGTTTCTCCTTCACCATTGGGACTGAGCTGAGGAATAGCTGACACTATAACTCACATTTCTGTAGCTGTTTGCAGTTATCAAACACATTCAAGTGCACTTAGAAACCTTTGCACACACCTGTAAGTTTTTATTCCTTTAAAAAATATTGTTCCTTTTCAATACAAGTGGAAATAGAGGCTGTTTTAAACCGATGTTTAAATGACATTGTCCAAGTTAGAGCCAATACATAGAAGAAGCAGAACTCAAGCATACACTGATTAATTTTACTTCATTTAAAAATGTTAGTCGCTAATAATCTACAACAAAGGAATATTTTAGTGTGTGTGTGTTTTTTTTCTCTCCAGAATTCAATAAACTCATGGAATCATTTTTTTTAAGGGTGGCAGTGGTGGGATATTTTTCTTTAATTTAAAAAAATTACTGAGGAAAATTATTTTGTTTCTTAGTGTCTCAAACCTATTTGTTTTAGCTGTTCAAACTGATAAAATGTTACCTTTGCCGGTTTCCCCAAAGACCCTGCTTTTGGTCACATTCCTTAGCATTAGCTTGGAACATCTAAGTGGGACATTTGTTGCTGAATTTGGATTCACAACAGTGTTAACAAAACTGATAAGATAGGCACTGGTGACTGTAATCCTAACTACTCAGGAGGCTAAGATCTGAGGATCCCAGTTCGAAGCCAGCCCAGGCAGGAAAGTCTCTCCAATTAAGCACCAAAAAAAAAAAAAAAAAAAAAAAAGGAAGTGGAAGTGAAGCTGTAACTCAAGTGGAGCCTTGAGGGAAAAAACAAAAAACAGCTTTGGGACAGTGCCCAAGCCCTGAGTTCAAGCCCCCAGACACACACACACACACACACACACACACACACACACACACACACACACTTCCTATCCTTTTTAGGTCTGAGATCCAAACTCAAAGTTGGTATCTGCTGTTTTTTTTTCCCATTGGTTAGAGTTCTACCAACTAAGCCACACTTCCAACCACCAAAGTGTTATTTTTTTCCTGTCTGAATTCAAATAAATATATAATGTATATGTGCGTGTGTGCATTTTATAGGTGGGTATATGTATGAGTTGATTATTAGCATCAAGCTGAACTGGGGGCTTTAACAAGCCCATTTGTGCATATAATGCATCTTAATCATAATCTCCTCCTCCATCATACTTGGTCATACTCCCAATCCTTCCCAAACCACTTTCACTTCTATATATGTATATCATATACAAAATAGTTTTTACTATATTTGTTGTCCGCCCCCTCTACTAGTTCACACACCCTAGACACGTTTCAATTTCCTAGTATTCATTTTTGTTAAGGTGCATGCTCATTGTTCGAAAGTTTCATCACACACTTGCATATATCATAGTCAGATTGTGAATGTGTGTGTAAAACCCTGCATGTGTTTGCTTTTATGTTTATATTTTAGGATACATATGCGGTTTTTAATGCTAAGGCCAAGAGGAGCCTTTAGATCTACTAGAGACCAATCAAATCAGGTCCTGTTTGCTCCAGAAGCTAGGTCAGCAACTGTGGGCCAGAATTAGCAAGAGCTATGACAGTCTAGGATCAAGAGCTAAAGGTGGTGGGGAAATGATGGGCCAAGCCAGGGAATGAGGGACCCAGGAAGGGACTGGGGGAAGCTTTCTAAATCCTCCAGAAACCAGCTCTAAGTGAGAAGAGGCGTTCTAAGAAAGGCTCTGGAGGGGCCTGAGAGAGTCGCCAGGCCTCAACTCAGAAAGAGGAAATCGGATATCACGCCCACAACCAATAACAATGCTTCCGAGAGGCAGATGAGCTCCCGCCTCCTACCTACTTCCCCAAAGCTGAACGCAGGTGGGTACGCCTCCCTAAGCCTAAATTTTATTGGTTTCCGTGATCTGTCCTTCTCACTAGACCTTTTCATTGGTCAGAGTTGACAAGCTCCACCTCCAATCAACTCCAATCATCGCCCGCCCGCCTCTCCATCGGATGAGCGATATACATGTTAACCAATAAAAAATGAGAATGAGGCTGTCAAGGCGAGACTCCTCCCCTTTTGTTTGGACGCGTTCAGTAAGTGGTAGAAATGCTTGAGCAGCTAATACCAACCTCCAATCCGTCTGGGCGGAAGAGGATGACGCGAAGAGTGATGGGAGGAGGTGACGTGGCAGTGACAGAAGCATAAACTGAAATGAGTGGCGGAACCCCTTAGCCAATCGACGATCAAAGTGGTCGAGCACTCGGCCTCCCGGAGCGCTAGGGACTTCAAGAAATCACCAATGAGCTGGACTGTGCTTCTGATTGGCCTTCGTCTCAGCCAATGAGCGTCAGGGCTGGTGGACGCGTCCCACCCTCCCCAGGCTCTCACTGGGCCGAGTAGAATGACAGGCCCGAGAGAAATGCCAATGTCCGCGGGGTCTCCCGCAAGTGACACTCGGCGGCACCAATCGACGTCCTCCTTCCCGGCGGTCGAGCCCTCCTTCCCCCGGCGGGCCTGGCGGGGCGGGGACGCTGCGCGGCGGCGGCTGATGCGCTAGCCGTGTGGGGCGCTCCGGGAGGCGGCGGCGGCGGCGGCGGTGGCGGTGGTGGCGGCGGTTCTCGTAGGCGGTTCCGGTCCTGTATCTCAGGGCGGCGGCGGTTCATGGCGGCGACGGAGCTGAGAGGAGTGGTGGGGCCGGGGCCGGCAGCCATTGCAGCTCCCGGCGGCGGCGGCGGCGGCGCCGGTCCTCCTGTAGTGGGAGGCGGCGGCGGCGGCGGCGGCGGCGGTGGCGGTGGCGGCGGTGGTAGTGGCGGCCGCGGCGACGCTGGGCCCGGCTCCGGGATAGCGTCGGGGACGGTGGCCGCAGCGGCTGCAGGTGGCCCGGGTTCCGGAGCCGGAGGAGTGGCGGCGTCGGGCCCGACTCCTGCGCCAGCGGCCGGGGGTTCGGGCGGCTCGGGCGCCGGGAGTTCGGGGTCGGCTCGAGAGGGCTGGCTCTTCAAATGGACCAATTACATCAAAGGCTACCAGCGGCGGTGGTTCGTGCTGAGCAACGGACTCCTGAGCTACTACAGGTAAGTACTTCCGGGGCTCTGTCACTCACCTGCCCCCGCCCCCCCTCCGGGCGCAGCCCCTCCGTCCCGCTCCCTCCGGCGGGCATCGCCGCCAAGGTCGCCCCCTTGCCACCTCGCCCAGATTGACAGCCCGCCGCCACGGACAGACGGACGGACAGAACACCCGTTCCCACCCTTTCCCCTCCCTCCCCCTCCACCCTTGCTGTGCCACATCCTCACAACCCCCCTCCCCCGTCATTATTTTTGTTTGTTTTTTTTTTTCCCCGGGTGGTGAGGTGTGTGTGTTGTGGTGGGGGGGGGGTGAGAAGCATCTGTTTTCTTCTTCCATTGTACTTCCACCACCACGTGGGTGCAGTCATCGATTCTGCAATCTGGGCAACCACTGGTGGAGGTGCTTTTGGGGGGGGGGGTGGAAACCCGCCCAGGAGGAGGCAGGGGCTGAGCACTTGCACCCAAGGAACTTGCTTGGTGTGGAGTCTCCAGGCGTAGTGATCTTGCACACCCCACTCTTCCAAATCCAAGGTTATTCGTGGCTCTTTGATGGACCGGCGCCTGCCCTGCCCAGCTCGTTTCCAAACAGCGTGGAGACACCACACTCTGGGCGGTTTAGGCATGCTGTCCCCAATGTCCTACTTGCTCTCCGGCGCTTGCACCTAACTTTTGCCTTCTGGAGAGTCTAGAATGGAGTTGTGCACTCTGCTGCTGCTGCTTTTATTTTTGTTTGTCTCATCTTCTCCCTTAGAAATGTTTGGTTGTCTTATCCAACGTTTATCTTTTCTTCTTTTTTTTTTTTTTTACTTAGTGTTAAGTTGTTTCAAAAGTGTTTGTTTTGGAATGGTTGATATACAATAGACACTTAAAGTGACTTGGTTTTATCATAACACGCTTTTGTGCTTATTCTGGATAGAGGTGCTAAGATAGGTGATCTAGGGACAGGGCATAAGCATTTCCCAAGGGCTTGGATATTTCACATTGAGTATTCCGCTTCTAGACACAGCCTTGTTAGTTAAGAGACAGCCACATCTTCCTGGTTCAGAAACTGAGACTTAGCATGGAGGAGCCAGGATTCCAAACTACTTCCATTCACACCATCCCAGGGATAGAAATGATTACTTATCTACACTAAGTAAGTATAGATCATGACTACAGTGTGTATTTTATACTAAAATTATATTTAAAGGGAAACTTTGCTTAAGGTAATGACATTTCTAGTTGAAATCTCTTCCTAAAGATGATCCTGTTTGGTACCCAAAACACTGATGTCTATAAGTAGCTCGCTTTTTTTTTTCTCACACCAGCAGTCACCAGGAGTTGAGGTGACCAAATTCTTTTCCAGCTCCCTTTGCATTGGCCCTTCAAAATTTGAGGAGAATTTGAGAGTTGGTGGTTGTTGGCAGAAAAACTGTTTATCCTCAATCGATAAGATTCAGTAGATAGTTTTTCCTCATTGCTCAAGTGGCATTAATTGTGAGCAGTTGTATGTTATCATTGGCATTATACTATTTATTTATTTTAATCTCAGTTTTTCTAACTTAAGATTAAATCACAAACCTAAGATGTTCAGTTTGCCCTGAAATTCTTACCCCTACTCAAATTCCTGTTTTTCCTATCACCCCAGTATTCGGATTCAAATCCTGGCTTAGCTCATAAATCACTATTTGCACTAATTCTCCATTTTCAAAAATTGTATATAAGTTGGGGTTTTTGTGTGTATGTGTGTTTGTGTTTTCAGTTTTTCCAAGTTCTTGATTTATCCACTGTCAGTCCAGTTGATTCTTGTTCAGTACCAGCATTAAATTTGGATAGCAATGACTTACATATTGCTGTTTTTTCAAGTATTTGTACCCACTTTTAATGTCTCTATAACAAGAGGCAGTGAAGGTACCTATCTGATTACAGATAAAACTCCTTTTAAGACATACCAACCCATATTTTAGGAATTATACCATTGGCTAGTACTTGCCAGTTAGGATTGTCCTACCCACAACCAGTTAAGCAACAAAGGATCTACACTATCAAATTGTGTTTACTCTCAGAACTGCAGTAAAGTACCTCCTTCCAACTATATTCTCAGTTTATTCTTCCTCACAGGGTTCTTCTGGTCCCTGTTGCCCTCTTAAAATTAGAATTTGTCATCCCTCCTGTTTTTCATGTCTTTAGAACCTGCAATCTGTACACATACCATTTCCAAAATACCATTTTCCTTTTAATTGTGATTTTGTGCTTCCTAGACCCATCATCTCATGAACTATCCTAATCGAATTTAGCAAGCTACTTCCTTCTTTTTATGTATTTGGGCTTTCTGTACATGCCCAATTATATAGACACCTTTCTACTTAAAATCTTATGACATATAATTGCTCTCAGAGACATCATGACAAGCTATCGTATTTGTTTTCCTGGCTAGATTCAGGAGATTGAATTACTATTTTGGCTGGTCTTTTTTAGGCAAGAACTTTCTAGCCAGAAAATACCACATCATGTTGTATTACCTTAAGAACTCTTCGATGTAACAACTCTGAGAATCATGTTTTTCTGGCTTCTGAACTAATCATTAATAAGCATAAGCACATCTAACTAACCCCAAGAGCTTTGTCATCAAGCCTGTCATTCTCCTAAAATTCCCTGTAATTTGTTCAATTGCTATACACTTTGTTATTTAAGAAACTTCTTTAGTGCATAAAGATGACCCAGGCATAAGAGATTCCTAGGAAGTAGTTAGTAGAAAGTGCTTATAAGTAGGAATATGATAGAAGGTCCAACTAGCACCCTTCAAATAGAAGGCAAGGGTGACAGACCTGCCAGCTGTGCATCTGTAATTCATCCTGCATTATTCATAATGTAACTAAAGCTTAGGAATGGGAAGGTAAGAATAGAAAAAGAGAGAAAGAAAAAAACAGGGATTCATGTTACAGTGTGGCAGGTGCAGGGGATGGAACATAGCCCAGTCCATTGAGACCCCTATGTCGATCACATGCTGTCATTTTTGCATTGAGGAACCAAGAACAGTCTCATGTGACAAACCAAATAGCAGCAAATCTGTCTTCCTAAGCCCAGCTAACAAACTTTTAGAAACATACCAAATCTGTTTTTGAAGCTAGGGTGTGTGTTGTGTCTGGCATGTAGGAATTCTGGATGTGCCAGGTGTGTTTGGCCACTTGGCTCTGTTGAAAGGGAAATGGTTCTGTTCTGTACTGTGGCAGTTGGCAAAGCACTTTGACCTCTTTATGTTCCAACCTGGACAGAGTAAACTGCAGTCTCAACCTACAGGTAGGTCCCTGAGGATGGCCACCAGGTGGTGAAGTAATTAGCACAATTGATACTGTATACTCAATTGTACTAGTAGCTGGAAGCTCATTTTATGTGAAGTTCCTCGTAGCTTGTTGTCACCAAGTAGCGCTGTGAAGTTAAAAGTTAGTCTATTAATAGAGCTGTCAGTCAGTAGACATTGGGAATATTTTGACACCCAGTCCTGGGTGAGGATCTGCTGAATCTTTCCTGGCTATTAATAGGATGGCTTAGGAGTTCCCACCAAAAGAAGTCTGATGGCTTTAGTAGGCAAAAACATTTTCCAGAAAGATTAAAAAATGTCTAGTGATCCATTGGTGATGATGATTTTCTTTACTGTCTCTGATAGCTAGATGTTCTTATTTCAAATTATTTGAGCTATAGCCAATATGTAATAGTCTAAACATTTCTGTCTTGCCTTTTTATATATTTCAGAAATACGATTCTAAGCATGGTGTGACAGTTCTCCTTTTGTTGTGATTTACAGTGAGGGGGATGGCCCACTAGATACAAAATGGAGCAATTCCTCAGGAATCACATTGTCATACAAAGTTTTGTTGCATGAGGTTATAAAGCACTTTCTAACTTGCTAAGTAGTAATTGTCGACTGCAGAAGAGCATGAGGAGACCTTTTAGGTCAGAATATTCTATGTCTGCATATATTTACCCAAACATTTAAAATTGCTAAGTTAATATAACATGTCCTTAAACTTTAGTAAAGCCTATTTTTAAAAGCTAATGGTGAGAGGACAGTAAGGCAGTAAAACTTGATTCAGAAACATCTAGGAAACTTATCTAGATTCATAAGCCTACTGAATTTACAAAGGGCTCAGAGTTGTGGAAGAAATGGAACATGACGAAGGATAAACTGTCACCTTTCTTTTTAGTTTATTTTTATCTCATTATTGCAGGTCAAAGGCAGAAATGAGACACACCTGCCGTGGTACCATCAACCTCGCCACCGCAAACATCACTGTCGAGGATTCGTGTAACTTCATCATTTCCAATGGGGGCGCCCAGACCTACCATCTGAAAGCTAGCTCAGAAGTAGAGAGGCAGCGCTGGGTGACAGCTCTGGAGCTGGCTAAGGCCAAGGCCGTTAAGATGCTGGCAGAATCAGGTGGGGAGCAAAGAATATATGCCCAGAAACCTTTCTGTTGACCTCTCTGTGCTGTGTCATTTGATTATCTATCTCTTAGATGACTCACGCTTCTTATCATCCAGTATTTCTCCTGGAGTGGTGGCTTTCATCTAGGGCCAATTTTGTGTATGCACGGGTGTATACATGGGTACACACATATACCAGGGATAGTTGGCAATGTCTGGAAATATGTTTAGTTGTTACCTTCAAAAGAGTAGAGATGTTACTGTCAACTAGAGAGTAGAGATGAACAGTACAGCTAATCTCCCTCCAAAGCATCTAGCCAAGATTGAAAAGCTGTTGGAGATATGTAACATTTTTCATTTGTTTAATGCAAATCGACCTTAAAATTTTGAGACATTACTTTATTTCTAAATCAATTGTTAAATCAATTTCTAAGTCGAATTGTAAGTTGTTAAACAACAATTTGGATCTACCCCTACTTTTGTCTTTTCTTCTGATAACTTATTATTTTTTAAGTTGAAATCGACTTACTAGACATCCAAAAACTATACATGTATTATTTCTGTGAAAAGTCATCTTGCTACGTTACACTAAAGGAAACGGTTTATTTTATTACTGGAGGGTGGGAGATTATCAGGCCTTGGGACTCAGGGCCTTGCACCTGCTAGCCTGGCACTCTGCTGCTGAGCTACCCCTCCCACCTACTTTTTTGCTTATTTTAGAGATGGAGTCTTGCAAATTTTTATGCTCTCTGGCCTTCAACTGTGATTTCTTCCTCTTGAGTAACTAGGATTATAGACATGAGCCACACGTGCCTAGCAAAAAAAACAGTTAATTATGGTTTGATTTTTATCTTGAAGAAAAGTGGTAAGATTTGCCCATAGTGTCATCATAGTAGCTTTCTTCCTTAAGAATAAGCTAGAGGGGCTGGGGATATAGCCTAGTGGCAAGAGTGCCTGC
The DNA here is from genome assembly GCF_023159225.1 of Perognathus longimembris pacificus. Taxonomy (NCBI): domain Eukaryota; kingdom Metazoa; phylum Chordata; class Mammalia; order Rodentia; family Heteromyidae; genus Perognathus; species Perognathus longimembris. The sequence goes on along the minus strand of NC_063173.1, from coordinate 53,623,501 downwards.
CTCGGATACACGAGGCCCTAGGTTCAATTCCCCAGCACCACATATGCAGAAAACGGCCAGAAGCGGTGCTGTGGCTCAAGTGGCAGAGTGCTAGCCTTGAGCGGGAAGAAGCCAGGGACAGTGCTCAGGCCCTGAGTCCAAGGCCCAGGACTGGCCAAAAAAAAAAAAAAAGAATAAGCTAGAAAGTCACTGACTTTGCTTAATTGATTTTGCTGTCATGTATCTTCTTGTCATTCCCATATTGTATTTAATGTCTATTAAGCAATGGAAAGAAAATTCTCTGCTTTGTAAACTTTTCAGTAACAGGTTAAATTTTGGCCCTGGTCTTGCCACTCTTTCACAGATAGGGCAAGTCTTTCTTCTTTTGTTTTAATTTTGGTGCTGGTGTTAGCTCCCCTCAAAGGACATGGCACTGTGAGGAAAACACTTTGAGAGCACTTTTACAAAGTGTTGAGTACACAAGGAATAGAGATACAACATAGCTTCCTACTTATCACTGGAGAAGTAGTTTATATTGCTTATATTTTTATTGTTTATATTACAGTTTTTATTGCTTCTATAGTGGTTCTAATGTCAGATGAGTTCTTCGTCATGAAATTCTGAGGCCATCCTTCATCCTTGATTAAACTTTTAATGACATAGACGTGGTCACAGAAGTAGATTCTGATTCACAACCCAATTTTCAGAGGGCCCATGAATCACCTGACAGAGAGTGGTGGATTTGTCATAGTAATTAATTTGAACTATCTGGAACCCTCAAGGTAACATTTAAAGTCCCAATAATACAATTTCTAATGCCAAGAACCATTCAGCTTCTTATACCTACTAAGCCAGTAGATCTTAAACTTCAATACGCATCTGAAACACCTGAGTGGCTTATTAGAAGCACAGATTCCCAGACCTTTTCTCACACCAGCTGAACCAGTGTCTCTTGAGAGGAAACCAGAAACTTTGCACCTTTAAGAAGCACTTAGGGTACAGGTAGTCAGTGGACCACACTGTAGAGAAATTGTGTGGTGATGACAGGCAGTCACTCAGAATGCACAGCAAGAATAGTGTCAGTTTGCTTGTGGGCAGAGTTGGTAGGGTTGCAACTCTCAGTCCTGGTCCTGGAGTGCTATAACTTTTTATATTCCTACAGATGAATCAGGAGATGAAGAGTCTGTTTCACAAACTGACAAGACTGAGCTGCAGAATACCCTCCGAACCCTCTCCAGCAAAGTGGAAGACCTGAGCACATGCAATGACTTGATAGCTAAGCATGGCACAGCCCTGCAGCGTTCCCTCAGTGAGCTGGAATCCCTGAAGTTGCCTGCTGAGAGCAATGAAAAGATCAAACAGGTCAACGAGAGAGCCACACTCTTTAGGATAACATCCAATGCCATGATCAATGTGAGTGCACATGGTGTCTCTTGCTCTTTGATTCTTTTCCCCAATGCTGGACTGTAATGGATAAAGCCAGAACATTAGGTCCTGCTTCAGTGCGCAAGGGCTTTAAGTTACATTGTTTGTTTCATGACATAGAACAGGCTGCACCGATGGAATGACTCTCATGCTCTGCTCAAGTGGTCAGGAGGACATTGCTCTAGCCTAGAAGTTTGTTAGGAGTCCGCAGGTCCAGCCCTGCTTCTCACCAGCACAATGTCTGATGATTACAGTTGTTGAGTTCATGAACCTCTTTAGGTTGTCTTTTTTCTTTATTTGCTTACTTTTATCTAGTTTGATCTTTCAGCAAAAGGTCACTGTAGGTCCTTTTCAGGTCATCTTCTTTAGCTTCATGTTGGGGTTCTCTTCCTTACCCGGCTAGTATAATCTGTCATACAGGATGGTAACTGGAGTATTAAGAACTAGAGAGAACTTACAGTACTAGTTACTCCCATCCTTAGTCCTTAATTTCATGAGCAGTTCTGTTGCTAAGACAAAACACTCAACTTTGGTCACTTTTTCTTAAAAAGAAAGACCAATAGTGCCTCTTCATGATTGCTATCTTGGGTGGCTGTCATTTGTTTATAGGATATGTTAGCTGCTTGGGTGCCAGGTTCCAGGTAAACACAAAGCATTCTGGTATTACTGATGTATTGACAGGTATGAAATGAATACATGGTTTTAACAATGCTGTTTATCCTCTACTGGTAATTTATTCTCACTTGGCAGGTTGTTGTAGTTCCCTTTGACATAAAAACACTCAAAGACATTTCATAAGTGAGAAGAGTATCCGGTGAGAAAAAGTTTTCAGGCTTCTTTCCCTGTTGAATTAAGTGGGATGAAATTACCTCACTAGTGCCAGATTTTCCCTTGCTTAGGGAATGACAGGAAGACATTTGTTTAGAGCTAGTTTACTTCACATGGCTCTAAAAGATCAAAGACTTTTCCTGTGCCCAAGATTTAGAATATTCTCACTCTGCTCCTTTGTTACTTGCTGGGAGTTGTGATGATTTTATTTTAATACCACATTCTGACATGTTGAACAGTTTGTTCAGTGCTGGGGTCTACACAGAAAGAAGACAGATTTTCTTTACCTGGAGACTACAGGAAGATCTCCGAACAGACCTTGGCCAGTCAGTTTGTTTTTCTTTTTCTTTTTTTTTTTGTTAGTCGTGGAACTTGAACTGAAGGACTAAGTGCTGTCCCTAAATTCTTTGGCTCAAGGCTAGTGCTCTACCACTTTGAGCCACTTCCAGTTTTCTGGTGGTTAATTGAGATCAGACTCTCACAGACTTTCCTGACTGGGCTGGCTTTGAACCCCGAGCCTCAGATCTCATACTCCTGAGTAGCTAGGATTAGAGGCATCATATCACCAGCACCTGGTGCCAATCAGTTCTGATGTCCGTACCTCTTGGGGCTAGGCACGTGTTGTTTTTTTTTCCAAACTTTACTTTTTAGTAAATATATGCTTGCTTTTCTGTTCCTCTTGTGATCAGGAAAACCTCATAACCTCAGAAATCCTACACTTCAATAAATTGTTTTGGTTCCTTTTTTTTCCCCCCCAAGACTGGGACCTAAACTGGGTATCTGATGCTTGCTTTTGTTCATTGGCTGGCACTCTATAGTCTGAGCCACACCTCTAATCCCAAATAATAAATATTTTAAATAAAACAATCTTATTGTATACTTTTCAAATAGAATAGTCATGGCACAGTGGTCTACTGAAGACTACTGCTTTTTTAATTTCCTATTATAATATGCAATTTTTCTGAAGAAAGTATCGGACTTATAAAACTGAAATGATTTGGGCCCTATCTCTAAGTTTTAAGTGTCCAGAGTTTGTGTTAAAGAGAATGATCCCTTGGAAGTCAGAGGTGTGCTCTGGGCCTGGGATGTTGCTCAGTGGTAGATTCCTTGCCTAGCATGCACCATGACCCCAAGTTTATTTCTCAGCCATGAAAAAGAAACACACACACACACACATATACACACACAAACACACATACACACACACACACACACACGACATAAGCCCTTAAGTATGGTGTGAATAAAAAATAAGCCTGGTGCAGTAAGGGACCCACACCTGTAATATCAACATTTGGTAAGCTGAGTGAGAGGACTTAGAGTTTTGAGACCAGCCTGGATAATTTAATGAGACTTAGTTTTAGATAGATAAATAGATTGATAGGTAGATAGATAGATAGATAGATAGATAGGCAGACAGAAAGAAAGGGCCTGCTCATTTATCACAGCTCTAAATGGTCAGTTTTTCTTTTAAGTTCTTACAGCATTTTATTACAGATTTGTACAATCTGTCAGGATTATCATAAATAAATATTCTTTCTTTGTGCCAGGGCTTGAACTAAGCACCTAGGTGCTGTTCTGGAATTCTTTTTTTTTTTTTAATAATTGTTATTATAAAGGTGATGAACAGATGGGCTACAGTTACATAAGTCAGGTAAAGCATATGTTTCTTTTTGGGCCATGTCATTGCTTCCTATCCCCACTCTCAAGTTGTATAGTTCACTTTTAATGATGTCTAGTGAATACCACCGCTGCATTTGTTCACCCTTTATTCCTCCATTTCTGTGCCCCCCACCTTCCCAAAGACAGATAAATGAACAAGACAAAAAAGAAAAGAAAACAGCAACCAAGGAAAGAAACCTCTTATTTCTCTTTCTTGGAGTTCATTTAGATAAATATTATTGTGCATGATCAGAGGCACATAGGCATTGCACCTTTCTGTTCCTCTCCTAAGAGTATCCTCCTTTGGTCTCACTGTGAGTGAATGCCTAGAGTCCTGTATAAACCGGCAAAGTTTTCTGAAAGAATATATCTCACTCAATTTTGTGATTGCTTATGATATAGCTTTTCTCACTACCAAACTGAATTTAGCAAAAATAAAATCGATGCTGTGAGTATATTTTTTTGCTAAATGAGTGCCTAGGTGTTCCACTCTCTGCTAAGTGAAATCCCAAGGGCATTTGTGGTCCTTGCCCTCACAGAAGTTAATATCTGATAAAAGACAGAGCAGTGCATGGATCTTGCTGGTATACTCTCAAGGGCCATAATAGGGTACTGGCTGCTATAGCATAGCACATTGGAAGTAGTTAAATCAGACTACAAGGGCTAGAGGAGATAATCAAACAAATTCTGAAAGAACAATGAAAGGCTTGCATGAAAAGAAACGATATAGAGGTCAGGGCCTAGGTTCCAATTGCCTCCTTCATCTTCTGCATGACCCAGGGTGGGTTGTATGACCTCAGTTCCTTATCTGTAAATGACTTCCATACTAGTAGGCCTTTCACAGTGTGGTTAAAAGGCTTTTATTAGCTAATTGATGTGAATTACTCAGCAAAGTGCCTGACATATAATTGTCTAAATTTTAATTATCAGCATTATTAAGGGAAGAGAGACAAGTTTGTGCAGTGGTGATGTGGAATGTATGTATACCTGCCCTCCTTTCCTACAGTCTGGGAACTGTTTTAATTGACTTGGTAGAACGAGGAAGTGGATGGAGGTGAGGCTGGCGAGGAGGAGGAGGAAGTGCAGACCCTGCTGCCTGGGCTTGGTATTAAACTAAAAGAAGACAAGACTGGTTTTGATGCAGGCCTGATTGTAGTCGCCAATTGAATGCTTACTCTCAGCCCTAAGTGATTCTAATTGCTTTACATGGAAAGCAACTACTCTTGGAGGTAGTTCCTAATGTAATGCTTTGTGCATAGATTATGAAGGTGAGGATGGAGTGGAGCCCCAACAGCTCAGTTCTTGATGTGGAACTGTACTCTATACTACTGCCTCTGGTATGGAGAACAGAAAGAAATAAACAAGTTCAAAATAATAATAGCAGTCAGTAGATCTTGGTAATTGAATGAGAAAGGAAACAAAACCAAAAGCAGGATAGCCCCGAGTATACTAACCTGGGCAGCTGGGAGAGCTCTGGAGCTGGTGTTAGCATGGGGAATATCAAAGGAAAAGGCAGAGGTATTCTGACAACATGGTAGATTCAGTTGGAGCTCATTGCCTTTGAGATTACTTTCAGCCATTGAGTAGGTACTTAGGTAGTCTGAAACTCAGTGAGTGATGTGCTAGAATTCCTGGTTTAGCTATTGACCAGTGGGCAATTGTTGACACCAAGGGAGTAGGCATTCTGTGTACCTTTTAGTTTCTTTATCATAGGAAATAGACTTAAGCTTATGTTACTTCCTTCTTTCACTTATTTTTTTAATAAGCCTTATCAGGATCTATTATGTGTTAGGAGGTAGAGCTCTGAATAAGCTATAAAATGTGCCTTTAACGTTGCTCATGGTGCTTCTGGACAGACAGTCACAAACTGAAGTGAGCAAAGTGCTAAGCAAAAGTAGGAAAGAGACTGGCGGCTTATGAGACTAATAAGGGCTAGTGTCACAGAAGAAATGACATTTACCATCGATCTTTCTTAGAGAAAGTAGATAGGGATGGGTGCTCTAGGCTGAGTGCGTAGCATATGCCGAAGTGGGAAGTCCTCGGAGCAGTCTGTGTGTCCTCCCAGGTACAGTGAGCTTTGTTGCCAATGCCATCATTGCAGGGTCTGGGGTCAGTATACTTGCCTGGAGAGGAGGGAATGGAGCAGGCGGTGGGCACACTGAGAAGGGCTCCGTGGGTTCATAACCAGTCATTAGAACTTGGTTCTACTCTCAGGAGAGAGCTAGAAAAGGCATTGGGATTGAGATGATAAACTGTGTGTTTTGCCTACAGATCCCTTCTTTGATTCCTCCAGTAAGCTTCTAATTTTTAAAGTCAGACGTTTCTCATAGTGACCAAAATAAAAGAAAAATGTTTTCCTTGGTTGAGTCGAGTTCAACGCAAATTCTCTAGTCTTGCTGTCTAAATTCCTCTGCTTTAGCTTGAGTTTAGTCAAGAATTTATCAAAAGCTGTTAGCCTGTGCTTTTTCTCATTTTTGTCTCAGTCAGATTACTTCTGGTGTTCATGTACCTGCCCTTGGTGATTTTACCACAAATACCTTGCCTGGGTTTACTGCTCACTTGGCATTTGTTTGGTCCGCATGACCAGGAAAATGTATGAGAACCCTGACAACCATGTTTACTCTGTTTGACCTTGATTGCAGCACAAAGTGAGTTTTCCCTGATGCTGTGGAGTAACAGGAAAAGTCTTCACTGTCATATGCCCACAGAAGTTCCTTGAATAAAGTCACTTACTGGGCTTATAGAGGCCACAGGGGAATCTCTGCCTAGTTAGGGTGATACAGTCAACACTTTGTCTCTATAGGCCTGCAGAGATTTTCTCATGTTAGCCCAGACCCATAGCAAAAAGTGGCAGAAGTCACTACAGTATGAAAGAGACCAGCGTATCCGATTGGAAGAGACCCTGGAGCAGCTGGCAAAGCAACACAATCACCTGGAGAGGGCCTTTCGGGGAGCCACAGTGCTGCCAGCAAACACTCCTGGCAGTGCTGGTTCTGTTAAAGGTAAGTCGTGTGATTCTCGCATAGCTCATTCTGATAGTAGCCAGCTAGTCAATAGAACTCCAAATTCTCTACAACCCATGACTAATGTAAAGTGCAGTTTGAACCATTTATTTCTTCTGGCTTACCACTGCTTTCTACCATTTGGTACCTTGTTTGTGATTAGTATGTAAAAGATCCAGCTGTGCCAGGCATTTGATAAATATAACCAGAGAAAACAAAAAAGGCCTTTCTCCTTATAGATCAGTGCTGCTCTGGCAAAGGGGACATGAGTGATGAAGATGATGAGAATGAATTTTTTGATGCACCAGAGATCATCACCATGCCTGAAAATCTGGGCCACAAGTAAGTTGTCCTAAGCTGTTGAAGAAAATGGACATCAAAGGTCATCCAAGTTTAGAAACTAGCCTGGCGCCTGTGGCTCACGCCTGTAATCCTAACTACTCAGGAGGCTGAGATCTGAGGATTGTGGTTCAAAACCAGTCCTGGCAGCAAAGTCTGTGAAACTTGTATTTCCCGTTAGCCACCCAAAAGCTGGAGTAGAGGTGTGGCTAAAGTGGTAGAGTGCCAGACTTGAACAAAGAGCTCAGTCACAGTGCCCAAGATCCTGAGTTCAAGCCCCAGGACAGACCAAAAAGAGAGAGAGAGAGAGAGAGAGATTAAAAACAATACACTTAGGCATTCTGCCTTGTAAAGAACTGTTAAAGACCAAAGTAAAATTGTGGCCTTTATTCTAATTCTTCTGTGCTTCCCATCCATGCAGACGCACTGGCAGCAACATCAGTGGGGCCAGTAGTGACATCAGCCTCGATGAACAGGTAACTATTCTGTGGAAGATATGAGAAATCAGGGCCTTGGGTGGGATTCCCAAGGATGTGTGAAGTGCTAAGACAAAAAGCATTTTTAGCGTGGGGGAAGGGAAGGTTGTAAATAGTGGATTTTCTGTTCTTTGTGGCTGAATGGCTTTGTGTTTGCTCTCAGTACAAGCATCAGCTGGAGGAGACCAAAAAGGAAAAGAGAACGAGAATACCATACAAGCCGAACTATAGTCTCAATTTATGGAGCATCATGAAGAACTGCATCGGAAAAGAACTCTCCAAGATCCCCATGCCGGTGAGGTCCTCTCAGCCTCTGTGAGGAGAGTGTTAGTGTGACAGACCAGCCCACTTAAGTGGCCGTTTTGAGCATGGTCCTTACTTATTTTTATAGTCATAAACTCCTCCTTAAACGAGCTGGTTTCATTTTGGCTGTGGCTCCAGTATTATTCCCAGATCACCTGGAATTCGATGCATATGTTCAATAACATTTATGAGCAAATTCCTACAGCATGCAAAATAGATGCATCATCCTTTGTCCCTTTTTCAGGAAGCATACAGTTTAAAAGAACCAGACAACAAATGCTATTTTCTATTAGTGTAGTGGGAATTGCTACACATACAGATGTGTGGGGAGCAGAGATGCAAAAGCGGTGCATTCCAAACAGGAAGATAAGGACTGTCTCTGTTGTGAAGATGGAGTTGGGGCCGATCTCTTTGCCTCCAGTCCTGTTTGCTCCATCTGTCCACACTGCTGCCAGATGACCTGTTTAAAATTAGAGGTGTGGTCACGCCATCCCTCTGGTTAAGTCATCCCTTTACTGCTTCCTATGGCTTTGAGCATAGTCTAGATTCCTTTGTGGGCTTGCTGCTTCCTCCACATGCCATAGACCTCCTGCGTTCTGCTCAGCAGAACTGTTGCCAGTGACTCAGAGGCGTCTTGTCTTTTCACTAAGAGCATTTACATACTCAGCTCTTCCTGCTTGAACTCCTTCCTGCCTGTCTGCCTGCCTTCTTTCCTCCCTCTGTTCCTCCCTTTCTCCCTCCCTCCCTCCCTCCATTCTTTCCTCCCTCCTTTCCTCCCCTTTTTCCTTCTGTCTTTCTTTCTCTTTTCAGTTTTTCTTTCTGAAACAGGATCTTGGTCTGTAGCCCAGATCAGCCTGGAACTCATGATTCTCCTGCCTCAGCCTCCCAAGTGTTGGCTTGTAGGTGTAGACCACCATAACCAGCTTCTGCTTAACTTTCTTCAGTTTCCTATGGGCTCTTATCTCTTCCTTTGCTACAGCTAGAACCCTTTTCTTCCGAGTTAATCTACAGTGTTGCCTTCCAGTACACCTGTCTAATACATCCAGGCAGGATGAGCTATTTTTCCTCTGTGCTCTGACAAGTTAGACTGGACAGTGTAGTTCATTTGCTCACTCATTCTACAAGTGTAAATTAAATGTCTCCTCTTTGCCTAGGTACCAGTTCAACATACGTTCAACTTAAAGGTCTAAGATACACTGCTTTTAACCAAAGTAGCAAACTAAGGCCCTTGGGCCAGATCTGAGGGTGGACTATTCAGTCCACAAGCCAAGAATGTCTTCTTTTTTCTTGTAAATGGTTGGAATGGATGAAAAGAGAAGTAAGGTAGTTTATGAGGTTAATGTCCATAAAGTTTTATTGGAACACAAATATTCATTCATTTAGGTCTTGTTTGCTGAGAGCCCTTTGCAGAAAAGCTGGCAGAGCCTGGCCCTAGACAGAGGCTGGCCTCACTCATTCTTGTGGTGAAGTGTAAAAATAAGTAGTCCAAAGACACTGTTCCACTCCACAGGTCAGGACCAGGCTTCCTTCTGCCCTGCCATTCTGTTGCTCGGTGTCCTCCTTGCTTAGGCTCCAAGTGATGGCTGCAGTGTGAGTCCTCCAGGTCACATGGCAGGCAGCTGCAAGATGGAGAAAGAAGCCAAGCACGCTGTCTTTTCAGGCTGCTTCCTGGAAATTGCGTAATCCATTAAGCTCTTAAATCTCTGTGGCTAGAATGTATATATGGTCACAGCTAGCTGAAGAAAAAGGGGTAGAAAAGGGGGTAAGAGGTGTCCTTTCCTCATAAGAGTCTGTCCATAGCCACTATTTGACAGGTACAAAACATTTTCCCTGTCTTCTTGGGGCATAAGGACCAGCATATGACTTCTGCCTCATTGTAGACTTCATTCCTCATGGACAGGATCTGTATCTTATTGGTCTTGGAGAACACTTAGGATTATATGCAGGTATGGGCGCTTTGTGTTTTTTTAAAAACATTGACTTAGGTTGGGGTTATAGCTCAGTAGTACAATGCTTGCCTATTGTGTTGAAGGCCTGGGTTTGATCTTCAGTACAGCAAAGGTGTGAATGTATGTGCATGTGTGTCTCTCTGTGTGTCTGTGTCTATATGTGTTAAACTACTAACTAGAACAACTAGAAAAGGCCATGCATCAGACCCACTTGCCTGGAGCATTAGATAGATGCCTTTGAGGAAGTAGTGGGCAGGCAGGTAAGCAGGTCTCGTCAGTCCTGGAAAATGCAGTTTCTAATTAGACCTAGCTTTTCCGGGCCTGGGTGACCTTTCCATCCTCCTTTACTTCCTTAATGGTACTGCCATTAAGATTGTACAGGCCTCTTCTTGTTCATCTGTACATCAGGTCCTCATCTCTCCCTGGCCTTGTCCTGTGCCACTGGAAAGCTGATCTCAGGGCTGTGTTTCAGGCTTGTGTGTCTGTTGGAGTCTGGCTGGGCTCCATCAGTACAAGACACTGGTAGGAGATCAGAGCCGGGAGGAAGGGTCTTCCTCCCCTTGGGCAGTCTGCTGGCAGCATGTGAGTGCATCTAGTTTTCAGTGGACTGTCTTCCCACTTCACCAAGGTTTGAGTTCATCCAGTTCCCCGCAGCTTCTGGCTGCAGAAGTACTTGTGCATTTCTTTGTTCTTCCCTGTGTTTTCCCTCTGTTGTTCATCTCTGGGTTGTCTGGTGGATGTTCAGCTCTCCACTGGCTCTTAGACTGAGTTGCCGCTTCCTTCCACTTAAATACACTCATTGTTTGTTTCCTTATTTAGCCTCTGAGAGAAGCCAGTGATTTGTCAACTTGGCATCTTAATATCTGTTTCCCTACCTGCAAAATATGTCAACTGTCTCATATAAATGTCTGGGAAAATGTTTGCCAGCTCTTCTTTCCCTTACAGGTGAACTTTAATGAGCCACTGTCCATGCTTCAGCGCCTTACTGAAGATCTGGAATACCATGAGTTGTTAGACCGAGCTGCAAAATGTGAGAACTCTCTGGAACAGCTCTGCTATGTTGCGGCTTTCACCGTGTCCTCCTACTCCACTACTGTCTTCCGAACCAGCAAGCCATTCAACCCACTCCTTGGGGAGACCTTTGAGCTGGACCGGCTAGAGGAGAATGGGTACCGATCCCTCTGTGAGCAGGTAAAGGAGCACCACTATTGTAACCCATTTCCTTTCCGAGGACAGGAATGGCGTGTTGGTTGATCCTTCAGATGGAGTTGAAGGATCTGCCAGTCCTGTCATCCCATGTGTTTTTTTTTTCCTCTCAGAGTCCACACCGAAGGCCCTGCCATTCGCCTACTATTGCTGGTATAATGCCAAAGGAAATCTTGGGTGTTTACCACTAGTTAATAGGTAATATCTTTTCCTTGTCCTTTCTGCCTTCTCACTGTGAACCTGATATCTTCCAGGTGAGTCACCACCCCCCTGCTGCTGCGCACCATGCTGAGTCTAGAAATGGCTGGACACTGCGTCAGGAAATCAAAATCACCAGCAAGTTTCGGGGCAAATATCTCTCTATTATGCCCCTCGGTAAGACGGCCATCCCTAGGAATTGCTTTTGGAGGAGTAGCAGTTTTCTGTCATGGTAGCATTCGCTGGATCTGTTCTGAGTGAGGCACTACACCTCACTATCCAGCTTTGGGGAGACGGTTGAACTTCTCAGCTGTCAATGTGCTCTTCAGTTTTGTTTCCTAATGCTTTGTTGAGGATTCATGTGGAACTCTTCATGTGGAATATTGATCCTGTGGTTTTATTTTCTCATAATGTCTTTTCTTGCAAATGTCTGGCTTGGTGCCAGAATAATACTGAGCTCATAGATTTCAGGGGTGGCGGTGGAGAAAGAAAAGAGTTACTGAGATTGAAGATGTATTTAGGCAAATACTTTGAAGATGTTTGTGAAGATTAAATGAGATACTGCATGAGAACATAGCACAGAGCCTTGTATGTGGTAGAGTTACAATTAGCATTAGTGTTACTGCCATCATTGTTGTCACCAGCCAACTTAATCTTTTCTACAAGAAAGACTTTCCTAATCCAGGGTGAGTCTGTCTGTTCTTTTCACTTGTGCTTACAGAGGAGTTATTCTGTTAATACACTTGGTCAGATTACCTACTATTTATTTGTAAACACACACACGCACGCACACACACACACACACAACTTTGACTCCTCAGTTACCTGTGGTCAAAGTACTGATTTGGGTTTGGTATTTACTTGAGATCAACTCATAGGAAGGAATCTATATCAATGGCACATACTATATTTTGAGCATTTTATTGGTCAAATCAACATTGCTGCACAGCAGATATAGTTACCCAGAGTCTACAGATGTTAAAACCAAGGCCTTGGGAATTTTAAAATAGGGTTGAATACTGTAATGCAATTCTGATGCTGACCACCCAAGTTTCTGCACACTTTATACATTAAGCACACAGTCTCCAATAAGGCTGTGCTTGCTTCAGATACAAACCACAAATTTGGGGTTACCTGGGCCACTCATGCTTTGGACCAACTAGTTGTAGGAGTTCCCGCAGCTCCCTCCGACTTGATAATTTATTAGAAAGACTCACTCGGGAAAGTGCTACACTTACATTATGGCTTTACTCAGGGTACAAATCAACGTTAATCAAATGAAGAGAGCCATAGGGTGCTGTTGAGGAGGGCCCTGTGCACAGAGCTCACTTGCCTTCTCCCCACCAGCAGGGCACACCACCCTCTCTTCACACTGACATGTTCACTGGCCAGAGAACTCTACTGAGGTGTGGTTTCCAGGGCTTTTTATAGGGAGTTCGTTAACTGACTTATTTTCCATATGATTAAATTCAATATCCAGTCCCCCTTCTGGAAGTTAGGGGGTTGAGCTAATAACAGATGACTGCAGCAAGCCCTAACTCTCTCATCACCTGGCTGATCTTTTTGGACTGGACACTGCCTTCTTCTGAGTTTTCTCATTGGTGTAGCTCTCAAGAGGCCTACCTGGAGTCATCTTATCAATCTTACCAATACACTGTATCAGGCTCACTCTGAATAACAGATGCTCCTATTCCTTGAGAATGGTGGGGGTTTAAAGGTTCTGTTGTAGGAGTCATGGACAAAGACTGGGCAAAATTCCTTATTATACAACACATAGTAACAAATGATAGTCCCAGGACTGAATCCAGCTACATTTCAAAGCTTTGGTCAATTCACTCCTCTTTTTTAACTACTAAAGGCTGTGGATAAGTGATTTGTTTAAGGTCACACAGCTAGTTAGTTATTAAGAGCAGGTCCTGGCCCCCAGAATGATTAACCAGCATGTGCCCTTTTTATAATGCAGTTTCATTTTTTTTCTCAATGGGGCATGTTTGGCTTGTTCCTATGCATATCTTTTTTTTTTTTTTTTAATTTTTTTTTTGGCCAGTCCTGGGCCTTGGACTCAGGGCCTGAGCACTGTCCCTGGCTTCTTTTTGCTCAAGGCTAGCACTCTGCCACTTGAGCCATAGCACCGCTTCTGGCCGTTTTTTTCTGTATATGTGGTGCTGGGGAATCGAACCTAGGGCCTCGTGTATCCGAGGCAGGCACTCTTGCCACTAGGCTATATCCCCAGCCCCCCATGCATATCTTTTGCAGTTGGTTTTGTGAGATCTAGCTCCCTACCTAAGATGTATCAGCTGTCAATATTTATCATTATTCAGTTCTATGTTATTCATACATTTAAAAATCAAGAGAAGAAAAATTCAAATAATGCTCCCAACATTTAAGGAAAATGTCTTTTTTCGTCATTGTTTGAGAAATAATAACAGAAAGGAATCAGTCCGTGCTGTTTTTCTGGTGTAGGGCCTCATTTGTGTACCTCTCGGTTTTCAGGTACCATCCACTGTATTTTCCATGCCACTGGGCACCACTACACTTGGAAGAAAGTGACTACCACAGTGCATAACATTATCGTGGGCAAGTTGTGGATAGATCAGGTGAGCTCCTGAAACTCAGAAGAACACTTTTTCATATAATCTTTGCTTTTAAGACATAGGAACTGGCCTTGGAATGTTACTAGTGCTTCACTTATAGGCCTACCTTCACCTCCCCAAGTTTCTCTACCACAAGTAATTATGAGTGGCCAAAATTCATCAATGACAGCTAGGATTGTATTAGGCAGTACAGAGAATAAAGACTAGTAAACAGTGTTTAGCTGGGCACCTGTAATTGTAGCTACTCAAGAGGCTGAGACCTAAAAGATCATGGTTTGAAACCAGCCAAAACAGAGAAGTTATGAGATACCATCTGCAATTAACCAGCAAAAAGTAGGGCTGGAGGCATAGCTCAAGTGGTAGAGCACCAGTGAGAACAAGAAAGCTGAGCAAGTGGAAGACTCTTGAGTTCAAGACCTGGTTGGGTTGGGAGGGAGTTTGAATTATTAAACTAAGTTAGCTAAATAAATGAACATGGCACTCTACTACTTGAGCCATGCCTTCACCCTTAGCATGACTTCCACTCTTAGTCCTCCCGTTATTCATGAAACATCTATTGCCAGACAGTATGCTAGGTACTAGGGTTACAAAGTCAAATGTGATGTCCCTTGGGAGTTATTATCATTGAACATACATGATAAATATGAACATTGAGAACTATGTGACAAAATAAACTAGAATAAGGGAAGTACTAAGTTGTTTTTTTTAAGAATTTTATTAATGTGTATAAGAAGGCTTTCATTGCGGCATTCCTGCTCATCCTCATTCTAAGACTTCTAACTAACTTTTAGATTCCCTTTAAAACAATGTTGCAGTAAATTCAGAGAAAATAGAATACTATCTTCTGAGCTGTCAGGGAGAGCTTCATACTAGATTGGGGAATTAAGCTGAGTCTTTAAGAGCAATCTGGAATTCAGAGGATAGAAAGGAGGCAAGAAAAAATGAATTATGTCTAGAAAGTCCTGCCATATATAACCTTGAAACTGTGAGTGAGCACTTTGTCTTAAGCCACGGAGCTCAGAAAGGGCACCATTGAGGGACTGCATTGGAAAGGTAAAGTAGGATGTGAATTAATGAAATATATTCAGAAGGTCAAATCCTGCCACCTGACATGTGACACATCAAACAAGTGGTGTTAATCCCAACCTGCAATGACAAGGTTACAAAAGATTCCACAGCTTCCCCAAGGCCAGCAGAGAGTCAGGCTTAAGCAAGAAAGTACTAGAATTAAGATCAAACTATCAAGAATTAGGAGGTGTGGGTATTGGCAGATATTCAAGTCATCTGGTCTCCATAAAACTAATCCATGATTCTTTTCACTTTCCAGTCTGGTGAAATTGATATTATAAATCACAAGACAGGAGACAAGTGTAATCTTAAATTTGTTCCTTATAGCTACTTCTCTCGGGATGTAGCAAGAAAGGTAAGACAAGTTGGAATTTATACATTTTTTCTTAAGTGTATATTCCTAAGGAAACCTCGCCTTTTGGGGCTGGTGTTTATACACATGTGTGCAGATACACATTCATAGTATATGTACGTAGAAAGATAGATATCCTAAATTCAAAACAAGTAGACAGTACTGGGTGTTGGTGGCTCACACTTGTAATCCTAACTACTCAGGAGGCTGAGATCTGAGGAGCTAGCTGGGGCAGGAAAGTGTGTGAGACTCTTATCTCCGATAAACCACTCAGAAAAAGCCAGAAGTGGTGTTGTGGCTCAAGTGGTAGAGTACTAACCTTGAGCAAAAAGAGGCTTGGGGACAGCACCCAAGCTCTGAGTTCAAGCCAGGAGATATGGAGAAAGTCAGCAAAAAGGGACTGCATTGCATTACAGGACCCCATTCTTAGACCACAGATGAGGAAGTAAAGGTCAAGAACAATAGAGACCGAAGGGAACACTGCGGGTCAACTCATAGAAGGACTATAGGAAGAAGGTGGGACCTCTGTGACATTCAGGAGAGAGCTATGTTAGCACCAGTGGGTCTCTCTGTACCTAGAGAGAAGAGAATGCAATTCTGAGTATCAATCAGATGCTTTTCACTGCATGGAAAATCCCTGTGCGGCACACAGAGTGACCTCCAAGTCACAACTTAGTATTTCAAATAATGTTTCACAAACAAGACAACAAAATAATTCAGATATCTCCATAGTGTTTGTTGTAACAGGAGTTAAGCAGTCTTTCCCCTAGGACTTTGGTCTCTGGACTTGTCAGGTAAACTGCCCCAGAAGGCATCCTCTGCTCCAAAGCCCTGCTCTCAACTCTTGCAGGTGACAGGAGAAGTGACAGATCCATCAGGAAAAGTTCACTTTGCCCTTCTGGGGACATGGGATGAGAAAATGGATTGCTTCAAAGTACAACCAGCTTCTGGGGAGAATGGGGGTGACGCTCGCCAGAGAGGCCACGAAGCCGAGGAAAGCAGAGTCATGCTGTGGAAAAGAAACCCCTTACCGTGAGTATCAGTCTGCAAGTGACTGGAGGCCACTTTGCCCTCACCTGTGGAGCAATGTGAAAATGTCCCTGCCTGCCTTGCTACTGTGCTGCAAGGGGCCAAGCCCAGGAACCGAGGGCCTTTTGGAAAGGTTACCAGAAGGTTACATAAGATAGTTTGGGGCTGGGGATATGGCCTAGTGGCAAGAGTGCTTGCCTCGTATACGTGAGGCCCTGGGTTCAATTCCCCAGCACCACATATACAGAAAACGGCCAGAAGTGGCGCTGTGGCTCAAGTGGCAGAGTGCTAGCCTTGAGAAAAAAGAAGCCAGGGACAGTGCTCAGGCCCTGAGTCCAAGGCCCAGGACTGGCAAAAAAAAAAAAAAAATAGTTTGAATTGTAGCATGCCTTGTCCCCAGAAAGTTGTAATGAACAGCTTGCTATTCCGAAATTGTTTAAATTTTTATCTATTGGACTGGGGATTCAGAAGAATGTTTCTCTACAGTTTAGAGCAAAGCTATTCACAAACAGCCAGAGAAGCTAGGTACCCAAAGGCCCAGAAGCAGCGAAAAGTCCCAAGCCAATGTTCAGGACTCTGACACCATCTAGTATATTCCATTGATGGTAATAGCCGCAACAGTCCCAGGAAGAAAAAAAATAGTTTGAAAGGAAGTAAAGACAATAGAAGGCCATATGAATGAGTAATTTTGATTGTTTCATTCATCCTGATGGATACAGATCATTGTAGCTGATTACTATAAAACCCCAGATGACAGTTAAGTGGAATCACACTGGGAGTTGAGAGTGATCCAGCTTGGCTCTTTTAATTAGGAGTACCTGACCTGGCCCTGGATTTTGTTTTTCCACTTGTAGAACAACCTCAACAATGTCATCTTAGCAGAGTACTGAGTTGTTGCTCCATAACTCGGTCTGAGCGTTCATACTACCTTTCTGTTTTTCTCGTTCCTTTCTTTTAGGAAGAATGCAGAAAACATGTACTACTTCTCAGAGCTAGCTCTAACTCTCAATGCCTGGGAAGGTGGCACTGCGCCCACAGACAGCAGGTTAAGGCCCGACCAGAGACTGATGGAAAATGGACGCTGGGATGAAGCGAATGCTGAGAAGCAGCGCCTGGAGGAAAAACAAAGACTTTCGAGAAAGAAGAGAGAAGCCGAAGCTATGAAGGCCACGGAAGATGGTAATGGATTTGCCTTGTCTTCCTGCTTCTTGGCAGGTGGAGAGAGCCAGCTCTTAATTGTGCCTCTTTTCCCTCTTTCCCTTTCAGGCACACCCTATGATCCCTATAAGGCACTGTGGTTTGAGCGAAAGAAGGACCCTGTGACCAAGGAGCTAACCCATATTTATAGGGGTGACTACTGGGAGTGTAAAGAAAAGCAGGACTGGAACTCGTGTCCAGACATTTTCTGAAGGAGCAGTAACACAGAGGAAGAGGATTGATCGGAGAAGAGGACAGAGGATGTGTGGGAAAGCTGGCAGTTGCGACTCTTACCAAGTGCTTTCCTCAAGTTTGTCTGTCTTAACCAATCACTTTTTCCAAATCAATCACCAGAAGCAGACACCAGTGGTGGTGATTGGCTGGTTGCCTTAGCTGATTGACACTGAAATCAACATACTAGATAACTATGTTTGTATGGGAGAGGATTAGTGGCTGAAAGTTAGTGTTACTCTCCCTCTGCCAAGTCAAGAATTCTTGGCTCTTCTTTCTCCTTCTGCACCCATTTAAGATGATGTCATTTGCCCTCCCCTTGTAGTATCCTGCTCAGCCAAGATCTGCATAAGATTGTGATTCATGAGCATTTTTGGTGCTGTTCAGAGCAAGAACTGATTTTAAAGTTCCTTTAAAAAGAAACACATAAGACTTTAGCCAGCAGAGGCACTGTTCATGGTTGCGGCGGAGCTTGGGTCTAACAGGAATGCGTGCGCATGAGGGTCAATTGTGTGGGCCAATTCGTGTGTAGACAACCAAGGTCCTGGGACGGCTGCAAGGCAGGTGGCTCTGTGGGGCCGGAATCTTAACTTACCTTCTTGGAAGATCCTATCTTCACTCGCATAAAGTACCCCTCTGCCGTTCTCCGCCTTTGACAGCAGCTGGAAGCCACTTTGGTGGTTTGTACGAGGGGTGCATCGTCCTCACATAAAGGTTTTATGGACTCCTCAGGCGGAGGACTGAGAAAACAGGCAGGATGGAAAAAGACTGCCAGCCACTTTTACCTTTCCAAGTCTCACCCACATCCTTCATTGCCTTTCTCACTCCTCACCCAGCACACACCTGTATGGGTTTGTGACCCCGTCTGGAGCCAAACCGTTCCTGTCCGTTCTGATAGAGTTCAGAATTTGAGAGCAGTTGATCTGGAACAAAGTTTTCACCATCTCTCAAACCCCATGGACTGGAGCCACCTCTGGAATAATGTGTTAAATATCTGTATATTATATATATGTAGAGAAAAATTAATTTTTTGTTTGATTTTCCTTCCTCCCATTGAGAATCTTGGGTTTTGTATATCATTTGTCTCCCTGGGACTCTGTCTTAGACATATGTTCATGAGGATGGGCACTCTTCTACTGCCCATGTCTTAGGAGCAGATTTGGAGCCCAAGCCAGATCACATCTGGTAGTTACTGAACTGAGTCGTGCCCAGGATTTGTATCCTAGGGTGCCCATTGCTGTGTAAGCTCTCCCTTCTTTGAAAATGAAATCCTTGTCTCTTTCCTGCCTCTTTGCTTTGTTAGGAAGAATATGGTAGGAAGTTTGGAGAGTACTTTCTGGTTTACTTTGGGCTCTGTTCTGTACACAGGCTAAATCCCAAAGGAATTTTCTTGCCATAATGGGGGGCTGAAAGCGCCATCATGTAGAGTGCATAAGAGAACTCCTTCTGGCTTCCTTCTTTGTTCTGTCTTTGTTCTCTTTGTCTTATTCAGAAATCTAACCCCTGTGCCACCTGCCCTTGGTTGAGGATCACAAATCGAGGTGCCTTCCTTGTATGCTTTCTGTTAGTGTTTTCTGTTTCTGTTCCTTAACTACTGAGCCTCAGCCAGTGTGGGTCCTGGGGGAAAATATCATTCCAGAGGAAGCCATCCCTCCAGGGAAATTGGGTTTTACTAGGTAAATCAGTGCTTTTATCCTTCCCCCATTCCCTTCTTCCCTCTCTGAAATAAGCACGAGAGAGGAGCACGCCGGGAATTTCTTCCTGAGAACCCCTTTTCCACCACAGGCCAGGGGTTATGCCAGCGCTTGTCCCAGGAGGCCCGTGAAAGCTGGGACCTTCTCCAGGGACTTTGGAAGTAGTGGGAATTCCCTAACGAAACCGAACTCCCCTGCCTTCTCTCCCTTGTCTTCCTCTACAATCTGCACTACATTTCTGGCTCAATCCCCAGATTCCTGCTAGTGGAAGAAGTTTTAAGAGTCCTAAAGGTGGAATAAAGTCACATCAAAACAAAACTATATATATTTTCAGTTTTTTTGCCTTATTGCTTTTTTTCCAAAAAAATTTAAAAAACTACTAAATTAAATAATTTTTTAAAAGCCACATTGTTTGTCTGATTTCACTTCTAGACAGAAGCATTTGGTGGGGAGGAGGAGGAGGAGAAACTGGTCCGGGGGTTTTGTTCTGCTTGGGAATGTGAGAGCCTGGGAGCCCTGATCTTTGTGAGAAATTGAAAGAGGGCACCGAGCTCTAATAGTTGAACTATTGAACTTGGCTGCAGAGGGCTGGTGAGCAGAAAATTAGATTTAAAAGCTCTACCACTTCAGTGTGATCTGTTGCACATTGCCTCATCTTGACCTCGACAGAGGAATAGTTGCTAATATTGTTTGGTTTGGTTTTGTTAGCTCTGGGCCTGCTTCACCACACAAAAAAAGGTAAAACGTTAGAGGCCTCATATATACCAGGTCTTGAGTTTAAAACTATACTGCAAATAATAATAACAAAGTTCTTACTGCTAGCTGGTTTATGTAGGAATTCAATTTTTTTTCTCTTTTTTTGTGTTGTGGGGCTGAATGCAGGACCTGGGCACTGTCCTTGAGCTTCTTTGTGCTCAAGGCTTGAGTTGCTTGAGCACTTGAATCACAGCACCACTTCCGGTTTTTGAGTGGTTAGTTGAAGGGGGGGGGGGGGGGCTTTTCTGCCTTGTCTGGCTTTGAACCATGATCCTAACTAGGAACTTAAAGCTATGCCTGGAACCCTAACTACTCAGGAGGCTGAGATCTGAGGGTCATAGTTCAAAGTCAGCCCAGCCCAGGCTGGAGAGTCTATGAGACTCTGACCTCTAATAAATTACCAAAACCTAGAAGTGGAGCAGTAGCTCGAATGGTACAGCCTAGAGCACAAGAACTCAGGATGGCACCTTGAGTTCAAGACCTAGAACTCTCATATAAACCAACAAAAATAAGTAGAGTCTTAAGAGACAAAATGTTGCAGTCATAATTTTGAAGATAAGGTGCTCAGAAATACAAAGTAAATCAACTTACTAAATTAGCTCAAGGTCACATAGCTGGTTAGTCACAATGTTGGAATTTAGAACAGGGTGAGTTTAACTCGAATTTCTGATAGCCACCATCTGAGCAAAAGAGCTCAGGGACAGTGCTCACTCAGGCCCTGAATTCAAGCCCCACAATGGCAAAAAAAAAAAAAAAAAAGGTAAACATAGTTTGAGTCCAATGGTGGGACCCTGTTCACCTCTGAGAAGTTTCTGTATCATCAGAATCCTTTCTTTTTGAAGATATAGATGTGTATATATGTATACGTGTGTATATATATGTGTATATATATATATGAACCTATATATCAACCTTTATTTTTTGTGTGGCTAAGTCTAGAAGAAAAATGGTATATGTAGTTTTCTGTTAAAAAAAGATAGAATGAGCTGGGGGCCTGTGGCCCAAGCCTATAACCCTAAGCCACTTAGGAGACTTGAGATCCAAGGACCAACCAGAAGTAGAGGTGTGGTCAAATAGTACAGCACCAGGCAGAAATGAAAAGAAAGCCTCTGAGGTAAAGAGAGGGAACAGATTTTATAACAGGAGGGTGAGGAAACTTTCCATATAAATATACAAGTCTACTCCTAATATAAAGCAAAGCGGGGAGAAAGCCAAGAAGAGGTGACATTGTCCAAAAAGAAACATACTCATTACCTGATTTATGTAACCGTTACAGCTCTGAACATCACTTTTATAATATCAATAAAATTTTAAAGCAAATATGTCATTTGTGGTATGATCTGAGCTTTTGGAGTTTTACAATCTATAGTTCCTTGGGTTTTGTTGTTGTTGTTTTTGGACTCTCAGACTTTCCTGCCCAGGCTGGCTTTGAACCATGATCCTCAGAACTCAGCCCTTGAGTAGCTAGGATTGCAGGTGTAAGCCACCAGCCCTTGGCTTATTTATTTATTTATTTTTCTGACACGGGGTCTGGTTTTGTAGCCCAGACATCTTGAACTCATATCCTCTTGCCCAGACCTCCTGAGGGCTCAGATTTTTACACCTATGCATTGTCACAGCCAGCTTGTATTGTTCTAACACTCAGCAGAATGCAAGCGTGCATTTACAGGGTTAGCTGGTCCTTAGAAGAATGAAAGATCAAATGTAATGAGTAGGGCTGGGAATGTGGCTTAGTGGTAGAGTGCTTGCCTAGCATGCACAGAGCCCTGGGTTCAACTCCTTAGCACCACATAAACAGAAAACACCGGAAGTGGCGCTGTGGCTCAAGTAGTAGAGTGCTAGCCTTGAGCAAAAAAAGCTCAGCAACAGTACTCAGGCCCTGAGTTCAAGCCCTGTGACTGGCAACAAACAAATGTAATGACTAAAGCCTTCTGAAAACATTAACAGCTTTTCAAGAGGAGGAGAAAATGCTCTCCTTTCCCCCCACATTGTGGATTTACGCAAATAAAAGCGGGTATCTGTACAGAAATTGTGATGGTTTAGTCACATTCAAAGTAAACCTTGATATTGTCTTTATGCTTCTTTAACACATCAAATGCTTAACTGTAAAACTGAACCTTTGTTCTTGTGCAGAAGATGTATGTAATATATCTATGTTATGGGGCAAGCCAAGATTTAGAAATCTGTAACTTTATAGCAGCTTTTCTTTCCTTCCCTCCCTCCCTCCCACCCTCCCTTCCCTCCCTCCCTCCCTCCCTCCCTCGCTCCCTTCCTCCTTCCCTTCCTTCCTTCCCTCCCTCCCTCCCCTCTTCCCTCCCTCCCTCCCTCCCACCCTCTCTTACCTCTCTTCCCTCCCTCCCTCCCTCCTTCCCTCCCTCCCTCCCTCCCTCCCTCCCTCCCTCCCTTCCTTCCTTCCTTCCTTCCCTCCCTCCCTCCCTTCCTTCCTTCCTTCCTTCCTTCCTTCCTTCCTTCCTTCCTTCCTTCCTTCCTTCCTTCCTTCCTTCCTTCTTTTTTTGTTGGTTGTGGGGCTTGAACTTAGTGCCTGCCTGGGCACTGTCCCTGAGCCTCTTTGTGCTCAAGGCTAGTGCTCTACCACTTGAGCCACAGCTGCACTTCTGTTTTTTGAGTGATTAGTTGGAGATAAGAGTCTCGTGGGGACTTTTCTGCCCTGGTTGTCTTTGAACAGCAATCCTCAGATCTCAGCCTTCTGAGTAGCTAGGATTATAGGTGTGAGCCACTAGCACCCCAGCACTTTTTTCGTTTTAAATGATAAGAATATGTGGAATTTACTGCTATAGTTTCCAATGTGCTTATTATAATAGTGGTACAAATTTGAAGACAGTTATTTTTTAAAATATTTATTTGCACTACTCTTAAGTAGTTGTACAAAGGGATTACAGTTCCATGTCAAGTTATGCATACAATTCTTCTTGGCCAACAGTCAAAGACATTAATTCTTTCATATTTGCAATGAAAGATAAAGAAATCACAAATCTTACTGCTTAAGCACCTGTTTCAAATTAAATGATTGGCGCTCTACCACTTGATCTACAGCTTCGCCTCACTTCCGGTTTATTGCTGGTTAATTGGAAATAAGGGTCTCACAGACTTTTCCTGACAAAACTGACTTTATGCTGTGTTCCTCAGATCTCAGGCTCCTTAGTAGCTACAGGCATGAGCCACCAGCACCCAGCTCAAAATCCTTTCTTTATAATCACACTATGTTGGAAGATACTCCCACCCCACCAACACACACACACACACACACACACACACACACACGCACACACGCTTGAGTTCCTTTTTTCTCCCTGGAGAAGTCAGCAGGAAAATTGCATCCAAGTGGCCTTGAGGTAATATTTGCAAAGATACTGGTATTTCCAAAGGAAAAGTGAGTGGACACAAGAAGCAGGACAGCTTACCGGGAAAGAAATTCCTTGCCAAGTCCTGAGTTCAGAGTGATGTTGTGAGAAGAATGCGCAAGCATCTAAGGTCAGGAACGTGCTCTTCCTGAGGTGTTTCCATCCAATTGCTCTCGGGCTCAGAGCTTTCTGGGTCCTCTCACTCTATCGAGCCGCCTCACTTGGCTTGGCCTCCCGGGGCTGGCTAAACCTGCTCCTGGGCCCAGACACCAGCTTGACCTCAGGCACTACCGTCCTCCATCTTCTCTCCTCTCTACCCTGCAGTCTTGAATATTGCTTTGGCATGTAATGTGCTGCAGGAAAGGCCACTAAAACAATAGCCACCCTTTCCTTGAGTTCTCCAATGTGGCCTGGTGGATAAGGACTATGGATCATGGTGCGGGGGTGGGGGGGTCTACCATACTTGGTCATAATTCAAAATTAAATTTACTTAACACTTCTCACAAAAGTGCTAACCATCTACATTTCACCGGTTTGCTTTCCATTCAAAGTCATAGAGCACTTATCAACTGCACAATCCCCAAGGAAGTATAGAAAACCCTTTGGATTTTATTCACTGTCAATGTGCAACATGGGCACTTTTAAAGATTATTGTAAAAATATGGAGTACTTCAGAAGCTCATTAAAGAAGCTGTTGTTGATCTCTCCGGAGGCTTTCTTCTCTTTGGTCTTTTTCAAGTGCTCCTCCCCACCCCCACCCCCCCTTTTTTTTTTGTTTCTATGGATCCTTCAGGGGAAAAAGGCATTTACCTGTTGAAATATTGTTTTGTTTTATTTTTTTGTGCTGCTGCTCCTAGGGCTTGAACTCCGGACCTGGGCACTGTTTTTGAGCTTTTTTTTTTTTTCTTCTAACACTTTACCAGGTGAGCCACACCTCCACTTCTGGCTTTTTAGTGGTTAATTGAAGATAAGAGTTTCACATGCTTTCCTATCCAGGCTGGCTTCAAATCCTGATCCTTGTGCTGGGAATATAGCCTAGTGGCAAGTGTGCTTGCCTCATATACATGAAGCCCTGGGTTCAATTCCCCAGCACCACATATATAGAAAATGGCCAGAAATGGCACTGTGGTTCAAGTGGCAGAGGGCTAGCCTTGAGCAAAAAGAAGCCAGGGACAGTGCTCAGGCCCTCAGTTCAAGCCCCAAGACTGGCAAAAGAAAAACAAACAAATCCTGATCCTCAGATCTCAGCCTCCGGAGTAGCTAGGATCACAGGTGTGAGCCCCAGATGACTGGCTTGAGATATCTTTTTTTATTAGCATGTATTAGTCACACCAGAAAGTTCGCCTAATAACATTTCCATACATGCATACCATGTACTCATTGTTCTACTTTCATAATTGCTTATGAAACACTCCTTACATATCCATCTTCCCTACTCCCACGGACCCCCCACCCCATACACCTAGCAGCAGACAAGGTATCTTTAAAATCAAGGTAAAGACCTCAAGGGCTCACAGCATACAGCCTAGTGATAGAGTGTTGTGTACTGTATGTGCAACGGCCCTGGGTTTGAGAGGAATAGGGGTCAGAATCTTCTATAAATAGCCTTGCAAAGGTTGTAGAGGTTCCATTCTCTGACCTTGATCAGGTGACTTTCGAGGTTACTAAAAAATAGGTCCTAGAAAGTGTCACAACAGACTCTTTCTTCCTCCTTATAGAACTAATGTATGTTCATTAAAAAAAAAACTGATGTAACTAGGAATATTTCCATTCATTTACTCAAGCATACTTGCATGCATACCTGCATTCACTGATTCCACATATAATCCAGCCTCTTTTCTAACAAAGACTCAGCATAAAAATGGGCAAGAAAGTTGAGATAAACAGGCAGTTGCAATCTAGTTTGATAAGTGGTATAAAAGCATTGAAAACGGACAACTAGCCTGAAGGGTGAAAACACAATCATGGCAGAGAAGGCTACCAGAAGAATGTCAGATAGTATTTGTGGGCTAAATAGGAGCTAGGGGAAGACCAAATTTTTTTTTTTTTAAATACTGCAGGGGCTGGGAATGTGGCTTGGGGTAGAGTGCTTGCCTAGCATGCACGAAACCTTAGGTTCGATTCCTCAGCACCGCATACACATAAGAGTGCTAGCCTTGAGCGTAGAGAGGCTCAGGGACAGTGCCCAGGCCCTGAGTTCAAGCCCCAGGATTGGCATGCACACACACAGACACACACAGACACACACAATTTCTCTCTCTCTCTTTAATGTACTCCTTATCATCCACTTATAGAAACCTGTGACAAGTCTGTACTTCTACATTAGTTTTCCATCACTACAATTTCATTACCATGCCCTTTGTGGTTTGAAACAACACGTGTTCATTAGTTCACAGTCTGAAGAAGGTAAGAAGCCTGTACCATGTGGCTGGGTTTTCTCTGCTCAGGGTATCTAAGAGTCAACCAGGATGGTGGCCTAGCTGAAACCACTGGCATCCTTCACTCTCTTGTCATTGTAGGACTGTGCACCTGTTTTGTTGGAGGCTGTGGGCTAAAATAGCCACTCTCAACCAATTCTTTTTTTTTTTGTAATTTATTTATTAATTAAACAAAAATTTTTTTTCAAGGAAAAGGATGGATTTATTGAGGAAGTAAAAAATATACTGACCGGCCCGGGTCACGGCCCAGACTCGGGAGCTGGAACTGCAATGGTAAAAAGCAGGCTGGCAGGCCAGGGCCACAGCCCAGACTTGGAAGCTGGGATCGCGCACCTGGGCCATGCTTGGGTCAGGTTATAAAGGCAAACACCACATGGTCAAGCTTGCTACACACAGGTGGCCAATGAGGCTACAACACTAACAGAGCATGCCAGGTCACACGCAGGTGGCCAATTGGAGTTACAATCTGCCTCATAGCAACTGTTTGAACCAACCTATCATTTTATTTTATTTTTTTTAAATTTATTAATTAAACAAAAAAATTTTTGATAAGGTATTGTGCAAAAAGAGTACAGTTACATAGTAGGGCGGTGTGTTCATTTCTTGTGATATCTTACACCCTGTTTTTCTTTCCTCTCAACCAATTCTTAGACTCTCTATAGACCTTGCTCTGTGGTTACCATTTTTCAAGATGATGACTGTACAACATGTCCTTATATTTTGAATCTTTGAATCCTTTGAGCAATCAGCTGGAGGAAACTCTGTTTTAGCCAGACTTTTGCTCACAGGGACCAGTTTCTGAGAGAAATAGTTTATTCTGGCTTCCATCCATGATTGGCTGACTCTATTACTTTGGGGCTGGAGGTGAGGCAGAATGTCATGGAAGAAAGGGAGTGATTGAAACACAGCTGCTCACCCATTGGTTGGAGTCACAAGAAGGGGGCCTTTCAAAGGCCGGTACCCAGGGACCCATTTCTTCCTATTAGGCCTCACCTCCCACAGTCTCATTGCCTTTCAACCTATCTATGATTAAAACCACTGTTTGTGTCAGAGCCCTCGGGATCCAATCAAGTCTAGGAATGCCTTCACAGACACACCAGGAGTGTGTGTTCTAGGTATCTGTTTATACCACCACAGCTCCCCAGCTTTTATAGGTCACCTGAACTAGGTCAGGCCCACCTAAATAATGACCTATTGTAGAGTCAGGTGTGCTATCTAATATAACCTAGTGAAATCCATCCTATTAACCACAGTTCTAGGGGTTATGTAATCCTGATGGCTGGCTGGGAGGGTGTCATGTGTGTGTATGGGGGTAGTTTAGGATTTTCCTACTACCTAGGAATAGCAAAATAGATAGATAGATAAAAGGTTATGTCTGAGCTAAACAAGTGGGTTTAGGCACTGCAGCTCTGTACTCCTGGCCTCAGATGCACTCTTGCCTTAATCTCTGAAGAATGATTCTCTAGAATGATTCTCCACTTTATATGGATGATTTAATAGTTCTAAACCATAAGGTCCCAAATAGATTCTTTGTAAGTTACGTCATCTCCCTATATATGAGTTAAGCAAATCCTGGATTGATTATTCTAACTAATAGTCTTATGAAATTCCTTTAAGACATTTTTAAAAATTGAATGAATGCATAGTTATGCAACGAGAGGCAGAGGTGGAATAGAATCAGCCTACTAAGGATGTTATGAAACCACAGGTGATTTCTCAGTTTGAAAGAGGCCTTTGAATATTAGGCAGGCCTGTTTCTCAACTGTATACATATTTTAAAATGTTAAAAAAAGACAATGAAAATATATTTGTAATATTAGGCTTAGAAAATCATTGCTTTAAAGGAAGATGATGACTTTGTATACTTCATGTTTACAAAGGGGATAATATCAAAAGTCTTCCTGTGAAGACTTCACAAATGAAAAAAGAGGGAAAGAAAAGAAATACCCAAGTGCAGGGGTTGGGGGCTTGGCTCAGTTGGCAGCTTGTCAGTCAGTGAATGAGCAAAGCATCAGGTATGGAGCCTCGCTCTCACAACAACCAACAAAACCCTCCAACCAGGAAAGAAGACTTGACAAATGTTATTATTATTTTTTCTTTTGGCCAGTCCTGAGGCTTGGACTCAGGCCCTGAGCACTGTCCCTGGCTCAAGCCTAGCACTGTGCCTCTTGAGCCACTTCTGGCCATGTGGTGCTGGAGAATTGAACCCAGGGCCTCATGTATATGAGGCAAGCACTCTTGCCACTAGGCCATATCCCCAGACCTTGACAAATGT
Source organism: Perognathus longimembris pacificus (assembly GCF_023159225.1). NCBI lineage: Eukaryota > Metazoa > Chordata > Mammalia > Rodentia > Heteromyidae > Perognathus > Perognathus longimembris. The sequence continues at coordinate 53,595,138 of NC_063173.1, read as the reverse complement.
TCTTCCTGGCTTTGTTTATTCTTTGGTGGAACTAGGGTTCTATCAACTTAAGTCATAAGCCGCATGCTCCTTTCTTCTCTTTCCAGTGCTGCTGATCAAACTCAGGCAGATGGGGGTGCAAGGGAACTGAGTCATATGGGCATCAGAACAAAGAAAGGGCAGAAAGCGAACTCAACAAGACTAACAGGCTTTTTTCTAGGGAAGGGCAGCCAAGTTTCCTTCAGCCCCAAGGTCTCCTTAAATAGTAGGGAGAGTGAAGTCAAGGTAGGTGGGGGCAGATGGAGGTGGGGTGGGAGAACATGGGTGACTGAGGGGTTTCAAGGTTTCAACAGTCTTCGTGTTCATCAGGGGCGTCGGCATTGGGTGTGTCCTTGGTCTCCAGCTCACTTCCAAGACCTCAAGTGAATTTGTTCAAGGGGAATGGTGTGTGTGTGTGGGGGGGGGCTGGTTCAGTGGGGTGGGCTCAAGAACAGCTCTAAGATGTGGCTGTCACAGGGGAGGTGAATGGCCTTCAGTTTAAGTCATTTTTCCATCAGATTGCACATGCTACATTTTCTTGTATTCTTCCAAATATTTTCTAATCAGACCTGACACCAAATAGATAATATTGATTTAAAAAAAGTGACCAACATGCTCATCTTTTGACCTTGCAAAAAATCTGTCTTTCCACAATACATAGGGGGGAAAAAAATCTATGGCAATGGAAAAAGCTTCCCTCCCCCGTAACAATTAATTGTATGTGTATATTTACTGCGCAATGGGTGTTACTGCGGTATTGTTGAACATGCATATAAGGTACTTTGACCATATGGATCCTCTACATTTCTTTCTCCTGGCAGAATTGTTTTATACAAGGAAGTTTGGCTAAACAAATTTATACAATAAACCCAATCCAGTTTCTGCACGATTTAACCATAAAGCCAACCATATAACCATCATGGAAAAAAAAAAATCGGTGAACGGCAGAAACAAGTTACAGAATAATTCAATGGGATGGGGGGGGCGAGAAAAAGAGTTTAGTAGTTCTAGTTAGTCTTCGCCTTATCGCTTCTCTAAAGTTTGTCCACTTCCGTTTGCCCAGTGACCTACATTACTACAGTGCAGCATCATGATTATATGTGAGAGGGGAGTGGAAAAAAAAAATGTACTAGCCAGGTTGCCGAAATAGCTCAGTTGGGAGAGCGTTAGACTGAAGATCTAAAGGTCCCTGGTTCGATCCCGGGTTTTGGCAGTGGTTTTATATGTCGGTACACTCGCAAAGTGGGTGCAGCTTCCTGCTGAATTTAGCTGGAAAGAGGAACTGGTGGCCTCGGGTGAGGTGGATGGTGGTGGGGTAGAGTTTCCTGATCAAATGCAGGATGCACAACTAAGTACCAATTCTAGAAACACAGCAAATGCTTCTTTATTGCCCCTCTCAGGGCTCTAGCGCTCCACCACTTGGGCCACAGCGCCGCTCCCGCCTTTTCCACGAGCGCTTCTTGCTAGAAGACGCAGGGTCTCGGATGACTGCTCGGGAAGTAGGAAGGACGTGTTTGTTTTCACAACCCGGGCGTCTTATGTTCTTATTTACTTCATCAAGTCCCAATATTGCAGAGCTCCAGGATGATCTTGGCGCCCTTCCGACCCCCAGACCCCCATACTCTGCCCACCTGGGGCCCCAGCAAGGTTGCTCGGCCCCTGATTGGAGCCAGCTGCGTGCCAGAGAAGACACGAGGGGGCGACTTCGGAGCCTGTGTGGCTCGCAGGGCACAGGTGTAGGGAGATGTGTTTTGGGGCGAGGAACTCAAGCACTCCCGTGAAAATCAAAAGGAAGGAACCCCAAGTGGTGGGCTAGTAAATCAGGTGGTTCCCCAACACAACATGAAGTATGTCTGCCCTGTGAGATGCGTACTTTTATGTGTTGACTTGGCTAGGATAGGATGCCTCATGGTTTGGTTCAATACTGCTCTAGATGTGATGGTCAAGGTGGGTCATTTTCTTGACGTCAGCATTAATATCACATCAGCAGGCCTTCGAGTCAAGCCAGTTAACACATAGACTGCAATCATCCCAAGCCCTTAAGAACAAAGATGGTTTTTCTGATGGGGAGGAATCATAACTTTGATATAGATTAAAAAACCAAAACAAAACAAACAGACACCTGTCTGAGAGTTTCCTGCTTCGTGCTGTGTTGAGACAAAGACTGCAGAGTTAACTCTTACCTGAATTCCCCGACGGTTAACCTGCCCCACAGGTTCTGAACTTAATATCCTCCACAATTGTTTGAGCCAAGTTCTTAAAATAGCCCGACCCCCACTTCTATTTTTCATCTCTGCCTCCTTCTCCCCTCTCCTGGTTCTTATTAGTCCATATCGATTGTGCAGAGGGCTTCCAGAGCGCCATTCCCACACGTTCCTATCATGTACTTTGATCGAATTCTGTCCCTCCGTTGTCCTCTCTCATCCCTTCCACCCTTTAAGAAATGCTTTTCCCATGGGTTGTATCGTGCTGTTTCCATACAGGTCTGCCTGGATGTCTCGTCTAGGTTCTGTTTCTTTGGTGGTGCTTGTGGTGGTGGTGGTGGTGGTGGGGTGGGGTGGGGGGGAACCTGACAGCATGATGTCGACCTCCGGACGGCTGAGAGTCAGAGCGCTTGACCTTTGCCTCCGCGCCCAGCCCTCCCCACCCCCGCCGGACCCAGCCAATCTAAGGGTGAGAAAGGAGAAAAGCACTGGGGAATCCAAGCCACACGTTGCTCCCGGGGAAACAGCGTATCTAGGGCGGAGTCCGCTTCCCGCGCCCCTGCGCCCCGGCCGCTCCCCTGTCCAGGCCTCCTGGAGGGGCGCGGGCTCCCTGTTTGTCTGCACGACGCCTGCCTCGCCCACCCTGGTGGGGATACAGGAAGCAAGCTCCCCGGGGAGGATGCCCATGAAACGTCGCCCCCCCCCCCCACTCCTCCCGCCCTGCAGATGCGCGAAGGGAGGGGAGGACGGTGAGGAAGCAGCTACCCAACTCGAGCTGCCGTTCCCCGGGATGGGCTGACTGAAGATCTGATGCACCGGGGTGCCCCCCCCCACCCCCCGCCTCCCGTAACGGGAAGGACGGGTGTGGATCACGCTCATCCATCACCGGCTCCAGGCCGTGAAGTGTGTCCCTAGACGGTGAACTCTCCCGACGGGCACCGTGCACTGTGGTGCGCCCACCCATCCCCGTCCCCGGCCCCGGGGTCCCCAGAGACGCAGGGGTGTTCTTCCCTTTGTCGGGTCACTTCCCCACAAAAGCGACTGCCCTTCGTAAGACTTAATGGGCCACCACACCCCCCGTCTCCCCCGCCCCCCCCCCGGCTAGGACCCCACCAGTGGATAGGTAGATCTGCCCAGGGAGCCCGGGGTGCCGCGTGGAAGAAGGGGGGGGGGGCGGGGAGGAGGCCGCGGCGCCGCGCATGCGCAGAGGCGGGCGTCCGCGGGGCGCGCGCGGGGGCCCTCGCCCTGAAGGGAGAGACCCCCGGCAGGCTTGCCAGGGGCGCCCATCACTCCCGACCCCCCACCCCACCCGAGTCCCAGATCCGGTCTTGGCAGCGAATCTGCTTCTCGCGCGCGCGCGTGGGGGCGGGGAGCAGGTGGAAACCGGCCACGTCGCGACCTCCCGCGTGGACAGCGCTGCAGAACGCGGGGTCCTCGGTGGCGGGAGAGGAGGGCCGCCACGAAACGGACCAGCGGCGTGTGTGATTCGGATCTGCCTGCAGCCCTCTTGGGGCGCAGAAGCCGCGTCACTCGCCGTCCGCGATCCCCCGCCTCGCTCTCGTCCCGCGCCCGCGCGGACCCGTGCGTGCGAAAGGCTGCGAGGCTTCGCGCGCCCTGGGCAAACGGGCGTCGCCGGCGGAGGTGGCCGCGGAACGCCTGACGGTCTTCAGTGCCCGAAGCGCCAGCTCGCAGCGTGAGCCCGGATAGCTCAGTCGGTAGAGCATCAGACTTTTAATCTGAGGGTCCAGGGTTCAAGTCCCTGTTCGGGCGGAAGCCTCTTTTTCCTTCTTAAGAGAATTAAATTGAAGGGTGTGAAGGCCCCTGTGGCTTTTTAGAGAGAAACACACAAAACCATCCTAGGACCCCGGCGTGTGCACATTGCGAGTGCACCAGGCCCTTGGGAACAAGCCTGTGACTGCACCAGGGCAGACACGGATTCTTCATTTTTATGTTTTCCGTACCGACAGCGCTCCCTCCCATGCGTGGGTTGATGCAGCCGCAGCCGGCGGGGCTGCTGGACTCGGGCTCCACGGCGGTGGTTACGTCCCGGCCTCGCAGCCCCTCCCCGCCCCGTCGGCGGCGCCAGCGAAGGCGGCCTAACGCCGCACCTCCCCTTCCCGCCCGGAAAAGGATTTTCCTGCTTGCTTCCAGGAAAAGGCGCCCCCCTACCCCCCCCCCCCACCCCGTGCAGGCTGTGCGGTAGGGAGGGTCTAGGGTGTGTGTGGGGGGGGGGGGGGGGAGACGGAACAACAGAAAAACCAAACAACAACTCCCCAGCCAGGGCCCACCCAGGGCAAAACAGAGGACACGCTGGAACGTTCCTGTCAGCCCGGTGTAACCCCAGCTACTTAGGAAGCTGAGATCCGAGGATAGGGGTTCAAAGCCAACGCGGACAGGAAAACCCCCCACCCCCCAAGAATAACCGCCCGGAGTGGTGGCTTAAGTGGTAGTGCTCCAGCCACAAGGCTCAGTCAGGGGGTGTGGTCAGGCCCCGAGCTCAGGCCCCCGGACTGGCACACGTGCGTGCACACACACACACACACACAACTTAGAAGAGTCTTTGCCTAAAAGCAAGTAAGTCAGCCACAATCGCTGTTCTTAGAACCATAAAGATTTCAGGCTAGCAATAAGCACAGGGGAAGGAGTCGGTTTACAGAAGCCGGAGCCCAACATCATCAACTATAAGCCAGCGATTCAAAGAAGGCGGGGAGAGTTGATTGATCGAGATGGCTTTATTTTTAAATTTTATTTTTATTATTTTTTAAGGGATACTGAGTGATGGGGCTCAGAGACATTCCAGAAGAAGCAGGTCAGGTCAGGCAAACACACCCCTTACCAGTCCCCAGGGAAGTGACCCACCCATCCAGCTGTTTTGGCACCTTTGGAAGGTGGAG